>NC_140560.1:34785230-35510230 GCF_057381845.1 Rhamphochromis longiceps | reverse complement strand
ATTTTTTTTTAAATGTTTCTTAGCTGCAGGAAACAAGATTTAATGCACTTTGAGACGCCAGATGCAAAACTTAATTTTTGGTCAAAAATAACAAAAATAAGGTTCTTGCTGTTGGTGAGGGAGGTGATGTAATGACTGATGCTCTCAAGACCAAACACAGGAACCTCAGCTTTGCCAGGATTAACAGGGAGAAAATGTAAAAACATTCAGTTATTAATGGCTGTAAAGCATTCATCAAGGTTAGAGAGGCTGTTTATGTCGTTTATGCAAAAACTGCAATAAATGAACAATATTGGTAATTACCCAAAGCATTTTTTAATATCCATAATGGCTGATCCACCAGTATGCATTTCAAATTTACAGTATTACAAAAAAGCAGAAAACATAGTACAACATATATATATATATTTTTTAATTAAGATGCAAAATTACAGTTATTTCCTTACATCCTGCACTGAAAAATTTAATTTAAGTAGATGAATGTTATGCTTGATTAATTTCTGACGTCTCAGAGAAGTATAGAGCTTCAAAATTGGGTTTTAAAAATGCAAATTCAGCACATCATTCACCTAATAAACAGCAACATCGGTTTTTTGCTTTGTGTATATACTACATACATATATATTGAGAGAGAGAGAGAAAGAGGGATTCTCAGTTACAACAACAGTAGTTGAGGAATGACTGGAATAAATTGACCAGTGTTCTTTATAAGATGTTTTACAAGCAAATGGTAAATGCTTAATGTGTGTAAAGGTTAGAATTATAAATGTGACATTCTAAATGGCAGCACGGTGTCACCTAATACTGCTGCATTCATTTCAGAGTAGAGCTTAGCATGATGTACTTCCAGCAATCGACACCTAACCCAGGCGAGCTGCATTCGAGAGGTGGAGGATAAACCGGTTTGATTTGGGTAACAGCATGTTCTTCCCTCCTTATCTTACTCTAAACAAGGATCACAGCATTTTAATCCTTCTAATTATTTGGTTTAATAACGTGTACAGTAATGAGCAGTCTCAGTACGGCAACAGGGGACAATAACTGAACACTGTTACATTTTTCACTTATTATTGTTGACTTATTATATTTGACTTACATATTAAAGAGCGTCCTTGGAAACGGAAGAAATGCCTTTTGCTCTAATTTTTCCAATTTCTCCAAAGTGAATATGAACTGGTTCATTTAGCTGTTTAGTCATAGCAACAGGAATTTACAATCACACCAAGGCTGCACCTGAAAGGCTTAATCAAAAATAAGACGATAATGAAAGCACTGCTAACAGCCACAATACCTCGTCCTCTAATGTCAA
Organism: Rhamphochromis longiceps; assembly: GCF_057381845.1. Classification (NCBI taxonomy): domain Eukaryota; kingdom Metazoa; phylum Chordata; class Actinopteri; order Cichliformes; family Cichlidae; genus Rhamphochromis; species Rhamphochromis longiceps. Next base: position 35,508,921 of record NC_140560.1, on the reverse strand, counting down.
CCTCAGGTGCGCAGACAATGTTTCGACCGGTTTAATCAAACTCAGAGTGTTGACTCCTTCGGTCTAGATCCTGAAGATAATACTTCTGAAAATCAGGAGCACCAATTGTACCAAACGCTCTTTCAATCTCTTTCCAGAAACCTTGAAAACTACTTGTTGGAAATGAACACGAAGCTCCCACAATTCAGCAAGTTTTCAGAGACGATCAAAACTGAAAACATAAATGGCGCTTGTGCTCAGCTTCATGTGTTGTTTGACTGTAGACGAGCCAGCGCTCAGTAAAAGTGACAGGAGATGTGAGGTGTTGTGACTCCTCACCTGCCACCAAAACCTCTACTCCGGCAGAATGACAAAACACAAGCCCTCAAATGCCCGCAGGACAACGTAACTACTTTTGAGTCAAACTTTAGTTCCACAGACTTGTCTCTTCCTATTCTGTGAAATCAATGTGATTGCAAACCAACTAAATATTAACATTAACGAAGAACACTTGTAAACATATACTAAAGACCAAAGCAGGAAGCCTGTGAGGCTCCAAACGCTACCAGAGCGAAAGAGGAAGAAGCCAAACACATTCCCCGCATCCTTCCACCCGGGAGATCAGCCTTTGCACCTATGACCAGGTAAACTTTCCACACAGTCGTTAATGGACACAGCGGCTGTTGTTTACTGAAGACTCCCCGCAGAGGAGACTAGCTGACCCATGTCTGCAACCGGTGAGTGGTACAAATGGCAAACATCTCTTGGAGTCATTATTTATGCAGGAATGCCCTTGGGAGTCTTTGCACTTGTTTACACAGTCATGGCACAGTCCATTCATGACGGCTCCGAGTAAATGAGCCGCTTGCTACCAATTTGTCCTGGACGACGAAGCTTTGGGGCTCTACTACCCACGGTTACTTTGACGCCGGCGTGTGTGTGTGTGTGTGTGTGTGTGTCGGGGTATGGAAAAGAGGTTAACGCAGCACTGCTGTGCTGTTGGGAACCGACCCGGAACTACGGACACAAAAGTCCCAAGGGTATTAGGAAGCACAGTGTCACATTTGGAAATAAATGAGAGATGGGTTTTTTTCAAGAAGAACGCCACGGACTTTCACCTTTGAAATGGGCTGTTTGTTTGCCCGAGGACGGGGACAGTGGTCAAAGTTAGTGAGCACCGCCTTTCACATAAAACCAGAACCAAGGCAGGAGTTTTATGGAGGTTGAACTCAAAGGCAAAGTAAAGAAAAAGTGAGTGCGGCACGATGTCGGGGAACCGGTGTAACTTTGCTTACAATAAAAGTGACAAGAGCGGTGTGTGCGTGGCAGAGATAGAGATAGGAATGGCGGTGTTACGTTATTTTTCTTTTAAAAGAAACTGTATTAAAACAGTCGTTTTAGCAGAAAGATGGCTTCCTTTGAGGTGTAGATACCTTCATATGTAGCTGCACTCAAGTACAACAAATGCGCAGATGTCCAGTCAAAGACATAAAACCATCAGTATCTGCGTTAAATTGTTATTTAAAACCACGGCTATGGGCTTAAAGTTTAGGCTGTCGTCTAATGATGTATACACACAAAAATAATACTGTGGACTAACAAGCACAAAGTTTTACATGTACTTAACCAAAGGCTAAATGAACCAGTTTAATGAAGCAAAGTGGAGGCATATTGTACTGATGACCTCATGCATTCTGCAGTAATGAGAAACCAACATAATCATTTTGTTCTCAAACTTTTTCCCGTGCTGTCACACGAAACAATTAAACAGAAAACCGTTAAACAGAACGCGACGTCAAAACGCGAACCTCCTCCGACTCTATTAATAACATAAAGGCATCAAACGCGGCTCAAACGTGTTCAAAAGCGTTTTTAAAGATGCTCCACCCCCGAGTGACGATGCGTGCGCGTTTTTACTTTGAGTCTAAATTTGCGTGCGTTCGATTTGTGGTTGAAAAAGACACAAAGAACCAAAGGGAACGAATTCAATTAAGCGTAAAGTACTGAAGGCTAAATGACTCCCCCTATAGTTCTCAGGATTTCATCCAGCGAAACAGCAAAAAGGGGAAGAAATGTGTTTAACAGGGAGGCAGAGCGGCTGAGAGAGAGAGAGGGGAAAGAAGCGATGGGATAATTTAACAAGCTTCCTCCTAAACCACTCCAAAACCTCCAGAGTTTAATTGCTGGGAGGCAACATTATCCCTAGCAACACTGTGTCTGTCTCTTGGCTGGGATTCGGTGGGTACCTGCTGTATCCACTCCCCGCACAATACAGCGCCCACTGAGCCATATAATCCTCTCAGGCCCTCCTCTTCTGGAGAACCACATTCAATCTCTTTGTGACACGGGAAAATCTCCTCTTCTCCATTTTTTGTCAAGGTACGTGCTTCAAATAAGTCCAATCAGTAGGTGCCGTTATGTGTGCACAATGCTACGGGGAGCCGCAGAGGAAGGGAAAACAGAAAGGAAGAGTTAAATAAAAAGACGTTTGATTTGCCGCTGTGAAATTTGGGGCTACTTTCCATTCCTCTGCGGAGCTCCCTGGAGCAGCCATATTTCTGTTTATGTTTAAATGTGAATCAGTCAGATGGGCTGTTGGGTTCCTGCTGAATCATCCCACTCTCCCCTCAGAAAGCAGGAGGTTACTTTTGAACCAGCTGCCTTGTAGGAGAAAACAAGAAACCGACGCCACTTTCTTCCCGACTCCTCTTTCAAGTTCCCCTTGAAAAGAAAATTACGACAACGCCTTTGATGCAACGCAGACATGCTTCGACATATTCACCATAAGTGCAGACACAAACTACATTATCATTCCAATGAGTTTGTTCGGATGTCTTTTAAGCGTCTGAGTATTGCACAAGCCGGCGAGAGAAAGGTTGTTTTGTTTTTTTAACAGAACATGGAAACGGTGGCTCATTACGCGAAATGGCAAAAGAAGAAAAATGGTTCTTCGCTGTCCACTGGCTTGTGACTTAAGTCAATATAGCACTTGGAGACCTGCGAGAGTGTTTTTAATGAAAACATGTGTTACGTAATGAGAAATTATAAAGGTGGCGTTCCGAAGAACATTTCTATGATTTATTAATTTTAACAAATGACGACCTTTACTTTCCAGATTTGGTTCCCCATGAGCAAATGTAACTTTAAGGCACAAACGCTCATTCTTTTTCCTTTATTGTATATTTTCTGATTAATTTCCAGATGATGACAGCGGCATATAATCCATTTTATGCCTAAATATAGCTTTGCATCTTTTGTTTGCTACACATGTGAAAATGTTGCATTTGTGTTCAAGAAATCATCCTACCTGTCAAAGAGGGTGGAGCTCGGAGGTGTCGGTAAGAGGAGAAATCACTTGTTGTTGCACAACAGAAGTCCACTCGTTATACCAGTCGCTTTCTGCAACAAAATAAACAGGCACAGTTAGATCTGGTGATCATTGGTAACATCCTTTATATTTGAGCCCATAAATGTAACTGAAGCTTGTGTAGAAATAATGCGTGTGCAGATGCTGCTCAGTTATTGTCCTTTTACTTTATATGGACCCATAACTAACCAGAGAAAGGTCAGAAAAGCTTAATTGCTCTGGGTGGAGTTAATTGCTTTGCTACCAGTTCGAATAAATAAACTAAAAGAAATTAATAAATAAATCATCACAGCTTTCCTATTCTGCCTTTGGCTCTCAGCCCCAAGACCAATGTACCCACTTAACATGAAAATATGAAACATGTAGCTGACTCTTTCCTCTTAGAACTGTTTAAAGTCGCAGGTTTTTATTTAGAAAATTAATGGTAAATAATGTGGGATTGATATGTTGTTTACCTTCCTCTATCCCACGGACAACAAACAAAAGAGGGAATGACAAAGCGAGGCGTGCTCGTGATAATTTTGCAACATTTCTCTGAGCTCTGAGGATTCAGATGCACACACACTCGAGAAACAGAATATTTCCACATTTCCCCACAAACTTTCCTCACCAAATGATCGGCTGTAAAAAGAAGAAGAACGAGAGGTTGCTAAGGATGGGATAAAGTATCTGCACTCGGCATCTGCACAGACCGGCTGAACTTTAATGCAGCTGTTCGCATCCTTAAAAAGATCCAACGCTGCTGCAGGAAATAAGACAGTGAGGTGGAAGGTTAGCTTGTAATCCATAACACATAGTTGAGGGTGGCCACGCTGGCATCGATTCCTTGTGAAAATTGTAATGGGCCTTGGCTCGAGCAGCACAACCCAACAAATACAACCGCGAGGCTTCGGCTCATTTGTAGTCAGGCCACGGAGGTTGTTTCTGAAATGTTTGTCAAAAACGTGGTCAGCTGCTCAGCTCCCACTCGCCGCTCTGTTTTTGCAGAATTTGTAGCATGTGACGGCCGCAGCGCTAAGCCAACACGGCGAGCGTTTTAAGGAACGTTAGATGATATAAATTGTCAGTAATGAGGCACAGGGGACGGCATCCGTGACCTGAAGAGGTCGGCCATAACGTTCTGCCTCGCAGCTGAATAAAATGCATCCTGAGCGCAATTTAACAGCCTTAACATGAGCAGGTACATACGGAGAGACAAGCGGAGGTCCGAGAGGGCGCTGCGCTAGTCGCAGAGGTCACGCGCAAAACAACAACGATACACAAACACTGCTGACAAGGGGAAAATGTGACGACTGAGTGCTGTAAAATGTATGAAGAAATGGATGGAAGGGTCATTTTACTGAGCAGCGGCATTAACATCGCTGCCCTTGTCTGAAATTAAGCTCGGATCAGTCACTCACACGTGTGCGCGCGCACGCACGATCGCACAAAGAGCAGCAGTTTTTACATTTCTCCTCTTTTCGCCCTCGCGGAAGGAGAGGTCGACATTTTAACTGCAGCGGTGAGGAGATGGCTTCCTTTCACCTTGACGGGCATATAATGAACATTTTTCATTTTGAGCTTAGCTTCACTTACAGAGTCAGTCAGCTATTTTCTCTTCCAACCCTTTTTTTTTCTCCCTTCCTGACATTTTCCTCTGTGGTTTTGCCAGGATGATCTTCACAGTAAATTTGTGCCCCTTTTAAAGAAATAGGTTACATTTCTGTTGATTTCTTTTCTTTCCGTTTTTTTTAACCCCACAGAGCTCATTTCCATAAAGGTCCCTGTACAACACAAACAGGCCTGCTGTAAAGCATGAGACACAAACAATATGCTAATCACACCTTTTTCAATTAGAACCTGGATATCTATGAAATCCATATTATTGCTTATTTATTTAGCCTTTTGTAAATAAATAAATGGGATTTTTGAAACGACAACAACAACAAAAAAATATATGTCTGTGCTTATGAAGTACGTAAGGTAGGTTAGGAAGGGAAAAACACCAGTGCACAGAAGCACACAGAGAGATTAGTGAAGGTGCATGAAAAAAGGCATAAACGAGACAGTTTGCAGATTGACAGACTTCTGCACAAAGACACCGCTCTCACTGTAGCTTTACACTGTGTCCTGCTACAACAACAGCACTGTGCTGTGTATAATATAAACTCGATGCATAATAATCAGCCGTTTCATTGTAATGATTCTGTTATTTTAGCGCTCATAGTGCTCTACAAGCAGTTCATTACTGCTAAATATAACTTTACGTTGACTGTCCATGTGGCCCATCCTGAATTATGAGACAATATCAGTAGTGGTGTGCGATACTGCATATTTTGGTATCGATCCGAGTAAATATGGGCCAATATCGCCGATACCGATGCCGATACCGATACCCGTCAATAAATAAGGTGGATGTGCCATTGAATTGCTAAAACTCAATTAATTTTCATGACCTTGAGTGATTTTTGTGATGTTTCCTTTTTATTATTAAATAGTTAAAACCCAGGACATAATTAGGACAAAGTTTATAATTAAATAGAAAATGAATGATATCAATTTTTATTAGAAAAATCTGAAATAAAAAGTGCACGCAAACCAGTAAAGAAATTAAAACAAACAAGTACTGTTGAGAAACTATAATACAAAAATTACAATTAAAATTCTCAACAACAAAAACAACTGGTGAAAATATAAATAATATGTAAACAACTTAACAACCTTCAAAGCCTCTGAGTCATGTGACGGCGCAACATCTAAACACAAGGGGAGGGGGGAGCAAAGTGTGCCTGCTCTGCGCCGACACAGGAGCGGCGAGTCCGGCGCCCTGGCTGTTTCGTTGTCACCGAAACCACAGCATTGCAAACAAGAGCGGCACTTGAAGTAAAGAAGCGATCTCTCCAGGCTAGTATCGATCCGATACCGATGCAGACTTGGTATCGATACAATCGATATTTGGATTGATCCGCCCACCACTAAATATCAGCTTTTTGAAATGCACGCTTGCAGGAACGCAGTTTTTAACAGTTTAATGACCGTGATGAAAAGGAAGCCGGGCTGGAGGCGATGGCATCGATAGCTAAATCCTAACACTGCTGTAGTGCCATCCAAAAAAACTGAAAAGCCCACTGTCACGTCTGCTGAGGGAGACAGCGTCAGAAGACGGCGGCAGAGTGAGCTGAAGGACGAAAAGTGAGCCTGCACAAAGCTATAAACAAAAGCAAATTTAGACTGAGAGAAACAAAAACCTAAACCCGGGTAAACTAAGCATTACATATCACCTGAAACCTGGAAACATGTGGAGTGGTGGGGGCAGAGGACACGCAGACAACCCCACGAGGAGCAAAGGAAAACACACACAATGAAAACGGAGGGTAATGAGGGAAAACGTAACAAAAGGGAAACACAGCTGAACCTAATCTGATGCATGAGACAGGGAGGAAGCAAAACACAACACTCTAACACGGGACTGTCAAAATAAAACAGGAAACACATGAACGTAGAAACCAGGATGACTAGACGTAACGCAGCACACAGGGGAGGCATATTAACAACACCCAAAGACTAGAAATCACCCAAAATACCGAAGGATAACTACATGAGCTAAAAATACAGACTAAACCACGAGAAACCACTAAATGACAGAACATTAAATAATCAAACCAGACCCAGGACCGTGACACCCACCCATATTAAACATCCACAATAATCAAGGCCTGAACACAAAACAAAAAAATACAAAGGTATTAATATAAACTTGCCATATTATTCTTATTACTAATAGTTGTACACTCCTAATATTGTTCGAGCTGTGTGAAAATATTTCCTGTCATTTAAGATGAACAAAATCACCACAAAGATGGAAAAACAAGCACAAACAAACCACAAAGACAGTAGCTTATATTATAAACGACCTAGCCCACCTTGAGGAAATACAGTTCACTGGTGGGACTGTGCATCCCGACACCATCAAATACCTCCGTTCTGTCACAGAGATACGAGTTATCCTGGAAGCAATTAAATAATAAGTGATAACAGCTTGTGTCCAGTTTAGCAGCTCTCTGTCATTAGTCTCCTTGTCATTCACATTTTTCCCTCGTCTTCATTCACTGCTTGGCTCTGCTAAGGCGCTAAAAACTACTTTTTTTGGTTCACAATATTAATCCTGCACGCTGAAAAAAATGACGCTTATAGTGTCTTTAAATGTGAAGCTAAGGGCCGCTTTACAGGGGAAGTGAGGAGCATCTAACTATTGCCATAAACCCGGTGCGTCACGGCACCGGCGCCAAAGGACACCTTGTGCCTGTCTGCGAGATGCCAGCGGCTTTGACAAAACAGCACTATTTTACACCCTGGGAACGAGAGCAGGCTGGATCGCGAAACGTTCTGGTTCAGTGAAAACTCATTGCATGCATCTTATAACCTCAATTAGAGAAAGAAATGAGAAAAGAGCAAACCCCTCCATACCCGAGAGAACATACAAAAATGATTAATTATCCTCAAACTCAAACTGTAAACTCTTATAACGATTTCAGGACCAAAAATGCTAAATGCACCGACGTAACAAAAACAAGTCTGTGCAGAAAAACCCTGACTTGTATTCAAAAGGCAAAGCGAGGGCCACGCGTAGCACACACTCCCGTGCACACATTTGGCCACACAGGGGGGGGCTGGCAGGGTGCATTCCAAGACAGCTGGTGAAAAGCGGGCGCGCTCTGGCTGCTAGAAGGAGCAGATTCAGGTGACATCTGTGCCTCCTGTTGCAGCGCAATAGTAGAAACACTAAAAGTGAATTACAACATTAATGATAGTACTCTGCAAGCTGTCGTTCCATATTACGCATCCATTATTCCTTGCATGGGTACTCAAAGGCATCGTGAAGGAATAGGACCGTCCCTCCCGCCCCGCCCGCCACCCACCTCGCTGTGAAAAGGAGCAGTTTATGAAAGGATTGTTGGTTTATGGAGTAGCACCTTCTCCTGCTACTCCACATCACCACATGGCATGGTGCTGACTGGGTGACTGATTCCCTCTCTCTCCATTTCCATCCATCATTTCATCTTTCGAGCAAGCACCCTCCCACCTCTGACCCCACCCCCCTCACGGCACTGTCGCTGCTATTTCAAACAACATTTGTTTGATCTTGCCGCCCTCTACAGTTGAATGAAATCAATCTGGGAGAGATGTCATGTGTGAGCAGAAATGATTGGCCACAAGAATACCATGTATTGGAGAACATGGACCCCGTGCCCTCTTCCTCACAGGCTGGGTGACGCATGGGTGCAGGCGAACACACGGAGTGGCCGGCGCATGCCTGATAGGCATCACACAGACATCTCAGAGCTGTCACCCATCCCCAGACTTTCAATAACTTCAAATCCCCTGAAAACTTGGAGAATAAAGGCAGAGTCGATCACTCATAGCTCCCCTTCTTCTCTTCAGGGAAATAACAGCTGAAGGAGAAAAACAAAGTCAGGATCCCATCCTCTCCAGCAGAAAAGCACTAACATCCCCGGAGGACATGGGGAGAACACTTCTTTCATCATTCCCGTTAAGACACAATAAAAAAAAAGATTCATTTAAGATGTTGTGACATAAATAGAAGGTATGAGCCAGCTCTATGGGAGGATCAATGGTAATCAAAGGTGGATTTTTAAGAATAAAGAAAGCCAGATGAGAAAGTAAAGTCGGAGGTGGCGATTGTATCGCCAACACGGCGACGCGGCCTACGCATTTCTATAGGAGTATTTGTGTGATTTGGATTTGGGCCATGTAGGATCGCGGGTGCTCCCTGCACATCCAACCACAGCTCTGCGCCGCTCACTGTGCCTGTGATTTCTTCATTCAGGAGAGAGTGCCACAAAATGTGTTGTACTTGAAGTGTTTTACAATTACCAGCTGATTATATCAGCCGCATTAGCATATTAAAAGGAAGACTACTTGAACACACAGATAATGTCTGAGTGTTGAAAATAATTTCCCCACTCATTATCAACGGCAGGCACTGAGCTCTGGGAAAGGAAATGTCGATAAATACCCGTAAAGCTTTACTGTGTAAATAACAACAATTACGCAGAAATTAGATCAGGCTGTGCTGGTGAAAAGGGAGATAATTCTAATTAAAAACGTGCATATATCTGGGCAAGAAAGCATAAAGCTTTGAATCCATCTATAGGAGTGAATTATTATTCGCTCAAGTGTGGAAAACTTTTGAGCTGTTCACAAGCTGTCACTAAACCAAATCATTACACCATTTTCTCCCCCCGCCCCCCCAAGCAGCCTTCAGTTTTGCTTCAGACTTATTCAGAAAGTGCAGTGTTCCCATCACAGTAAAAGGCACAGATAGAACATCAATACTTAATAAAAATAATGACTTTATGTGCAAAGTAATTAAATAACAACTGCAAACTTGTGCAGCCTTTATATGATGTGTTTATCCCCCTGAAGCTTTAACTGTGAAACATTGTTAAGGTGGACTGCTCACGCTTTGATTTTGAAAAGCGGGCGGGTTAGGTGGCACACTGGTGCAGTGGTTAGCACCATCTCCTCACGGCAGGAAGGTGCTGGGCTCCAACTGCAGTTTGCATCATCTCTCTGTGTCTGAAGACATGCATGGGGTTAACAGGTGTCTCTAAATTGGCTGTAGGTTTAATGTAAGCATGAACGTGTGTGCGTTAGCCCGTGCTCCACTGACGGTCTGTTCAGGGTGTCCCCACCCCCTCAATCTATGACAGCTGGGACTCTGGATAGGTGGAAGGAAATTTATGGCTGGATTAATGGATTCTACTTCTTTAAAGCACTGCTAACTTGTGATCAACTAACTGTACGGTTATTCTCTGTGACAGGTTTTTAAAGCTATGGCCTGACCTAATATTTCCTTCTGTATTTACCTGCCAAGGTGATGGTACTGCATGAGACAAGTGCCTTTGTTTGGCTATCTGTCCACCTCTGTGTGAGCAAAATCTACCAAGCTGAAACCGGGTGGAGCGTTAGAGCGCGGGGAAGGGAAGAAGCCATTAAGATTTGGTGGAGATCTGGGTGACTTCCCTCTAAAACTGTGAGATAGGGCACTGGATTGGCCTCGGTGGAGGACTCGCTCTCAATTTTCTCTCTCTAACCCAACTTTAAAATGTCCTGGTTTACCTGAACAACATGAAAAAGATAAGTAGCTGAAAGCAGCGAGCGTTTGCCGTTGTTGCTTCATAAATGACATGCAGAACTACTTGTTTTTTGACATCAAATATGCATGTAAATGTTGATGTCTCTCAGCATCACTGTGACTGCAACAGTGCCCTTTTTCTTTACCCAGATATATTACCACGATTACGAACCCTGCCTATGAATATTTGACGTGATTGCACAACATACTGCAGGAGATCTCAGATGCAGTAGAAGGTAGACCGAGATGATGATTGGCACTGGCTAATTAAAATCCCAGGCAGGACGTTTTTTTGTGTAAAAATATGCAATGATTTATATGAATGACATATCGGTGGTTTTCTGTCAGAGACGGGAAAGAAATTCCTGCCTTTTGATGTAAAATAAAATAGAATAAAAAGTCTTTGTCGTGTCTCGTTTCATGACTGGAATCCTGCATTCTCACGCTGGAGCTCTGTCCTCTGTCGTTGAGCAGCTGAAAGTGCACGTGGATGGGAAGGAGACTGAATGTCATGTAATTCATCAGGGTCCCTGTTTTAGTTCATAGTGCTGTCAAAGAGTTTTCATAAGCAAAAATCTCAGCACTGGGAGGAGAAATTTTGAAGTTATTAACATTTCCAAACGACCGTCGCAGCCTCCCTGCATATATGCTGTGGTCATTTTGTGATGTTTTACACCTTTGAAGTCTTTTGATGCCTTCAAGAGTTGAGAAATATTTAGTTTGACAATGGTAGGTAGATTTCTTCCCACTTTTTTTCCCCCTGAATTCCACCACCACCGGCACTGTTAATCAATACACACTTTTCTTGCCCTTTTCCTCCTCCGTACACATATCTCCCTGTCTGACCAAACTGGCAAATTTGTGCTCTTAATCAGCTTGCCTGCCTTGTCTCTTCACTGGAGGCTGGCGACACGCTTCCCTTCCCCCTTAATTCCCCGGCTCTCAACAGACAGGCACACTGATTAACATGCACGCCCAGGTAGGAGCTCCCTCCAACACAACCCCGCTGCCCACCATTATCCCCGCTACTCAATAGCACCCATCTCAATGCACATCTGTCGAGCTGCCGCATCCACACTCCTTAATTAGCTTTACAACTTTCCCCTCCACTCCTGGATAGAAAATAAGGGATAAATTTGTGGCCGGCGCACAGATAAAACGAGGGAGGGAGAGCGGGAGACAAAGAGGGAGGAAGACATATGCTGAATACTGAGATGGAAGATGAAATGGACTGTGCGTTCGAGAAAGGTGGCGGCGTCCGACGAGATTCACATCAATTCCCATCGTGCCCGTGCTGCGGCGTCACCAGGAAACCCTGTCCGCCTTGCTTCTGTGCTACTGTGCCTAAACCCGGAGGATATTTCCCCATCAGCATGTGCCTTATCTTATCGCTCCAACATCGATTCCCCCTTTGCGCCTTTTGAGTTGCTCCTCATAGACTGCTTCAAAGCTGCTCAGACTCCCCTTTGATTCTCATCCCCCTCCTCCGCTGTCACCACCGTCGTCTGCCCCAACGCCAGCAATGAAGGTGGTGTTTCTTACATTCGAGTTGGTGCTGCGGTTGATGCTAATCCACTACACCAGCACGGTGTTTGTCTGCAGCTTGGGGGGAAAAAAAACAAAGAAGTAGGCAGTGAGGAAGAAGAGGCATCCAATTAATATGAAATTGTCTCCAGAAGTCAATAAGGTTTTAGTTCCACTTGAGTGTGTCTAAATACGCAGAGTAAGGCTAATTATAATCCCATGGAGTATTTATACTATTTACGCTTTGCCCCTGTCATTACGACAGGCTGTAATCCCGTTGTGAGCATGTGCTGATGAGCCTTATGCCAGTTGCCAAAAATACTTAAGCTCGTTTCCCATTCCTGAAGGCACAGGCAACTATGTTATGCGCAAACAATGTGAAATTAATCACCGTTACTATGGCGATGAGCATCGAACAATATCATAATCTGTGCTGCCATCAAGAATGTAGTTTCAATCCAGAGGGGCAAAGGTTGCTGTGGAAAGAAGAACAATGAGCTATTTTAGTCAATCTGCTATTCCACGTACATGGCAGCTTCATTAGAACTACCCACTGCGTGCATAACCTTCTGCAGGCCTCCTACCAATCGTCTCCAGTATTAGAAATACTAATCTCCTATGTGTATTTCACCCTCCATCCTTCCTTCCATCCAGCAATTATGCCCCCCGCCATCAAAAGCCATCAAAACAGTAATTTCACTTTTTCACAGGCAGGCTTTTCACATTTCCTTCCGTGAAAGGTCTGAATCATCCCCTTATCTCCATGGCTATTACACAGTGTGCATGAGAGTGAAAACAATGGGTTTGCCGTGATGAGATCATGGCACTTCATTTCTCCGAGGCCACTCCGATAGACACAAAGACAATCTACCAGCAGCAAGGAGGACGGGGACGGTGAGGGCCACAGGATTTCTCGGTCACTGAGCGCAGGGCTGTGAGGCAGGTCATCCCCAGTAATAAGAGAGGGAAGAAAACGGAGAGGAAGAGGAGGGGGGGAAAAATGTGATGGCAGTCGTGGTGAAGGGTCTCACAGCCTCAGCGGAGGCTTTTGAGGCCCTGAAACCAAGGTCAGTGGCTGGAACTCAGACTCGAATCCTTTATTCCTACTTGTGTACGGAAACTCTCGAAGGACTGAGCGGTGCTGCTGCTGGATGAGCCCTGTGCTGTTTGTGAGGTGGAGACTTGCAGAGACAGAGAAAGAAGGAGCGAGTGCTCGTCTGAAGAGGACATGGCAGAGTGAAGTGACAGGCCTGGGGATGGAGGAAGAGGCTGGAGTTGCAGGAAAAGACAAGCTCACTAGTGACTAAAGCAGCAGGTCTGAGATCCACAGTCCCTGCACTCTCTCTCTCTCTTTTGGCTGGAGCCAGCTCATGTACTCCAATTCTTCCTAATCTGTCATCATTCCAGAGTTCATACTGAAAGCCCAGGAGAACATCCTGTGGTGTGAAAAAGTGTTTTCCCATCAAGCACATTTAAATATTAGACAAAGATAATACAAGTCAACACAAAATGCAGTTTCTAAATGAAGGTGTTTGAAATTCAGGAGTAAAAGAAAAAAGTGATTGCCCCCTAAACCTAATAACTGGTTGGGCCACCTTAGCAGCAACACTGCAATCATTTGTGATAACTAGCAAGTCTAGTCTTTCACAGTGCTGTGGAGGAATTTTAGCCCACTAATCTTTGTAGGATTGCTGTTATTCTGCCATGTTGGAGGAGTTTTCAAGCGTGCACCGCTTTTTTAAGGTCATGTCACAGCGTTTCAATCGCCTTTGGAGCCTAGGCCGATCCAAAGTCCTCATTTTGTTTTTCTTAAGCCATTCAGAGGTGGACTCGCTGGTGTGTTTTGGATTATTGTCCTGGTGCAGAACCCAGGTGTGCTTCAGCTTGAGGTCACAAACAGATGGCTGGACATTCTCCTTCAGGATGTTTTGGTAGACAGCAGAATTCATGGTTCCATTGACCACAGCGAGTCTTCCAGGTCCTGAGGCAGCAAAATAGCCCCAAACCATCACACGACCACCAACACATTTTACTGTTGGCATGATGTTCAGTTTCTGATATGCTGTGGTACTTTTTTACGCCTGATGTAACGGGACACAAACCTTCCAAAAACTTCCGAGGTGTCCAAATTCATAGGCTGCATCCTCCTGGGGACCCGGCCTTCGCAGTCTACGTGGGCCGGGTCCTCCGAAGGGTAGGGTAGACCATAAGTGAGCAGAAGTGAAATTGGACGGTCTAGCCTTCAGTTTTGCGTCACCAGCTGTCTCGGTGGAGTGTAATAAACTCAGCCGTCTGCTCTTTGCTATCTAAAGTATAGCAGGATACTGGCCTTAATTCTTGACTTATATATCATGTTTAACCTGAGTAGCGAAAGACCAAGGGGGGTTTGAAATCGATGAGCCGGGAGTTCACTGTTCTCGCCCCGGTCAGCTATCGAGCTGGTGGGTAACAGACGTCTCCGAAAACGTCGGCGCACTTTTGCAAATATGTGATGTCTTGATAAACCGAGCAGATATTTGAAGTTTACACAGCTACATTCTCGCCTTTTTATGACCTAGAAAGAGTAATAAGAGTAACATTAAAACTAAGTAGCTGCCGCCATTGTTGGAAACTAGAATTGGCTTGGAATTCCTGGAATTGGCGCTATGAATTCTGGGATATGGTGGGCCACGAAGGATACACCCGACCCATCCTTCAAATCTGGGGAAAAAGGGGGACGCATTTTTTGGCTGCATTTGGAGGAGTCTACGAATTTGGACAGCCTTCGTCGCATCGCTGTGACGTGACCGACCTACAAATGCGGCCTCAGGAGGATGCAGCCTATGAATTTGGACACCTCCTTCATCTTTTGTCTCTTCGGTCTGCAGAGTATTTTCCCAGAAGTCTTGGGGAGCATCAAGATGATTTTTTGGGAAACAAGAGACGAGGCTTTCTTTTTGGTCATCAGTGGTTTTCTCCTTGAACTCTCAAATGGATGCCATATTTGATCTGTCTCTTTCTTCTTGTAGTAATTCTTGTAGTAATTTTGGTACCTGGGAAGGTTCACCACTGTTCCAAGTTTTCTCCATTTGTATGATGTATCTCAGTGTGGTTCATTTGAGTCCCACAGCCTTAGGAGTGGCTTTGTAACCCTTTCCAGACTGATACCTGTCGGTGACTTTATTTCTCAGGTGTTTCTTTAGATCGCGGCATGACGTGTAGCTTTTTGAGAATTGTAGCCTGCTTCACTTTGTCACACAGGTTCTATTTAAGTGATTTCTTGATTCAACAGGTCTGACAGTAATCAAACACGGGCGTGTTTAATGAAACTGAACAGCTTTGCAAAAAATGTGGTTAATCACAGTTAATTCATGATTTAACAAGAGGGGTAATTACTTTTTCACACAGGACCAGGTAGGTTTGGATAATTTTTCTCACTTAATCAAAGAAGTCGTCATTTAAAAACTGTATTTTGTGTTTACTCAGATTATCTTTGTCTAATATTAAAAATTTGTTTGATGATCTGAAACATGTAAGAGTGACAAATGTGCAAAACAATAGGACATCAGAAAGGGGCCCAACACTGTTTCACAGCACTGTGTTTCTTAACCAGCTTCTTCCTATACTGTAAATCAATGGTTTACACTGACAACAAAGGCACAAACACATGAAACTATGCAGTGAATATTAAAGAATGCATGAATAAATGAACATAACCTTGTGTTATTAAAAAAATGTGCTAACTGCTTTACAGTTTTATGCTAAATTGTAAATTAGGTCATAATCCTTTAGTCCATTAGGACCACGTAGGTGAAAAACTGTGAAATGATTATATTTAAAAGCAGCAAACGTACAGAATGACAACAGACTGAAACAAAACATTCGAAGAACGCATTGTTGTTATCGTCTTAGCGCAACTTAACCACATAATTAGACTAATAAAGTATTCTGATTCTAATGATTTACCTGCCACGGTGTGATGGAGGTTAAAGTGCCTATATATGACCATACACAAGTAAAGGCAATGGAGAATCCATCTGTCAAGACAAGTTCTCATAAGCTATTTTTTAATATAGAATTTAATTACTATTCAAAAATCAGAGTCACCCTACAAAGTACATAATATTAATTAAGTCAGATAAGCATGAAAAGAAGGAGCCGGGATGAAGTAACCCTATCCTCAATAATAATTTAGAATATATATGGAGTGCAGACCTGCAGGTTGGGAATCCAGGGTCATCCTGAATTGAATTAAGTGACATATACAGCATATAGATTACACTGGTTCATTGAGTATTAAATGAACAAATTGTTCAATATAAGTTTTAGATTTTTAATAACCATACTTGTGTTTCAGTTGCCTTTTTCTTCATGATTTCTCCGCCCCTGATGCTTCTCACATTGAGTCAAGTTCCCTCGACTCCCTGAAAAGCAGTATTGATACTGAGCGGATCACCCTGCTGAGTTTTTCTCCTCTGGGACTCATTTGCTTTCATTTAACCTCAAATCTCGTGGTGATAGATCCTTCTGTAAAGCAAATTTACCTTGCCTTTAGGTATAAATAAAGTTACCTTACCTTACCTTACCTTCTCTGTGGCAGGTCCCAGACTTTGGAATAGTCTCCCCTTTAATATTAGATCTGCTCAAACTCTTGAGCAATTTAAATCTTTACTAAAGACACACTTTTACGCTCTGGCTTTTAACACATTATGACCCAAGCATTTTGGATTTATCTGAATTAGTTAGTATTGTTTCAATTCTTCTATTTTATTGTTTCTATTGTTATTATTGTATTACACTGTAGTTTTTAATTTTATTGTTATTGTTAAGCACTTTGTGCAGCATCGGCTGTTGGAAATGTGCTATATAAATAAATCTGACCTTGACCTTGACCTTAATTCCATACAATATTAAAATCTATACGACACTTGCTTGAGTTGTTAAACGATCACAGCAAAGATCAAGTCCTTATTCACTGTCACGGCGTTGCTGTTGTGAGGTAATGGAGGTAAGGCGGCGCAGATGCTTTAAATCAATCTGCATATAAAAAGCATTATCATCTAATTAAATTATATGTAATTACATTGGAGATGTATGGTTCTCCTAATCGATTTTCGTATGACGTGGATGGATAAGAGGGAATTACAATGCATGTGTTAAAAAAAAGTAAGTACACATTACATCCACATCATTTGTAGTTAAATTCTGCATCCGTACTGTTGCTATCTTTTACGGTTGAAATCAGACGGCAGCAGTTTGTAAACTTCACTTGCTTGTGAGGAACAATCTGATTCACTGACATATAGGCTTTCGCTTCCATTACTGAACTCTATTTGTGTGTCTTTAACTCTGCGTTTGTCTGTCTTGTGCAGCACACACACACGAGCGCACACTTCCTCTATCTCTCACTCCATCTCTCTTCCTCTTTTTCCTCATTGGAAAGGGGGAATCGGGAGGGGAGGAATGATCGTGTTAGGGGGTTCACAGAAGACTGACTGTTTATTATTGTCTTCGGCCCACTTAACTCTGACAGTAACAGAATGAGATGGGGAGAGAAGCCTGTTCCATTAATCACTGTGTCGGGAGGGCCTGAGCCGAGCGGAGACGCATCCATATCGCATGTGCCTGGGAGAGGAACACAAAGTGATTTTCAGGCCAGCCGGCCTCGTAGCACCGCTGTGCAGCCTCCAACTTGAGGCTGCTGGCGGATGAAGAGTGCAGGGGGGGGTGGGGAGGGAAAGGAGTGGGTGGATTTTCACACTCAATCTTCCTCAAATGTTCTGACACACTGCACCTACAGCTATCCCCTGTTAGCAGCAAACCTAAACAAGGATCAGCGCTATTTAAAAACCCAAAATGTCTCCTACCTGTAGTCGGAGCATCACCGAAAGGGAAGAAGTTGGTGCTTTAATTTTGAACTCGTCCTCGTAACGCGACGTTAACTTGATTAGAGTGGAGGCAGATATATTATTAAAGTATACGGTGTGGCTGGTGGCAGCATTATCGTGTGGTTGTCCTCAACAAAAAGCACATTCGGCTCAGACATGAATGGCAGTCTCAGTCTGGCAGGTGTCAGTCTGTGTGAGCTGGCCCACCATAGAGGGACGCTACAAAGCCTCAGCGCCTGTGCCGCCCAGCTGATTGACAAGTGTGTCTCTTAAGACTACCTCCTCCATAGCAACACCAGCCGCACACCTTCCTCTGCTATCAGTGACACCCAGATGTGCTATAGCAGCTGTCTCCCAGATTATTCCTCCATGTCTCCGAACCGCCATCTACATAGACAGCCGTCTAAATATTTAATCGAGCCAGAAGGAGCTGCTGCATTGCACACTTCAGCTGAGGAAATGCAGCATCTCCAACCAAAAGGAGAAAAAGCGACAGATGAAAGGTAGGGACGGAGAGGTGAAAGGCTTCAGGGTCGCGACTGGGCCTAGCCGAGTTGAGTTACAGGTAAAAACCCAAGATGACAGTATATGCCACAATTTTAGGGCAAATGACAGCGATGCAGGCAGAGATGACAGCCCGCGTTTTGGATATACCCCGAGGACAACCTCGCCTGACATCAAATGTCTAACAAGCCAGACAAGACCATTCTGATTTCGTGCCATACCTTCAGGGAGAGACACAGGCCCCCATGAATGTGACATTGCTAACCATGATGCAAAAATTACATTGTGTATATGTGGATATCTGTCTCTCTGTCGAGCTTCTCTGCCGCCTTATTTCCGCGTGCATGTGCATCAGAGTGTGTCATCACTGACAGCTGATCAGAATATACACAGCGCCTGAGGTACTTTCTGTAATTTTGACTTTTTCTTTTTTTTTTTAGCCTTGGCTCATTCCCAAGCAACAGATTGCTGCTGTCGCTGGAGTTGCGCCTCACAGATGGAGCAGCATCACTTCCTGAGGAGCCTGACAGGATCAATCCAGGAGCTCATTCGCTCGCAGTCAATTAAGCCATGTTAGTTTTGACAGGAGCCACGGGCAAAATAACAGCCGTCACTGTCTGGGAGGAAAATATTGTGACCACACAAAAAATGCACTTGTTTACTGGAGGGGGGACTGACTTTGCAGTGAAAAGGGCTGCCAGCTGCATCGAGCCACAGCAGGAGCTCGAGCAGACATGACGGAGAGCAACGACTCAACCTCAGCAACAGTCAAAGAGCTTAATTTGTTTGAAAACATAAAGCGCCCTGGGTAATTTAATGAATTCCAAAATGGGGACTAATCACGACCGTCATTGATTCTGAAGGCATATTCAGTCCATCTGTCCATCTCGTGCCTCTGCCTTTCTTACCGAGCCAAGATCTTGCCTATGCATCGAGCGCGCGCGTTTGCATTCTCCTGTGTATATAGGTCATTTAAATCGCTTAAAAATGCTCCTAAAATGCTTCTTCTGATTCCTTAACAAACCTGATTATGCCGAGGTGAATAATACAATACAGGAAAATGAAACAACCTAGAAATTTCTGTGTACCACCCACTGAGAGAAGAGGTGGAGCTGGTCTCTTTGAACCTATTGGAAGGAGAGTGAAACTCTTTGATTAGGACATGTAGGTAGGTAGCTGTGGGCGATGGACTGAAAACACTTGGCATCTGCTTGCAAGTCTCCACACACCCGAGGTGAGGGACGCACACACACACACACACACACACACACACTTTTCCCTGGCTGAAGTCGGCTTTACCCTGGGCATCATTACAGACACTACACATCCCTCCTTTGAAGGGTTATCAAGGCTCCTCATTAAAGATGTCCCTGGCTTTCTTAGTGATGTGGGCCTCCACAGGGCGTAATATACCCCCTTTAATTAGTTTGCAAACTCATTAGTGTGTGCCAGGCAATTAAATGTCCTTCCTTCAGTATAGTTTACAACAGGACAAAGGGATCCCAGGGGCTGTCAAGGAAGTAGGGCTTATAGCTGAGACAACTGTCCCTTCTGCAGGGGACCGTCATTAGGGAGCCACGGCCCCTCGATCATTCCTTGTCCACTCTGCTGTGCTGAGGGAAAACCTGCTTCTCCAGTGTATTTAATGGCCTTCTACCCTGATGTTTGTCACTGAGATCAAATACTCTTCTTCAGCAACCATTAAGGAGAAAGCCAACACCCAGTTTGAGTCTGAAACGTGTTTGTTTATGAATGCACATCTTATTACGCAAAACTGCTGCAAAAAACACCTTAAAAATATTGGTGAATAAGCAATATTTAGCAAAAACAGATGTGTGACACTGCAGAAACCAGCTGGGTGCTCCGCTACCCTTTTACTGTTAAGAATCGTTTGGGGTTTCATTTTTTTATTGGGACTTATGCTTTGTTTCTGGGGGAGATGAGTGCATAAACTGAATAGAAATTCAGACTGTAGCCAGTGTAATGTCACCTCTTGGTTTGTGGCCACCAATTTTGGAAGGGGACTCTAGGCTTTTATGGTCTCTATTTTTTGCTCAAGCCATTACCATATTTCAAGGTTTGCTAACACTAGCAAACTTTGTTAGCAAGATGCAACTTGTAGACTGAATGCAAAGCAAATATAAGGGTACGTGCTAATAAAAGGTAAGTAATAGAGAAATAAAATAGTAGAAGTTCACTTCCTAAACCTGGAGCACAAACGTCTTGGACTGGTCTAATTCAGTGACATGAAACCACAGAGCTGAGGCCTAGCAAACAAGTACCAGCAATCGCTGCCTGGAAGTAGACACTGCCCGAATAAAACTTTATGCCTTTATACAGTTTAAACAAGTGAGTTACAAAATAAAAATAAAAGACTGTAGAACCTGTAAAGACTATTATTTTTGCTGTAAAGTTGCAGATTTTAAAATAGGACTGATTGCACTGCTTTTGAGAATTCTTCATTGTCATGAGCCATAAGCTATAATTACCAACAGAACAATAAAGGCCTGAATTATTTAACTTTACATACCAAATATAGAATATTAAAGAACTTTTTAACAACTATAATTTTTTAAAAGAGCAGTGTACTCACAACAAAAGTCTTAAAAAGTAGAGGAAGTAAACCCACTTTTTAAAAAAATGAGACCAAAATCTGGTCTTTAAGTATGACGTCATTGTTTCCGGGTTCAAACTCGGCTTCAGGTCCTAAAGTCAAACGAACACTGCGACATTACTGAGAGCTACAAACTGTCTAAATTCTTTCATCTTTAATAAAATTATGAGTATTGCTGCTCTACCAGGTAAAATGATTAAGTTTAACATCCAGGCATCCATGAAAACAGTGTTTATGAAGTTTAACAGAGTTTGAAGTTAGCAGGAAGTTAGCTCGCTAGTTTCATGATATAGCATGTTCTGACTGAGAGATTTCTGAAAAATTAAAACGTACAGCTCTGTTATCACTTCCAACATAAATGAAGACAGAAAACTAAACAGCAGTGACGTTTGCAGGGTTACTGAAGTTGGACTAGCTGGTATATAATGATGTGCTAGCTGTGGCTAGCTAACAGCTATGTTAGCATAACATAAACAGTGAAGCTGGAGGATGAATGCTATTTTTCCAGTCGATAAAAGCTAACGTGAGGGTTCCCGATGGTTAGGGACAAATCCAATCGCATGGCAGGATGCTGTAAACGGACCAAAGTTCAGTCAGGAGAACAACTGAGATAATCCATCCACAATCCGGTTGTTCAGTCTGACGTCACTAGCCGTGTCTGGGCCTAAACTCCGCTGCAGGTCCATATATCAAACGATCACTGTGGCATTACTGAGAGTTGAAAAACTGTCTAAAGTCTTTCATCTTTAATAAAATGATCAGCGTTCTGCTCTACCAGGTGTAACAATTGAGTTTAACATCCAGGCATCCATGAAAACGGAATTTATGACATTTAACGGAGTTAGAAGTTAGCAGGAAGTTAGCTCGCTAGCTTCTATCTAAATACAATATAGCATGTCCTGACTGCAGGGTTTTGGAAACAGAAGTAGGATTCGTCACGTCATCACTTAACAACCGGATATGAGGTTAGTCATTAATATACTGCTGCATGGGCTGGGCTGCAAGGGAAGAAGGGTTCATATGTCATCATTTAACAACCGGATGTTACCGTGGTCACTTAATTAATAACGAAATTCATTCATAAATATTACATAACTAACAAAGGTTCCTGTAACTGCTCTTGGATGACTAGTTGTCTATTTGCATGAAACCTGTTCGACTGTGGATTGGTGAAATCTAAACGCTAAACATAGTTCTGTAATAGTCTTAGCCTACGAGCATCAACAGCTCTTTTCCTGACTTTATGAGAAGTCTCATTATTTCATGCTTTGATACAGTTCCACAAACAAGGGCTACGGAGATCACATTCTGACAGATACGTGTTGTTAAACTTAAATAAAGCAGACCACCCACACTTGATTTTCACTCCACTGACTGAACACCTGATGCTCACTTTCCTCCCTTCTGCATGTGGGCACATTTCCATAAATAAAGGACATGATAAATGTGTCATTTGTTTAATTGTGCTCCCTTTATCTATTAGGACTTGTGAGAAAATATGCTAATGTTTCAGGTTATAGCTATGCAGAACCACATAAAATTACAGTGTTGGAAAATGTATAATTACCATTGTATCAGTCACATTTTTCAGTCACCTGTCGCACTTTTAACAGATTCAGTGGTTCGTGTTTCTTACATGTGCAACTAGTGTCTTATTTCTTATCGTATTACAAGTCCACCACCAGAGACTTCATGCATTACTACCCTCTACATTACCCAGCGTTTCTTTTTTAATACATATAGATGGGGTGGCAATGCCCGGAATGAACATGAGTCATTCTCCTCGCTTTTGAGATGCAAGGTTTCAAAGGTTTTTCGCATATTTTAGCTGGTGTGCAGACTTAACTGAAAAAGTGATGCCGTTCCACTGGTTTCTTGTTAATTGGGGCATCCGCATGACCTGTAGTATTAATACTAATTTCATTCCTACAGCAACCGCCATGTGGATGGTGGTGGATTGTGGTTTCACAATTAAGTAGAAAACTAGTGCGTTAAAAGAAAAAAGAGGGAGAGATGAGATAAAGTGTTATACAACAATCAAACACGACTTTCATACGTTAATGCTAAAAGACTAATAAAATTGGTATTGTAGTAAAAGAATAGATACAACGAAGATGAAGGCAGAATGGGTATCATTAACTCCCATCTGAAAGGCACAACAAAACGATGGGCCTCTATTTTTAAGATCGTAAAATAAATATATATATATATATATATTTTTTTTTTTTTTTATGGATTTATATTTAGTTTATCATCTGAAGTTCACAGCTCTGCACTCTCTCTGATACTGGCCCCAGTGGAGCCTAAGGCGCATTCCAATGCACTGTGATTCTCTATAAATCCAGCCAGCATGAAATCTCAAGGAGCTAACGCGGAGAAGAGAGCCAATCTGCCTGTTTACACCATCTCATCTTACACAGAAGCCTTGGCGCCTGCCCCGAAGAACCCCCAACTCCCCCCCACACACAACATGTTTGCAGAAGTGTTCATGCTGAACAAAGTGATTGTATCATCTGGGCCTGCTCTTCCATTTGTGTTGCTGCTTCTCCTGAAACCTGTTTCAAGCTGTGTCACCCCCAACTCAGGCGAAGTTTGAAAAATGGAAGAAGGGAACCATGCAAAGTGGACATATTCTCCAGCCTGCCGTAAAATAACCGGGGGATGGACCATTAGCCATTTGCCGCTACCGACCGAGTTGCAGATCTTGCATCTGCACGAACAGAAGGTCACAAGAAAGAACAGCAAAAAGAGGAAATAATGTGAAGTTTAAAAACAAAGAAAGAGGGAGAAAACAAATTTCTCCACTTGTCTCAGGGTTTTTTTTTTATAAATCTCTAAGTCTATTCTCCATTTAGTCCGAGAGCTGTGCGGTAGATAATGCAGCTCGCTGTCTGACCTCGCCTCAGTTAAGACTCGACTAAAATGCCAGCTCCACCTCTCTCCCTGATGTTAGCCCACCGTTAGCGAGGAGCAGGGTGGACTAGACATGTTCCTCCACTTTTCCAAGGCACAAACCAGTCAATTTGTCATCCAGTGAAGAGGTTGAACCTTTAATTAAAGTGGAGAGCTGCCGTCATCAGGGCCCAGCTAAATGTCACATGATAAATAACGGCAGAAGATCTGAACAGCTCCCTTGGAGTTTGTTTCACTCGAGGGGATAAAAGGCCACACACATTACAGGGTAACTGCATATCAATATGTTAAATAGGTTCAATTGTATAAATTGATTAAATGACCCAATTGTGAACCGACCATGCTTCAAAAACCCCGTTGTTTGAGCAGTGAATGTTGACAATGTCACGTAGGCTGACTATTAATGGAAACCAAGCAGGGAGAATGTGGTGCTGAGTGACATTATTAAAGTAGATGATGGGTTTCTGAGCAGATCATTCGCCGAATGCAATCGATAGCTCTGTGTCTAAATGCTCAGGCAGAAATTACACTTCAAGGCATATTGGCCAGGTTGAAATGACACGGCCGTGAAAATGCATTGCTATGGACACTATTAGAAACGATTGGCTAATTACATCCACGAGAAATCTCGATTCTTTATTGGCCCTTCACGTTTACCGCGAAGAAACAGCGGCGCGCGGGAGACCTAATGCGGGCTCCAATATGAGCTGTGCATTAATATAGTGTGGCAGGTGGTGAAACAGTCTGACTGTACAATCCAATATTTCCAAAAGCCTGTTGTCTGATACCAAGTCATTTGTGGAAGCACTGACAACCCCCCCACTCCCCAGTCACCAGTCGACACTACATCAGCATATATTTTCAAAATTGGTTCATTTCACTCTGCTTATTATCAGGCAGCTTAATCTTGACCCTTCAAATCTCTAAAATTATCGCCCTGTCTCTTGTCTTCTCTTCCTCTCAGAAACCCTTGAATGTGCTGTCAATACCACTAAATTCCTCTCTCATCTTTCAGCACTTGATCCCCTAATCTTGCTTTTGTGTCACTCACTTGACGGAAACTCTTCCTCTGTAACTCAGTGCTTAAACACAGCCTCACCTCCCTGCTTTAGCGCCCCATCATGACTCACTGTTCCATACAGCGCTGATCTCGAACTATTAAGCTTCTTTGATAATTTGACAAACCGTTTATTACGAAAATAATTCTCCAAGGTCACATATTCTTTGGAAAAAAATTAATTAAAGGCATCGGAGTTCTTTTTGCTTTTTTTTTGCTTGAAACCTTTTTACATTGCAGGATATAAAATGTAGCTGCCTCGTGTTTAAAATGTCATTTTGTATTCAGAGCCATGCAGGCCGTAATTCAATCTGAGGGAACTTCAAAGAAATAATTGCTCTCTCGCATTCACGTATATATTTAATTTAACTCATTATGGATAATATATAGGGGGGCGATCGTGGCTCAAGAGTTGGGAGGTCGCCTTGTAATCGGAAGGTTACTGGTTCGAGCCCCGGCTTGGACAGTCTCGGTCGTTGTGTCCTTGGGCAAGACACTTCACCCGTTGCCTACTGGTGGTGGTCAGAGGGCCCGGTGGCGCCAGTGTCCGGCAGCCTCGCCTCTGTCAGTGCGCCCCAGGGTGGCTGTGGCTACAATGTAGCTTGCCATCACCAGTGTGTGAATGTGTGTGTGAATGGGTGGATGACTGGATATGTAAAGCGCTTTGGGGTCCTTAGGGACTAGTAAAGCGCTATATAAATACAGGCCATTTACCATTTATTATATCAGTGTTGGAGATTTTCCTGGAATAAAAGAATTTCTGGCACCTCTCAAAGAGACTGTGGCCACTTTCATAAGAAATTCACCAACAGTGCAATAAAATGATGTTTTTTTGTAAGCAGCATTGATAATTAGGTTGTCACTTACCCAAGAATAATGGATGTTCTGCTCTCTTAGGGTCCACGGCTGTTCCTAACTAAACCCTATTTTGTGCAGGCGACATATCGATGGAACTCCAGAGGCAGGTGCTGTCAGCTCAAGTCTATTTGAGATTTAAAAATAAGGAAGTTGGCATCTTTTATGAACCAAACTTAAGCACATGGTCTGGAATGATTTTACTTGACTCTACGGACATTTTTAAGTGAAGCACATGTTCATCACAGCCAGAGCATGATTTTTACTCTTAATTAAAACCTCGTGTCTCCGGGTTTCACAGTTTAAAACGCTGTGGTTAAGATCAGGGCTAGATTGTAATCACATTTACATATTGCACAACTTAGTGACAGTTTCTGTCAACATGCTTTTTAATGCATTAATGGACCATCTTCCAATAGCACCAGACACAAGAGAGGTATAAGACCAAACTCTGTCCTCATTTTGATCTCAGAGTTTACTCTGCATGACAACTGCATTAAGAAAAAGTCTGTATAGACAAACAGACCTAAACTTGAGCACAAACATCTGTAAAAAGTCAGGATTCGTAACCAGTTTTAGTCAAAGCGATTGCACAGGTCAGGCAACCTGTCTCCAAATAATCACCGTCTGATTGGGACTGATGGCAATTGCTCTCAGACAGACTGGCGAAGGTTTGCAAATAACTGCGAGAATTTCTATTCATGCAGACACCAACAGATTTGTTGTTTTCACCAAATTATCACAATTAATGGAAGCACTCTCACAAACAGACTGCATGAACATATTTTTGGTCATGCCCCAGTCTCCAACCACTCCAGAACTACATTTTGCCACCGTGACTGATGAAAGGGTCGAAAAGGAAAAGTTCTTCACCTAAGCTTTGTGTAAAAAAATCAAATGTTTTAGTAGCCTAAAAAAAACACTTAATTCTTGTGTTTGGCAGCACAGTCTTTAGGTCCCGTGAGTTGCTAAGCTGGGCCTCTGTCGACTGGTTTTGTTGAGCATGTCCTGTTGTTGTTGGTCAGATTGGGATCTGGGGAGTTTGGAGCCCAGGTGAATGTCTGGCAGCTTTTCTCATATTCCTTGATCCGCTCCACCGAAGGTTTTGAGGTGAGAGGAGTGTGAATTGAGGTGTGTTTTTGTACTACCGTGTGCTGGCACATAGGTAGCTTTTTTTTTTTTTTGGTAACACCTGCAGAGAAGGCACAAGTGAAACCGGTCAGCACTTCCAGGGAGCGATGGACTAATAGCCTGGAAGCACCAAGTTTGAACCTGCTATAAGTTATGATGCTTATTTGTAGAGTTTATGGAAGTTTATTAAAGTGAGAAGTAATGATATAAGATTTCCTCATGTCATGTTGGCTATATGACCTTATATACATAGCACATGTTAAACTCAAACTAATTACTTTGTCATACGTTGCCCACAAAGTCCTCCTCCTATGCAATATCTTAATCAACTGTTACAAATACTGTTAATAATTCAAGCCTCATTGGTGTACTTAATCTACCTAATTTTCTAATCTTCCTAATAATTCATTTGTTGAGTGATTAATTACGCTCATTTATGTCATGTGGAAACAACATTTGTTTTTAATTGTGCATGTCAAAAGAATTTTCCAGTCGTCCCATTTATGCTCACACTCAGTGTTTGGAGCTTTGGTCACCGCGGGGTTCCTCGCATTGGGTTTTTCTCTTCGACTCCTCTGCATCCGCCAGCGATCAGATTTTCCACCATTGCACCATATGTGGCATCACAGTTAATTACTCAAGAGAAATTGGCTGAAGACGAGGCATAACAGCAGGTGAGGAGCTCCAGCCCAGAGCTAAACCAACACTAACTGGTCAAGCTCAGCTGCCCTCGCTCTTGCACTGCCTGAGTCGCACAGGATGGACTCATTCATGCTGGTTGGCCTTCATTACAGATCAGGGAAGGTGCAATTAGTAGCAACCCCCCCACCGGTTTATAATTACCTTAAGACACCCACTTAAACAGAGAACCTTATAAATCAGCTCCCATTGCCTATCAGAGCCCTGGACGCTACATTATGCCAACAGATGTCGGCCGCGGCCATGGACAAGCCCCTCGGTGGCAGTGACAGCCAACAACACTGCAAGCTTGTCTAATGAATAAGAATGGCCTTTAGGTTTGGCTTTACAGGACTTTTTGCCTCAGGATTATAGCTTTATTTCTTGTGAATTGAGAAATAAGAGGGAGACGAAAAAGGGGGCAGAGAACAAAAGGTCAATTAAGAGTTGGTGAAATGCAACAGATTGCGCTTTGAAGTGTGCCGTGTCTGTGACATTTGTGGCATTTATGCAGCAATATTATTTCCAATTTACAAATGCAAACAGTGGAAAGGCAGGTGTAACGTGAAGGGTTGTGTCCTTTTTTCCTCCTTTGAGCCAATTCTTGGATGGGGTAGCTTTTTCTAATCTGCACACATTTGCATGCAGATAATTTACCAGTGTAGTGACAAAAAATTATTTACGAATAGAGTATCTTAATTGGACACCTGCTGTTTCTTAATTATGAGAAAGTATTTTGGGTTTAGAGTGAAGAGGACATGTAACACAAAGCAAACAAATTAGCCTATCCTACAGACAAATCCTCCCAAAGACTTCCCTAAACAAAGCGCAGATTTGGCAGGTTTTATAAGGGTGAGCTTTTGTTTATCAATAGCTATTCCAAATGAGGAAAGAAGATCCTTTGCAGCTGAAAAGTTGGCGCAGGCGGTCTGCTGCTTTCTGTTTTTTCCTCCTAACTCTTTTTGGTAAAACTGTCAATTTGTGCTGTAATTTTGCAAAACTAATGAAATTCAATTTTAAAATGGTTTTTTTGTCTTTTGAAAGCACTTTAAAAAATAAGATGTTTGACCTCAACAGGCCTGATGTTGTCACAGACCAGGAGAACAGCTGAATCAATGAATACCAAAAATTCCTTTGAAAGGTGACTGACAAAAGCATGCCAGGTGTGCAGCGATGACATTCATGTCCCTGTCCCTGAATTTTAAGCTCTTTTAATGCCACTATTGAGGAGATCACCTCTAACCTCATCTCACTTGTGTTTGCTCCAAGGAAACATATTACTGGTGCACCAGCAGCAACAGAATAAACCCTCTAGACTGTGTGGAAAATCAACACAGCTATAACGATGAATGCCTCTCACTAAAAATAAACCTGAATGAATCTCAGAGGTTTAATGAACAAAGTTTGTGCAGAGGGGATTTATCTTATTGGAAAGATGAATTCACTTCCAAGGGAGGCATACTGACAAGAAATAAATGTCTTTTCAAACTGTAAAGAGGCTTCGTATCTGCCGCTGAGCAAGATTCATTCAGAAGGAAAAAAAATGCTTTGTCTCAGTTTGAAGAACCACCGTAAGGAATTCATGAAGAAGAAAAAGCAACAACTTCTGCATGAACAAGTGCTGTTGTGAACACGGCTGCAGAGTAACAGCTCGTTGTGGAAAGGCTGCCCTCCTCTTGCAGGATGAGGATCTGAATCTCAGTGCATTGAAAGTATAGTTAATTAAAATTGGAGTATATGTAATCAAAAAGTAAAAATTCAATTTTATAGAAGGTAGCACGATTATCAGCAGCGTCACGTGGAAACAACGCAGATGAACTACGTCGCGGTGGAGAAAACTGCACAGACCTGAACAAAAATGCAGCGCTACACATTGTTGTAATCTCTTTCTGCTGCCGACTGAATCACAGCTGCTCGTGCTCACATGGTTCATTGTTTTCCATCTTTGCACAGGCTCCGAGGAGACTGTTCTCCAAAGAAAAACAAGACAAAACCCGGTCCGCAGAGAAACGGATGGATGGGTCACCGAAATGCAGAATTTCAACACAGGAGACAGATGTTCCTGTCCTGTTTCCAACACGATTTTCTGTTGTCTGTGAAAGTGATCATTCCCTGAAACTCAAAACCACAATTTTTGTTTTGATTGTAACCATGACAACTTTGATTAATTAGCCCATTAGCCCAAAATCTTGATGTTTATTTCCTAACAAAGGAAATCATCTCTGTAGGAAACCCATTGATAAAATTCATGAAACCACTTGTTCCTTATTTTGGAGGGAATCTGCTTGTGAAACGAGCCTGATTCTCTTCTAATTAAAATAATTAGAAATAATTTCTTAAAGCTGAAGAACCTACAGGAATGCTAATTACCGATGTATGTTAAATGCATGCAAATGACTATTATTTATACATTTTAGGTTTTTAGTATTTAGGTTTACGGAAGAGGAAATTTTTATAAAAGCAGAACATACTGTGCTATACTGTCTTTATACTGGACGGTATGAAGGTTCTAATTTTAATTTAAATCCGTCAGAGTATGGAGAGCTAACCTGTTTATCCTGCACTAAACTGCAATGTCATGCAACCTTTAAGCAAAACAAAGTTAGCATACTTAGCTTGTTTTCCAGAACATTTCACATGACGAAAATACACAACTTGACAACAAATACAGATCCAATATATGATTTCACAAAGAGGAACCCACATGTTCTTTAAAGTTTTACTTTAAAACACCACAAGGCAGTCTTTACCTTTAAATTTAACCTCTCTTCTTCGTCTCTGAGTGAAGTTAGCTTGCACTGCTGGACCTTTAGCTAGCAGGCACAGTCTATGACAAACTGCACACACACAGTCTGCGTTGATGTTTGTTGAGCTGTTAGAAACGTTGCATTCAAAATTACCTTTCACTTAAAAAAAACGTCCCTTTATGCTCGCTGCTCATCTGTAGGACGAGCTAAATGATGAAGTACCGGAATCACGATGTATGGACACCTGCACTCGTTCCACCGTTGACCAAAAGAAAAGGCGCATTTTAACCACTGATATGGTATTATATCTCTTTTTATCCAGTGACCCCTGGTGATTGGTACACCTATAGAAAGTGCATTACATGTGTTACTGTTTAGGCTCAAATCGGTTTGAAATAACTCCCCTCAAATGTCCTAAACCTGAAGTACCGAGCTTGCTTTGAAAATGTAAGCAATAGAAAATATAGATAATTCTGTTAAAAGGTAAGGAGTAAATGTAAAAAGTTTTCGGAAAAATAAATACTCAAGAAAAGAAGAGATACATTACAAAGTAGGTACTTCACACCTCCTGGGAAATTTCTCACTATTTATGCTAATTTAAACAATAACTTAACTCAAGCAAATCACAAAGGGTGGAAAAGACTAAACTTCTTTATTTAAGGAAATTGGAAAGTATGACACAAAAAGTACAATATAAAGGAAGAAAAAATACACAAAACAAATGAGCTTTTAAAATTTCATCCTTCGTAGAAATTCCATAATCAGCTGTAAGTGGAATTGGAAAGTGGAAGCATGTAGGAATCATAGACACTCAGCCATGAATTGTCTGACTTCACAAAGTTGCTGAGTTTTGAAGCACATAGTGTGTAAAAATTGCCAACGCCCCACCAAGAACTGCAGACTCCTCTGGCATTAACATCAGCACAAAAACTGTGCTGGGAGCCTCGTGGTGTGGATTTCGGTCAAGCAGCTCCTGCAGGTGACCCAGTAGTTTGTCCATCGTGATTAGGCCACTTTTATTTAATTGGATTACGTCATGTAATTTGTAAAAAACGTACACACGATCATAAAAAATAAAATAAAAATAGTTACAAAGATACAGAAATTACATTGTACTGTCATGTTCTGTGATACATGTAAACTGCATCTATGACAGAAACATGTCATATATAACGTGTAACCTGTAATTTGTTATATGCAGAGGACCCTTTCATTATTAGAGCCCTGCATGACGTTGGGCTGCTAGGCTAATGCTAAAAGACAAAGCTGTTCCAAAAAGGAAAGAGGGTGACAGCTGCACGCTGCAAGAATTATTACATCACTAATATTATTGTCCCGTGTCATTAATAATCAGAGCAAATGGCTGTTGGCCAAAGTTTCCGGCTGTATTGTTTGTCACTGTGGATGTTTGCGATGTCCACTCTTGTATGAGACATTAGACTGAATTAGAGTTCAAACACTTAGTGGATGGAGAGGATGTCAGTCCTGATCAAGAATAAGAAATTATTTGTTGCAGACTTAAGGTTTGTTAGGCAGCAGGCGATGCACACAAGCACCCGATTCAATTTGTGAAAGTCGAAAAATGAGCAGCTAATTATTAAAAAGGGGACTTTAGTGGTGGGGGGGCTCAGGAAATGGGGTCTAAAGCACTATTATGCAGCATTATTGCCCATTCTGAACTGTGAAAGATGCTAAATTACATTAGTAGAGTCCAAGAAGTTCACTTTAATAATGCATTGTAATCTAATAACACAACTGTATATTTGATGCATTTTCCCCATTTATATGGTCAGTCAAGGCTTCTTTTTCTGCCAGAAGATTCACCATAAGAAAGAGTATAATACTGCCCTGTAACGGTGATGTTCTGATTTTAAGTCTCATCTGGGCATATGTGTTCATTTTAACAATTATCATATAATTCAGGGGTGTCAAACATAAAGCCCGTGGTCCAGATTCAGCAAAGACTAATCTGGCCAACGGGATAGTTTTGTCCTCCAGAATGTATGGAGGACACAAATTTGGCACTTTTAAATGTATTTTCATAAGTTTTATAACCTTCAATTCTGATGAAGACCACACAGCCACTCATTCTGCACCAGTTTAATCAAGTTACAGACAAACAATTAAATGACAGAAGACAAACTAAGAGGTATTGTATATAAATTTCATGTCTTTTTCTTATAAGATATGACAAAAACATGACACTTTGGCAACAATTTGGTTACTTTTTAGCATCACTTGATTGAATATTGACACTTCGATGGTATTCCTACTAATCACGACAGTTAAGGAAGCCTTTCCATGGCTGATTTGATTTAAAATGCATATAACTTGTTACATCTGTGGATTTCTCCTTGCAGAAATAAGCAGGCACCTTAATAAACCTGTAATAGTCATAGATCATAAGCAACGACCTGCAGTGTCTCAGCTTGTGTTGTAAATACCCACCTTGTGCCCACCATTGCTGTTAACATCAGCTGCGTTGGCATGTCACAATAAACCAATAAAAACATTAACATATAAATCACACATGTCTGAACGACTCAGGCTGTTAGTTTAAATCATTTTTGTCTTGAAATGTATCCTGTTCCTATTAATAAAAAATATACATCTTTATGACATATTTTGCTGTTAACATGCTTGAAGGAGATCGTCTGAAAAACACCCATTAACCATCGTTTAATTTCACATTTCTGTCATCAGAAAAATAAAACTCCATCTGGGTATTGACGTTTGAAAAGAGTGTGACCGTTTCATTTGTGTAAAGTCTGTGCAACAGCGTGAAGTTTACAATCCTGCCTGAAGAAGTTTCAGATACTGACACTTTTCTTTGAGAGGCTGAGATTCCTTTCAAAAGTACTGTTATTCACCTGAAAGTAATGACGGAGACATAAACAGTGTTTTCTATTCATGGTCTAACCTTCCTGCATAGCTTTGATTTGGCCTTGGCGGCAAACATCACAAAGATAAGAAATGCTTCAACAAGAGAGATCTGGTCAGCTCAGTTCAGCAGCTGAGTGAACACGAGCGAAAAAGATTTCAGCTTCTGCCAATCTCCTCCTTCCCTCCTTGTGTTTTGACCCGACTCAATGCTTTAAGTGACTTTTATTAAGCTTATTCAAATCGGTGAAATGTTCCAGGGACATTATGCTAAAGTCACACTAGGGAAAGCAGTCGAAAATTATTGCGACCGCTTGCAATTGCGACGGAATTTGTTGCCTTGGAAAACGTTGCTTCAAAGACGGGACCAGGTGCGTCAAGACGGCAATAAGATGGAGTCAGTCTGCTGTCAGTGTGTGATTGAAGGGGGTCAACTGGCAATTACATGCAATCTATTTGTGGTAATAAAATAGCGAAAATGGAAAATCCGTTGCCATCTGTTGCTTCACATTAAAAACAAATTCACATGAACTACTGAACCTCATCGATCTGATTGGTGAGGTTCTGGCTGCACAAGTTTTTATATAAGGGATATGACCTGAATGCAACCAGTTGGCAACCATTTGAGTCGAGTACGCAATTGCAAAGAGACACTTTGCTCACACTGCAATCCTCTTTGTTCTGTCTGCATTTCTAAATTAGATGACAATTATTTGCAAACCTTCAAAGCGGCTCAGAGTGAACGAAGACACACCAAGTTGGCCCGTTGTTGTTTGGAGACAGGTTGCCTCCCATCAGCCAACCTGTGCAATTACAACAAACATCCACAGGTTGAGGGTTTTGTACACTGATCATTAGTGTTTGTCACAAACTGCTACAAAAACTTCTGTGCAATCGCTGGCAAGAGCTGATTTTTCCTAAAGAGGTTGACATTCTGTTTTTACTCTAATGTGACTGAGCCATTAAAAATACATACCTGATACTGAAGGAATTACGTATACTGATATAATTTCAGTTCTGTTAATTTTAAAGTTAAAAAAAATTGATAGTTTTTTTTCCCACTCAGGCCTGTAGTATCATTTATTCATTTAAATATTTGTGATGTGATTCGCCCACTTTTGGAGCTACTATTTTAATTTTAGATTAGCGAGATGTCTGCCTTGTCTTAGAGATACTGAAACTAATATTTGCCTTGTAGGGCAAAAATGGCAGCAGTTTCTCTTCCCAGGAATCGTGACCCAGTGACTGAAAAGAAAAGTTCATGAATGATGTTTGGAGCTGTTTTTTTTTTTTAACATCTACAGATTTACATTTAGCAACCAAAGGAAGTTAGCAGCTAGCTAACATCTCAGCTCAACTAAAGAGGGATGACAGCAAAATCTTGCAATTAGGATGGATGGGCCTGTCATCACTGGTGGATGGATACACTTGTGCAGAATGCTGGTTGGTGGAGTACGTTTGGTAGAAAATAGTTCCTACATGAGATCGCCCAGGACAAGGATGCTGCTGCTGCTGAGGGTTCAGATGTGTTCTTTGTCCCTTTAGCAAGTGCTATTTAGTTTCATGACATCAGCTGAGGGCAGACATCTCCAAGGCAGACACCTTGACAGCCGATTGCTCTGAAATTGTGCGACTGACACCAAAATACTCTAGATGGCTTTAGAGCTCCACAAGACAAACATCTGTAAATCTGATTCTGGTGTTAAGTGCCCATTTAAGAAAGTAGTTTGTCTGTCTGTTGCTTTAATTCTATGAGGTATTTCTTTATAAAGTTTTTTTTTTTAAAAAGCATCCTTTCCAAATGTTCAGGGGTACACACATTCACTCGTGTAACAGTTTGTGTGTTATGACTGCAGCTGTTTCACCTGTCACAGTTACTGCTGCTTCACATTTGAAGGTCAGCAAGAGGTAAAGCCTTTCGCCTCACGCTGATTCCTGGTGACACACGGTGCTGCACTCTGGCAGAGGCTAAAGGAATCTATTTTGGACACATCCTCAACCCCTTTGTCTGAAAGGCCCTTCCAAATATCAATGTAATCATTTCCATCAGCTGTCTTTGTAGAATTATTTACGGCTGACATGACACACTCACCTTTCATCACCAGCCATTACTGAGTTTTTTCTTTTCTTTTTTTTGACCGCTAAAAAGCTGACAGATCCAATGATACCATTTAGCTACATGATTGTCAGACTTAACAACCTCCAGGTCTGTTAATAAGCTTCACTCTTTGTGCCACGTCTGGAATTTGCAATATTTTTATGCACTTTTCTCGCCTCCGAGAAATGAGTTCAGCCTTAGTCAAGCCTCGCTTCACGTCCACGCCATATCAACATCATTTGTCATTTCTCTTTTTTTAAATAATTCGCTCGATATTAGCAAATTAAATGAGCTTTTTTTCTCTGCCTTTTTGCCCCAAACTTTTGTGAGAAATTATAGGTTTCTATGGTTGACAAGACAAAGCTGGACAAATAAATCAATACAAAGCAAATGAAAGCAAATTGAATCTATTAAAGCAAAATTACTGAGAGAAAAGAACCAAACACAATGTAGCCCGCAGAACCATGGCCGCAGACAATTAATGGCGGTGGGAGCAAAAAGGTGCTGGCTCATTAAGCCTGGCCAGCCCTGTGCATGAAGACAAGGCCAACAGCCAGACCAAAGCAGACCAGCACAAACCAGTCTGCTCAGCTGCAGGCCCACAGGGAGGTACCCTTCTACCTGTAGCTGCTGAAGGCTAAAACCCAGGGATGTGTTTGATTCCCCGAAAATAAAAAAAAGCTGAATTAGAGGAGATGAGCTTTTCAATAACCTCCCCCTTCCCCTCAGCACCTCCCACGTACCTGCGCCTTGTCCTGTACCCAAGGAATGGCAAGCAGCAGGGTGCCACGGAGGACCTTCAGATCAGCGTGAGCCAGCGAGGGGGGCTCTCCCGGGCAGCAATGAGTAATTAGCGCTAATTAGTGGCAGTGATTAACCACACTGGGGAACGTGGGGGCCGGAAGGGAGCAGATTGATAGAGCTGGCCCTCCTAACCCACAGAGGCTCCAGTGCATCTTAAGCAGGGGGTGGGTCAGCTGGATGTGGCTGGCAGCCAGATGCTATGGCCGTGAATAAAGGTGGAACATGCTTGGAGCATCCGTAAAAACCATTTCAGCAACAAGGAGGCGAGGGCTGATACGCAGCTACTGAAGCATACGTTTCAAATCAAAAGGCTGTCAATTCATTACACCCCGAGGCAGGGTTATTCAAATGAGGGTCCTTGAGTGGAATTGGACCCTCAAGTCATTTCAGCAAGGTAATTTGAGTGATTCTGAGGAGCTAATTGAAAATCGTATTGATTAATGTATTCAATAAAATGTCTTATCTTGTGTTAATTTCTACCAATAACAGAATAAATTAGTTGGTTACTAGTTATCAGCCTTGTGCTGCTCCTGTGCGGTTGCACGAGGAAGCGAGCAAATTACATTCACAAAACCGGTTGCATTGGAAATCAGACAAGTTTACATGCACTGCAGTGACCTAGTTACTGAAAAGCCACAAAAAAGACAATTCAGCAGAGACTGTAGTTAGCACATATGTTTTCCTTCTGAGCAGATTTAATTTATTTGTTTTGCTGTGAAATGTTTATGCATTACACTTTGAGGGTGTGCATGTATTCGCTATCAGGGCAGTCAGACTTAAACAAATAAGGCTGGATTACTAGCGCTCCTTCCACTGCAGTGTCACACTTTTTCCCTGTTCCCTGGGAGTTTTCAAGTCTACATACATCCTTCAGCCACAACTCTAAAACCACTGACAAGGGAAGTGAATAACATTAATCATTACAATGTAAGACTCTTGTGGGAAAACTCGGGTCTTGGTATTCATGCCGATGCTGCTTTGAACATCCCTCATACCCCACCCATAGCAATAGTGCTCGTCCGCAGCAACAGCCCCCCCCCCCAGCGGGACAAATCTAGCAAAACCGCAAGAGCTCAATAATGGCTCGAGGAACATAACCAGTAGGTGTACGTAGCCTCCAAACACCCCCAGTTGCTAATCCGCACGCTTGTGGGATGCACCAGTACAAAGCTGGTTCACAGAAACCCTCAGGGCCCAGAGGATCTGCAGTCCTGGTGCCAGACACCCCAGGATACCTCCAGATGTTGTGTACAACATCCAACAGTCTGTTTTGGAGATCTACCTAATATTATACAGGTGGTTTTAATATTGTCACTGAATGGTGTATATGTCCAAGCTATATCTACATGGGTAACCCAAAACTAGATGTCAAACATATATGAATTTTTTTTTTAAAGGGTATGAAAATATAATAAATACATTTTTTTAAAAAGCTGCTGTTGTCTCCGCACTGGATACTGGATCATTATCAAATAAAAGAGGTTCTCAAAGTCTGCCAATGTTTGATATTTGATTTGAGCTTTTGTTTAATAAATGTATTACTTTCATTTTCTGCAGAGGCAGCCGCACCTTTTTCCTGAATGCCAGCACAGTTTACAGAACACATGAAATAACTGAAAATACTGTAAAACAAAGATTAAATTCACAGGCCAGAGCCAGCTGATGAATAATTGACACGCTCTCCTTCAGCAAGACCATTATGTACCTTTCTGCACTTGATTAGATGTAAGGGCAAGTCACTGCCTGTCCTCCGTGTGCTTCAGGTTTCCAAACCAAAAATACAAAGCACAGAAGCTACTTTGGCAAACCTGTCAAATTTCTCAAAAACAAGTCGCTGATTAAATCTGCAAGGCTGACAGGTTAGGGAGCCGACAACCACCTTCTCCTTTTTATTGGTTTGTCCAGTGTCCATCAGTGGATATTTTCAAGACTAAAACTGATGGTAAAGATGAAGCGCTGGGAGCTCAAGTTACCACAAAAACAGAAAAAGAAAAAAAAAGCTCCAGTTACCAGCTATTTAAATCAGTGGATAGAAAGAAGGTTGGCAATTTTGACACAATCAGTGCTAGATGTAACTGCGCATATTGTTACAATAACATGTTACTAATAACATCACATAAGTCATGTAACGATGTAACAATTTATTGTTACAGAACCAAAGTTCTAAGTTGTCTGGACGCTGGGTGGAGTCCAGGCGCCCTGCTACAATCAGCTGATTTCAGTTCATGTGTTGGAAAAGGGAACGTGATGGAGCGGTCCACAGCAGAGATGCAGACACTACTTTTATTTTTATTAAACAAGGACAAGAGGACAAAGGAAAAGTGCAAACTGCCTCCAGGATAGAAACAAATGCATTGTACTGCTAACACAACTTTGCAAACACCTGCGCAGATAGCATGCTAACACTAAGCTAGCCAAGAAACCAGAGGGATGTTAGTGTTGACTGTATGCTGACCTCAGCTCAGCAGCCAGACACTGAACAGCTAACAAAGCCAGTGATAAGCTTCCAGCATCCATTTCTACCTCTTCATGTTTGTGTTGGTGCATGAAATTGTAGCCTAAATTTATATTGTTAACTGTGCATTTATAGTGTAATATATAATGTAGCGAGTAGTGTAACACACACTTTCTCTGAGTAATTAATACTAATTAATACAAGTACTTAATATAAGTACTGCATTACCATTTAGAAAGCACTGATTTACTGTAATAAAAAGTAAATACAGCAAATATTTGGGTTTGGAAACGTCCAAGGATTAAGCAACATTTGAAAACAACCTTACTTAACTGCCTTAATTCACTCTTACTGGATTCATATGCTGTGAACATTATTTATAGACTTATACAGACTTTATAGAGGCCCTCTTGCCAGATATTCAAAGAGATGGAAAATATGAGGTATTATAACACCAATATTATTTACCATAAACACTTGAGAGAGTTGCACATTCAACTCAGTTTTCACAGACTGAATTTGTTAGGAATCTGACTTTGTATACCACTTAGCATTTCAAATAATGAATCTAGCACAAATTATGTCACTGGAGTCAGTTGGGGGAGAAGGAAGACGCGGTATAAATAGTCTGAGTTTTTGGTTTTGCTCCATTATTATAAATATTAGATTAAATTTAGACTCAGTGAGCCTGAGCCCAGTGCTAAAAACGAAATGTAAACACCTCAAGCAGAGCTCTCTCCCATCTTGAGGTGTGTGCTTTTTTTTAATGAGGTGACACACACGTGCAAGTTTCTCCACATGGCTTGAAAA
Source organism: Rhamphochromis longiceps (assembly GCF_057381845.1). Taxonomy (NCBI): domain Eukaryota; kingdom Metazoa; phylum Chordata; class Actinopteri; order Cichliformes; family Cichlidae; genus Rhamphochromis; species Rhamphochromis longiceps. The sequence continues at coordinate 35,469,500 of NC_140560.1, read as the reverse complement.
CAAATAGCATGATAGCTTACATGACGGGGCCACGTTGAGAAGCTATCGGAGCTTTTTGTGACAAAACAAGCGAGACGTGCGGAGCTTGATTTTAAACATCAATGACTTTAATTAGTGTCATCCTACAATCACCAATAATAGTCCCGAAATGTGTGGGCCCCGGCTCTGACAGCCGAGCAGATCTGTGGCGAAGCAGGGGGCTCTTAACAAGATAAGTCCTGAAATCAGCGAGCCTGAAGGAACATTACCTGAACAAGAGTGCTGATGAAAATGACTGCGGTGTCGGCCTGCTTGGAAACAACTGAAGTGTTGTTCACACGTCTTATCGTAAAACAAGTCAACAACACAAGCAGCACTACACCGGATAATTCCCATCACTTGTAGGTCTGAGAAAGAGGGATCATCCTTTTGTATGTAAATGATCCGGTAGAATCTTTAGATCTCTGGCAAAGAAGGGAAGAAGACAAAAAAATTGGCATTTTACAGAGAAACAGATTAAACAGATGACTCAAATCCTGTCTGAAGATTAAAAAATGCCTATCTGGAAAAGGATTTTATTAACTGATGTCTGCTTTTGGACGGATTGGTGCTGTTTCTATGCAGTCAGCAAATCCCATGAAAAGGCGAGAGAGTCTTTGTCCGTCTCTCCATAGTTTCAAAGCTAACGCTCTACTTTGAAAACAGCAGGTGACAAACAATCCCAGGTCAAAGTTCACACTGGCCGCGTTGGCTCCAGGCTTGCAGTATCTGTGCCGCTCACATGTCGCCCATTAAGTCTGCATTCCTGTTGTGTAATAAATCCCAGCTCTGAAAGAATAAATAGTAGAAAATGACGCCTTTTCTTCATGAATGCTCTTTACTGACATAACTGATTTTCTGATATGACTATATAGCACATTTGACGCCTCCGCTTCTCGCTTTAATAGCATGCAATTGCTAACGTAGTTAAAAAAAATAGTTGGGAACATAAAACTTTGTTCAATGACACATTTGATCTTGTAAAACTTTGCATGTGTACACACCAGAGTGGATCTGTGGACCCATGTGCAACCGTAGCTATGAAGACCAAAACTGATTTCTTTGTACCCGGATGCTGTCCGTCGATCCATCCATCCATGCATGCATGCATGCATCCATGCATGCATGCATCCATCCAAACATCCATCCATCCATCCATCCTGCATCCATCCATCCAACATCCATCCATCCATCCATCCTGCATCCATCCATCCATCCATGCATCCATCCATCCAAACATCCATGCATGCATGCGTCCATCCAAACATCCATCCAACATCCATCCATCCATCCATCCTGCATCCATCCATCCAAACATCCATCCATCCATCCATCCATCCATGCATGGATCCATCCATCCATCCATCCTGCATCCATCCATCCATCCATGCATCCATCCATCCAAACATCCATGCATGCATGCGTCCATCCATCCATCCATCCAACATCCATCCATCCATCCATCCTGCATCCATCCATCCAAACATCCATCCATCCATCCATCCATCCATGCATGGATCCATCCATCCATCCATCCATGCATCCATCCATCCTGCATCCATCCTGCATCCATCCATCCATCCATCCATCCTGCATCCATCCATCCATCCATGCATCCATCCATCCAAACATCCATGCATGCATGCGTCCATCCATGCATCCATCCATCCATCCATCCATCCATGCATGCATCCATCCATCCAGCATCCATCCATCCATCCATCCTGCATCCATCCATCCATGCATGCATCCATCCATCCAAACATCCATGCGTCCATCCATGCATCCATCCATCCATCCTGCATCCATCCATCCTGCATCCATCCATCCTGCATCCATCCATCCTGCATCCATCCATCCATCCATCCATCCAAACATCCATGCATGCATGCGTCCATCCATGCATCCATCCATCCATCCATGCATCCATCCGCTTCTGCTTATTGTTTTTCAGGGTCGTGGGGGGCGCTAGAGCCTATCCCAGCTGTCTTACAGTGTTAATAATTTTTGCAGATCAGGTCATCTCACATATTAAACCAGCATATTAAGCTCGTAGCTCTTTTGCACATAAACCTATTTAACACTTCATTTTATTATTTTTTGTCTCCACTTATTGATCAATGCTATGTGTACATATTAACCGGCATCTGTGTGTGGACAGCAGAGAAAGAATTTCATTGTACAGAGAAATGCTTTTTCTTTGCACACATGACAATAACGCTTTGAATCTTGAGGAGAGGCAGTGTACACCCTGGACAAGTTGCCAGTCTGTTGTAGGGCTGACACAGACAACCATTCGCACTCACATTCACTCCGTGGGCATTTTTCCAATTAACCTATCCCCACTAACTGTCTTTGGACTGTGGGAGGAATCTTTGGGCACTGACTCAGTGGTCATGTGAGGTAATGTGTTGGTTTTATTCTTCCACCTAAGTTACTGCTTGGGAGCAACAGATTATGGCAAATATGTACATTCAAAGTAATCAATTCAAACTACAGTGAATGTTTTGTGAAAATACAGCAGCCAGAAGATTTACAGTAATAGATTTTGGACTACAGTGGTGCTGTAGGCTTTATTAGACAACAGAGAAATTATTAGCCAACAAGATTAAATTTATCGCCTGGTTTGGCCTTTTGGGGGATTTGTTGGCAGTTTGCTGCTGGGATCAGTTTGAGCCAAGCTCATCTCAACTGTGGTTGAAACCCTTTAAATGGCCGCTTCTTCTTCAGGTGCGTTCAAATCAGTGTTAGGTATGTGCGGTGTGGTATACATCCTTTCAAGGACGGTTTAGGTGGTGTTTGTGTTTTGAACAGTGTTCTCACAATGCCCAAGATACCGACTGGTTTCAATTTCCTCTATTCTGACAGCCCATTCCATCCACAAGCTTGAATGAAGGCGGCCGTTACGGGGAGGTATTGCTGTAAACATCAAAACACCACATTCAGATCAAATGTCCCCCACAATCCGAGACCTTTAACAAAAGCTCTACAAAAGATGAGATTGCCTATCACATTCTAATTAACTACAATCACAACTAAAGTGGCCACAACACGTTTTAAACACAACAGAAAGTAAAGTCATGCCGGATGGTACGAGCAGCTTTGGCAAGAGAGATAAAGAAAACGTTCAAGCGCAGTGGTGACACTCATTGAATTATATGTTGACAGCTCTGTGTTAGTGAAGAGATGAAAGCAAAATGAGATTTTCAAAAGTGAATATGGGGAATGACGGTATTGCTTTATCCACATTGTCAAACTTGACAGTGCTATTACCATCACCATAACATCAGGTGCTGACATATAGTATTCAGTTAGCACAAATCAGCTCCCTCCTTTGAATACTGATTGCATTTTAGGAACGAGGGTGTTCGCATTACTGTTTGGTAAGATTTAATCAAACATTAGGCCTAGAATTACAATAAGACGAGGAAAGGATTAGAATCAAAGTTAATGACCAACACCATTACTGCAGCAATTAGCTGTGAGATGCTTTAAAAAAATAAATGTATTTTTTTAATAATTAGGATGACAAGCAGGTGTTCATGTTATTCAAAAGAAGTCTTATCTTTAAAACACACATTTGTGGAATCATGGCATAAACAAATGGACTTTCTAAAGAATTCAGAAAACGAGTTGTTGATGCTCATCAGGCAGGAAAAGGTTATCAATCCATCTGTGAAGCGTTAGGATGCCATCAATCCACAGTCAGACCGACTGTGTACAAATGAAAGAAATTCAGGAGTGCCGTTAGCTCTTCCAGCAGTTGTCTACCAATAAAGATAAACCCAAGAGCAAGGTGTGTAATAGTCTGCAAGGTCACAGAGGAACCCGGGGTAACTCCTAAGCAGCTAAACGCTTCTCTCACACTGGCTGTTCATGTTCGCGGGTCCGCCATCAGGGTAACGCCGAGCAACGGGATAACAATGGCTGCGAGGGAAAAGCAGCTGCTCTTAAAAAAAGAGCGCTGCTGCTCATCTGCAGTCTGCTGAAGATCACGCGGACAAACCAGAAGGCTGCTTGAAGGCTGTTTGTTCTGTGGACGGATTAGACCAAAATAAAACTTTTGGTTTATAAGAGAAGCATTATGTTTGGGGAGAGGAAAGCGCTGCGTTCCTGGATAAGAAGCTTATCCCATCTGTGAAACATGATGGTGGTAGTATTGTGGTTTGGGCCAGTTTTGCTGCTTGCGGGCCAGGATGCCTTGAAATCACTGATGGAGCAATGAATTTTGAGTTATTACAGCAAATTCTAAAATAAAAATGTCAGGACATCTCTCCGTGATAGAAGAATAAGAATCCAGCAGAAGGAGAAACCTGGAGCTACCACAAAGACTTAGTCGTACTAGGCTGGAATATCGAAATATGAATTCATGTGGATTCATCATTCTCTGACAGTATTATGCTTGCGCTGTTTGCTCATAGTCATAGAAGATCGGCTGGACCCACATTAATGGACATTATTATAAATTCCATTATTAGAAAAATAAGAATTTAATTTCCTCATTTATCACAGGAAATATTATTCCAAAATATGCGCGGTAAGAATTAATGAGTGTGACAGAAATACGGGATTTCTTTCAAATCTACAACCATCAAATCAAAAACAGCAAAGTTATCTAGGTGGCTTAACGACAGAATTATCTTTAGAAAATATATGGAATGTAAAAAAAGCAGCAAATGAGCTTAATGTGCCTTAAAATTGATTAATCTTTTACGCCTAAATGAAAACCAGTGGAAGAGTACTTATCATGAAAGCGTGAAAATCACACCGCAGCTAGTAAAAAGAAAACTTAACTTATTAAAACTTCCATTAAAAACTCCCATTAGTGAGTCTACACTTTTAACATGCACGGGGAAAAGTTTCATTTTCAAGACAAAAAGATAAATGACAAAGTAGTCCTATTACTCCAGGATTTGGTGTGTTAATATATTATCTCTTCATTAAACATTTGTGTTGGATCTCTGCTCTAATTAGTCAGCTCGCTTGTCTATTTGCACTGGAAGTTGTGTCAGTTTCAGGTAGAGCTGTCGCTGTGCCTGGAACGGTGGAATCGGAGGTGCATTCGGTTTGACATTTTTCCTCTGCGGTCAGTGGAAACAACGGATACAGAGGTGACTCTGAAGAGTGGGATGATAGACTATCCATGAGCTCTGATATCTGCCACTCTGACAAACATCAGCACACTCGAGCACTGATGGCGAAGACGACCATCCAGCCTCTCCTGCCATCCTCATGAGAAATGAGCATACAGAGCTTCTCCTGAACTTCCACAGAAAGAAGAAGGAAAATCAGCTTGGCATCTGCAGGATGACATGGATAGTCTGGCACATTCTGCAGATGCTCTGTGGGACTGGGATTGAGTTCAGATGCCGGCTCAACACTCAACGCATATTCCTGAAATCATTCCTGTACAGTCGTTGGAGTTTGGTTTGGCCATTTGTGCTGGTGGGCGAGGAGGAATACAATCACCGAGGGCTAAGTAACGCGTGTGACCCGAGGTTTCCCAGCAAGATACCGAAGCTGATAAAGCTACAACTATTGCAACATCAGTGAAAACTGATCTCTACTTTGAAGACGCTCCCTTCAACTGTGTGGCCGATTTCACATTTTCTCTATATTTTAAGAACAAAACAGGAAACAAACTGAAGAAAAAAGATCAAAAAGTTAACCGATAGTCAACTTTAGCCCTATAATAATGACATAATCTAATATTTCTTAAAAGAAATAACTGTGCAGTCAAGGATCATAAATATATTATGTATGTTCAAATGTATGCAGATAGCAAAACAAAGCATGTTGAGAGCGAGAGATTGCATCTATCCCCGATGCTACCGGGTAATTTAGCATCTGTGATTTATGCCCCGTATAACTGCTCAGTGCTAGTGCAGGATTTATAGGAATGATATACCCTTTATATAATTTCACTGACTCCAATTTTATTTTTTTGTTTTATTGCAGTGGTCTATCACGAGTCTTACATCACTGCAGCTCAGACACCTCAGCTGATCGCAATCCTTTCTGGCATTTTGAAACGCAGTCTGCCTGAACTGCCAAATTTCCACTCATTCCAAGTTAATTTAATATATGCAACTATTAGTGTGCTGGAAATCTTCCATCAAGCTACAATAATTAAACAGCTAGTCCCTCTAATAGAGATCTAATACAGTTAATTGTGAATTATCAAGCGAAACCAGCGATCAGCAAAAATTCAAAACAGACATTTATCTGCCTGCACTTGGTCGACGTCGCACTAAACAGCACAGACTCACAGTTTTCTGCTCACAGTGAGGTGGTAAACAGTCAAATTGGATGCATTAGTGCAAGAATATCTGCAAAAAATTGCTCCTGGCATGAAACTCAGCCCATTATCTGATCAGATTTGACCACACATTTTTCAGTCAGTCAATCCAGCTGACACAAACAGCACAAGTGGGTAATGTGCCAGCTGGTGATGACCTCAGACCGGGGGTGAGGTTTTCAGTACTCAGCGACTCTTCTTTCCTCCCGCTTTGGAGTTCTTAAGGTTCACAGTGGAGACTTCATGAATAAGCTTTAATGTGACAGAGAAATTGGGGATCACTTTCTCTGTCTGGCTCTGCCAACAGTCTGATGGTATCGACGACTAGATGGCGTGAACGCGAGAGACTCCAAAGAGCGGATTAGAGAGGGGAGATAAGGCTATCCACTGTAATTAAGCCCTATCTCTGTACAGCCACTGAAGAAAATAAATCACCCTTCAGAGCCCGCCAGTGTTGAAATGTAGGAACAATTATTCAGTAATTAATCGTTACACATGCAGGCTCCAAACACTAATAGGACATATTTTAACTACAGCATTATAGAACTGTTAAATTAAATTAAGTCTGAATGTATTTAAGATCAATGTAATAGATCACATATTTAACCTTTTTTAATCACTCTAATGTAATTGTATTAGCTCTGTTATTAATCTTTTTATGATGTGCCCCATGTTAATTTCTCATCCCAGCCATGTGTAATTAGGAACAGAGATATATGGGGTGTGGCACCAGCCATACTACTACAAACAACAAGCAGAGCCCTGGAGGAAGGTGCTAGTCATTCCTGCAGTCCAGTCCCGGTTCTGTAATAGGCTGAGAATAACAGCGGATGAGGTCAAACATAATTAGACGAGGTATCACAGCTGCTAGTTTTGAGAGCGTTATCGAGTTTACAAAGTGCTCCTGCTGCCAAACAGTTAATGAACTAGTAATTTTTCTGTTTTGAACAGCGCTAGGTCATTTCCTCCATCATGAGAGAGTTGTTGGACGAACATAAAAGGGTGTCAGCGTGAGCAACGCTAGCTCAGATGAATGGAAAGGTTAACGCGCAAGCAAGGAGCTTAAACACAACTGAGAGAAAATTCAAACCGCAGCTCTACAGAGTGCACAGAGTAAAAATGCGAGGGTATTATTTGGTATCAAAGAGTCCTTTTAAATGACTCTTTTTTTCTTCAATGCCATTTTCAAGTTTGTGTGAGGTAGTTTAAACACCTGAAACTATTCACAAGTAATAGTTGTGCTGGCTAAATAAGGCAAACCTAGACATCCCATATAAGGGAGCGCTCCCCCTTACAACAACTAAACTGTCTCCTCCGGCCTGTAATGCTATTTAGTCATCTCGATTGTTTTCGCATCTCTACTTTTGGATATATTGGCTCGAGAGATGTCTGCCTTTCCATCAATCTATAGCAGCGAAATGGCTCGTGCTGTGTGCCATTTGAAAAACTCAGCAACGATATCTGTTTCCAGAAATCGTGATCAGATCCTTCAAATGAAATCCACAAACCTTGTTGTTGTGCTGTGTTTCGCATAGGAACCTTTTAGTTTTAACCAGACTACACTTGGCAACCGAAGGATGCATGCAGCCAACTTACAGCTCAGCCGAGGGGGGGGCCACCATCAATATTTTCTTTTTTTTTTTTCTTTTTTTTTTTTTTAAATGACATCAGAAACAGCAGTATGCGACATTACGTGATGGCAGAGCTTCAGTTCATCCTTTGTCTTTTTTTTTTTTTTTTTTTTTTTAATAAATAGGACAGGGGGAATGAATGAGAGAAAGAGGGGGAGAGAAAGAAAGAAAACCAAAGGGGAGAAGAGACGGTGAGAAGGGGGGGGGAAGAGAGAGAAAAAAAAAAAAAGAACTCCTGGGTCACCTGTATGGAGAAAAAAAAACAAACAAAAAAAACAAACAGAGGCGACAGCAAACAACAAAGAGCAACATAATAATAGAGAAAACAAAGCACCATCACAATAAACTAGCTAGTCATAGATATCAATATTTACTAAATAATAAACGATATTGTGCAGCACGCAAGATAGACAGCGCACAGTGTGCTTTGAGGTAGCAGCCAAGAAAGCTTTAGTCCGCGTCTGTGAATACCCATGTGTGCATACCTGTGTGGATCAGCATGCTTGCATTCCAAAGGTTTCTCCATGTAATGATCTGCTAGGGAGTGTGGGGGGGCCACAGCCCCGTCCTCCAGGGTGTGAAGCGGGTATGGAGGAGATCAAAACTCCAGACATCCAGAGGCCCCCAGAACACAAGAGACCATGGAAGACCAACAGAGGGGCAGCCGCGCCACTGTTCCAGTAAGAGCTGAGGAGAGTCCCAGATGAGGGCTCGCCCAGCAGCCGCGGAGCAGAAGTCAGGGGGAGTTGCAGTGACGCGCCCGTGAGCTCCGCCGGCCCCCAGCTGTGCCTGAGTGACCGAGCCCCAGGCCGAGAGGCCGGGGGCACCCCACCTCCAAAGGGGCCCGAGCGAGCCCCAGGCCCCGACAAGCGGCCGCCAAGGAGTGAGCCGGTGTGTACCCGGACGCCCACCCCCAGACACAAAGAACCACCAACACACCGACACCTGAGGGAGTCCGCCACCGGCAGGGGAAGTGGTGGTGGGTGGAGATAGGCCTCCAAACCTTGGAGGGCCTGAGGTGTCCCCAGAGAGGTGGCGTCTGATACCCAACCTGACATATAGACACAGACATACAGGCACACACAGACACAAACATCCATTCCCACCCTCATGCTCTCATATGCACTCACTCCACACTCAACCAACGTGGAGACAGACATAAAGAGACGCTGTACACACGATCACACTCCCCAAGCGTACTCTACAAACCGGGTCTAGGTACCCTTGCCCCTGGAGGGGGGAATTGCACCCAGACCCAGACACCATCAATATTTTCAATATTCCTGACACAGAGTCATGAGCAAGAGGCGCTCCTCATGGCTAGATGGATGCTTCCTTTTGAATAGCATTATGGTTAAATGAGATGCCAGTATAGTAGCCATCAATTAGGCAGTTTGCTTCCATATAAGATTTCTTTCATAAAAGGAGCTAAAGTCTCTTCTGTTTCAGTAGTCTACGCTCAGTCCAAGTGCAAAGCAGAGACACTAGAACACTTGATTTCTCCAGTTTAAATAATCATAAGTTATAAACACCAGATTTTCTTCCTGTTACTATCTTTCCTTCAACAATATTCTCAGGACAGCATGCTAAAAATATTTCAGATAAATGTGGAAAAGTCAGGGAAGGAATTGGACATCAGTTTTATAATCTATAATCAATCAATTCTCGTCCAATTCAAGGTTGCGGGAGGGCTACTATAGGGTGAGCGGCGTCTGACGCCCCAAACAGATCGCCGGCCTGTGGCAGGGCGAGCACAGAGACACAGACAACCATTCACATTCACACCTTTGGACAATTTAGGAACACCAGTTAACCCAATTCAACTGCCTGCATGTCGTTGGACTGCAGGAGAAAGCTGGAATGCCTGGAGAGAACTCAACAGATGAAATGATCATTTTTTTAACTTTTGCTAACTGACCTTGCTCATTCCTACACTCTACACTATTTAGCTTTTTCTTAGCTAGTAAAGCACAAAACCTAATGACATTATCCTCCTCATTTGAACAAGAATCTAATTTCAGGGAGCCGTGCAATATTACAGTATACAATCCAGATATCTACTTAAGGCTTCCAGGCTTTGCTGGGATGTGAAATATCCTTGTTTCTTTTTTTAAAGAGCCCTCATAACATCTCCTAAAGTAACAAATCCATTATGAATGTAGAGAACAGCTCTTATCACAACAGGAGAGGAAGGGCAAAAGATATCAAATTTGTTCTGCAACAGAAGAAGTGCAGATAAAATCTTTTTTTTATCTCCAAATTTGGAGTGAACAACTTTATCCTGACCAATTTCTCACTCACCTGATCATTACTTCAATCTGCAAGCCATCAATGCACCAAAAAACCAACAATATTTGTCACAAAGCAGTGGTTTCTGTGCACAGGTTTGTGCTTTATACGGCTCTCAGCACAGCTCCAAATACAATGGTTTGCACAGAAATTGCCCAGATACAGAAAAAAAATGTAATATTGCCTCATGTATTCACACTTATACGTATTTTCATGTCAAAATTCCACATTTTCTCCTGCAAAACAACTACTCGTGCGCTATACCTCTTGCAGGCAAGGCCCTTTTGCTCTTTGCTAGCTTGGTTAGAGCTTTTCCAGGTCCATATTAGGCAGTCAAAACTAAAAGGGTGATAGCTATAAATAAAACAGAAGTTCTCTTTGAAATGATGTGACATTTCCACTGGAATGAAAACATTGTGGTAGCCTTGATCTGTTCATGTGAAACGGAGCCAAGTAGTGAGATACTCCAATGTTTGATGTTCTGCTGAGGGTCTGAGTCAGTCAAACTCAGACCAGCTGGTGTTTAGATGGACAAACGTCTGAAATTCCCCTAACCACTGTGGTCAACAGCATGCAGACACATCTGAAGCAACACACAGGAGATGTCAATGGACTGAAACACAAACCGGCAAGTTTTAACTGTTAACATACAGTAATACAGTGACACTTTTATTTATTACATAGATACAGTATAAATGTAAGCGTTGGGCCACACCTCCTAATCTTTGATTCCAGGTGTTTCCACTCCCATTGCCACAGGTATATTTAATCATCACCTGCCTTTATGGACATTTTTAAAAGAATGAGTTCAAGTTTGGCACTTTACTTGGATCCCAGTTAGTCAGTTAGTGAAATCTTTACCCTCTTAGATTTTCCACAACCAGCTGTAAGAGGAATTGCTGCAAAGCATTTAGGAACCACAGCAACTCAGCAATGAAGCGGTAGACCATGTAAACGTTAGATAACACGGTTGCCAACTGCTAATTGAACAACTTCAGAGCTCCAAACCTCCTCTGGCATCAACATCAGCACAAAAACTAGGAGCACGGGAGCTTCGTGGTATGACTTTCCACGGGTGAGCAGTTACATGCAAGCCTTGCATCGCTAAGCACAATGCCAAACATCACATGGAGTGGTGTAAAGCATGCCATCAGTGGGCTGTGGAGCAGAGGAGGCATGTTCTGTGGCGCGAGGAATCATCTTTCCCTATCATCTTTCTCTAATCCGCGTTTGGTGACCACTGGGTTGTTTTTCAAGGGTTGACCTGGACCCTTTAATTCTAGTGAAAGGAAACCTTGATGCTTCAGTTTACCGTGACATTTTAGACAACTATGCTTCCAGCTGTGCGGGAACAGTTTGCATAAGGCCCTTTTCAGTTCCAGCATGATGCACCCCAATGCGCAAAACAAGGTCCATTAAAGCTAGGTTATAAGTGTGTTATGGAGGAACTTGACTGGTCCAAAGAGAGCACTGACCTCAACCTCGAACGCCACTGAAATAAACTAGAACAGAGATTGCGAGCCAAGCCTCCTTGTCTAACCTTACAAATGCTCATCTGGATGAATGAACAAAGATTTCCACGGGCGCGCTCCAAAATCCTACAGCTGCAAAAAGCGAACCAACCCCATATGAATGCCTATGATTTAGAATGAAGCTCCTGTAAGTGTAACCTACAGGTGCACCAATACTTTTGCCTATAATCACAGCAAATATAGTTCAGTCAGGTATTCCTGTTTGCCAGTTTGGCTCATCAGTGTCAACACATGTGATAATGCAAGAGGAGCCGGGTTGCAAAGTGGCTTGCAGGTGACAAACAACAGGAAAGCTGAAGCAGCTTTAAAGGCAGATACTAATGATATCGACACTATGATCAGCTGGTGCTCCGGGATCGTGGGCTCTCTAGACTTAACCGACACTACGCTTCACTTAACATCGTGAATGTCTTCAATCAGTCGGCTTGCCTTGGATATTTTTGGTGAGGTGGCAGCTGCATTTAGATTTAAATCTCACATTATTTAAAACGTTTAAAGATCTAGAATAACTAAAGTGGTACTATGTCACATGTGTAGTGATGCTAAGACTGCAAACACAGGATGAGGCTAAAGTTAAAATGAATTCCTGATCTTTGTGCTGATGTGTGCACGTGATTAGTAAAAATGAACTTTGGTGTCGAAGCTTCTCAGTGGGAGAGAACGCGGCGAGCGACTTGACAAGCTTTTGGTTCCTAACTGAAATTCATTTGATGGCACGATGTGACTTCAAAAATGTTAAAAGTTGTAAACTGGCATGCAGCTCAAATATCTGCTAGCGGGAAATACAGAAAAAACAAAAGATGCTGTGAAATATTTTGTAGAACATTTGTAGGACGTACAGCGTGATATTTTCCAGTTGCCTAACACACAGGAGCCCGCTTGGTTTCATCTCAACAGTTAGCAGTGGTGGGGCCCAATCAGAGGCCCGAGGCTTTTGTCCTCAGGTTTTCTACCCTTTGAAGAATGAAGTGCGTGATAGCTGAAATTCCTTTTTTCTTTACCAGCACAGATTCTTTGTTCCTAAACTTTGACAAAGTCTCTTTAAGGTCAGAATGTTAAGTGCTTCAGAAAACTGAACATTAACTAGCTGCTGGCCTTGATTACACTCTATAACCATTCAAACACTGTTCCCAAACTTTTTTTTTTTCCTTCACCTTCTTTCCACCTTTCCCCAAGGCAGTCGCCGAGTTCGGCAGAGAGAAGGACGTAGAAGCATTTTGCCAGAAGCACAGAATCACTAGATTAGTCAGTAGCTGCTTGACTCCTCTGGAGAATGACAAACACAAGGAAACAAAGACGGCATGACGGTTTGACTGACAGCCTTTTATGTCTATTCACTACAAGGTCAGATGTACCCCAAACAGAAGAGAGATGTGAGTGATCCTGAATTTCTTGAAGAATGCCCTTCGTGCAGGATTCAACACTGTATGTTTTGGTGAAGATTACGAGCTATGAGTGGCAGTGAAAAGAGCTCCTCTAATGTGTCGACATCAAAAGACGAAGCCAAATAACAGCTGAATAATCTAAATATAATTGTGCGACTGCTGCTATGTCAACTTCAACCTTGTCTCGTAAATGCCATAAGGAGGGAATGTTCTTGGAGGTTAATTTCATTATATTATCAAGAGAATAAGGCAATTACTAACAAATGACAAAAAGGGCTGTTCAGAACCAATTTTGAGGATAACTGACCGTGCTACGTCCTCTCAGCAGGTGGTTATTCATAATACAGCAGGTGATTCGTATGAATTATTTCCTACCTGTCATTCACTTTGCTCTGCTGCCTCAGTCTGTCCAAGTAATTGTAGTCCTGTAGATTTCACTTTGGCACCTACAGCGAGGTTCTTGGCTGACCTTCCTGGGTGCTTCCTTCTAGCAATTATCTGAGGACATTTTGCAAAGAGAAAGAGTGTAAATATTCAAGAGGGAATCCCGAAACAAATACTGTTCGCACAGGAAGCCCGATGTGGATATCCAAGTAAAGAAAAAGTCTTTTCATCTTTTATTACTAATTTATATAAATATATTTCTGTCAAACGTTTTGGAAAATAGGATTAAACAGCAGTCAGACTTCCCCAACCTGTTTCTGCCTAAAATCGTGCAGGACCAAGACTGGCCGTTACACAGGTTGTTATCCCTCTGCCCTTTCAGAAGCAGAGAAATACATCAATCTGTTTTCAAATGATGTGGTACAGTACGGCGCTTTGGTATTTTTCACGTATGCTTATTCAATACCCCTGCGATAAAACCAGCAGGACCTCAATTTGCCTTCGAACGTTTAATCTCCAAAAGAAAACACTTCCACACAAAGCAGCAAGAAGCTAAGTAACAGTACAGGGTCATTTGGCACCAATGAAGTATTGGGAAAATGAGTTTCCATGGAGACTAATACGCTCGCAACTAAAGACACATACAGCGGCGTTTTGGAATGAGCTAAGCAAACTGTGGGGCACAAAGATAACAAGCTCAGACAAAGAGACGTAATGTCAATGAGGTCTCGCACAAAGGGCTTAACCTGTAATCAACAACACGTACAGTAGCTGCAAAAGGTGGTCGCCATTATAAACAGCTGAATGGGGAATATAAATTAAGTGTTCTGTGAATCAAAACATGCAAAGCTGGATTTGGAAGCCACGTTTTTTTTTAAACCAGTTTTCCCAGAAATAAGCTTTTTCATTTTTAAATTGGATAATGTAAGAAGCGTGGTCATCTGCTGGCCCAAATTACAACAGGCAGTTGCATATTACCCAATTTGATCTAATAGCAATAATAATAATAAAAGTATATAACAGTTCATATTGGGGGAAAAATGAGGAAACGCAGACGCGAGTGCAACAGAAAAATTATGATAAAACACACGATGCTAAAGCAGAAAAGCCACTAAAAGTAATAAATAGGTTTGATAGGAATGAACTCCTTAAAAGCTAAAAGTCTAAAAAGATCGACTGAGTCAAATTTTATAATCTTATTTGGAAGGCTATTACAGAGTTAAGGGCCAATGATACCGAATGAATCATCTACTGGTTTTAACATGGGGAACATTTAAAACTTCATTTAAAATCACATATTTCTCCTCTGGCTTCCAGCGGAAAAAACAAAGCACAAAAACAAATCAGCTGTTTTACGGTGAGTCGTTCGCCTTCCCATGAATAGAACTAAATAGGATTTGATTTGTGGTGCTTAAACCTTATAAACCTTCAGTTAACCTTCTTTTCAGAATTATAAAGCAAAACACGGTTGATTTGATGGTTAAAGTTGCCCAGCTCTATAACCAAAACTTATCCAATTTACCTATCCAGGCCTTTTTCTCACACATGTCCAGATCAAAACATGGCTGCTATTTGTAGTCCTGTTCTCGCTGGAACAGCATTGCTTCTATTTGAGTTTCCTTTGGGGGAATTGGACGAATTCACAAGAATTTACGTGTGGCAAAATGGGCAGGTTTGAAAAAACAAAAATAATAAAAGAAACCTCTTATTGGATGCTACAGTAGCAGCACTACACTGACAGCATTACCCTGACAGATGCATAACCTTTTCTGGACACTTTGACTTAAACCTGATGAAAACTGCTGGCTGGCAACTGGAGACCCAGTTCCAATCAGTGGTGGTCGAATCGCTTTTACACAGAAGTGGAAGTTTTCTTCAACTTTGAGGTCCGTGGTGAAATTGCAAAAGGAGAACAGGACTTCCAGGGAGAGATCTAAAAATAGCAGCAGAACTGAAAACAATCTGTAGATGTGCACAAAAAAATCTGTTTGATTTGCCTGGGCCGATTTCTTTCCACCGAAACAAAGTCTTAATAATTAAAGGTACGAAGGCGATTCAGATTCTGAAAGCGCACAGTGATAAATTTGCCTGTAAAACAGATATAAAGTCATAAAGTGCTGCTTAGACGTGACCTTTGTTTCGAAGGGCAACAATGTTGCGAATTGGCCGGCATAAAAGCTCCAGAAATTTATGCCTTTGCGCGGCTTTGACCTCTAAGTCAACACTATGTTGAGGGGAAACAGACAGTGCACACACAGCAATAAATGTATGACAAAGCACGCTCGGTAGCAAACCTCTGATGTCTATCTGCAGGCGAGCCACTGCGACCACTGTCATTGGTTACAAGGTGAGCAACCTACATGCACTCGAGTAAAGTATCGATGTGATCGAGTTGGGATTTTTGCTTATCGCCGCAATATCAAGTCACCTTGTTCTTTTATTTTTTCTAATCAAATGTCAACCACGGCGCTATCTAACCCTGATATGAAGCCAATTAAATCCTCGTCTCAATCTATGGAGCTGTGGAACGCATTCTAATGCGTCTCTTTTCAGCCTCTGCGACCTGGCTTGATGCTCTTAAAGGAAAATTTTTGATTCTTCGGAGGAACTGACGACAAACCAACAAAGTAAAGTTGTTAAGAAGAAAATACGTTCGCACGGGCAGGTTTACAGGTGTAAACACACCGAGATTGGGCGCCACGAGCTTCTGTTTTATCACAAGGTTGAGGGAGAGGGTGAAGCTATTGACACACCAAGGTACGGCTAAGCCACTTCACATCCCAATCGATCACAGGTCCACTCCACTACGAGAGGCATTCCCCTTATAAACTAAGACTGTTCTGCCCGCGCTGACTTTCAGAATCCAGACACCTGGCTCGACTTTGGTCCAACAATATCTTCAGTTAGAGTCCTTTTGTCCTCTCCTTTGTTCCTCGATCAGTTAGTTTGAGAAAGTTTTGTAGCTCAGTGTTTGGCTGTGGGTAAAGCAGGAAACAGATGGCAGGCTAATTCTGGACGGTAGTACAGAGTATCCAGCTCAAATAAAATGTTCTTTCACAGGATCTCAGAGTTTTTAATGCCTACGTAGGGAACTTCATAAAGCCTTGGACCAAGAACTTGTAAATGGCCCGTGACAATGAGATTAGAAAAGATGGTTTTTAAAGTATTTCACATTATTATACTGAATTCAAATGCCTCCTGCCTTACTTTCTTTAACTCCAGCAAATCCCTCCCTGGAGGATGCCTATTAACCTGGGCCAACAATCTGCCCCTCCTGACGGGGCTGCAGACGGGGCTCCTCTATTTGCTCTCCTGATCTCTGTCACTCAAACGGTCACATAATTATTGTGTGTCTCCACAGGTTACATAGTGGATATTAGCTGCATTGTAAGCAGACATTAATTACATGAGAAATTGCACTGAGATAATGGGGCTGTTTAAAACACGTCAGAGGATCCACCTCCGTGGATGGTTACAGATAGGACATGAATAAACCGGGCTGTTTATGTTCTTGGATGTAAATAAAATCATGGCACAATGATAAGCCATTCATGACATCCCGTCTGACAGCAGGTGACAGTTTGAAATTGCATTAATCCTTATCTATTCATTATGAAATTTGCGCGTCTGCATGTAGGTGCAGCAATGCCTTATCGCGGCGCAGTACGTCAGCTGAATTTGAATTGATTTCAATCTTTCTGGAATCCATTGCAAATTCCTCTCATGGCCGGCAATGCAGAAGCCAGTGACTGCTGCTTCACAGGTCAAGTCAGATTCATCTCAGGCTATCTGATCAGCCCATCCCAGAGCTGCGCTATGTGTGAGAAATAGCACATTTTAGATTACAGCACTCCCTCTAAAAGCCTTCGGCTGTAGCGCACGTCTTTCAATAGTTTGGAACGGAGCATTCATTTCAACTCTGAGCGCTTGTTTTAAAGGCTATCCCACAAGGTCCTATCACTAGGAGGTTCAAGGGCAAAATAAATCAGCGATGACATGTCCCATCGTTGTTATGTAGGGCGCAGAGGTCTCCTGTCTGCAGAAAGAGCTCAGGTTGAGAGATCCCCTTTGTGTCTGAAGCTGGATCACATTAACAGCCTGACTCATTACATTAATAGCAGTGCCACCGCTGCAACACGAACAGCGCCATTCCTTCTGTGAAGGGGTTACAAACCAGTCTGACAGCGGAAAAAGCATCCGACTATTATTAACCATAAATCCATAAATGACAAACACTAGCCATACGAGTGCGTGTGACTGTTTACGTATCTTTGTGGGGACCAAAAATCGGAAGTTTGCTGTGCTTGTGTGGACCAATGGGGCCCTTATGGGGACAAAATCCCGGTCCTCACGAGTTTGAAGGCATTTTTCAGACTCAAAATGTGGTTTAAGTGTCAGGGTTACAATTAAGTTATGGTTAGGAATTTATTTTTAAGCAGCTAGGGAGAGCATCGTGTCCCCACAAAGATATGAAAATACCGTATTTGTGTAACTGAAATACTTTTTCCAACCCATCACCGATGGACACAAGATGATATGAGTAAAATCTTTGTTTAGATTTACATGAAAGTCAGGAGATTGAAAGTAGCAGATAATACAGAGTGACTGGGTCGGGACCTCCTGGAAGATCACTTGTCTGAAAGACACTGTATAGGTGCAACATCATAAGTGCAGAATCTCCCCCAGGACCCTTGCCACAAGTCTTCTCCTGTTGTTGTCAAATAAAGCAAAAGATGACTGAAATATAATCTTCAAAAAAAAAACCCGTCTAGGCTGCAAATGCCTCGCAGCATCATGCCCTTCATTGTTATGAATTGCAGGGAAGCTTGTGGCAGCTCTACTGGATCAGCAGAATTTGGAAATTCTTCAAAAGCTGAATCTCCTCTAACCTTCCCCACCTACCCCAGCACCAGGGGATCTGTCACAAATCAAGGATGGGAAGGTCAATAAAAGCAAACCATGCCAGACTCTCTGACTGACACATCAAAAGTTCCCTCTGTAGTGCTCAACACTCTGCCTTCCTTCCCTTCCGACCAATTTAGCGGAGTCCGAGGGGAGCCCTCTAATCCATGCCTCTGAAAGTGCGCTTAATCAACCTCTGATTAAGAGGGAGCACGCCAAGGTGTCCAGCAGCATCTTCACTGCCCCCCATTCGCTCCCGAAGTCAATCAAAACACAAGAAAATAGGATTTATTTGTCCTCACAGCTTCCCATGACTGATGTTCTCTCTCAAATGTCTCAAGTCTCCTCGGTCTTCTGTTAGGCCATTCGTTCGTTCATTCATTACACATCTGCCAATAGCAGATACAAAACAAACATTTCGTTCCTTCTAATTTCTTTTCTCATCCTTCCCTTCCTTGTCTCTCCCTCTGTCTCTTTTTGTCTTTTTCTGTTGTTGTTACGAGTGTCCCCCGGGTGTCTGGGAATGAATTAAACATGTTGGTAGGAAGGGCACAGCTTCCCCTTAAAGGATTGAATGCAGAGTGTTGTTTGAGGGGAGAACAACAGTGGAGGTGACAGGCTTTGCTCAGCACGAGGACACAGAACCATCAGGGAACCACTTTGACCTCTAACATCTAACTGCCTTCATGCATAGTCATTTTTTTCCTCCCAAAGTGCCTCCAAGTGATTGGGGTATCCCAAACTTTTGAATAAAGCGGAGGCCATGTTGGTCATTTGGCAATAAATGTGATGCTGCAGGCTGTGGTAACCTCAGACATTTAAGAAGCATCCCTTTGATTTGGCTCCGATAAATAAATGTGTACCATGCCTACACTATCTAGAAATGCAGAATTAGTATTACTCTATTTTGACAATAAAAATAAGACTTAGTTAAATATATCTTGACATAGAGCTAGGTCCAAGGTGCACTGACTCTGATAAATAAATTACCAGAGTGCAAATCAGGACAGTCACCTACAATATGCCTCCTCCTGAGCGAGGTCTCTGTGCAACTCTGCAACATTACAGAAAACTACTATTCTGAATTTCATGGATGTTTGCAGAGTGGCCAAAAGAAGAACCAGTTACATTTTGGCAGTTTGCATTCTTTAACAATGTAAGATACAACACTGCCCTGTGCAGATGACTCTCCAACGTGCACCTTTGATTACAGAAGATCACTTTGGTGCCACGCTGAACTGCATAGCAAGTCATTTTATTTAAAAGTGTACTACTTATTCACAAAGCACCAGCACGCAAACTTCAAATGCACCAAATTGCTAATAGACGAGTCCCCCTGTCGATCAAAACAGCTGCACCCCTGTTGATGCATAACCTCAATGCAGGTTCAGCGGGTGCTTTAGTAAAGAATTGCCTGAATTTGTCACAACGGGCGAAATTAGGTGAACATTTCACCAGGTGACCGGGCAGATTTCTTTTTGAAGCCAAGAGTGACCATGACAAAATTATTTTTTTGCTACTGAACTCGTGGTTCAAATTTTGAAACCCCAAACGTGGCCACTTGAGGTGGAGGCGGACCAGTGCTTACAGCCAGAGTTTACTGGACATTCTTCTCCGACAGAAGTCAGTAATATTTCCTCTGGTGTGACAGGTAGAAAGAACACTGAGAGGAACTTAGAGGGACGGGAAGCTGTGTTTATGCACTTAGCAACAAAGACGTCCTTTTGTAATAAGTAAGTAAGACCAAATAAATAGAAACACTGAAATAAACACTGAAGCCCTGATGAATATTCAGGGTAAGATACCAATACTACAGTTGGAAAGCACATTAAAGTCTTTGGGGCAGAAATAATGTACTACACTCACCCCCCGCCTCTCCAAAAACACAAAAACAGAAGAACACATCACTGTGTCCGTATGTATCCCATAAAATTAACCCAGAGGGAGCTGATTGATTAAAATTCTTGAAAAAAGATTCTTAAAATGGCAAAACTGGCCAGAATACAGCGTTTAAGCCAAAATTACCCATCTGTTAACTCTAAAAGAAGGAAAACTACATTTTAATTAATACGGGCTTTCATGTAGATTTATTCATTTACTTGTTGGCATGCGTGGCATGCATGTGTTAAGAGAAGCTGTGCTGCAGAATCCCCGCTTTTATTTCATTTGTTTTCTTTGGGTCTGGTATAATCAGGCATGAGCGTGACAAGTTTAAAATCCCACAAGCAACTTATGAAGCATTTCAAGGTGAAATATCAGATTTTTTTAAACCCCCCTCTAAGTTGATTATCCAGGAGAAAGGAGAAATGAGTCTCATATTTCAAGGCAGAGTTCACTGAACTGTGGTCATGTGATTAATACCCTTCTCTGAGTCGTTGCCAAAGAGCTAATGCCTTGCTTTAGGTTTAGAGAGGGATTTGTGTTGTGTATGCGGTCAAAACAAGAACAGAAAGTCAAAGGCTTTTCCAGAGAGAGAACAGACTTGGTAGGAGTGTGGGTTAAAAGGAAGCATCTATCTCCTCAGCCCAACTCCTCTGTCAAATATCTCTGCTATTTCACTGTGACTTTGATCAACAAAGTACTGTGCTTGTCCATGGAAGCACCCACATGAAAAAGAAAAAGAAAACCAGGCGAGGTTGTGTAATCTCTTTTGTGTAATCACATGTAACAGAAGAAGACTTTTCCCATTTTTAGCACTTGTCCATTAGCGGTACTGACTATAGACTACATATAAGATCTGCAGAAATGCATGACACGCCTAAAACTTGACCCGTAAGATGCATCGCTACTGTATATTTTTAACAGCTGAATGAGGCCCTGCAAGCCAAATCGTGTACCGAGAGAGGAGCGAGAAGCAAACACAAGATTCAATGTGAGGGCTGTGAGGGCTGAGAGTGGCTATGTAAAGGGGGTTAGAGGATTAAACCAACCGTCACCATCGAGCCAACTAATCTGGTGTTTTTGGGAGATCTGCTACTGAGGCTACGTCCACACTAGCCCGGATAAATATGATAACGGTGTATACGTCTGTAAACGCTCCGCGTCCACACTATCGTTTTCAGTCGTTTTCACAGAGTTGTGCATCCACATTGAAACAGCCGAAAACGCTTACGTTCCAGTACTATGCATGTGTGAAACGCAAGACGATTCAACCTGCCTCATTTCTTTCTGCCGTTTATTTCCTTTCTGGCTCTTTGAAACGGGTTTTTAAATGGACTAACAATGAGGTGGAGTTGTTGCTGCGAGTAACACAAAAGTACAAAGTTTCAAAGGCGAGTGAGAGTTAAAGAATTTGAACAAAAGCTATCTGGAGCATGTACAGACTGATATTAATCTTTAATAGGGCTGTCAAACCTGAGAGCAAACAACATCGTTTTCGAAAAGGCTCCGGGTTCGCTGGCCACACTGCGACATGAAAACTGCGTTTTCAAATGTATCCGCTTTGGAGAGCGTTTTCAAAACGCCATCTCAGTGTGGACGGAAGGCCAAAGAGGAGAGAAAAAGATGTGATTTCAAACGAAAACGTATTAGTGAGGATTTGGTTCCAACAACAAATGAGAGACTTTATAGTTGTCCTCTTCCAACATGTACCTTTAGCACAGGCACATACTGTCATGGTCCTGGGCCATGTTGGCCCAGTATTCTTGGTTCCTTGTATTTTCACTCCTTATTTAGGCCATGTTTTCTGAGGTGTCCTGTTGTGGTGTTCCCTAAGTGTTTTCCCTTTGTGACTCTTACCCCCTTTGTGCCCCTCTGTGTATTTATGAGCTCTCGTCTCTCTTTGTGTTTAGTCCATGTTTCCCCCAGCCTGTTATGTCTGTGTTCTCCCCGTGCTTTCTCTCCTCCTGTCTGAACCTCTGTGTACTTCCTGTTTTACTTTGACAGTCTCTCGTCAGTATGCGTCATGTTGTGTTCACTCCTGCCCTGTCTCGTTATGTTTATCAGTGTCACCTGTGTTCCCCACCTGTGTGTAATCTCCCTGTGTTCTCTGAGTGTATTTAAGTTGTGTCTTCTGTCATGGTAGTTGCTGGTTCGTCTGTGTTGTTTCCCCTCGGTCTCCCTGCGTCTTCCCGTATGTATTTCCCCGGACCTCCCTGCATCCTCGTTTCTGGTTTGTGTTATTAGTTCTACCCAGTTTAGGTTTTCCTGTTTCATGGTACCCACACCGTTGCTGTTTGTATTTTCGGTTGTCAAATAAACACTCATCTGCACCAGAGCTGCCGCATTTTGGGTCCTATTTCAACTCCACACGGCTTGCCCCGCAAACCGTGACACATACGGACCATTGCAACATTATATGGCAGACCTCTTTTGTCAACCTGAAGACACCAAAGAGTTGGTAGATGTAGTGCTAACGTCTACATGTGACAAGTCAGGAGTGAAAGAACTATCATACATAAAGAAATGTAAAAAAGAAGCATGCACATCCACATCAAAAAGGAGGCAGGTGCTGGGCAGAAAAAAGCAAACAGCAAATGTAACCAACAGCTTGCACGCTCCAGTTTTACCCGTTTATCGCACCATGAAAACGGCGATGTCTCGAGCATACCTGCTCTTCATCAGATGGTGCGATGAAGAGCAGGTGTGCTCGAGACGTCACCTTTTTCGTGACCCGTCTTACTTATGCTATAAACCC
This sequence comes from Rhamphochromis longiceps, assembly GCF_057381845.1. Lineage (NCBI taxonomy): Eukaryota > Metazoa > Chordata > Actinopteri > Cichliformes > Cichlidae > Rhamphochromis > Rhamphochromis longiceps. The sequence continues at coordinate 35,446,425 of NC_140560.1, read as the reverse complement.
TCAGCACCAGTGCCGAAGGACACCTTGCGCATTAAAAAAAAAGTTCTGGTGCTTGATGCCACGGGAATGAGAACTGGCAGTTTCCACAGAAACTGTTAAATCAAGAAATGCCAGAAGTCTGTACACCTGGAAAGCACCCAGAATAACCAGAGGACTTCTTCAAGCCTAACGCTGCTGTTGAGTTCTAGCATTGAAATTAAAAGTGGCAGGATTCAGTTTTGTTTGCCTTTGTCGTTTGGAAGCGGGAGTACCAGATTCATGTCTGAAAGCACAGCCGATCCAAACATTCGTGCATCTGCATATCATAGAATAGGATTGTATTGCACTGCACAGCATAATTGTGTCAGTTGGGTGAAATGATGTTTTAGTCTTTCATGGGGTTGTGATAGAAGTGGAATTCAGTCAAATGTCCAATATAAACATATGAATATTGTATTATGTCCAAAATCTTTAAACTTCACATGGCTGCAGTTTCTCATCTGAAACTTGAGTGGAACCTTATTTAAAGTCAACTTTAAGAAACTGCTACTCGAGGGTAAGGTCTTAAATCATGATGCACTTTGTGCACAACGAGCAGAATTACACCTCATTCTAAATTTGAACAAATAGGGAGAATCCATGGGGTTTTAATTAATGGATGCTGCCAACTCTTTTGTCCTGCAGCCCTAGAATTTCTTTTCGTTTTTGGAAGTGTGCTCTGGGTTTTAATTTAAGATGAAATCTTGCTTCATGCAACGTTAAATAAAAGTTGGGGAGGAAGACGTCACCTCCCAGCCCTCGTTCTTTCCAACCCATCCTCCTCCGGCTTGTATCAGTTTGTTTTTTTGCATGTCGAGTCAAAAGGAGGTTGTCACGGGAGATAGCTCGCTTGTCTCGCGCTCATGATTGAAGCACCTGCGATTTATAACGTTCCAGCCAGAGCGACAGACTTTACTTATCTCGGGCTGACTTCTCTGCCGGTGCCCTTTCGCTCAGCCAATGAGGATGAAGGTTGCAGGTTGGGTTACTTTGTCAAAAACGGGGGAACCATTACAAATCTACACTATCCATCCTTCTGTAGGGCATGGAGCTTTTCCCCTGGCGCAGAGCTGTTGCAGACCCGAGTCTCCTCAAAGCTGTCTGTCTATCTCTCACGCCCAGGAAGCTCACAGGGGGGTTGTTATCACAAAGGGCCAATTTGTTATCCTGGTTTCACTCCATCACAGGAGGCATTATTTGGGACTTTTATCTATCAAGAAAAAGCTGTTAATGCGAGCAAGAAAGTGTGTACTCTGTCATTATGCTACAGAGGCTGTTGACTCCATCTTATACCGATGCAAGCCGAGCAAACCTGAGGCAATTACTCCAGCGAAGGAAGATTGACAGAACCACGCGGACGTGAACTACCTTGAACTTTTAAGTTGCGCCCTGGTGGAATCGCCACGCCTGATCCTTATGTTAATATTTTGTGTACTAATTGCACTGCAGTGCAAAGCCCTCGATGGATCGGGCACTTCAACCGTAGGCGGATCTTCCTATTAGCTGCAGCGCGGCGCTGCCTCCGAGCTCTGACACCGGCACCTCAGCCCAGGAACTCTGACGACTAGATAACGCGTCCACGCCTGCAGGATGGACAATATTTCATAAACCTGAGTGTAACGCCGTGATTTATCACTTTCACTTATTACTCGAGACACTCTGAATGATTGATTGGTCTATCCTCTAAATTGAAGCTATGTATATATCAGTTAGGGAAAAAAAGAAGGGGAAAAAAGACAATTACCTGCCCGGGTACCTTGGAGAGAGGATATTTTCCGAGTGTCAACCTTCAAGCAGCAGCCCCGTGCCCTTTGTGTCTCCATCGTGCACTGTGACTTAGCCATCCTTATCAGACACTCGGCGGATCCCCTATGCAAATGCTTTCTGTGCTGTCTCTGCGCACTATGATTGATTCAGGAGTGGTAGTAGGTTCAGAGAAGAAAGCCAGGCACAAAGCCACGCTACACTTTGGCATTTATGTCCAAGAGAAGGAGAATGTCAAGGAGGCGTTACAGATATTAACACGAGATAGCGCTACAGGCCTCACTCAGAGAATGACAAATTTAGATTAGACTTGCTGTAAATATTTTTTTTTCTCTTTTCAGATAAATGCTTCCCTTGCCACCAAAAATAAGCCACTGGATGAAATGCCACTGCTGTTTACAAGAGGAGTTTGGGGGCTTTTTTCCCCACACAGTAACCTGTGAAACATCTATTTGGCTTCCTGACATGCGACGCAGAAAGTCTCGACATCCACAAACCATTCGCAGTCCAGCCCGATCACTTGTCACATACTTAGTGTGGGCTGCAGAGCCCCTCTACCCTCATCACAACTCATCATTACACCACAAGCTGTCAAATTAAAACTTTTAAATTGTGCGAATGCCTCCTCGGAACTTTCCCTTTTTCCCAGCAACATATTGCAGAGATAATTGAGGATATTAGCAGCCAGACTGTTACCAAGAGATGAAAGGCAAAGAGGGAGCGGTGACAGCTCCTCTCGCTTGTGGCGGTAACGAGGGACTGTCAAAAGTCTCTCCGTGTTTATCTCGGATCATCTAGGGGGATTTAAAACCCTTACCTTCACAATTCCATTCTTTATGGCGCGTCCTTTATCCACAGTGATTTACGGAGGCTCAAGCCCTGCGCCGCGTGATGAATGAGCACTCTTCACAAGGTGTCAGGGCCAAGCAGTGGTGGGAGGCAGTGACTCCCACCCCACCGCCCCCCACCCACTCCAAATGCTTCATTTTCTTAGGTTTTCCTTCTTGGCCCTTCCTCCCCATCCCATTTCCAAATTGGGCTGATTAGACACTGACAAGTGGATATTCAGATTTGGACAGCGCGCTTTAAACACCTTTATAAAGACGACGGTCTGGGTGTGTCGACATCTGCACACAATCTGATTGTGAGGGACAGATGCAATTTCAGATGTTTTTTAGTTGTAGGTTAAAAATAAAATCAAGCAGAATGACTCAGGTCTACTTCCACTGTATGTCAGTTTTTCTCTATTTGCATCAGTGAAGATTTTTCCACCAATTAAAAAAGACTTGCTGTTTTTATAAATCGTGACTTATTGACCGACCCAGGGGGAAAAAATTCAGCCTGCGAAATGCATCTTATTGATCCCAACATTGTCCCAACTGGATACGTTTGCACCACTCTGAACACTAAATCTTTCATTTTAGTCCGTAATCACCTTTACCAATATCAGCAGATCCCAAAAACAGGGAAACGACAAAAGTAAGTCACCCAAACTCTATAAAGACATTTTTTATGGCACAAACTTTTATGAAACTTTTATGCCCAAAAGTCGCCAATAAAAAAGGAGCTTTAAATATTAATAAAATATGCCTCTGGGTTTGCCCTACACAGCACGAACAATAATTCCAGCAAACATTTAAACAACAGAAAACTTTTTGAAATGAGTTGGATTGCATTTGCATTTTCAGTTCATACATTTTAATTTGTTTTAGGGCAGCTGTCAGACTGATTGTAGAATTTGTGTCACAGATTTAGATAATGTAGAATGCTGCAGGGGGATCTTATTGAAGCCTTTCCTGTCGGGGGAATGAAAAATACCTCACTGACACAGCAAGTGAAGTGTCATTTTATTGACATTGTTATGCTGACAACATGTTAAGATTTGTTTTAAGAGTTTGGAAATCCAGCCGAAGATCCTCTGGGAGCGCGTACGTGACTTTGCATAAACATCGCCTAATTAGCATTCAAGGGCGAAAGTAGATTGTCGCTGACAAGTCAAGGCTCAATCATTTTAAAAGCAGCAGGTCCCTTTGTGTTTGTGCTGCTGTGAGTTTGGCAGGTTAGTCCATTAAGCAGAGTTCAGCTATGTATGAACAGAGTGTATAATACAACACAAACATAATAAAACACAGAGCAGCGTAGCAAGGAGAAGGAACGTGTCAAGGTTACTTTAGTTCCACATTTTCAAATCTGTTCTACTTTCCTTCGAAATTTGATTTTGCTTTCAGTTCACTTTCCCGCACTTCAATTAATTTGCCAATTTAAGTTTTATCTCAGTTTAAGGGAAAATGGCAATAAAAACCAGACTGGGAAATTCATCCCCTAGCACCTTTCTGAAGGCACTTTATTTCACTGTAAGCCACCCTGATTCAAAAAGATGCCCCCCTCTTTACATTGCTAGTCGCTCTGGCCTCACCAGCTTTACTGAAGCATGATATTACAGTCAAGACCGAGCAAAGTGCCTTTGCTAGGCCTGGTATTGTGTTCTATGTGCTGGGCTGCTCTCTATTTGAACACATTTCTGCTCAATGTGTTCATTTATAAATATGTTTTGAGAGGTTTTTTTCTTCGTATTTACAGCAGAGCATGTAGAAAAAAGAGGGAGAGAAAAATCTGTGATACTGTTCTGTCACAATTCAGTTCAATTCTATTTATATAAAACAATTCACTGAGCCATCACAATATTATAATAGAAACCCATCAATCTGTCAGCCCCCTATAAGCAAGCGCTTGGTGATGTGGAAGAGCACAAAACAACCTCCTCCTAACAGGAAGAGGAGTCCAGGGGGAGTGGGCATCAGCCACAAGTTGACTGTTGAGATTTTGATTCAAGTTATTAATTCAGTTAAATTCAGTCAGGCCCCCATTTTAACTTAAATACATCCTATTACCCCAGTAGAACAGTTAGTTTGTGGCTTACTTGTGGTATTTAAAACCCGAATGGTAATCACTGATGGCTGCAGTGCATCTGCAGTGCTTCTTCACTCACCTGGTTTACCTCTTTGTGTTTATACACCCCAACAATGGCAAACCAACAATGGGTTTGCTCTGTATCATTATAGTGTCTTACCTGACAATAAAGCGCCTTGAAATTGTAATTGTGCTATATAAATAAAGTTGAATTGAACTGAATTAGCCGCTAACACTAGCAAGTTTGGCTAGCTAGCAGCATCAACTGATTGTGTGTTCGTATTGTACAGATACCTGATAACTAGTGCAAGTAATACATATAGAATTCTACAGTGTCACTCACCGGAAGTTTACACGGGTGCACATAAGTGGTCCGCATGTGCGCATTCGCTGTCAAAATAAAAGACGCGCACCAGATAAGAAGTTGCAACGCGCGTTTGCGTCCATATAAAAAGCACTGTTTTTGTCCACTAGAGTGGGATTTTCACGGCACATTCCGCACCACATCTCTGTGCGTTCATCATTTGTTTGAAGCCAGCTCACCTCCTGCAACCACTTTTCCGAGAATACGTGCTTCTTTTGTGGTTCGGACTCCTTCTGACATTTCTTTGGAGGTGGAGGAACATCACAGTAATTGCTTAAAGGAGCTTCTTCGACATCTTTAAGAGTTTTAAACAAATGTCTGTTCTCCTCCAGAAAACCTTATGTACACAAACGCGCGTTGCAACTTCATATCTTGTGCGCGTTTTTGTTTTTTTTTTTGACAGCGAATGCGCACCTGCGGACCACTTATGTGCAGCCCTGGTTATTTAGCTCGCCATATCGCAGCCACAGAAATTATTTTGTCCATGAAACCATAAAGCTGCACTTTCTTTTTGCCTTATAGTCTGATTTGTCATAACTTTTCCGTTTTGTGGTAAGCTTTTCTTTGGCTATCACTTCTTCACCCTGACCTGTCTTATTTGTCTCAGCAGAACTAAAATATATCCTGCTGCTTTTACACACACACACACACACACACACACACACACACACACACACACACACACACACACACACACACACACACACACACACACACACACACACACACATAAGCTCAGCGATTCTCTGCGCGATCAACCTCTCACATGTTTAAGCTGCGGGAGATTTCACTTGTCATGTTTGCATAGTAAGCTAACGATTAATAAGACGATGTCAGAGGAATTGGTGCGCAAATTATCATCACTCACCAATCAGTGCTGTCGCTCTCTATACACAGTTCGCGCGATTGCAAAGTGAAAGCAAAAAACAAGCGCAAATTCAAACGCGATTTCAATATGTCACATATTGACAGTGGCTCACCGATGCCAATGACATAATTACCCAGCTACATTTCTGAAAGAATGCAAAAGCATTGACATATATTTTTCCTTCCTACAATAGCCCGACGGGCAGGGAAGAGATAGATTTTGGTAGCCCGGGCTGTTCGGGGTTCTGTTTGTACAGTTATGCTTTGTTTATGTTGCCATAGTGACGGGTGACGGTGTGTCCTTCCGGGGTCAGAGGGCGCCCTGTGTGGTGTTGTTGTTGTTGCTGCTGTGCGGTTGCCGCGCTGAGCAGTTAGCTAGCGGCAGTGTTCTTCTGCAGATGTCAATAAACGGCTGTGCTCCCTGGCTAGCTCACGGGAAGCAAGACCAAACGATACCTCCGTCTCCTCCTTGTCTGAGCTCGCCACATTGGTGTCAGAAGTGGGATGATGGTGGCACCCCATGTTCTGACTTTTCCCCCGCCGGTCGTGACCGGCCGGTGCGCCAAAAGAAGGCACCTGGACATTTGCAGGACTTTGTGTGGGGCAATGGGGTCGTCGGGGACGACTGACCCCTTAGGTGGGGGCTATGTAGCGGGTCAGGGCTGTTCGGGGTTCTGTTTGTACAGTTGTTTTGTTTATGTTGCCATAGTGACGGGTGACGCCCTCTCGCTGCGACGGTGTGTCCTTCCGGGGTCAGAGGGCGCCCTGTGTGTTGTTGTTGCTGCTGTGCGGTTGCGGCGCTGAGCAGTTAGCTAGCGGCAGAGTTCTTCTGCAGATGTCAATAAACGGCTGTGCTCCCTGGCTAGCTCACGGGAAGCAAGACCAAACGACACCTCCGTCTCCTCCTTGTCTGAGCTCGCCACAATATTAAACATATCAGGTCCCCATAAGGAGAATCCTGTGCTAACGGCTGTCTAAATGACTCGGGTAAAGTTTGTAGCATGGATGCTTGTTGTTTTTGTCTGCTTCCACTTGTCTTTGCACTAGGATGATGTCGGCGTAAATGTGCAGTCATATTCGTTGTGTTCCCACTAGTGCTGTCAGCGTTAATCTCGTTGAAATGACGTTAACGCCGCAACACGGCAAATCTCCTTCAACAGCTACCCCTGATTGCCCCGTGGGTGGGGCTAGACAGCCAACACGTTAACGAGCTAACTGCGCTAACACACTAGTTCCCACCCATGTAATTGAGCATTGCGTGGCACATCCAACATACTGTTTTACTTTAGTCCATGACTCGCTTACCTTCAGGGTCATGCGTCACATGAAAACCAAAATAATTCCAAACGCCAGATCTGAATGAGGGTGGGGGAGGTCCATGTTGTAAGGAGAGCTTAACTTCTGTCTCGCTAGCTTGCCCTGCGCTCTTCCTCCTGACTATGCTGTCTGTGTTGAGCGCTCAGTGGATCTGCGCTCGACAGTGCAGCCTAGGCGGAGTAGTCGAACGCAGATTCACTGAGCGCTCAACACAGACAGCATCGTCAGAAGGAAAGTTGATAAAATAAATTACAAATGTTGTATTGTTCGATACATATGCGTACCGAACCGAAAGCACTGTATCAAACGGTTCAATATCGATACGAGTATTGTTGCACCCCTAGTTAGCACCCACTTGTATGTCCCTGCAGCCACACGGATAGTTTAAGCCTCGATAATATTTAATAAACTGTTGAGTTATACAAAAATCTACCTCCGAGTCATTTGTTATAAAAGAGAAACTTACAGTAAAAACATTTTAATATTAAAACAGCTTTTTGTCGGTTCTCTGAGGATCAACTTATTTTTGATCTCCTTTGATGGGATAATTTTTAATCATAATTTCTAAAATACCTTTTCCAGGTTGTAGCTTGCAAACAACCAAATCCAAATCACAACCTACTATTCCACCCTAAATATGACCAAACCGCAAAATTAAAGTCTAGGTGTCCGAATGCGAGTCCACAAACTACCAGGTGAGGCTGTGGTGGTTATAGCAGTCTTTTATATCCATTCTGCAGTTGTTACACATAGAAAAACAGAACATAGCAGAAGTTGGCTGGCATTACAGGCTGCTAATAAACAGTAATCAAAAGGAGCTGCACAGCCAGTCTCAAGGGCAGCTGGTGATTTTCTTTGAAGGGCAAACTTTCGCATTAAAATATTCTCTCCTTTCTCTTTCTCTTTGGTTGCAACTCTGTTTCCCCCCCCCCCCTTGATTAACTGTGGTAAGTTTCAAACATTAAAGCTACACTTGACATTAGTTTCTATTTACTTTTTATTTTTTAGGAAATACATGTGAAATCATCTGTTGTGGCATCACTAGCAAACAATATTTCTGCAAAGCCATCAAGAAATATCTTTCACATTTTGGCTTTTGGCTGCTGATTGCTAGTGACAGCTGGGCTTTTTACAAATGTATTACAGACTCAATGTAACAGACAAAGTTCCCTGGTCCAAGAAGAGAACCCAAAGCAAAGTGCCTTAAACCTGTACCCCTTAAAAAAAAAGAATCCGATTATCAACTGGTCTCAATGCAAACACACAACAAGGAGGACGACGCATTAGGGCAGACAAGCCTCCGCTGATAATCATCCATGTTACATGTGTTCATTGTGATCCTCTGTGTAATGTGCTGTACAGGCATAACACGATAGCTGTGTGGTTTGACTGCATGTCACATGGGCAAAAACACCGCCAGCACTCAGTCTGTGGTTCAGTTCTCAGGCAGCTGGACCTTTGCTACATGTCGCTCGCTTGCCCTCGCTCCCCATATTTCCTGTCTCTCTTAATTATCACTGTTTAACAAAGGCAAAATGCCCAAATAATAAAAAAGTAAGGAGCTGTCTCTTTGATCTCTATTAGGAGTGAGTCACCACAGTATTTTAATTGTATTATCAAAATTATTGCCAGGGACAATGCAGTTGCCACAGTATATTTAGCTTAATAAGGACATGTCCCTACTAAATTATACATCCTTGTACTCAAAGTTAGTACTCACTTCTTCTTAGGTAATTAGTTGTGCAGTATATTGAGAAAATATTAAGTTTGCTTTATCTAATTTATTTTAGATAAATTAAAATCTAGTTGAAACAACAGAGAGAAGTTGTATACTGTATGATTGAAATTTTCCATCAATATTTAAAAACTCACAGAAGCAAGACTGCACTGCTAATTAAGTGCTGCTATGAAAACTGATAGCTTTCATACTATAATGATATCGGTGTCAAAATTCAGATATCTTTGATATCGATCCCTCTTGCTGTGTTATCTGCATTGGTCTTGCTCAATTCCCATTCTAGGAGCATATAGCCAAGATATCCTCAGACCGGATGAGAGATATTCATTTCAAGGCCTAATGTTCCTGCACCAAGCGAGTGTTTACAAATAATACAGTTAAGATTTAAAAACAAAGAGGTGAATAAAGAATATATGTGATGATAGCTGATGATTTTGAGACTTTATTTTGGCAAATGCAGTCCTCCTTTTTCTGTCTGTATCTAACATATCCCTTCTTAAAAACTACAAAACCCACAAAGTTTCCTGTGCCATAAAGTTTTGGCCCTTGCCTACACACCCAGGATAGTATATGATTATAAAGCGTGCTCAGTTATCCTGTAAGTCAGGTACATTTTTGTCTAGTGGATCCCCGTTTTATTTACAATAATCAGCTCCTAAAATACTTGCAACACAAAAGGCGCCTGCCCAGATCACCGTGAAATGATGTAACATGACATGATAGCATGTGACATGACATAATGTGATGTAACATCATATGACTGCAAGACCCGTCACAAAATTAAGTACATCATGCCTGATTTTGTCATTTCCCGTTGACAACGCTTCTCCCCCATCTATTGTCCATCACCCTCCTCCATCCGGCGAGAGATGTATGAGTCTCTCCGCCGATCCATCTTCCTCCTTTACTGTTTGTCTTGCAGAGTGTCAATGTCACATGTTAGGGCATTAGCTGTGAAGACATCAGCGGATGAGGTCAGCACTGACACTGTGCCTCTATTAAATCGGTGGCCTCTTAAAAGTGTGAGAACAAGCCTCAGTGCCACGTTGGATCCGACTGTGCTCAGGCTGGAGGGTGACAGACGTTTTATCCTTGGCGTTGGGTGTGGCAGCTTAGTGTTGCTGAAGCCCACCTCTGCACATGGCCTCAAAGCAATGCTGACAGAAGCCATATGCCACTCTGGTCTCATCAAACAGGAAAAAAATGGAAATAAGCAATCCAACCTCAGTGGGATCCTTATAAAGCCTCAAATGATTTTCTCCCCCTTGAGGAGTGTTTTACAGCCAAACCATCCAGCAGATGGTTAAAGTGACAACAGTCTGCTATCTTGCTAATAAATTGCTCTCCAAAACAGTAAACACACTCAGTAGGACATTATGGTTTAAACTGGGATAACAATGCAAAGAATTAGTGTTATTTTAAAATATATGCAAAGAGTCTATTTAACTAAATGAACTGAATGAGCAATGAGAATCGTAAAGCCATCTGCCCTTGAGTGGTTAGGTTGGTTCTAAGTTCCTGTCTAAATAAGACTTGCTTAAATGCACGCCACTCTTCTCTCTGTACAATAATCATGCCTTTAGTGGTGCAGAGTGTTGCAGTGCATTAAGATAAAAGCGTTAAAACAGTGTTTGTGCTGCATCCCAAATGGAGGCTGCTAAGTGAAGTAGCATGCTGTTATAGGAGTCGAGGGATGATGCTAGCACGAGTGTTTCTCTGAGTGGGAACACTTCACACTGCAGGGGTTTGCACTGATGCTACAGCATAAATTTGTCATATATCTTTTTCTCCCAGCTTATTTTTCCCCCCTCTAAATGTATGAGAAGATAATTTATCACATTTGCTCATTTAGTCCATATTTTTGGATCGCTACCACATTGCTATTCATGACATGGTTTTACATTTTGGGCTGCTGCTGATTTCATTTTTTTTTTTTTTTTTTTTCCAGACAGATGACTTTGAAGGCTGTGAATCAAAGACTTTTTGGAAGGACTGATGGCACAAAGGAGCAGGGAAACTCATGATGAAGAAATTCAGTCAGAAGGACTCGATGCGCTCTCGATACAAAAAAATAAAATAAATAAATGTATCAAAATAGGCTGCAATATAAAAGCCGCATCAGAGAACTTAAGGGGGTTGGAGCAGAAACTACTGTTCCCATAATCCAGTAAGTCACACCTTCAGCTGGAAAGAATGCTGAGAAAGACTATCAGCTTTACACTCTAATTCACCTTCCATAGACTCTTTTTCATACTGAGAAGCTTAAAATGGATTAAGCTCATAGGCTCTGAGATGAAAAATAAGAGAAAGGTGCATTTCACCAAATAGCCATCAATCTGCTTCATGTTAAATGACAGGGCTAATCACCTCGAGAGCTTGTTGTTCCCGGCGACGCTGAAAGATAAATACCGCGAGCTGAGGCCTGACGATGGTTGATGGAGAGAGACAAAGTCCAGCTTGTGTGCTTGTTGCAGAGTGAAACTGAAGACCTCCCCAGCGTTTAACATTGAACCTGCTGCAGATGCGTCACCCGGACAGAGGTCCTTAATGCACCGAGGAGCCGTTCAGAGTGGTCTTAAAACTCCAGGCGGGCCCCGCGACCACTCTTTGATGATTCTGAAAACATTCTTATAAAACTGTGGAGGATGAGGAAAATAAATTTGTTGTGATGTTTACGAGTCTGCACGGTTGAGGGCACTGGAGCATTGCATAATGTCATCCCACAAAAGCAGATGGGAAGGGGACCTTGGCCCTTACTCTTTCCCACAAATGCATACATGCACCGAGCCCGATAATGAGAATCCACCTCACCAAATCTTTCAATTCAAGGACTTGCTTAGATTGACTGTAATGCCTAAGTAATCAGCCTGTTCTGACCCACCTTGTCCTCGGCCAGGATTTATAGCACCCAATTACTGATCTCTATTACCCAGTGTGCCAAGGGGATGGAAATCAGACGAGTGGACAGACGGCCAATGCTGTCTGCTGGTCTGGGTGACCAGGTGATGAGAGAGTGGCCTCCATTCCTCTCTTAATACTGCACTGCATAGCCAGAAGAAAATTGCAATGTTCTCTCAAGTGTTGAAACTTTTCCATTGCTTTGGTTTGCTGTAATGAAAGTTATACGTGTGCCTGTGAAATTGCTACATACATTTTATGTTGTCTATCAACAGATTTGACTTTTACCGGCACATTTTGTACTTTAGGGGATTTGCAAAAAGAAAATATCAAGGTGAAAGAATTATTTCCAGTTTTTTAGTCTCTGCAGTTTTTTCACATAAATAATTCACTAACCTTAGAAGCCAAAGCCAAATAAAATCCATTCTTTAAATTCAGCAAACCAACATCCTTGTAAGTTATGTGAAGGGCTTTTTTTCATTTGTTTCACTAACTCTGTGTTAGGCTGTTTCTCTCCCACCAAACTTCTTCATTTTTTAAAAATTACCAAACTGACCTTAACCTTAACACGCTGAGGCTCACAAGAGTTTCAGCTGTTTGCTGGAAGACATAGCTACTGTGTTTTGCAGGAGAGATAGAGGAAATTATGTTTTTGCTGTGTTTTTTAATTCATGCCCAGAATTAGGATGGCTTTTTCTTTCTAATTGATTGGATTGAGATGCCAATGAAGCCACGTGTGTCGCACGTGTTTAGTAAAAGTATTAGGGGGAAAGTAGAACTTTATTTTAGGGCAAATACACTAAAAAAGAACAAGAAGTAGAGCTGATAAAAGCTGCAGTTGTAGCAATTTTACTCCAGTCATTTAGCATTTATTTGGTGCCATACTGTCAACTCAAAATAACTGCCTTAAGAGCCAGTGCTGATGCATTTGGGTAAGCAAGGCAAGCAGTGCTTGCCCAGTTCAATCTAAAAATGGATGTCAATTGAAACCTGCAGAAGTGAAAATGATCTCCATCTTCTTTCATCTCACACATTGCTCTGTCATTATCGCCTGTTTGACCGACCTTTTGAATTGCTGCCACCTTGAGGCCAGACTCATTTCTGTAAACAAGCTTGACCCTGCTGGAGTTCGATTCCATCAGGATCTGTATGCTGCCACTTTGATGCGGGTGTCTATGGTCTGGAGGTTGTCAAGCTAAGAGGTTGGTCGCTGTGTATTCATGTTTTGTATAAATCTCTGGTCTTTTATGAGAAACTGATGGGAGACTAATGTGCTACACAAGCTGCCCCTGGCTCTGCTTTCACTGCTATAAGATCAGTTATGATCTGTGCATTGCAAGGAAACAGAAGTGACATTAATAAGGCAACGAGCCCTGTGCGAATTATCATCTTATCAGTTTTCTCTTACTGGTGGCCAACAAGGAGTTAGAGGCTTGTGTGAGCACTTTTTAATAACTCCTTTAGCACATTAGCAAGGAAAGCCTTGATGAAGGAGGGCGGAACTCAGGCCATAAAAAAACGTAAGTTTAAAAGATTAATATCAGACACTAATGTCTCTGATATTCGTTTTTTGAGAGTTGATTGACTGAATGTATTAAGTTAACCAGCTGTTTTGCTAATAGACTGGTTTGTACATTCATATTTTTAATTCACTTGTAGATATTGAAAGTTTACCATCTCCCATGTGCTTTATTTTATTATTATATTTGAATATACTTGCATAGGTGTGGGTCAGTGTCTTAACAGGACAGTCCCAATACAACAACACAATTTTATCAGACGGCTAACACTTTTCTGTATTTTTAATTGTGGTGGTTACAATAATAGAGTCTAGGTGCAGTAAGGTGTTTTCATAGTGTGTTATTGCTACATTCAACACAGGAATGTCTGTATAAAAATCCCTCAGCACTCATCACTGTCTGTTAATAGTAATCATTTGATGATACCTACAGAAGTAATAATATTTTATCATTCTGCAACCAGGAATGTGTGCAGAAAGATGAAAACGTCAAGGAAAAGCTGCAGAATGCTGTCAGCATATATGAAAGCATGAAAGACAGGCAGCACAAAATCATGAAAAGGTGTTTTAATCTGGTCCAATTTGCCCTGTTAAAGTATTAAAGAAACCTTACCAAATCCTTTCAGGGGCAATAGCTTTTAACTTATTTCATCAGCGTGGAGTCATCCTTGTCTATACAACAACGAGAACATCAAAAGGAATATCAACAGATTTTGTGGAACTTCATGCTGATTTTCACATTTTTATACTCATGGTGTTTTTTGTGGGGATTCAATACGTCGCTACAAGAAAAGGAAAAGGAATCCCCCCTATACCAAATACCTGAAAAAATGTAAGATGAGATATTCGGGTGCAAAACAAGCATATTTGTGCATCACAGCTGTAAAATAATACACGAAAAAGGCAGTGTATGCTTCTCATCGATTAGTCCTCAGCTGAAATATGTGAAGCAACCACAACCACTCGCATTAATGTGTATAACTGCAGATCTCCCGCTGTTCCCCCGTTTTTATTCCGAGAGAGAGAGAGGCATTGTTGATCCTTTTTTGACATGCCTGTGTACTTGTTTATCGAGCACAATGAAAGTGGCAAATAGCTGCCTCGCTGACAACATGTGAAAAATGAACTCTGACACTCACAATGAGAAAGAGACTCACAGACAGAAACGGCTGCAACAACAGCAGCCTTGGTTTGTTACGTTGTCTCATAAATTTTCTCTGGGGATAAAGTTTTAGGCTGCATAACAAGTTTGATTAAACGCAGGATGGTTGGAAGCGTGGCCTCGCGGTGAGAAGGCCCCGAGTCTGTGATGCCAGCCTCTGCATCCTGGTAAAGATTCCTCTAATACCGTTCTAACCTAAATTCCCATTTTTATGACATTGTAACATCAAAGGAATACAAATAAATTGGATCGTATGACATACACTCAGCTTTTAAAATATTTAAGTTCAGTTCATGGTTCGTTCACTGACAGCCTTTGAGTCCAATTGCAAAGATCTCGAATTAATGGAGAAAAAAAAGAACATTTGGGGTATGAAAGGCTCGCGTGACGTATTTGTCAGTTACTTTGAAGAGAGTGGCAGCTCGGAGATAATTTGAGAGGCACAGTAGTGCGAGCTTTAGATAAAGTTAAAAAATATTATTCATCCTTTGAAAATATGCTGCACATACAACGAGTCTGAGGAACTTCAGACTTTTGAACACAAAGTCTTCATCATAAAACTGTCATTCAATTAATGCAGACAATTGCCGAGGAAAACATTTTCTCAGCTTTTTCATATTTCCCATTCATTTTTAGACGAGTTAAAATATATATTTTGTTCAAAGCAATATTTTCCTCTATGCGAAACAGCGAGTCATGGCCGTGTCACACTGGTTAATTTTGAAGTGGCTTACCTTTATAATTCCGTGCCTTCAACAGGGCGTACCCGAAGCAGTCATTTTTAATTTACAAAATAGGTTTGAAGGAGTAGTGGCTGTGTTTCTGGTCTGAAATGTGAAAATGCTATATTTTGACAAGTGCATTACATAATGTGCTTTTGGAGATCTCCAGTTAACTGGTAAAATAAAGCTCAGTCATCCTCTATGAGAAATAGTTTGTGAAATTACCAGGATTATTATTATTATTATTATTATTATTATTATTTTTACACTGATTGCTTCCAAAGTCAAAATTTTAGATGAATACAATCAGACTAAACCAATTAAACATGAACATTTGCACTGTGTTCATGAATTTATTGAACAAGTGCAGGCTGGAAAAAAGTTACTTGGAGTCAGTTGTTTCACTTGAGGACATGAGATTCCAGCTTTGGGTTGTAGAGTATCCTCTTCCTGATAAAGTGTGGATTTCTCATGAAAGGTTTTCCAACAAAAAAAAAAAAAAGCTTCAACAGTTTTCTGAAGACCATCAGCTCACAATCAGACAAACTATCTACATCCGTCTATCTACTCAGAGTCACATGTGTGCGAGAATCTACCCCAGCTCCAGTAGGTTAATAGGCAGGATACACAGTCTTAAAGAGGACCAACGCAGATAGACAGACAATCACAATCACTCACACCTACACCCAGTTTTTAAATCACCAGTTGACCAAAAGTGCATGTCTTTGGACTGTGGGAGGACCTGGCTTTATCTACAAAGAGGGAAAATTCAGAACTGTTGATACTCTACCTAGGAGTGGGTGTTCTGCAAAGATTGCAACATACAGTCCTGAAAGGGTAATAACAACACACCTACAGAAATCTAAAACTGGGAAAAAGAATCTATGGTGAGGTTTACACCACGAGACAAAGACTCAATAAAAATGAAGTTAAAGGAAGAAAATCATGAAGAAAACCATCACAAGTCTCGTGTTTGCAAAAAGACCACCTAGTTGTTCCATAACAACCAGATACAAACATGCACAGGCTTGTTTGGAAGGGGAAAAAAGACACTGCACACCAACACTAAAACCTCTTCCCAGACGTGGGTTGGAGGGATCATCATCGTGCTGCTTTGATGTCTCAGGCATTAAATGCGTTGAGAGAACAATGAATTAAAAACTGCATGAAGAAAGCCACGCAGTAATCCATGACTTGAAGCATAGGAGGAGCTGGGGAATTTAGCAAGACAATGATCCAAAACACAGAAGGAAACGAATAAGAGACAAAGTTCTGGTTCAGTAGTGGTCGAGCCAAGAGTCCTGATCTGAACCCAACTGAGAGCCTGTGGTAGGACCTACAGAGGGCTGTTCATTCATTTAAGACATCTAAAAAAAATACAGATCAACTATAACAGCTGTGTAGATGAAATGTGTAAAAATTCTGTGCTAAATTCACGAGATCTGCTTTTTCAGGCTGCACTGTGAGTGATTACTCGCAGTGATTCCAAAGGGTTGACAAACTTTATTTTTTCTGCTAACAGTAGATAACAGTGCGCATCAGGTTACATAAATAAACTCAGAAGAAATAAATCAGCTCTAGTGCTCATAAAAGTTCGGATAAAGTCACCGAAACAGATGAAAGCACCTCTTTTGAGTTTGAGGTATACTCAAAGTAGTTAGATGTTACGTGACCTAGACGCGAACTCGCTAACATCTCACATCCTTGAAGCTGAATCTAGTACGCTCTCTCTCCTTCTACCCACCTTCTGCTTTCATGCAGTACATACAAGCTTTGTCATTGACTTCTACAGGCTGTGTAAAACTTTTTCCCCTTTTATTTTCAGTTCTAAAGACATGCGTTATCAGTGTGGTTTTGATACGAAGCACGATAGGAAATACAATATGAACAGTAATGTTGCAGTTTACCTAATTCTAAAGTTAAAATAAAATTAATGTGGCTTAAAAATCGGGGCTATTTTGCTTTTCAGCCTCGGGGTATATTTGGACTTAGTCAATATGAAGACAGAAAAACAATGAAGACGTACAAACTGCCCGAGGCAATCTTACTGAAATTCTTAATTTCAGCTGCCGTCTGTTTCCTGTGATATAATGTGATGTTCACACAAAAGCAAGAGTATGTAACACAACAGTAAGGTCCATATGTTAGTGACAGGAAACAACTGTAGCTTTATCTCCATTGACTGGCTGCTCAGGAATCTTCCCTGCCAGATGCTGTGGTCGGTGAAAAAAGTCTTGCTTGGAGGGCTAAACTCGTAAAACCCTTTTTGTAATTCCTTTTATAAACTCGGCACTAAGTTAATGCAGCTTTCTGTGCTTCATTGGTTCCGTCAACAACAACAAAATTCTATACCGAGTCCCGAGGTAAGGTTAATGTTCTGCGACGAGGACGGTACCGGCCGAGGTGGAATAAAGCACAAGACTGAGGACGAGTGACACGACACATGTGCCGTTTTAATAAAGGCAGAAGTCAACGCCATTGTCGCTGTGGTCATGCCCGCTGCACCGAGCAAACGCTACAAGCGACCCCAAAGCAGAATGCCAAGCCAAGCCTGAACACACACATTCAAACTAATTTTACATTACACATCTGAACACACACAGACTATCAAACCAACGAGACGGTGCATCAACACTCTCCTGCTCTCTTTATATCAATCTGAAGTCTGCTGATGACTCTTGACGCACTCACTGGGGTAACGGCACCGAAATGACTTCTTCCACTGATTGCATCCAAGACAGTTTCACATAAACATGCTCGATAGTCAAGTGTGGATTATTTTATTTCTAGAAAGAAATACAAATAAAAAACAATGACGAAACCTACAACAGACGCTTTGATTACGCTGATGTACCGTTTCTTGAAGAAAATACTTTTTTATTTAATGTTACAAGCAGAAACGGACAAGATCCCTAAAATTATCTGTTCATTATCCATTCAAATACAGTTTATATACAGCACTGTGCAAAGGTTTTAGGCAGGTATGGAAAAATGCTGTAAACAAAGAAAGCTTTCAAAAATATAAAAGGTTGTTTATTGGCACCAAATGTTTTCTGCAGCAGGACAACGACCCCGACCGTACAGCCAAAGTCATTAAGAACTATCTGCACCATAAAGAAGAATAAGAAGTGCTGGAAGTGATGGTACGGCCCCCACAGAGCCCTGATCTCAACATCATCGAGTGTGTCAGGTTTACATGACATCCACAGAAGATCTGTGGTTAGTTCTCCAAGATGTCTGGAACAAACTACCAGCCGAGTTCCTTCAAAAACTGTGTGCAAGTGTACCTAGAAGAAGGCAAAGGGTGGTCACAGCAAACATTTCTCTTTTGTTCATTCGCTGCATTTTGTTGATTGATGAAAATAAAAGATGAACACTCCCATTTCTGAAAGCATTCTTTGTTTACAGCATTTTCTCACCTGCCTAAAACCGTTGCACACTTCTGTATGTTTAGTTGCCTAAACAATCACCCCCGTAGTGCTTCATTTGTACGGTGGACTTCACGCACCATTCGTTGTCTCAGTGCTTAGCTGCTACACCAGACACGACACCATGAAGTTACAGAATGCCTACTGAAACATTTAAACTTGTTTTCTTGACAGATTTTGCGCTTCTAATGAACTAACGCTTGCGGCTCACGGAGAAATTTAAGCACCGCGCAGCATCGAATTAATTAAATGAAACCCCGGTCTTTTAATTACTTTAAACAGATAGCTTTGTTGCCTAAACCTAATTCCATTTCCCAGTGTCAAAGTCCTGCACTTTGGCCCCATATCTAAGAGAAAAAATTAGAAATACATCTTAAGGGGCTGGAACCAAAAGAGGTGCAGAGCATGCATGTTACATTACTGGTAAATAACCTCTTTGCATAAGATACCAAAAAACTGCACTTCACTGTTGAACTAAATTATATCCAAATCCGTTTTAATGGGGTAGGAACCCCCCGCAGTCGGCATGTCTAGACACCGTCAGGATTAAAAGGGTAACAAACACGCTCGGTGTTGGAATTTATGTTTTGGTAACAGCAATCCGAAAACAGCATTCCACTTTCAGCCGGACCATGAAGGGAAAAACATTGATGCTAATAATTGAAGCCCATTAGATGTTCTTATAGTGTGTAGTTTGAAAGGAAGCCAACACACCACCAGCTCCTTTTAACAAGCCTTTTTGATAAGGTAGAAGCATCTGTGTTTATGCAGTGTGAGAAATATTATGAATAATTGGGGAGTTGACGGGCTGAATTCCTCCAGCATTAATCGAGCCTCTGAAATCTCTGATATTAGCTTCACATGAATCATTGTTAATTCCCATGAATCCATTACTGTTCCATGTGCAACTAAAAATAGAGTCCTGATAAATCAATGGGGACACTCGAGAGTGAGGACGGGGGGTTGGTGCTGCTTACTTCTGAAGCTTCTCTTTTCAGTACAGCATAATGCCCTTGGCTCTCATCAATGATTATTCTCCATAATTCCCTCATAGATTTCTGTGTTACAACCAACGGTCGCGGCGGTGGGGGGAGGCAACAGACCTTGAACAGAACGTTTTCAGCCCAATCCCTCCCTAAATGCATTCCCCACATTTCGGCTTCGTCAAGGCCATTTGATAGTGCACGAAACATTTTTTCCTCTTTTTTTACAAGCTCTATCCTTGACTTGAATATTTCTGTAATGACAGCAACCCATTTCTTGTTTATGCCAACAATGACAGGAGGTTTTCGCCAATTTTCCTCCATCTATCTTGAGAGGAAGCCTAATCCATTTGAAATAGCGTGGCGATCTTCTGCACTGATTGCATTTGTCACAGCTCAGCAAGTGCGCTACCTTGTGTGGAGAGTGTGCCCCCCGGACCTGCCCTCTTCTCTTCTGCACTGAAAGCCAACGCAGGCAATGGGCATCGCATGGCCTCACTCATGCACCGGGCGCAAGGGCAGACAGGTTCATCTGCACACAATCACAACGGACGGCCGCATCCCATTCCAATTGCATTTCCACTCACGGGGGAAAGATCCCGGAAAGATATTACTGTGGCTGAGACAAATTTAGCTGAAATGGAAAGGGAGATGGAAAAAGCTCACCTCTTACACTAATCTGGGAAAACGACACAGCGCGGGCTTCCTACAACAACACCACCGACACCGCGGAAAAATGGCTTTTAGATGGCAGAGCTGGCCCGTCTATGACAGAAGACAGTGAATTAATTAAGATAATAAATTGCACGTGTCATATTTGTCATCTTTTCAATCTTCACCTAATGAGGAAAAACGCGCGCACAAGAGTGTTCCTCAGTAAAAAGTTGTCTCGGATAAATGCGGACACCTTAAAAGGGAAATGCTCAACATTAGAAACTGAGCGATACTCAATGCTGACTGATATTTAATATATGTCATGTATACATTCATGCGTTCCGCTCCTGTGTGGGCACAAACAGACAGACATGAATGCAAATGAGGCTGAGAAGAAGGAATGAGAGCGCGAGACGGAGCGGGACACTCAGAAGTCTGCATATCTGATAGCAAAGCGGCCTGATTAGAATTTTGTCATGCCACAATTTACAAATTAAAATGAATTAGATCTTCCATGCCCTGACCTCCATTAAAAACACTTCATTGTTGATGAGCCATGATAGCATCTGCTATTGATTGGATAAGCATCAGTATGGCCAATCCCGTCCCTTCGCGAGGAGGTCATCCAAAGCAATTTAGGCATATTGAGAGATTGATCAGGGCTCCGGAGCTGCCACTTGGGCCCACTCAAAGCATAAAAAGTCTAAGGTGTAGCGCAGCCACTCCCTGCTACTCTGCGCACGGAGAGTCTCAAATCTAAATGCTAATGGTTTCTTTTAGAGCCTGGCTGCCCTTTAACCACTACAGTCAGACGTGAAGGATGGCTCTCAGTGTTTCGACAGCTCAGTCTTGTTTTGACCCCTCCCCGGCCTCCTCCCTCCCCCCAAACACTTCCAATAGCAAGAAGCCATTCTCTGGAATCAGCACTGAAAAGGAGGAAAATAACTGTGCAACAGTAATACAACAGGCTCTGTTTGAAGCATTACCTGGTAGCAGCCTGATTCTGCTTCAGCCATAGTGGACTGTGGCAGAAAATGACCCTTAACACAGCTACTGTTGTGAAACATATTTTTGTGTGTGTGTGATTAAAAAATATTCAGAGTACCTTTTGGCATTTTGTGTTAAAATTAAACTGAACTGCTAAAAAATGCTGAAAATACAAATGTCATACAAAAGTTTATTTAGAAAAAAGGCTGAAAATAACAGAGCCATTAATTATTAACCACAAACTGTAGGAAGTTTCAACTTTACACTGATTATTTTCTTTGTCTCCAGAACGCCGAGTCTTCTGATTACATAGGATGAAGGTTAAGATTAGAGCTGGGGTCATCGCCGACGATGACTTAGACCAGCGGTCCCCGACCTTTTTTGCGACACGACCAGTTTGTCCAACAATATTTCACAGACTGACCAAAAAAAGAAGATTTATTCATGACACACGGGAAAAGACCCGAGGAAACAGAGTTAAAAATGATAAAAACGATTTAAAAAAAATAACGCTAAAAACTGATAAAAACCCTGAAAACCATAAATTTCACACCCGAGCCTCAACTCACGGCCCGGCATCAAACGACTCACGGACCTGTGGCCCGGTGGCCGCTGACTTAGACCTCGGGTGGTTAAGAGAAGTGAACGTCACCTAATCTGAAAATCACGTGCTGTTTGTTGCAGTCACTAGGTTTTTTCCTCTTCATTTTAACCCAGACATGCTAACCGTGACTTTACAACCATAAGAAACCCCAAATGACACTGACAACTTCATATTTACTGAAATCCAGTAGGAGTGGTTTCGTAAATTGCATTTCAGGGCAGTCACGTCCCCGGCAGCTGGAAAAGTTGCATCGACAGCCGATGAATGTGCATTGCATGTCGCAGGAAATTCAGAGCAATGAAAACGAAATGCACAAACGTCGGCAACTGCAGAGATCGGTTTGCATTTACGATCTCGCTTTCTCCTTTAACCTCTATTAGAACTGGTCCTCCTAACTATGCAGTAACTAATGGAATTGCATTAAAGCTTGGTGTGCTGGAGTATCATACTGTACATATGTCCGCTGTGGCTGAATTCACAACAATGTAGGATTCACCATGGTAACAGAAATCAGAAGGCAAAGGTCATGCAAAGCGTTGGTAGTGGTGTCGCTTGGCAAGGGCGGGGCGGGGGCGGAAAAACCTCCACATGGGCCTTTTTCCATATACTGAGCACGCTCATCATCTCCTGTCCTCCAGCAGTTCCCTGCAAGGTTAGTAAGAGTCAATAAGACTTCCGCAAAGGTTAAGGAGACCTATAAGAAAGATATCAGGCAAACCGTGACCTCTCTGGATCCAGAAGAAGCACAAATAGAGTGGCATAACTGTCTTCGTTCATTTTCCATCCGAAAGTGAATCAAAGAAACGCGCTTCGTTTTTTTTTTTTTGGTACAATTGCTTCATGAATTCACTATGAGCCATCTATACACTTTGACACAGAGCACTTTATGAATACAAAACCTGAAAAATGGGTCATCATCTGGCACTTTTTCTTCCAAGAACAATTTTTTATTTGTAGATCCACATTTGAGGAACTCTAGATTTCTTTTCAGATTGTACAATTTCCCTTATCATCATCCCCAGTTTTATTGGTTACTCTATCAGGTACAGGAAGACAGTTCTGTCTTCAGAACTCCCACTGATTCATTTTTAATTTACTAAGAGTGGAAGAGCAGTAGCAGCGTACCTTAAATTCGCAGTGTTTTATGTATGGCAATCACAATAATGGGGAACGATGAGGAGATGGGAACAATAAATAGTTTGTCTGCTATAGAAACCACTCCCGCGGGGTACTTAAAGCAGCAGCAGGCAGAAAGTGGGAAAGAGAAAAAAGGCAAATGTCTGTGTTATAAGCTGCTCTCTCTATATATGCACACAATTCATATATTCTAAAAAGCCACGGTCCTCTATTAAACCACTGCATCTTTATACTGCTGTATGCAACTCATCTAATCTCTAATCTGGAAAAAACTGGGACAAGAAAAACTCAGATCACAGACCCAAGAGGAGGACCACCTGAATGTTTGTGTGTATGGTACAAGTACCTCTCGTTTTGCTTTCAATGCTGAGAATAAGACAAGAACTGAAGCAGGTTTGAGGCTGAACTTGCAAAATGTCTTCTGGACTAGAAAGACGTACTCAAATAATGATATTCGACTGTGAGTTAGCCGTCAGCATGAAGGTTGTTGAGTTGAATCCACTGGCTGGCTGTATGAACCCTTCATGGGTTCTCTCCAGGTACATTTCCTCCCTAACAAGCCTAACAGACATGCATGATAGGTTAATTAACTGTGGATGTAAATGTAAAGTAAAAGTTGTTCCTTTTGAAACATGTTGGTTTCAGTACTAAGGCACTTTCACGTTAAAAGATTTCTGGTTTGTGTTGCACTTGTTTCACAGAACGAGTGAAACCTGGAGTGAACCCGGACACACACAGAAAGGACAAATGATCGATTCAAACCCAAGTCATTCTTGGTGTGCGGCAAGAATGCTAACAACCATGTGACCATGCTGCCCAGTAAATATTTCCACGGTTAAGAGGAAAAAAAAAATCACAACAGATGTTGTCAAGCAACCCTTGAAAAAGGAGATCATCATTGCAAAGATCTGCAATCAAGAGATGCCTTCATGAATGGAGATGCAGAGGTTTACAACTCCCTGCTGTTGTTTACACCAGAAACATCAAAAAGAGTCACAGCGCACAATCATAGCAAAGAAATTTGACAGATGAAATAAAGATGATCTTGAATCAGAATAATGAAGGTAGGTAAAAATCACGGAGGAGGGAAACGGCTCACAATCTGAAGCATGCCACATTATCTGTCCAACATGGTGGAGGTAGTGTTATGGCATGGACACGTATGGACATGTACGGCTGCCAGTGGAACCAGGTCACTAGTTTTTACTGATCATGTGACAGCGGGCAGAACCCTTTCAGCCAGGACGTTTTTCGCCCTGCAAAAGGCAAAAGCAAATCAAGAGTTTCAAAGCAAATAAATGGAATATTTTACAATGACCAAGTCAATCACTGGATTTCAAACCAATACAGCATGCTTTACAGTTATTAATAAAAAAATGAATGCAGAAAGACCCACAAACAAGCAGCAACCGAAGGTGATGTCAGAGCAACTCAAGCAAGGAAACTGCAATCGGTCAGTCAGACACTATGAAGGACTTTCATCAAAGTATTAAAAACAACCCATATATTTGAAATCACGTTAGTCTGTCCAGTTAATTTTGAGCCTGGAGACGGTGCACAAGAATAATTCCTAAACAACAGACACAACATTTCTGTAAAGGTCCTGAATTAAAGCTGAAAGTCTTCACTTTGATTGTCTGATTTAAAATCCACCGTGGTTTCGGACAGAGACAAAATCGTCCAGCACATTATGGACCTAAGTGTACATGTGTATGTTTGGTCAGACACCAGCTCCGACTGGCTCGTGTTTTCCTTTCAGTTACGGGAACTGTGGCTTCATTATTGCCTCTCTGTCCTACGGGCTGCTGTTTCCTCAAGTGAGCATAAGAGGCTTAAGGGTAGAGGCGCATTTTCAGTTAGGGAATAAAAGTTCTGTCTATTAAATCTGATTAGCACACTAGTGGTGCCCAACTGTGTTGGATCGTGGCTCATCTTGGCTGATCAATGCCTTCACTCGAACAACCATCGGGTACAAAAAGGTTTGTACACAGCTCACGTTGTGCCCAGTTTCTTTGAAAGTGAAAATGTCAATATATCGAAAATATAACGTGCAAAACTGGCTTCAGGAACTGTCAGCCGTGCAAAGCAAAGCTTCTCTCAGTAACAACCTCTTACAGGTTTCTCACAGATTACACGTGTACTTCAGCTGCTGGGACGCTGGATGTAATCCAGGGAAACTTCTTGAGTAGAAAAGCCTTTTGGTCTTCGTATCTCTGTGATGGAATTATGTGTACCAAAATTAGAGTGCAAATTTGAATCAAATCTCTAAGCGAGATCTGTGGGTTCTTGGCAGTGAAGGGGGAACACAACAGGATTCTCGCACATATGCCACGCACATCCGTGAGAAGCTCAGCAGGCTGCCAACACCAAAGTGTTCATCACTCTCTTCCCACTCCTTTTCATAACACAGAGCAGATAAAGCCCCACAGTACCGGAATGAGCCCGACCAATCAGTATCGAGCATCAAAAAGTAAATGTTCAAGGAGAATGAAATGCCCCCATTGATTGGCCGCAGCACCGGTTCCAATCGATACCTGAGAGATAAGCAGCCGCTAGCCGCTGACATTGGTGATGTATAACTCCCGTGGCTGAACGGCAACTGATGACTTTTTGCCGTCTTGGTCAACACTCACCGGAGCAGCTCAGGCCGGGAGGCCAAAGGCAGACCCGGAGCGGCCGGCCGCCATCTAGATCGAGCTCCCGTTCGTCAAAATGGCCCCAAGCCATCAGCCGTGAAACCGAACTAGACTTAATCCATGCTAGTCAACCCCTACAATACGACCCCTTCTCTTTTGATTTGGAGAAATCCCACTAGTAAATCAGCTGGGGTTCAATCTTTGGAAGGTAAAAGTAAAGCGTAACACAGCAACAAGGATAAATTACCTGCAAAGGAACCAGTGTTATCGCTCTGTTTGTTTTTCAAAAGACAATAATGAAATAAATAAATGAAAAAATGGTTTGGAGAAAATGAAATGATGGCGTGGCGGTGTTTTGTGAAATTGTGCTGTCAAACGTTTCTCCTTTCTAATTTCCTGGAGCGCAGATGATGGAGCATGTGTGCTGACAGCTGAATCAGATTAAAAAAAAAAAATGGGGAGAAAGACTTCTCTTTTTCCACCTCACGAGCGTTTCTATGTCACATTTATAAATATAATAACAATTAGTCTGGGGCAAATGACAATTGACAGATACCGCGGACTTGTGTGCGCTGTAATTTTTTCCAATGTGGCCATTTGTTTAAGTGTCAGACTGACAGGCGCGGTTGGAAATATGAAATACGGAGACTGACGCAGCAAAGGGAGAAACCGTATCTATTCTGTTTATTTACCAGCACAGTGTTATTTAAATGGGGCTCATTTATATTTTATGAAAGCAGGTGGAAGCTCTCAGAGGTATTAAAATTAGAATTACGGTATAAGCCCAAAATGTGCTCGCTCATTCATGATACAGTAACTTTTAATACGGCCACTGCCGCCGCCGCCGCCGCCGTCTTTATAAACGTACAAAGGTCTTGGAGCAGCCGGTCCTGCGTGCATGCGCGTGCACATTTGATGGGACCGTCCCAGCACAACTGTCACTTCGCTCCCCTGTTACAGGTGCTCCACACAGGGGAGCTGGCAGCTCTGACGGACGCCTCCTCCTAGGGATTTATGGGAAATGACAGCTCCCGCAAAATAAAACTGAAGCGGTCGGGGAAGGGAAGACAACGGAAGTTCCAAACCGTGAGTGCACAGGGCTGACACTAGCTGAAATTTATTTCCTCCGCTCTGCCTGGCAGTTTGGTTGGAAATGTGCTATTCATACTTTTAGGCCCGCAGACAGAGCGAGAGCGAGCGAGCGAGCGAGAGGGGGCCCCACCCTTAATCTACTTCCTCTGTTTGGGGTAATGGTCTACGAGGTCTTTCTGCCGGGGAAAAATCACATTTCTTACATGGCTGCCTCTTGATGAATTATTTCACATTTCACTTACTTACCTTTTCAAAAGTTAATCTACATCAATAATGTTAAAGGAAAATTTCACAGCTACAAATGAACTGCTCCCCTTATTTAAACTCAAAAGGTGTGGACCGTTTGGCTGCTTAAAAAGTCCATTTCAAACTTCATCATTTAACCGTTTGCCAGCATATCTGAATGCACACGGGCCAGCCCGGCGTTCTGATTTTCTACATATTTAAATATGGACCATCTTTAATTGAGCAGAAACTGCTGTGGAGAACAGTGCTGAACTAATACTGAGGCTGAAATATCATTACGCTGATGGAAGCCGGGCTTCTGTGGCTTTTATTGGCAGCTAGCGAGCTAAATGTGTGGTTCGATTCAGAGGCGGCCATAGCTGCAGAGGCACAGTAATCGACTTTGGGACAAAATGGTGTGGAAAATGACGTGTAGGCTTTCGCCTAAAGGCAAGCCGATGCAGGCAGAAATCTATCACTCAGGTGCACACCGGCATTGGCATTTTCACAAATGTGATTTAGTCGACGATACCGTAGAGCTGATGTGCTGGACCAGTGCTTTCGGTGAAAGGATCGGCTGCTTGAGCTGCAGAAAATGTCCGCGCGTTTGATTCGGTTTGAACCCTGCCGTGTTCAGATAAAACAATGTTTTACATATGAATCCCTGCAGCGTATCGGAGCATATTTAGGTCAAACTACCCTGAACCTTGCGAGCATTAGACCGAATTTTAAATCTCTAACCTCATTCGAGTCATTTCTTTGCCAAGCCTGTTGAAAATCAGCCCTTTGTTTTTGAGATCAACACGAGATTCACTGCTGTTCCACACTACTGTGCTGTGAGTATTTTTGGCTCAGTGCTGCCAAAGTTTGGACACAGCCATTTATAATTCTCTCACAAGGCAAGCAGCTCGCTTCTTTTTTCCAAACACACTCCATGGGATACAGACCGGTCCACGCTGTCGTGTGGTTTGCTCGCAGAATCGCATTATTTCCAAGCAGCAGCAGCTTTAGCGAGCACCAAAGCCAAAAGGGCCTTGACCAGTAAACCGAGCGTTAATCGTCACAATAAGACACAATTAAACAACGATTATGTAAAAGACCTTTTTGCTTTGGGAGTGTCTCAACTATTACATCAGCGTCTAAACCTCAGATTCAGAGCGTCTCTCTCCCAGTAGCATGCCTGGAGGCGCAACAGTCACACCCACACATGCACGCACACACATATACACTCGCCGAAGCACAGTGCAGATCAAGTGTGCCTGGAGAGCTCTATAGAGAAGCCAGTTTTACTCATTAGACTGCATGTGCACCGCTCTCCAAAAAAACCCTCACTCTAATCACTGTCACCAGACCTCGGCTGAAAAACAGATAATTAATGTTGGGCCCTGCCTCAATCGGCTTCCACGCTAAGCAGCTCTGTGTACATATGTGTGCGCATGTGTGTGGGTGTCTGCATGTTTGTCTATTTGGAGTCTGTCGATGTAGGAGGCCCCCCGGGGACCGCGGATGCTCAAGCCATCCACAACAACGATTTCTCTCAGGCTCGCATTAGCTCTCAGAAGAACAATTGCACACCAGATAATGCACGAATTTACAGAAGAAGAAAAACCCCTTCCACTGCGCAGCCAGAGCCGTTCGCCGCCCGTGTTTCACGCCGTCTCCGTCTTCGACGATTCTGTAACGTCTCGCCCTTTTTTTGCCCTTTTAGCTCCCCTTCGCCCATTTATTACATGGAATGGACTTCTTAATTGTATGCTTTGCAGAGCAGATTTATTTATGTTCTTTTTCCCTTCCTAAAGGCAATTATTAATATCATAAATATTTGATGATACTTTGCGTGACCCTGCAGAGAATGACAGAGAGAGGTACTGAAGGTTAATGCTGGGGGTGCAGACTGATTAAATGGTGACCGAATGGCAAAAGCCCATGCAGAGCTGCTATAAACTTTCTAATGAAATGGACTAAATAAACACTGTTTGCGGCACAATTTAGCTACGGGACTTTAATAAGGTAATTTACAAAAACACATTTTTTTCCTCTCTTGCCCCCAGTGATATCTACACATAAAAATACTTTTGGTTTTACTCGCTCGGGTTTTGAGATATCCGTCTTTGAAATTGCTGCCTCAAACCAGAAACGGTGAAGGGGAATCGAATTTCAGGTGTTGTGCTCGCAGCATTCAAAAATCACATTTAACAAAAACCCAAAACTCAACAGCAATAAGTCTCTCTGGAAGAACCAAGTTTGGATAATCAAGAGACCTCTGATAGTCTTTAGGTTCACCAACTAATTTGTGCATTCACAGAAAATTAATTAGAATCTCTTTTACCTAAGTAAGGCGGCAAACATCCACCTGTTTCGTATTTAAATGTACATGTTTTTTGAAACTTGGCATAATTACTAGCCTCTACTAGGTCAAAGAAGACTTTTAAAAAAGAAAAAAATCACCCCTAAAACAAATTTACATATTTTTTTTTATCTCTGAACCAGGGTTAGGTTTAGTGATGCACGCAAACCGTTTTATTGGTTGATGGTTCCTGGCTCTACCTAGACTGAATGTCAAAACATCATTGGGTTGCGTGACTGGGTGAATGAGGCTTACTGTAAGAAAGTGCTATAAAAGTATAGTCCATTTATCTTAAATATAATAGAACTAAAGCGAACTACACGACCAAAACTACTTAAATAATCAGCAATGATGAATCTTTCTACAAATTATGACCTGGTTATTCAAAAAAAATTGGTTACTCAATCCTTTCTGTGGATGGTTTCATGTAGGAACTTCTGCCAGCTGAAAGCAGCTAGCTAAGGTTACAGCTGAGCTCAGGAGGGAGCCATTCATGTTTGCATCCTGTCACGAGCAAGACTTACAGCTAGAGGCACGCTTGCTCTAGGATGTGATAAGTTCATGCAAGTAACTCAGAAAGGTAACATTTTTTTTTCTTCTTGAGTTACCAGAGCAGGATTTGTGGACAGCTTTGAAGCCAGTCTAGTCTGTAAGCCTGACGTCATTAGCCGTTTCCAGGTCCAAACTCCGTCTCCTTCAGGTCCTAAAGTCAAACGAACACTGCGGCATCACTGAGAGTTACAAACTGTCTAAATTCCTTCATCTGTAATAAAATGATCAGCGTTCTGCTCTACCAGGTGTAACAGTGAAGTTTAACATCCAGGCATCCACGAAAACAGAATTTATGAAGTTTAACGGAGTCTGAAGTTAGCAGGGAGTTAGCTCGCTAGTTTCCACCTAAACATGATATAGCATGTTCTGACTGAGAGATTTCTGAAAAATTCAAACGTACAGCTCTGCTACCACTTCCAACATAAATGAAGACAGGAAATTAAACAGCAGTGATGTTTGTAGGGTTACTGAAGTTGGGCTAGCTGGTATATAATGATGTGCTACGTGGTGGCTAGCTAACAGCTATGTTAGCATAACATAAACACAGAGAAGCTGGAGGATGAATGCTAACTTTTTTCCACTCGATAAAAGTTAACGTGAGGGTTCCTGATGGTTAGGGACAAATGCAATCACATGGCAGGATGCTGTACACGGACCAAACTTCAGTCAGGAGAACAACGGAGATAATCCATCCACAATATGAGGTTAGTCATTAATATATAGTTGCATGGGCTGGAGTTACATCATAAGGTTTTGAAAACTGAGCTTTAAAATTAACAGTGGTAATAAAAACAGAGGGAGACTGACAGTGATCACTGACTAATTTTGGGGGCTTGTTCAGATTAAATAGAACAAGATACAAAACATGTTAAAAACACAACAACCTCAAACACAGAGTAGTTTGGACCGGAAAGCAGGGTTTATATGTCATTACATAAAAACCGGATATCCCCAAACCTGGGCAACTCTCAATTTAGATGGATAAATAACACGACTGGCCAGAGGAAATGATGTTACTCCATGCTTTTTCTATTATTTATTAATGTGACTAACTCCCAGAGGTTTGAAACCCATTTCCAGAGGTCCTCCTGTCGCCAAGAACCCCTTACAAATAAGGTTTTCTAATATGCCGCCAGTTTAGCTGCCTCGGTCTGAACTTCTGTGAGGACTGGCTCAAGCATTTCTCTGTCATCACCAGCTCCTTCACTGCCTACAGTAAGCACAACCAAGCAACAGCAGGAAGGTTTGCTGCAGGAGCAAGAGCAGTGATACCAAGCTCATTGTTTCTATTGGAGTAGCATTCACAATATGCTTGCTTTAACCTCCTGAGACCTGAGCTGTTGTTTGGGATGCATTTTTAATTCCTTATAGCTATTCTGGGCTATTTGAACAGGAAGAATTTACAGCCCAACACCATATTGTCACCATTGTGTAACAAAGTTTAAACACTTTACTGAGGTCAAGAAAAGCCAGAATGTAATGCCTCCTTTAACAGACTTTATTGATCTCGGCTGGAGGCAGATACTGTAAAATCCAGATAAAACAACTGTATACAGGATTGGAAAATGCATTTTGATGCCCAAGCCACTTTCATAGCTTAGAAACTGTTAAACGTTTTATTGCACGTATGCTCGTGTTTCTTTAAAAACCTTGTGACTTCAGCGGCACTTTGCCCTGCCATTAC
This sequence comes from Rhamphochromis longiceps, assembly GCF_057381845.1. Lineage (NCBI taxonomy): Eukaryota > Metazoa > Chordata > Actinopteri > Cichliformes > Cichlidae > Rhamphochromis > Rhamphochromis longiceps. The sequence continues at coordinate 35,414,817 of NC_140560.1, read as the reverse complement.
AATCTTTCTCACAAAGGTTTTTAAAACCAAGCTATCCTTGCCAGGCTCACTCCTCAAATCAATTCTGCTTTTTTGGCTTTTCATGAAGAGATACAAAAAAAAAAAAATCTCTTCAATATTTGCCACACATGTCCTTCATCGCTGAATTGTGGTATTCAGGAGGTTCTGAATAGGCACTGTACTCCATTGTCTAAGAATGCCAGCGAAAGCCAACAGCCGCACAACGCACCAATTACAGCGTCAACTCTCACGAGCAGCGCCGCATGCGTGTCGAGACTGGAAAACATACGATGGGCTTGCAATTGTAATCAGAACTGTTTAAATAGTAACAAGTGTGCAAATTAGTCGTTCTGTTGCTCATTATTCAAGACGTGCAATCACTAGATCCCAACATCCCAAAGTCTGGGAGAGATTTGAAACAACCAAAACACACAAACATGCAAACAAATGAAATAACAGGAGCTCAAACCCTCGATTCAGTCGATATAATTTAATCAGCAAAATGTGTGATTAAAATATTTAATGAGCTCCAGCATATGACATTTATTGACTTACCAAATGTCTCTTTCTTTATACATTCAGACATGGCTGAACACCTACACAAAATGATTTCAAGCTGACATATATAATTTGACCTTGTCAGAAGCTGATCTCCTTCCCCCCACATTTCCTCGTGCGTGCTGTGTAATTGAGCCTTCAGGGAGAGTGGAAACCCTATCGGCCCTCGCTTTGTACGGATCTGTATGGATGATCAGGACTGGTTACCAACTATCAAATCAATAAGTGCAGATACACAAGCAGATAGTGATGAATATGGGTTGACGGCAATTTATCTCGCCTTCACGAGCGGTTTATTAACTGCGGAGATCACAGACTTACATTAACAGAACCTCTGGGGTAAATTCTTAGCAGTGAAAGATATATGTAATTAAATATGTTTCCTAGCATAAAAGGCTATTAACTTCCCTTCGATATATTTCTCCACAATGAAACATACAATATAGGAAAAGATACATTTAAATTGGTCAGTGACCAACTCAGAAGCAGACAGGCGTTCTGCATTTAAATTGCATAAATTTCCTATGAAAGCCACTGGCAAATCCAAAATGAAAGTTCCATTAATTCACAGAGTTTAAATTACTTTTTTGTGATGTAGCTTTTGTAGTCTTTCTTTGCTGCAAATGTCATAGCTTTGATGATGGTTATAGGTTGTCGGTTTTATTTTTAGGCCATGAAATCAGGAATTAATCTGAGGCAAAACCGGAGGAGGAGAGGCCTGTCTTGTTTATCTTGATTTGTGTGTCTTTGTGCGTTAAGCCACACGGGTTCAGTAAATTCGCCAAGGCCAGACGGAGGCGGACGTCAGTCTCAGGCTGATCGTTCACTTTTGCTGACACATCAGCGACCAGAGGCTCGTCGGGTCTCGAGAGCTGCCGATGTCTCGCTGCACGCTTCTAACAATCGGAATCAATCCCACCTTCAGACTCAGTGACTTGGAAAATGCAGAAAAAACAGCACCTATAGCAGCTAAACCAGAAAAGCCCGAGAATTATAAAACAGCAGCAGAGTGAAGTCCAAACAACTAAAACGTGGGGTAATATAAATTCAATTTTAAGCATAAATGGGTGCTGTGGTGCATGTGATCCACGTTAAACCACATCATAAAAATGCAAATGCTTTCATTCTCACTCCAGGAGTTTACAGTCCAGCAACAAATCTAATATATTGTGGGATGTTTAACATATAGATCTTTTCATTTCCCACATTCGAAGCAAGTGAGGCACCGCACAATATCCTGGGCTTCACAAATGTAATATAACCCGGATTGCAATGGGCCAGTGTGATGCAGCTGTGGCATTAGGGCCAATGGGAGCTCTTTAAATGAGAGAGTGGCTGTAAACACCACGTCTACTTTCTCCTCTCGCCGGCATTACTAGCGAAGCTGATGACAAGTGCCGAGCAGCCCTCTAGTGCCTTTAATACAGCGAGAGCATTCTCCAGGGGAAATGCAATCTGTGTCCTCTGTACAGATCCACTGTCTGCACTTCCCCACATGTGAGCTGCTATCATATTATACTCCCCGCTCTCGAAATGGGAGAAGGAAATAGGAAATCGGCTCGGCCAGAGATGAACCAGGAACATAATCAAAAAATAGTGTGGCGCAAACGGCGCAGATCAGCCCGGCACGCAGACCTCCCCTGGCTGAGCGCTAAACAATAAGCAGCGGGGACTGCTCGGGATTCTTACGCCGCTGAGAAGAAAGTACGCCCCTTTTATCACCCCTCGGGCATCTATTGGCTTATAGCAGCTTATATATTTAAGATGGGAGACGGGAACAGGGATACTTCCCTCATGTGGCGATCCCGCACGCTTTTATTGCCAATAAAAACAGCAGAAGTGCACAGACAAAAGAATCTGTGTGTGTGAAACATGATTTAGCTGACCTTGCTCATTACTGGGGTCCTTTTAGTTTTGCTTTTCCCCCCCCTCACATCTGAGCTGAACAAAAAGACATAAAAATGCAGGGTTGACTTTTTGGGAAAAGTATGCAAAATCTCAAAGTATGAATGACACTTTTGTTGGATTGTTTTTGTTTGAGCTGTGCAAAGACAGGACAAAGCCTAATCTAAACAGCCGACATCAAGAAACACACTGCATGCCTTACGAAAGGAAAAAAAGGAAAACACAATCTGCACTTTTTTCTTTTTTCGCCTGCCTGCCTGCCTGAAAAAGACAAAGACACTTGAGCTGTGCATGGATGGCGAGTATGCTGTTGGATCAGTGTGTGGAGTAAAGTCTCAGTGTGGGTACGAAGTAAATGTGCCAAACACGTGTGTGTGTGTGCATTTGTGCGTGAGAGACAAAGTGTGTGTGACAGCGTTAAGCCTGAGTGAGAAGTGAAAGGACTGCTGTACTCACAGTTGTGCTCTTGTTTCCCTGTGGTCTGTCGGCGTGTCAGAGTTTCATCCTTTCAGCATCTCTCCCTGGGCTGGGCTTCCTCTTCCTCTTCTGACCAAAAGGTGTGAGGTGGTGGTGGTGGAGGAGGAGGAGGAGGGGATGCACGGATTGAGCACAGAGGAATGAGAGAGAGAGAGGAAGAAGACGAGGAGGAGGGAGTGCGAGTGAGCGAGTCAGAGAAAGAGAGAGAGCACGCTTTGGATGAAGGGAGGGCGAGAGGCAGCTTGCGATTGGCCTGTCAGTCCGGGAGAGGGTGCATGGGTCTCAGTGGTGTCAGGGCGGCGAGCTGCCTGCACCCCAGTCGCTCTGCCGACGTCTCCGATTTAAACACCTCGAGAGGCGGTTGTATGGTTCCTGCGGCACACAACACACAAGCTCGCTGGCTGGCTCACGACTCACACACTCTGCATCCACATCAGAGAGAGGGAGGGAGAGAGGAAGGAGGAGGGAGGGTTGATAGAGTGAGGCAGACAAATTCAGAGGGCCGATGACAGCTTCAAGCTGAAGCTTCTCCTTGGCTCCTCATCAATGACAGGTACTGAGGAACAAGAGACAGAGGGAGGCTCCCCCCTCCCATTCACGCAGTTCTACACACGCACACACGTATTCATGTACACACACACAAATCACTCCTCCATATCCAACCACCGTCACCCTCCCTCCCCATCTCAATTACCATAGCCGCGACAGATGTATTGGGCTTGTCAGCTCTCAAGCATGGCTGTGGAGGAGATGTGGGCTAACTTATCTCATCTAATTTAACCAAGCTGTAATCAGACAGCACTATGGAGCTCATTTATGGTCCGACTGTTTTGGAGGTGGTGGGGTGGGAAAGGAGCAGTAGATGTGGGAAGCTCGTGGCATGGAGACAGACGCAGACAAACTGCAATTAGCTCAGCCTAGGTCAGAGAGCTGCATCCGTGAGGTTCAGACCGAAGTCGTTTGTACTGGGAGCCGAACTTGGAAAATGAAAAGAAAAAAACATTGTTAAAGTCCAGAAAAAAAATGCAGAAAAACAGAAAACAAAAAATTCCAAAAAAAGCTGCAAACTAGTTACAGTGATTTAACTGTGACACATGATGCTGTCGATGTAATTTGGGTAATTTTAGCGAGCCAACACCCTGAAAGATTTCAAAAATGCCGTTCTGTCTGAACAAGAGGCACTGGTAAGGATATTAAGCCTGACGTTTCTGCAGTGGACGCCCAGCTCTGCAGCTTAATGTCAAGCGCCGGAATTTTTTTTTTTCTTCTCCTCATTAACCGTCGTGCCCGGTCAACAGCAGACCGACTCCAATCGGCTCCACACAGAGTCCCATGAATCCCATCTCCGTCCTCTTCACTCCACCAAATTCAATTAAAAAGAGAAATTGGCAATTAGATCACTGTTATGATCCTGTAACAATGATCTAATCTGTAATTCATTGGCTGGTGTTCCCCTGGGGTGGGGTGGGGGAGGTTGGGTTGATGTAGTGGCTCCTTGGCATTCACCTCGACTCGGGCGGCGCACGAGGCCGCGGGTGGAGCGGTGGGACCGAAGGCCTCGACGGTGCAAGAACACGACCTGTGACGTGCGCTCGTTTGTTTTGTTCTCGTAGGCGTGCAGGTTGCAGGTGTAATGTATGCAAACATGCGTGGGGACTCGCACAGATTTACAGCTGATGTGCAAAAGGCAGAAATGTGCACAAACGTGGGCTCCTCACGGGAGGAGCCGTAATTGAATTAAGTCAATTCCATTTGGCTAATGAAGGGGAGGCGAGTAGCTTGCCCTTTCGGATGCTTCAGGCTAACAATCACATTGAGACACGGGGGGATGTGGCTGGAGCAGGGTGGGGTCACAACATGTAGACTGGAACCAGTGTCTTGTCGCCACCTTTGTAACTGGAGTCGTGCTACTGGAGCCCCACCGCATGTGGACTGTCTGGAGCCCTCAGCATCACTCCTCTGACCCAACCGGGCAGTCGTGTTTGTGTCGTCGTCATTTAAAAAGCCCTGTTTCCTGGCAACATTTAACACATTACAGGCTGTTTTATCCTATCATCCATCTCGTGGCGCTTATATTTAGTCTAAGGATAAATGCAGTGTCCTTTATGACAGACACGCACACCTACACAGACACAGAGCCAGTGGCAACAGGAAAGCAAACTGACTATCATATATAGGAGTGTGTGGGCTTGCGGCACACACGCTAACGCGCACACACAGACGCACAAACACGCACAGGAACAGTGTGATTGCTCTGCTTCGCTCGTTTAGCACTTCTAAGGCAGAGATCCCCAGAGGCCACCCATCACATCCAGTTACTGTGGCACACAGACACGACAGAGCCCCACCTGCCTGCTCTCACCTCAATCTGTAGGAGGCAGGAGGCTCTGGCACCATGTCGCTCCCTTTCTCACTTACACACACACACACACACAAACACACCAAAGATCAAAGATGTGGTCACAGAGGCACCCACACAGATATCTCGTATCAAAGATCAAGAGGACTTCCCGATCTGCAGACTTTAACAGACTTGCCATCACACACGTTAGCTCGCTACAAAACCTCTCCTCATCTTAAATCACAAAGCTGCACGCTTAAAATGCATGTGGTAACCCGCCGCGGCGTCGCCATACTTCACACAGGACGTGGGAAGAAGCCTAAGAATCGTCAGGTAGTCACCCCGCGAGAGCAGAGAGGATATTCTCATTTTCAACATAGCACCAATTTTAACAAATTTAATGTCATTACCCAGAATGAGTGGAATGTGTTGGCTGCAGAGCGCCAGTGAGAATAACAGATGGGATAAATGGGAATTGCTACCTTTTTTCTTTTTTTTTTAAGAAGAAGAAGACTAATGAGACAGAGCTGCTTTCACTGTTGAGTCATGCTGATGGCATCAGGTGCTGAGATAAAGATGTAATAGCCTGCTCAGGGGTGCTTCCCTAACACGTGGAAAAACAGAAGTGGGAAGCAGATAGCTGGTGTGGGACTATGTTGTTCGGGGTGAAAGCGGGGATATGAGAGGGTATACGAGATGGAGGTCTGGCCGGTGATTAGTTAGTTCCCTGCTGGTTGAGCCTGACATGTCACAGGTTGACATGGGATGCAATTATAGAAGGGAAGTTTCCCAGCCCCTCAGGCATGTGCCAGCCATGCTGTCAACGCTGGCTGATGTGTCGGCTCTTGGCACCGCCAAGGGTGTCACAGGCTCTTATGTGTGCTCAAAACTGCTACACTCCCATGAAAATTGGCCTTAGCTTTCCCCCAATGCATTGGATGATGACTCTGTGTGTGTGTGTGCATATGGCTGTGCACACACGCTCAGCTACCTTTGTTTGAGTATTAGTTAAACCCTTCTCCACTCCCAGCCTTCTCTCAGTCTCGCTCTTTCTTATTTCCTCTGAAGCTACAAGGTAAAGCCACAACACTTGTGATTCTGCTGGCTTCTCATGCTGTTCCCACATCTTCTCTTTTCCCCCCGTATCAGTCTGCATATGACTCTGCCAGCAGTGCGAGTAAGCTCTATAAGACCCAAGGCAAATTACCTCAGCGGGACACTGCGCTTCTGTTCCCCTCGCTTCCTCTTCCTCTTCCTCATCGTCCTCTCTTTTCCCCCCCTTCTCTGCATGTCACAAATCAAAGTGTGCACCTCAGCTCTGGCTGCACGTTGTGGGAGTGCAGCTTAAAATGAATTCAATGTCCTCCACTGGCAGATTCATGCCTATCCTACAGTGTGAGAAAAAACTGCTCCACTATGTGGGAAAAAAGAGAACATGGTCTTTTACTAAAGGACACAGATGGCCATCTGAACTTTTGTCAAATCTTTTTTTTTAATCATAACATTTTTTTCCCCTCAGAAAATTGATTTGTACAAAGACTTCCATACTACCATCTAGTGGCTTGAAAGCCACGCTAGAGGGCCATCAGGTGTGATTTTCCACTTCAGACAATTTTTTTAGGAGGCGAAATGGCCTGAAATTGGATCCTCCAGCAGCTTGCAGCTCCTATGAACTAGCCTTGGGCTACACAATACTTAGAAACAGCCCTTCTCTGCTCCCATTTCCAGAAAGATTCAAGTTCTAAAGATGCAGGCGTTAATCCTAAGAGAGGGGGTGGAGGAGCGGTTGTGGGTCCGACACTCTGCGACTTTCTGACCAACAAACACGTCCAACAGTTGCATGCAAAGATAAGTGTACGGCATGTTTAGGGAAACGTAATTTAAAGCTTAAGAAGTGCCACGCAGCAGCCCGCTCTGAGTCACCGTGGTCTGCTGCCGTGCCCTCTTAGTGTTGTTAGCATCAACTGTAGGACGCGTCCCTGTGTCCTCTACCTGAGGCCCCGCTGTGATCTCACAGCAGGGGATCGTATGATGCTTCTTTGCCCCTCACAGTTCGTAGCCTAACACCCCAACCAAGAGGGCCTGATTAAATCCGAAGAACAAGGGCTAATTAAATAGGGCCGATCGGGGAGGAGTAAATTATTTAACACGGCCCACACGTACTGATGGCTCTTCTTCAGATCTCGAGTCAGAGTCTCCTTTTTGTTGCTTTTGTCTTCTCTCTGACTTTACATCGTCTTTTCTACTCCTTTACTGCATTTGCACTAATGCTGTTTCATGTCTTAAATTGCTTCATTCAGTAGCCGCAGAGCAGTCGTGAAGCAGTAACAGGAACAAATGCTCGGCCAGAGCTGGTGCAAGATTACATTGTGGGTTGATTAAAGACAAGGAGGGAGATACCAGCCCCATCCTTTCAAATCAACATAGAATGGGTGACAGAAATATCCCCGCGCGGCAAATTTAACAATGGACTGCGTTAAAATGTTAACTTTTGGGTCCTTATGCTTTATACACACACACACACACACACACACACACACACACACACACACACACACACACACACACACACACACACACACATATATACACATATATACACACACATATATACACATATACATATATACACACATATATACACACATACATATATACACACACACACACACACATACATATATACACACACACACACACACACACACATATATACACATATATACACACACATACATGTATATACACACATACACACACACCACCTACCTACCCGAACCCATGCATTTTGAAATAAATAACCCTTTCTGCTTTATTATACCCTTTGAAAACCTGTAGACTGTTAAGAGAGCTTTTTGCTGTGCTGTGCAGTATGACCAAAAGTTCACAGGGAAACTCATGTATTCATTCACTCAGCAGGGGATGGCATTTTCCATTTTTTCTCTTCTGTGTTGTGGTCTTTTTCTGACAGCAGTGCTCTCTCTGGGCCAATTTCAGACTTTCTGATCACCCACTGCACTGTGCTCATCTTTCAATGGCTACAGGGTGCTAACTGCAAAGCCTAAAGCCCCACAGAAAATCACTGACCCGTGACAGTGTGGACTAGAGGAGAAAAAAAACCCCCTGATCCTTTGCCTTGTAAAAGAAAATTGAAATTATGCATTTACAATCTCTTGTCACGAAACAATTAACCTTGAGAAAAAGCTGCAAATGACCACAGCAAGGGAGCATCTAAATGCAGCATTCAATATTTCCCGTCATTACGAGTGCTTGAACAAAGGAATCAAATGAATCAATTAGTTTACACAACACCAGGCCGACTGTTACTTCCAAAAAGGGAAACTTGTGCCAGATTGATTGTGCTAGACTGTGCAAACTTTGCAGAGAAAACAACATATGCATATTTGTCATATTTAACTCCATAGGTGTTCGCTCTGTTATTACCGCTCCCACTTCCAACTCCTCGCACGTGTGTTTTCCCCATGCACCTCGAACTTCAGCAGAGAGCGAACACCACTTTCTGTGCTGAACAGAGTCGAGTGTCCAGTTACGATCCACAGGGGCTGACCACTTTCACCTGAAGACCACACATCGTGTCCTTTTGCACCTGTTGTGAACAGGAGCATTCTCATCTTTCACAGGATTTTTATGCTGTGAATTTGTCCCCGAGGGTCACACTGTCGACATGTGGAATCTACTGTAAAATCCCGAGGCTTCGTGGCACCGTGTGTCGGCGTACACGACAGTGAAAAGGTTGATTTTTGGTTTACACCAAGCAATGATTTTAAACGTTATGGGCAGAGCTGTGGAACTGTTTGATCACACCTTGGAAAATGGTCTCTGTTCTGCAGAGACAATGGAGATAAAAAACACACACATGCTTCGAAATAAAAAGCGAAGCGAGGAGAGCTCCATGCAACAGCCAACAGATATCGCTATTGGCAGAACAATGAAACTACATGACTTCATCTGGGATAAAACCTCTATCAGCTCAGGGGCGTAAATGTACGGTGGCCCTGAGAGGCCAAATGGTTTGCAACTTAAGAAAACACCAGCAATAAGAAAAACACTGAAAAAGCACACAAAAGACAGCGGAAATAAGAAAAACTAGGAAAATAGGAAACAACTGATTTCCAAAAGCACAAGGGAAGTGTTTCTGGGGAGACAATAACCAGACGGACCAGTTGCAGGAACCAAAATATGCTAAGAATTGTACTGGAAGACACTTCAAAGAAGTGGAGGATCTATCAGTTTTGTGAGGAAAGAAAAAGATGAGAGGTAAGTGTGTTAGCCTAACTATTAGCCTAAAACTCAGTGTCATCAGTGTTAAATGAGATTAAAACACACTTACCCAGCATGTTTTGGTTCCTGCAACTGGTCCGTCGTGTTATCGTCTCCCCAGAAACACTTCCCTTGTGCTTTTGGAAATCTGTTTTTCCACATTTCCGTTGTGTTTTGTGTGCTTTTGCAGCATTTTACTTATTGCTGGTGTTTTCTTAAGTTGCAGTCCGTTTGGCTTCTCAGGGCCGCCGTAGAAATGTGCATATTCTATCATTTTCAGGGTGAAATATTTTGGCTAATTACATTTTTTTTATATACAGATATTAAAATTAGGACAGCAATTAATGAGAACTTCAGGCATACACCCTGACATATTTTTATTTACTGCTACAACATTGGATGCTCATATTAAAGACAACAAAAAGTTTTAAACACAGGAAGTGTAGTGTTAGTGTATGTGAAAGTAATTGCAGTGAGGTGTCAGATTGCTTTTAAATGTTTGGATTTATTCTAGGTCGTGGGTCAGGTTTACATAAACTAGCAGGCACAAACACTGCTCTGCTCTGAGAACAGCATCCCAGGAAGTTTTGGAGGCTGACCAAAAGACTATTATAAAGCAGAGAGTTACCAAAGTGGTAAGGGACAAAAACTGGAGTTTTGTGTCAGCTAATGCTAAAACACTGAGCTGGTTCCTTCCATACAGAGCCCCGTTGCATAGTCAGAACTGAAAGCTGTATGTAATATATTACTAAAATGTCTCGTATGGATGAACAGACTGAAAGGGTTACAACTTCAGGGAAACCACCAAGCAGATTTATATCTTTATCAACAATATTTCTCGTATCTGTACCTTACAAAATAAAGCCACTCGAGATTATTTGGCCTGTAAATTGGCACAGTTTAAATGAGACTGCAAAAAGCAGAACCATGAATATTTACACTGCAGATAAGCCGCTCTGCAAACTGCTTTATCTTTAAAAGTAAGTAATGGTACCAAAGGGCTACCAAGTCTCCATTAGCTTCTTATCAAAATCAGGATCAGATCAACCGCAGCTCTTATTACGCTGCCTTGACGACGTTAAACAGTGGTTATCATTAAATTTTTTACAGCTAAACGAAAACAAAACTGAGGTTGTCATTTTTGGCAATTTCAATTATATCGACAGCACGTTGGGTACCCTCTCCTCGTATTGTAAAACACATGTAAAAAACCTCGGAGTTTACATTGATGGTTCTTTTAAATTGAATAAGCAGGTGAGTGCAGTAGTTCAGTCCTGTTTTTTTCAGCTAAGACAGCTAGCCAGGATAAAGCCATACCTTCCGGCTGACGTCTTCGAGCGTATCATCCACCTTTTTCTTACTTGCAGATTGGACTACTGCAATTCATTGTATTATGGCCTAGATCATGCCACCATCCATCGCCTTCAGATGGTTCAAAATGCTGCTGCTCGCCTGCTAACCGGTACCAAACGGAGAGAGCATATAACCCCAATTTTAGCCTCTTTACACTGGCTCCCTGTCCCCTACAGGATCCAATTTAAACTCTTACTTTTTGTTTTTAAGTCACTCAACGCCCGAGCCCCCCCCTACTTGTCAGAGCTCCTTTCTGCCTATGCTCCAGGAAAACCCACGAGATCTAGTTCAAAACTATTGTTGTCCATTCCACGGACTAACCTCAAATCTCGTGGTGATAGATCCTTCTCTGTGGCAGGTCCCAGACTTTGGAATAGTCTCCCCTTTAATATTAGATCTGCTCAAACTCTTGAGTAATTTAAATCTTTACTAAAGACACACTTTTACGCTCTGGCTTTTAACACATTATGACCCAAGCATTTTGGATTTATCTGAATTAGTTAGTATTGTTTCAATTCTTCTATTTTATTGTTTCTATTGTTATTATTGTATTACACTGTAGTTTCTAATTTTATTGTTATTGTTAAGCACTTTGTGCAGCATCGGCTGTTGGAAATGTGCTATATAAATAAATCTGACCTTGACCCTTGACCTTATCAGACTTTTTGGCAACTACTGGACGCTAAAGAAACCTGCATATTTCCTAAAGTGTTGGCGAGTTGCTGGCAGTTATAATTGGTCAGAAAGCTCAGCACGGTGCTGCACCAAAAACCTCCTCTTGGTCGCAGGCAGCTTGCGTTTGGAAATGCGTTGGGTGCAGCAGGGAAGAAGAACTTATTTTGAACATTGTCTGTGTCCAGCTCGAGGTGCACTTTTTAAAATTTCACCACATCTCGGATTGTAAATGGCGAATGTTGGCAAACGAGCCTGCCAAAACAAACTACCCGCAGGCAACAAAAGCAATCGCAGCACTGTATACGTTTTCATGCACTGCTACGTGTGGGCAACAGCCAGCTCGTAGCAGGGATTCACCAAGGTGTCTAGATCTGTGTGATTGAAGCTGCCTCTGCACTAAGGGATTCGCTCGTAGCACATCACAGTTGCGTTGGCACGGTCCGGGCTTCAGTTGCCTCTAATGTATTTACTACCAGGTCATATACCCAAAATCATTATTCTTCATTGTCATTGGTATTTGCTTCATGCACGCCCCTGGAAGCTCAGAAAGGTTTATTCTTTTTCTGTAGTTGTCGCTTTATCTTCCAGTGAATCACTTCCAGTGTGGACACAACTGGAGGCCTAAGCAGCCGTTTGCGTCGCTGGTGGATCTTTCATTTTAGGTGTAAAATGTGTTGGACTGACCAGAGTTGACATGAAACTATGAATTTTGCTTCGAGAACAGAAAAAGGTCTACTGCAGTTTGTTTTTCAAGCCACTACATCTGCAACAAGCACAAGTCAGATGGGGAAAGCAGAGGCATAAAGGGACACTGGACTCACAAAAAGTGCCTCCTTCAGACTGCGGGCAACATAAAGGGCCCATATGAGATAAATACGGATTTTTATGAACCCTAAATCACGAAAGGCTCCTCGAGTGGAGGCCCAGAATAAAAATATAATAGATCTCCTTAAGAGAATAAAACACACAATGTTCCAAAGTAGTAAAGAAAATGATCGAGATGAGAGAAAACTTGGATAATATTTTCTTCTGATTATCTTATTTTCATTACGGTCGAAACCAAGTCCCCAGACTGTGATATTCAAAATTAGAACTAGAGTAACGTTGTCATGGAAACACAAGTCAGCAATACATGTGGAGCCTTGACATATCACCAAGTAAAAAAAGTCCAGGTACATGTTTTAAACAGCCTTCGCAGCACACCGTAACTTTAATTATTAACGGCTTTTATAGCAGCCGGTTAAATCTCAGTGTTTGTGGCGAGGAAGAAGAAAAAAAAGGGACAAAGTTTATGATCTAGATGTATGCATCTGCCTTAAAATGCGCTTTTTTCTGTCTGTGCATTAAAGCAGAGACAGAGACTGCATGGGCCGTGTTGTGTCTGTGCATAATCTAGGGCATATTCATTATGAAAACAACACTTTACTCCAGTGGCAAAATGATGTTGACCTTTGCAAAATCGAATACTAGCAAACTGCGTCTCATTGTTCAAAGATAATAGCCGGGCAACATCCCTTGTAAGGCAGATGATGTTGCTGGCATGCTGAGTGCCAGCCTCGCTATTGGGTGGGTGTCGGACTGCTGATGACTCATTCTTTAGCTGCTTTAGGAAGACCTGGGTGACAGGCTTCTGTTTTAGCTACCGCAACAAAGAGTTTCCCCTTGCTGCTGAATCTCGCTCCACTTAGATAAATGACTGAGCAAAACCCTTCTTTGTGTTCGCAATACCTGTCTGAGGTTTATTCAGTGCAGCGTGGTAACATAGGATGTGCGTGTGTGTAAAAGAGAAGGCGAGATGCTGGCCGGCCACCCTAAAGAAGCTTGGTTCATTCCTCTGGGAAATTGCATCACATATTGATCCATGTTCCCTGCATCTAATGGACACAGAGGGTGGAAGCACTGGTGGCAATTGTAAAACAGCTACGGGAATAACAAGGAGTCATTAAGGCATAAAACCCAGGTTAGTCACCTGAAGACCTTTCACCTGCCTTCACATGCACCTCTCAGTCTGAGGCTACCGCAACAACCACATATACCCAGGAGTTAGATTGCCAAAGCAGTGGGTTCACAAACTCAGACAAGCATTTGTCTCCATTACAGCCCTTACACTGGCAAATAAACAGGGGAGACAGACAATCATTCTACATTACATCCATGACTATAGCACTTTACATTTTCTATCAGCGTAACAGACTCCCTGGGCCATCTCGCAATCCTCACATTCATTTTTTACTGCCTCGCACACATCCTGCTACTCATGTTCACAGATGGAGCATTTACCAGGGAGGGATTTCCGCTACTGCTATAACATTTATGGCCCTTCCTCCAAGGCAAAAAACCCAGCAAGATCCAAAACAAGGTCTGAATCCTAACCCAAATCTGTCATGCCATCAGTGTTGTTGTACAGCTTCAAAACAAAAAAGCTGAATGCAAAACACAGCCCTCAGGATCAGACAGCACCTATCCTTTCTCCCTCAACCTCACTGTCTGGTTTGTCCACACACAGGGTAGCAGCTACGTGTTACCCACTGCAGCGCAGTTTTTCTAATGGGTTTTACAACACAGTGCTAAAAGAAAAGCAAGGGAGGGAATGTGTGATTATCATTAAAGCAGAAGGAAGGGGGAGGATTGGCGGTGATTTCGCTCTGTATATCTCACGGTTCAGGACTGCACAGAAGCTAGAATATTTATTTGATGTGCAATATTTTTATCACTAAGGGGACCGGCTAATTATTTTTAATTTATTTTCCAAACATGTTCCTTTTCAGCTGAAAATGCACAGCAGGGACGATCTCGCTATAGCTTTAATCTGATTTTAATTTATTTTTTTTTTACCCCCTTTTCAGTAAATAACATCTGTTATTCACACCATCTGTACTGCAGTTCAAAAACCTCTCCATTATTCTTGGAGGCATGCAGACAATTTCACACATATCAGGCACTTATGTGCATGTAAATTATTGATCACCCTTCAACCCCTAAATAAAATGAATTTACTTTATGCATGTAAATAAGGTGCGGCACTTAACTGAGGTGTGTGATTTTGATTTGGTGCCATTTGGATATAAAGTGCGGTGAATGCTGAGTGCTATTACAGCCGGGGAAAGGCAGCACATCAATCTCTGTCAGAAGTGGAAACTCGTCTCAAGGCAGGAGAAGGCAGCAAGGACTCGTGGTAGCTAACACCGGCTGCATAAAAACTAAAAATCCCACGAGTGAGGGGAAAACTGCTCCTGTATAATGAAGCCTATACGAGCGTGGATACAACACCTCTATCTTAAAATGCACACAAGGTGGTTTCACTGCACCCTAGTTGCTTCTGCAATGTTGCTTTCTCCTGCAAGCGTAGCTTTGTTCGGTCAGCTGATTTTCTAAGGGTAGCACGGCAAGCGGCATCCAATATTTGATGCGTCTACTGTATGCGTGGTTAGGGATCTTTACACGGTTTTGCTCTGATGTCGGTCCATGAAATGAAAGCTGAGATGTGGTATATCCAACGCTGGCCTAATCAGTCTTTTCAGGTGTTTTTCATATTTTTTTTCAGCAGCTGCATGTGAAAAGGCAAATACCTTAAAGATCTTTAATTTGCCAGTTGCCTAGAACAGTGCGTAATGTCCAAATGAGCCCAAGTGTGAATAGCGCAGTTAAATGTCTAATGGATTCACAGCGAGCAAATGGACATCCTTTGCCCTACCTGCTGGATACTTGAAGGATGAGGCAAAAAGAGTTGCTCCAGCAGTGACAACACATCAAATGTGGACTGTCTCCTGCTGTGTGCCGAACAATTCTCCCAACAATGTTCAGAGTTCATGTGTGAAAACAAAGTTATAGCCACAGACATAATAATCCAGAGCCATGGCACTCGAGGAATCCTGAATTGATATCTTTGAGAGAATCCTATAACAGAAAAAGCTTTGTAAAGATGACTTTTGTTATACAGACTAGAGGTGCAACGATACTCGTATCGATATTGAACCGTTCGATACAGTGCTTTCGGTTCGGTACGCATATGTATCGAACAATACAAAATTTTTAATTTATTTTATCAACTTTTCTTCTGACGATGCTGTCTTTGTTGAGCGCTCAGTGGATCTGCGTTCGACTTATCCGCCTAGGCTGCACTGTTGAGTGCAGATCCACTGAGCGCAGCGCAAGCTAGCGAGACAGAAGCTAAGCTTGTTGCAACTTGCAAATTGAACCTCCCCCACCCTCATTCAGATCTGGCGTTTGGAACTATTTTGGTTTTCATGTGACGTATGACCCTGAAGGTAAGTGCGTCATGGACTAAAGTAAAACAGTATGTTGGATGTGCCAGGCAATGCTCAATTACATTCATGGGAACTAGTGCGTTAGCGCAGTTAGCTTGTTAACGTGTTGACGCCATCCAGCCCCACGCACGGGGCGATCTGCGGTAGCTCGTTAACGGAGATTTGCCGTGTTGTGGCGTTAACGTCATTTCAACGAGATTAACCTGAAAGCACTAGTGGGAACACAACGAATATGACTGCACATTTACTCCGACAGCATCCTCGTGCAAAGACAAGTGGAAGCAGACAAAAACAACAAGCACGCATGCTACAAACTTTACCCGAGTCATTTAGACAGCCGTTAGCACATGATTCTCCTTATGGGGACCTGATATGTTTAATATGCTGCTGAGAATATAGCCCAGAAGAAGCGTATAGTATAGCTTTTATTTTGGAAAGAGGCATTTCTCTGTAATAAACTCTCTTTTTCCAAAGATGAGTGATTCCTCAATCAGATAGATTTTATTTTTTTTATTACTTTGTTTCAGCAACATTAAATTTAAAAACTGTACTTTTGAGTTAAAATATATATTTACAATTTTAATAAATGACAGATTAAAAAGGCATGAACATTTTTTTTGTATCGAAAAAATATCGAACCGTGACACCAAAGTATCGAACCGAACCGTGAATTTTGTGTATCGTCGCACCCCTAATACAGACTGACCAGTGAGACCAGTTATGTTCTGTTCAATTCTAGAATTCTTCAGAAAACCACCCAAATAAGTACCCAGATACAATTAAGATGGGACATGCTTTCTTCACTGGAGGACTTTGGTCAGATATTAGGGGTTCTGGAGGTTTAATTTGGACAAAGACACAACAATGACAGCCAGGCATGGTTTAGTGTTGGCAGACACGGCGAACAAACGCAACGAGTGCATTCCAGGAGAAATGTCTTTCTCGTGTTATTGTTGTTTTTTAGCGAGCTGAGACTTGCACAGACAGTCCAACCTAGTAAGATTGCCATTGCGAAAACTTTCATGGAAAGGAGTGCATGTCTAAAAAGGGCTTTTGTTCACGAGCGCTTCTTGCAGTGTTACTTTTCGCTTTGAGCTGCCTCTCACGGGATCCCCCCCGAAAAGTTACCTGATGAGCCACAGTTCTCACAGGAAACCGGGAGGGGTGGGTTGGTGGGGTGTGGAAACAGAGACAGAGAGGAAGAGAAAGCTCTCATTATTTCTCCCTAATTGCCCACGAGCGACCCTCCTGATTCCCCCCTCTGCAACCAGGTAGAGTGCCTCATTACAGGCAGCCTCCTCAGTTTTCCCAGGAGAAACCCATGAAAAGGCCATGAAAGGCCTCGTCTGACAGGGGCCAGCCAGACTGGACCAATTAACAGGGTTTTTCTGCGCTCTGACTTGCCACACTGCAGTTTGCAACTCATCTGTGGTGTGAGCCTTGCAGGCGTCCTAGGTCAGATTGGGATGGTTTGCTCAGAAGGTAGAAGGGCTCGCGGTAAAGGACAGCGCCATCTAGGCAGTTGCGTGCCCCCCACACAGAGGCGCTGCTCTTTTCATATTGCTGACTGCGAAAGCATTGCAAAAACACAATAAGCTTTGAGAAGGAAAATTGGCAGAGAATTAATTAAAAGTTGAAAGCGAGGCCAGTTTTAATTTTCCATTCAGGATTAAAAATTGGGTTTATTAATTTAAGATCACCACTCACACTGCGACGAGCCGCTCAGAGTTTAAAATATAGATGTTTTCTGGCGCCCTGGCATCATCGCCCCATGAAGGCTGAATGTAATTGTCTCTCAGCCTCCTAGTGCCAGGTGACTTAGTGTGTATCTGAATAAATGACCCAGTCAAGGTGAGCTCCCCGTGTCAAGCTAGGAGCATCAAAGACAAACCACGCAACCTTGCCAGAGGGCCTGTTTTCCTTTCACCTGGAGAACTCCATTTTCACTCTCCAAGGCTTTACGCATTCAAGCCCATCCTGATCATTGTAATGACTGGTCAAGAAAAAAAATGTTCAGACAACCTCCTATCTATTAGTAGCATGAAAGACAAGACTTTCAAAGGGCGTTCTTCCTCTTCAGGTTTGAAAGACATTCGCAGGCATTCACTTCAAGGTCACATCAGTTTCCACTGGAGTGATTTAAAGCCAAAAAAAAATCCCCTGAATGTAAACACTGCTGACTGATCCAGTGGAGGACAATGATGGGGCCTGTGACAACGATACCACTCAGCAAGAGAGTCGATGACAGTTGTAGCGACAGTGTGTTTGTGCAGAAGAAAAAGGGGATAAGACAAAGAGGAAGGGTTGTGAGAGGTTGGGCTGGACGGAAGAGGGGTACAGATTGGCTTGCTGTCTCATGGGGTGCGTGTTTGCCTGCGGGGAAAGGTCACGGGACGGAACGGGAGTAACGAGGTGTGAAGGGAAGGCACTGTCCTCGGTTCGCGGGCCCTAGGAGACGGCCCCGGAAAGGTGTTAATGCAGATGCTCCAGCCTCCCGGGTTCTGTTTATTACACCTTTCAGGGAGAAGCTAGCCCACAGTTTTGCCATCAGTCAATACAGCTGAAAACATGCTAATCAGAAGCCCACACTGGCAGCAAATCTAATTCCCAGGCCCACAGAAGGATAAACAGGAAAGGTACAAAAGCTTGACTGCTGATTTTGGTCTGCACACAGCAGACTCTAAACTTTAACTCAGAAGGGGTTCACGTGTCAAAAACAATAAAAGCTTAGCACACATTTTTCCCCGATAATTCCTAATGTCAAAAATCTCCCTCATTCCAGTTTGCATGGTCATGTAGCCATTCCAGACATCATGCACATGATTTTATATGTTGGTAGACTTACTGAAAACAGTAAGTAGAAGTGGATGTTTGGCTTTTAGCTCCCACTAGTGTGCTGTTAATAGTTGTGTTTCTCAGAATGGGGAAGGCATTTTCCATGAAACTTAGTTCCTGCCATAAAGAGAACGCTATCTGTGCGTGCTCTGTGCATACTCACTTATTTTGTTTCCATCTTGGGCCTTTCCCTCTACTTAAAAGGGGATTTCCTTAGAAATGGAAATCCGAAAACAGCCGTAGCTTTCCGAATTTGATTTCAAAGCATATACAAAAAATAAATGTAGCTACTCTTTTGTAATCTGCTACATTGTCTCATTTTTGAAGTCTGCCTGAACGATTTGCCTGTCGTCATCTCAGCTTTGTAAAATCAGATGTCATAAGCATGAGGTCTAATTAGTCGGTCAGCCTTCTGGAAACTAACGGTGACCTTAATGTACAAAATGAACATCATGTTCTTTTCGATGAGACTTGAAACTGGGGACGGAGAGCATAACTGCATTTGTAAAGCATTTAATGAGGCTACGGATCATGGAAGTGTAAGGGTCATTTCCCTATAGCATTCCATACAACCAGGGTGCTCACCCCCTGTTGGCTGTTAAAAATAATACAAGACTAAGGCATTTCCACTTATAGTCATAGGGAAAAAAAATACACCCTCTTAGGGCTGCTCAATTAATCAAATTTTAATCACGATTACGATCTGGGCTTTCAACGATCATTAAAAATGACTGAGCCGATTATTAGCTCCTCCCTCATTTATCCGCGACACCTTAAAGGCCGGTCCGTGAAAATATTGTCGGGCATAAACCGGTCCGTGGCGCAAAAAAGGTTGGAGACCGCTGATTAAGAGGACCCGAGGGAAGCTCGGAAAGCTAAGCAGAAGTTATTTGGAGAGTGACTGCCGTTGGTTGAAAAGAGAGTTTAAAAAAAAAACTTCAGTGGTGTTGCACACTATTTTATATTATTTTTTAAAGTCATTGTTAACCCTTTAAAGCCGGTCAGAGCAGCACGCTCCGTTTTGCGTAACTATTTTTAAATCCCTGTAGAACCTGAACCGCGTAAGCTAGCGCAATAATTTGTTTTGCATATGAAACCGGAGGAGTTGTACTTACATCTGATGCCATCAGCTTGTCCTCGGTCACGGTTTCGTTCCACATATAGCTTTGCAAAAATTGCATAAAAAGCGCTTGCAGGAACAAAAACATAATATTCCAGAAACACGCTTTGCCGTTCCTATCAGCTGTTCGTAACACTTCCCACAGTGAAATGATGCACATGCTGTTTTCTTTGCAAATTTGCATCATAGGATTGTTTTTTGTTTTTCCTGCAGTGTATAAAAATTGCTGTATCTCCAAAATAAAACTATGAAGACACTCAAAATAAATTTCCTGTTGTTGTAAACTATTTTTTGCAACTTTATTGTATTTAAAGTTTTGAGGGATAAGCCTCTTAAATTTCTCCAAGTAGAAATATATGTAAACAAAACAAAAGCGATTTTCAATTTTTTTTGTAGTTTATTGCACTTTTTTGCAATTTATGTAATTACTATGGACTTAATGCATACATATTATTAAAATATGGGCTATAACAGTTGTATTGATGTATAGCAACTTGAAATGCTCCTACAAATGGCACTACAGCATGTAAAAAAAATAATATAAGCTCTGGTGGACTTGGTTCTATAGTAGGTCTTAAAGGGTTAAATAAATATCGTCAAATAATCGTGATCTCAATTTCAGTGAAAATAATCGTGATTATCATTTTTGCCATAATCGAGCAGCCCTACACCCTCTGTCAAGGTTTCACAGATCAGGATAAAACAAGTATATTGTCTGTGCCTTACCAGGTGTTAAATACTTAATAAGCTCATATGAGGAGCATATTAAGTATTTAACTAAAACTAAACCAAAATGTAGACGCAGTTTGTGGAAAACTGCGTGCACCTCATGATTCAGCAGTTTGCAGAGCCAACTTTAGCAGCAATAACTTGCAGTAATCATTTTCTGCATGACTTTATCAGTCGCTCACATCACGGTGGAGGAACTTTGGCCCGCTCTTTACAACACCGCTTCACTTCGGTGAGGTTTGCATTCATATTCACAGCTCCGTTAAGGTCGCACTGCAGCTTTTCAATCAGTTTGAGGTCTGGACTTTCATTGGACCATTGCACTGTGGTAGATTTGCCGATGAGCTTGAGATCATTGCTGTTGAGTGACCCAGTTTGGGCCAAAGTTTACTTGTCAGAGAGATGGCCTTAAATTTAACTATAAAAAGGTGTTCACAGTTGACTCATTGACTGCAAGGTGCCCAAATCCTGTGGCTCCAAACCACCACCAAAGTTTCACCTAACAGGTTACTGTGCATTACGGCACAACACCTATATTTTGGTCTTGTCGTTTTGCTTAGAAGCTTAGAGCTTTTCCAAACCACTCGTATTTAGTCTGTCTTTTTCTAATGGGACTGTCATAAACTTTAAGATTTACTATTATAACTGAGGCCCGTAGAGAAACGGGGCTTTTGGGTTTTTTACAGTTTCTCTGAGCACAGTCTGACCTTGGGGTGAATTTGCTGAGAAGTCGACTCCTGGGAAGACTGGCAACTGCCTTGAATGCTTTCCACTTGTGAATCGTGTTTCTCACAGTAGAATGATGGACTTCAAATTGCCTGGAAATGGCCTTATGACACTTCCCAGACCGATGGCCAGAAACAATTGCTTGTCTTAAGATCACTGCGAGGAAAGAGATCAGCAGTGACGCAGATAGAAAACAGTCTGAATGCCTCAGACCAGCAGCACCCGACTGCTACGAACCAGGGTTTATTTTTCACATACTGCTTCTGCATTGTGTCTTAATTTTGCTAAATAAATAATGAAACTACGATATGTTTTGTCTTGTAGTTCATCAGATGTTATATTAACCTTAAAACCTGCTACGGACCGGGTTATTATTTTTTAGACTATTCTGAGACAGGATGTACTTTCTTTTCGTCGTTCCTGCGGGCTTCACTCTTCAGGCCTGGAGGTTTGGTGCTCGGTGAAAGCACGAGTCCGCTGTTGTGTCTGTCAGTTAAGATCAGTTAAGATTTGTTTCCCTGCTTGCTTTTGTTAATTCTGACTTGTTTGCATCCAAGCACCTGCATGCGGCCTTTTTTGTGACATTATTTATGTTTTTAATTTATTAAAGCCTGGAGCAAGATGGTTTTCAACCAACCTCCACTCTAATGTAATGGAAAATGTGTTGTTTTTTTAAAAATACAAAGTCATAAGAAAACGACCTTAACACAACCTGACGTTCCAAAACGTCTGTTTTGTTTCCAGAATGGTCCCTGCAGCTGAAGCAAATCTGCTGCCTCTACTTGAACTCAACCTGAGAGAGGACCACAAGGGAGCCCAACCCTCATTATGTATAAAATATCATTAATTAACTTTATTGAATGAGTCACAGTATGGTTTCCACCATATTGTTCCCTAAGGGTCCCTTGCCCAAGACCCAACCTTGCCCTGTTCGAAGCCAGCGAGCCAGCATCCTTCACATCAGCTAGCTCTCTGAGCCCAGGCTGATTCTAGGTGACTTTTCTCCCCTCTTGTCAGTGTTTAGAAAAGCTGCCAGTAATTTATAATGTTGTGACAGTCAAATAAACAGGCCTGCTGCTTGGTGGAGTGAAAAGTCCTGTATTAAAGAGAATCAAAACAGCTCCAAATGGTGCCTTGAATGGAAATAATCTTGGTGTAAGATCTGCTCTGGGCTGGCTAATTTAAATTTGTTCAGGGTGACAGCTTACTGGAAGAGGGACATAATGAAGTCCATTATCATCAGTGGTACAAATTCTAAAGAACGATAACTCTCATTATCATCGCTTTCCTGTATACGAAGGAAATATGTTCATCCATTATGAAATGTGCTGAGAATGACAACATGGAGCAAACATAAGACGATGTAAGCTCCGACAAAAAGAAATGGAATAGAGCTCGGTGGAGACTGGACAGTCTTTTTTCCACCTCCCCTTTTTTTGGACAATGCCTTCACTTGCTTTATTTATAGAGGTGATGCTGATTTGCACTGCACACAAGAAGGCCGTGTATTGGATTTTAGCAGTCAAGACTGCAATAGGTTGATAATCTTGATAACTCACAGTTTTGTATGCAGTGGTATGCAACAGCAAGACAGCTGTGCTCATATTTACAGTGCCTTTTCTAGTGGTAATCTGACATCTGCTAGACCATGCCAGACCTTGAACAGTGTCTTCCCAGGCATTATCTCATAAAAACAGAGCCTTGATAATGCTGTTCCATTAGACAGCGAAAGAAAATAACAATAAGTCATTTTGGACAGAATTAACTGATAAACAGGGAAATGAGGGGAGCCTCCAGATCTGTAACCCACGATAACCACAGCTTCACGAAACACAGAGAGTGAAGACTCCAAGCCGTTTCTAAAATACATTCACTTCAAAGAGTATAAAAATATGTTTGGTGCCAGAATAATCATCAAAAGTGTGCTCGGTGCCAGCAAAATGTGTTGCTGAATGAACTGGAGTGGAAGAAACGGGGAAAGCCAGGTGTTGGTTGGACTCACACATACATACTAATGTGTCATTAAAAGTCAAGTGCACGCATTCGGGGACGAGAGACAGAATCAAACACAAAGCAAAGCGCTAATAATTAACTAGTATAATTAACTAGCGGACAACGACTTAAACATGTTTTTTAATCTAAAATAACTGCAATTAGCATGTTTAGTGCCAAACGGCTCCGGGGAATTGCAGTCTATATCGCGAGAGCGATAACACCGAATAATGAGTTTTTCCAGTGATTTCTAATCCGTCAGAGTTATGCACCAGGTGTCCTTTAGGTGCTCTGACCACAGCAATACTGGACACCGAGAGATAGCGGCCCTCTTTTAGGGAGAGTCTGCAAAGTCTGCATTTGGAGATTTGGAGTAGGACACAAGCTTGTCAGCCAGAACACCACGGTTTGTATCTCAGCCGCTGATTGGTTTTGCTTTCTACTTTTACTCGCTGGTTAGACTGACACTAAGGGTCTGTGTCCACAGGCAGCGTTTTTTTTTTGCGCTGACCTCATTTTCAGAGCGCTTCTCTCAAGCTCTTATTGTTGCTAGGTTACAAAAACAGTCTTCTTCAAAGTTTTCTCCTTTGCCATAATTTACAGTGTTTATGTTTATAAGTCCCACCCCTTCGCACGTTTGATTGGCTATGCAAAGAGAAGTGACATTGATGAACGCGCTAGCATTACAACACCTCAAGTAGAGTAGCCCAAAAAAAAGCAGTACACTCAGGGCATTGCTAAGAACTTTAACTGTCAAAGCAGACATTCATAGGATTTGTATAGAAAACAGATGCTGTCAGCACAAAAACAGCTGCCTGCAGACCTAGGCCCATGTGACACCAAGTTATCCTTTGCGAGTATCCATATATGAGGACTTAGGTCTGAGAGATCTGTCTCGCCATTTCTTTAACCTCATGTTTTACAGCGCAAGTGCCAGTGTGCATATCTGTGAAATGCCAGCAGCATCTGAAAAAGCTGTTTTTGACTCCCCCAAGAATGATAACAGGCTGGATTTTCAGCCGAAAAAGTTTCACCTGAATAAAGTCTGCAACAGGTTAGCGTAACAACCTCAAAGCAGCACCGAAAGACCTTAAAGTAACTGTCTTCATTATGGAAATGAGATGCGTCGCAAAAGTCTTGGAAATGAGTGACTTTGAAGACAAGAAAGACAAAGGACACATATCAAACGCGCGTGTCCTCTAACAGCATTCACTACATCTGGTCCCTGTTCCATCTTGCAGGGATCTTCATATCCTGCAGCCTCTCTTTCACCCACTCCCTCAGGTCAATATTAGCACAAGGAACTCCAGCTACATGATGTACTGCAGTCAAATTTACCAAACACGGTTTGACTCGTGCTATTAAATCTGAAGATGAAAGAATCACCAAGGGCAAACAGCTCCCAAGGCTATACACCAAATACATAGACTCTCTGCTTTTAACAATAAAGCACAATTAGGAATTTAAATGGATTCCGCATAAAAGTGCTTCAGCTATGAGCACGGCTGACTTTGAAAATATCATAATTAGTGTCAACCTAATCGACATTGTGAAATTTGTAAAGTCCAGCTGCATTCACTCGTTGACAAGTCCATCTCTGCCACCGTAAAACCTGGACATATAACACAAAATGAACCTATGAAAGGGTAATATGAATAAGCCAGAGGTTCTAAATGTTTATTCTGGCAGGGGATTGGCTGAAAACGACATCTATTTTACCTCAGCACTATTTACTTTGAACATATAATTCCAACTCTATCATGAGAGATAGAGAAAGACAAACACGATAGACCAACAGACAAATGGAAAGGAAGAGTGAGCGAGGTGCAGTGAGAAAGAGAAACGGAAAAGGAGGGGGCAGCGGTGAGAGATAGGCAGAGTTGGCGATGATAAGGAATCGCAGATAAAGCCTCTAGGGTGCAGACGTGTTCCAGAGAGGAGTGACCAATCTAGATAGAGTGAAAGAGGGGGTAAAATTGCGATAAGAGTGATGACAGAGTGTAAAATGACTCGGTCAGCCCTGGAAATGGCATTGGCTCCGACCTCGCATTCCTCATCCAGGTTTAGTGGAGAACCGTGAGACTGTGCCACCTGTGGGGTTTTTTTCCCCCAAATCTAGTGTTTTTGATAAAACTCTCAAACACAAATACTTTTGATGGTCATTTTACATATTTGAACAAACAAGTAATGATGTATTATTTTATTTTTTTCTTAAGGGTGAATTTTGATAGACGCTAAATGCCGTAAACCCTCCACCTCCTCTGCACCGTTACCTTAAACGTGCTACATAGATGCTAGGAATACATTATCCTAGGAGCTTTCAAGATGTACTCCAAATGAAAATCAGTCTATATCATTGATTATTCCCAAACACATCCATGTAAAACACTAATGACTTTACCTTCCAGTTAGCAGGGTAACAAGGAACTGACCTCACAGCCCATTGTTCATTCAGTGGTGCTAGTTTCACTTATTATGCAAATGTACTGTTAATAAGTCACCTGGATGAGTGACAAAACTTTTCTCCCATTAAAAAAAGGCTACATCCAGATGGACAGAATCAGCCTTTTTGGATCATTTGTAATTCTCTTTCAAAATAATCAACTTTATTGAACCTTTAAGGCTGCTGTTTATTCTCCAAGGGTTGTTATGACAACACGTTTTTGTTTCTGTGATCTTCTGCTGTGCATCAAAAGAACTTCTTGAATTTCAATTTAGGAATGAAGAAGTAGCACAGTGACAGCAAATTCATGATGCACAACCACATGCCAATGTCAGAAAACGTTTAGAAAGGTATGCCGCCGACCGCTGCACCTCGACCGCTGCACCACCTTCAAGCTTTTACAGTAAACTGAGGACTGTTGCTGGTTCTCTGGGTTTCAGCTGCAGAACCAGCTTTGATCTGATGCGATGAACGTCAACGTGGAAGTCGGGGCAGAGTGCAAAAGAAGCACAAGCCTGCTCTCTGCACGAGGTTTGGGTCTCTGGTGAAACTCCAAACACGAGGAGCTAAAATTAGCTTATGCATTAAAAGCAGCGACGAGCTGCACAAGGAGAAGAACTTCAAAGAGAAGACGGCCAAATTTAAAACAGGCAGAGCTTTTTTTTTTTTAAATCATTATTATTTATTTTGTTTGGATGAATTGCAGAACTGGGTCAAAAACAGACCTCACCTCACATGTCCATGCACACCATGCCTCGAAAATATTTTGGACATTTTATGCATTTTAGCAAAAGTATGCTAATGTTCTTCTAGAGGCAAGAGTCAAACAACAAAGGAAAATAATCATACAAAAATAAACGAATCTCCCGTCACAAAGGCTTCTGCACACCCCAAATAAGCGCCGCACACGAATGCTTACTCACAAGTAAGCATTGATTTGTGTTTTGGAAGGCAAGAGAAATCTAGGTCACCACTGAGCTAAATTTAGTTTAAACATTTCCTTTATTGGCATCGGTGTGACGTATAACCACGGTTTCATTAACTCAAGGTGAAACGAGGATCTGTTTTATAACAAAATATGGTGTGACCTTTAATTTTTAAGCAGGTAAGAGCCTTACTGGAGAGTTTTAGATCCATCACCACTGCGGCTGTAAAATCTAATCCTCGGCTGTATCATTTAAACTAAAAAACGGTAGCAGAACCCTGTCATGTGTAGTCCACTGCGCTGCTCAGATAACAAGAGACTCAAAAAAAGGTTGTTAATAACAAATGTCATCTCAGCACTAACCTTTCCAAATAAACATCGAGTGGAACAAACAATAGGGGATGGTATAGACATCACCATAACAGTGAGTGGGTGGGTGTGAGTTGTTGTGTTCTGTGGCATCTTGAAAGTGTCATCTTGAAGCCTCTTAAATAGATCCTGGAGACAAACTGCAAATGAGAAGTTGTTTTGCCTCCATCTCTTTATGCGCCAGTTGGCACAAAGAAGATAAGTCAGCTAATAAAACAAGATAGAGGTTGTTCAGGCGGTTGCATTTTACTTTAGGCCCCCGTATTTAGCTTTCATAAGCAGCATAAAGTTTAATAAATACTCATAACACATGTTAACATAAGCAGGCGGGAGATTTCTTTTCCCCGTATGTTTTCCTCGAAGACGTATCGATACGGAACATGAATTGTTATAAAGCGTCGGTTATATAACTCATATATAAATCATAAAAGGTGTTTATAAAGTATAAAACTAGATTGGGTTTGTGCACTTAATTAAGATATTCAAACCTCTACATCATATTTTAACTTAATTGTTCAACCTTGGTGCAAACTAAAGGGAAACGTACTGATAACTCTCCGTTTTCTACCTGCATCATAAATTTTCATAAGCAGTTGATGCAGGCACATATTTTGTTTTCTGAATAGTTGACAGTTGCAAAGTGCACACATATCAACAGTGATTAGAATCCGTGAGGGCCTGAATGAATATTCAAGAGCACCTGTCTGCAGCTGAACCCGCAGTTCAACAATGCGTGGTTGGAGCATTCAATCAGAGCCTCCAAGATGGAGTCCTGCTACATTCTATAAAATGAGAAATTACAGCCATGTGTTGAGTTGCACACTGGTGAGCACTGATGCTTACTTCCTTACTAGCTTACTGATACAAAACAAAATCTCTTTCACCCTGAAGTTCAAGCACAAATGCCACAGGTCTCGTTTAAATCTAACACTTTTATTTTGTCCCAAATGTTTCTATTTCTCAGCTGCTTTTTCTTGAATTTCATATCCAGAGTTATCTTAAATACACAAACATCAGTATTATCCACAGGCTACATCTATGTGTGGGCAGATATGCATGGAAAGGAGGCGCACCCACACAATATATATTTTGTGGTATTAAATAACAGAGCAATAACCTTCTGCCTGTCTCTGCCTGTTCCTCATCCCGTAGATACATGCCAGCACCATCATGTTGAACTGCAGCAGGAGATAGTGGGGAGGTTAGTGTTGCACCACTTCAATCAGTCCTCTGGCAGCTTTATAACGGTTAGAAGTGTTTAGAAGAGTCCAGTCGTTAATAAGAGGAAAGATTCTCAAGATACAACTCAGTAACACTGATGACTGTCACAACAGTAACCTGACCATCCTGCAACTGTGGTAACAGCTGAGGAGAATGTCTGGGTGTAGCTGGTTAGCAGTGCCTAACATTTCAAAATCAGAGTCTTGGACTAGTAGAGGATCTTTGCATGATTATATGGTATCTGTGCCGAACCTCAGTTCAACCAGTGTCTCCTCACATACAAGGTCTTAAATAATCAGGCCCCATCTTATCTTAATGACCTTGTAGTACCAGATCACCCTATTAGAGCACTTCGCTCTCGCTCTGCAGGCCTACTTGTTGTTCCTAGAGTATTTAAAAGTAGAATGGGAGGCAGAGCCTTCAGTTTTCAGGCCCCTCTTCTATGGAACCAGCTTCCTGTTAAAAGGGAGTTTTTCCTTCCCACTGTCGCCAAAGTGCTTGCTCATAGGGGGTCATACTATTGTTGGGCTTTTCCTCTGTATGTATTATTGTAGGGTCTACTTTTATGGCCAACCATAAAGCACCTTGAGGCGACTGTTGTTCTGATTTGGCGCTGTATAAATAAAATTGAATTGAACTGAATTCTCTGCTTCCAAAAAAAATAAGCTGAAAGTTATCGGAACCTGTTGACTCATCGGGATTACTCAAATGTATACTTAATTATTTTAAACTTTTCTTCCTAACCCTTCCATTATCACTAGCAACACTTTTTCACAAGTGGTCCCACTGCTGGTGGGTCAGCAGTAGCTTGGCTGTCTGGTACTTGATGACCTTAGCCCTGTTGTTCTCAACCCATTGGGAACTGGGGACTTCTAATATATATGCAGCAAAAATGTTCCTGTACTCTATCCCAGCCACTTGCTTGTGCCCCTTACACTGTCCCAGCTTGTATCTTACATTGTTCTACTATGTGCTGAATAGTCTTCAGGGCACCATTGCACAACCGGAAACTTGGGTCCCGTCAGCTGGAGTACACTTCTCCCTCTATGGATCCGACACTCTTGGGCTGAGGACATCTTAAAGATTTATTTGTGGATGCTCTGGACTGGGGCTCTGGCACTCACTAGTCCTCACACTTCCTCTTTACGTTGCTGGTAAAACCTTGTAGAGCTGGACTTTGGGTGGAGACCTTCATGCACTATAAGGAGTTTTCATGTCTTAACATCAATGGGATCTCTGTTCTTATTCCAGCTGGGTATCTGATGACGAGTAGAGTGTATATATTGATAGCTCAGATCTTATTCCTGCCAGTGAGCATGCTTCTTAGCGTCTGCCTTATCTGAAGGCATTTGACTGTGGCTGACCTCCTTGTATCTTCATCACAGTTGCTTTTGTTCTGTGGGACATCCAGATACTTGTATGCAGAACAGCAGTGCATCACCTCGGTGTGTTCCACACCTGACAGTGGCTTGTGTGATTGCCTTGGAGTTGGCCTCCTGTATCATCTTCTACACTCCCAGCACACTTCTTTTTCAACTACCCAATCTCATTTATATGTGCTTATGCATCACTCTGTATTAAATCATTAGTTATTATTAATCTTTGGCTCTCTTCCACGGTGCATCTTTTCACCTGTTTCCCAACCAACTGGTTGTGGCAGATGGCCCCGCCCCTCCCTGAGCCTGGTTCTGATGGAGGCTTCTTCCTGTCAAAAGGGAGTTTTTCTTTCTCACTGTCGCAAGTGCGGAGAGCTCATCAATCTATTGTTCTCTTGCAGATGAGATGGATTAGTCTTTGAAGACCAGCACTTCAGTTTACTAACCAGAGCTGTGAGCCTTTGTTTGGCTAGAGCCTCAGTTAAGGCCATCCTAATATACCTCTGACACTTCTCTGCACCTCTCCTAGCCAACTAACAATCTTCCAGACTTCGGGGGGCTTTCTCTACATGCATCTTTGATCTTCTTGGCATATATGATCTAACTGGTTTCAGTGATACTGCGAGTGGGGTTGGAGGATAGAGCTCATGTCTGCAAGCATGTCCTGTGATGGGACTGTCAGGAAGCCTGGGAGTTGTGTCCTTGATCATGTAGAAAAATCTAAAATTAGAAATATCCTGTCACAGAGTGACGCTGAAAAATTTGTTCATGCATTTATTACTTCCAGGCTGGACGACTGTAATTCACTATTATCAGGATATCCTAAAAACTCCCTGAAAAGCCTTCAGTTAATCCAAAATGCTGCAGCAAGAGTCCTGACAGGGACTAGAAAGAGAGAGCATATTTCTCCTGTTTTGGCTTCCTGTTAAATCCAGAATTCAAAATCCTGCTCCTCACATACAAGGTCTTAAATAATCAGGCCCCATCTTATCTTAATGACCTTGTAGTACCATATCACCCTATTAGAGCACTTCGCTCTCGCTCTGCAGGCCTACTTGTTGTTCCTAGAGTATTTAAAAGTAGAATGGGAGGCAGAGCCTTCAGTTTTCAGGCCCCTCTTCTGTGGAACCAGCTTCCAGTTTGGATTCGGGAGACAGACACCATCTCTACTTTCAAGATTAGGTTTCAAACTTTCCTTTTTGCTAAAGCATATAGTTAGGGCTGGACCAGGTGACCCTGAATCCTCCCTTAGTTATGCTGCAATAGATGTAGGCTGCTGGGGGACTCCCATGATGCACTGGGTGTTTCTTCTTCTTCTCTGCATTTAAACATTACTTATTAAATGCAGAGAGCTCTGTCTCTCTTCCACAGCATGTTTTGTGACCCGTCTTTCTTCTCTCACCCAACCGATGGCTCCGCCCCTCCCTCAGCCTGGTTCTGCTGGAGGTTTCTTCCTGTTAAAAGGAAGTTTTTCCTTTCCACTGTCGCCAAATCAGTTGCTCATAATATGCTTTAAGGTGACCGTTGTTTGGTGTTGTATAAATGGAACTGAACTAAACTGAGCGTGGCCACCATCAGCTTGGTTTAAGCTGCTTGGTAAAGATGCTCTCTAGAGGCTGGATTTGGCAAAAGCTAAACAAAACCTCCTTAGTCAAAATTAAAAAGAGAACATGTAAAATTACACAGCATATATAAAAGACACTTTCATCAGTAATCAGGAGCCACTGCCCACCATCTCCAATACGTGTGCGTCTATTATCAGCTGCCAGCAGCAGACGTTGCCACTAGGAGTTGACGCCACAATAAAGGTGGGAGCATTAGATGACAGACCACATAAATCAGCTACGGAATTTGACTATTGTCAGACATCTGTTGGACCTGACTGAATGTGTGCAAATCTCTATAGGTGGGTCACAGAGGTAAGTATTTCATAACAGCGAGGAGGTTGTGACAGCAGCATGTCTCACGGTTTTGAGATCTTGCACGCTACAGAATGCACGAGCAGTTTGTGGAATAAACAACTGACCTAGAAACAGCAGACAACAAAGCCAAAATATTTGTTATTCTTGACACCAATCTGTCCAAGTTCTGCTGACACGCCCCCAGCTGTGCCTCTCCTCTGCCTTTGTTGCAGCTGAGTTTACAATGAGTCACCCAACACCCAAAACGGAAACAGGCAAGACCGCGGTTGGGTAACATAAAGCTACAAAAAAAGAGCTGCCTCACCAGTAAAAGCCGTGCTATAACATATCGCTCACATGAAAGAATTCAATGTGTTTAATTTTTCCACAAAAATAACAAAAAGAGGCCCGAGAGCGCTTGTATCATTACGAGTCTCATTTTATTTTAGTCAACTCATGTACAATGATATAACTTTGTAAATATAGATCCATGTTTTGGATCCCTGCCTGACAAAGCCAGCTGGTTCAGTTAAGTGTGTGATGCTTTCTCTGGCACAGAAAGTGAAATAGGTGGGTGGGTGGCAGCGAAGCAGTTTCAGGGTCTGGGAATTGATATCATTGTTTGTGCAATTTTAATGATAATATTTGATAAACAAGATACAAAACACTGATGTAAACCATTATTAACAACTCTCCAACATCACTTAGCTCTAATATTCAATTTATCAAAGCAATTGTCTGAGAATTTGATCACAATTTGTGGATTTGAGCTTTACACGTTGAATGCATTAGTATCCAGCTGCAAAACAAGCAGCGCTCGCAGGCTCCTGCCTATAAATCTGATTATCATGAGCCGTTTTTGCAATTTAGCTGTTAACTACTATCATCTGTCAAAACGCAGTATTTTGTGTGAAGTGAACGCCGCTATAGATAGGAACTGTAACCCTGCCATTCTGTAACTATGGAAACAATAATGAGGTCACTGTGCTATTTTAGCTGGGTTTACTTGGAGATCATTACTGACATCAGCACACTTTCAGCTCAAGTTTGTGGAAGTTCAGTAACACAGAGCCTAGATGGAAACCGAGGGAACTTGTCACACACCAAGTCACATTAAGCTGCGAAGCTGCCGGCTATAACCTTGAGTGATCTCACATGGAGCTCATTAGTCACTGCAAACAGTTCAATCCTATTATAAGCCGTGTCAAAATCGGAAAAAAATGATGCCAAAATATCCACTTTTTTACTCACAGTAATTACATTTTCTTTGGCCTTCAATCTGCGGAGAAATTCATCGACTCCAATCTAAATTCTTTTCTGAATTAAACATTTGTGTGGGGAAAGACGAGCTGTTCCGAGAATGTGAGAAGTCTGGTTCAGAGAACATATCCGAAGGTGCTTTTTAATATGAGGTTCTAATCACTGACTAATTGAAGTGCTTGTGTTAGTGCTAAGAAGGCTAAACTGGAATAAATTCCTGACGCAGTTTCTGACATTCACAGTTGCAGCATCATTTGAGCAACCTCTGACAACTTTTCCATCAATTAAAACATGTCCATTTGGTCAATAGCTTAATTAAAGTGACACACCAAGCCCGTCCGGGTACGGTTAGTGTTACGTTTCAAATTATATTCTCACAAAAGGATTCTCCTTTGGTTCAACCGCTCAATTTAGAGTTCAGAGCAACTGCCGACGTGTAAGCTTAAGAACAGACAATGTTCTGCTCTTGAGTTGAACGCAAAAGGAACACAGTTTGGTTTAATTGCTTTGTCTGTAATACAAGTCCTCAGACTTCAGGAAAGGAAGAAGGAGAGTGCTTTTACCTAATATTTAACACACAAATGTGCCGCAATACCTTCTCTTCACAAATGCTCCTGTTTCAGATGCAGTGAGAGTTCATGCATGGTATCCTATGGCAGCGGTCCCCAACCTTTTTTGTGCCACTGACATGTTTAACGTCAGATAATATTTTCACGGACCGTCCTCTAAGGTGTTGCGGATAAATACAACAAAATAAAATGATACGACCGAGACAAAAACGGTGGTATTTTGTAAATATAATAATAAACACAAATTCACTGTGTAATTGTGTAACCTCATCAGCAACATCCTCCTGAAATGAGCCAACAACGTTCAGAGTAACATCCTCCTCTCTGCCCCTTAATGCTCTCTGGTCGCTATGGTAATGTGTAAATATTCCTTTCAAAATAAGACACACAACTACAACACAGTAAAAGAACCCGGGAAACAGAGTTAATGATA
This sequence comes from Rhamphochromis longiceps, assembly GCF_057381845.1. NCBI lineage: Eukaryota > Metazoa > Chordata > Actinopteri > Cichliformes > Cichlidae > Rhamphochromis > Rhamphochromis longiceps. The sequence continues at coordinate 35,381,060 of NC_140560.1, read as the reverse complement.
AAAACCCTGAAAACCATAAATTTCACACCTGAGCCTCAACTCTCGCAGCCTGACCAGTCAACTCACGGACTGGTACCGGTCTATCTGTGCACAGAGGCAAAGGAATGGCAATATTTGGACTTCCCAATCACCTTTCACATTTGCATGTTAGAGCACTGGCAGTAGAGTAAGGCACAGGTTTTGACTTTATTTCATTTTTGCTGGTTAGTTTTAGGCATCACAAACTACTTGGTTAGGTTCAGGAAACTGTAGCTTGGGTTAAAATATTCCCCATCACCACATAACATTCACCCAGGGTTTTTTTTTTTTTTAAATATGTGATAAGATGGGGAATAAGAAACCTGTCTTATTCATGCCTAAACCCAACACAGACACAGAGAAACACCTTGTACATATCTTTGAAACACCAATGCCTCTGACTATCAGCAGTATCTGACACGTTGGTAATTAGAATAGACTGCATGTTCTGTTCTCGCAGAGCATTTGGTCCCAGAAAATGACCTCACCAAAAAAAGAAAAGAAAAAAAAAAGACAGGATCTAGCCTTTGTTCAAATGGCTGAAATGGCCTATATTTATGCTTACCTGACAAGGACCTCTTGTAGATATGCAGATTACAGGAGATGTCAGTCTGAAGCAAGGGCGGAAGTAATGTGACATAGAAGGGAAGACATGGGTAAATGTCTCCGTCAAGCAAGCATGACCTAGCTATTTGACATGGGGAGCCCATTGTTAATGTCCCATTCAGCAGGTTGGTTTTTGTGCCTGAAGTAATACAAACAAGCATTTTGGTAAGATAGTAACAAAGAGGACCTGTCAGAGGATAAATGTTTCTCCTTCTGATTTTAGAAGGCGGTAAAAAAAAAAGACCTGCTATTAGTTTGGAAGTTTGTGTCATGGATGTGAACGCTTAGGCCTTGTTGTTGTTATTGCACAGTGAAACTATTATTTAAAGCTCACTATAATATCATGGGTGAAACACAGCAAAAATGTGAATGAAAATCTGGTTTAAATTGATTACTTTGCAAAGCTGTGGCACATGCACAGCAGCTTATTTGTGTTCCTATCCATCTGCAGCCACCCCTCAATTATCCCTTAACCTTTAATGGGACAAAAGCACTCTGTGCTGCTTTTGATAATAGCCAGTTTACTTTAAACTGTTTTGGTGATTTTCCGTGTATTGCAGAAACAGAAGCTGATGCATTTTGATTATAAACACTATAAGATGATCTTACAAGATCGAGATAATAAGTAAAAATGAACAACTGTGCAATTTAAATGAAGATATTACATAAACACACACATGTAAACTCTTTCTGGAATTTAACTGTTAATCAACAATGTGCAATAAATATTGTAAATAGGGATGTGGCTGTCAGTTATTTCAGTAATCAAGTATTCTATCACTTCTTCCATTGATTAATTGAGTAATCAGATAAGAATGTTTTTTCTTATTAATGAGCAATAGTTAATATTTAGAAAAATAGTTTTTAAATGAAATGGTCATCGGAAATGTCAGTGTTTTTAATAGTTTACCCGCATACATCACCCTTGTGTTGCACTTACATGTTTTTTTAAAGACACATTTTCATAAATACAAAAATAAATAATTACAAGCACAGTACTGTTAAAAAGAAGCAATGCATGCAATAATTAATGTTAATAATAATTCAGTATCCAGCACCAGGCTTCCAAACTATTCTTAAACATGAATACAATTTAATTAATATAATATTTCATTTAGATTGTTTTATTCTAAAGCTGGAAAATAATGCCTTGAAATAAATATGGTCTCATGAACCCCATGCCCTGCTTTAGATTCATCCAAGCTTGTTGTAGGTCTTGCTGCCATATGAAGTAGGATGGCTGCCAACAGCCTCCAGCAAGCTGCCCAGTTCAAACATCGTGCCAGACCAAGTTAACAGTTCATCTGCATATTTTATTTGAACTTTTGTAGCTTTACTGTCGTTTGTCACTGTGTAAAACTAACTGCAGTGGACGGGAGCAGCTACAAAGCTCCCTCGTCTTCCTGCTGGAGCTCGTTGAACAGGTGGTTTGACCGATGACTCCTGCCAGCTTCTCCCAGTAAAGGTTTTAATGGTGATTACAGTAACACAGTAACAAGCGCTGCTGTTTTCAATGCTAGAAAAAAGATTTTTTTTCCCCCCCCACTCTACCTGAGATCACCATCTTGGTAACGGCTCTGTCTCTTAGCTCTTCACCGTGTGTGTGTAGATGGACTCCACGTTAAACTATGACATCATCATCCTCGCTGTTGTGTTATTATTCACAAGTCTGGGTGAAATGCTCACGTTTACATGGTGACGACAGAGCGCTACAGAGTCGTGGATTCAATGAAGCATCGAAGGGAAAAACTGCATTTAGTTATTCAAGTTACTGGTAAAAAAAAAAAAAAAAGTGAGTAACAGTCTTTAAAAACTGCATGATTTTAGCAATTTCGCCAAAACATGAGTGGGCTGTGTGACAAGTTCAGCACAGTAGTTACTATAGCATTCACCACATCATGCACACTTGCCAAAAAGGCATTTTCCATAATAAAAGAGCAGCTGTAAAGTGGGAAAGTTTTTTTTTATTTTTTTTTATCTTACAAGCACCAGGAAATGAATCATGATCAGTATTTAAACCATAACATTTAGAAAGTCTAAACAAACCTTCTTATTTATTTTTTCCACATTTGATTCATGTTTGTGCCGAGCCAAGAGAAAATTAGCTGATTCGGTAAACAGAGATCACAGTCAGGCGCCTGCTGGCTTAAAATAGATTACAGAGGATGCAACTAGCTCACGAAGAAAGCTTCTCTTTGTTCTCCACCTTTAATTTGAACCCATGAGGAATAAATGAGGTTCTTAAAACATTGGTGATAGCACATAAAAATGGGGGGGAGGGTGTTGGACTGCAGCACAAACTAAATTAAACTGATGAAAACTAATCAACTAACTGGACGAAAAAACACCTCCTACCTGTCAAAGTGGTTATTCACACTTGTTATTAATCTCGGTCTCTCTTCCACAGGATGTCTTCATCCTGTCTTCCTTCTCTGACCCCAACCAATCACAGCAGATGGCCCCGCCCCTCCCTGAGCCTGGTTCTGCTGGAGGTTTCTTCCTGTTAAAAGGGAGTTTTTCCTTCCCACTGCCGCCAAAGTGCTTGCTCACAGGGGATCATATGATTGTTGGGTTTTTTCTCTGTATGTATTATTGTAGGGTCGACCTTACAATATAAAGAGCCTTGAGGCGACTGCTGTTGTGATTTGGCGCTGTGTAAATAAAATTGAATTGAACTGAATTGAAAGTAGCCCAGCTCTATTGATGAGCTCAGTGGAATTTACACAGTTGACATGAACATGGAAAACATTCAAAGATCAAAACAGATTTTGTACCAGACTCCATGTGTTTGTTGTGCTGTATGGAGACCGTCTCACTTTTGGAACCAGCCTCAAGTGGCTATTTGAGGAACTGCAGTTTTAGCCCCGTTATCTTTATTTTTCATCACTCGATGCTTGATTTCACCATTTACCCATTATTTAAAACTTCTTCCTAGTCTCGTCGTATTTTATTCTGCTGCAACTGTGATGTATTTATTAAAAGAATAGAAAGAATGTGTGAAAATCAGACAGATAGAAGACATGAGAATTCTCCATTCGAGATGTGGCTCAGGGAAAGCGACTTAACGGTTGCACACATTCTGTGGGCATCTGTGTTAATGTTGTCCCCCATGTCTTGGCTCTTTCCTTAACCATTTGTACTCTGGTAATGACTCCAACACGCTGTGTTCACTAGATCGAAAAGGAAGAGAAGATGGGGGAGAGGTAAGAAAGGAGGGCTTATCCTACGGTTAAGCTGCAGCTGCAGTTTCCATAACAACTACCTGGAAAAACCCGGCTCCCTCGACCATCATTAGAATAACATTTTTACTCGTCAAATAAGCATTAGTGGAATCTACATGAGCAATGAGATGGGAGTGACACAAAAAATGTCCATCGGAGGTATCGTTTGACAGGCGTAGCACAGAGCTGTCTTTTCCCGAAACAGTAAATCTAAAGGTGTAATTACAGCCAAGCGTAGCCCCGTGTAGTTTCTCTGGAAAATGTGCAAATAATATTTAAGACACACAGAGGCTTGTAGTCCTGCAGTTTAGCATGTGAAAATTATTTACACCAAGGCTCACTTCACTTTGAAACACACTGAAATACAAAAACGTCCTGCGCATAGCTCGGGGCTTAAAAGGCAGGCCCTTGATCATAACCTCTCCTTTTTTCTTCCCAGCAGGAAATCTGGCGACTGACTCAAGGAGAAATGAGTCTTTCCCATTCAGCTACTCCTCTGATCACGCATTACACAATCAACTTGAAAAGAGGATAATCAAGAGTTTAAAGAAAAAGTAAAGGGAGAGAGAACACATTAAGTAGTGGCTAGTCCAGGGTATCATTTAAAATCAGTGCTGATGGCTTCATTGCTGCCAGGCTGTAACCTTGAGCGAGGGCTGGTGGGGCCCCGGTGACCATGGAGGGGATGGGGAGAGGGATCGGCTCTTTTTGCATTCACATTCTGCTCAGCAGGCACCCGGGGGCTATAACCCTGAGAATCCGTATTAGGTGAGCCAAAGTCACCATTAATATAGAGCACTGGGCCATACTATAACCTTACACTTCACATCTCTGGGGTGTCCTGAACTGAGAAAAAATGGTACTTTCAAACAATCACTTGGGAGGACTTTCAAAAGTGACCTCTTACCAAAGTCAATCCGTTTGCTTTTCTCTTTTTTATTCATTTTCATCTGTGTTTGCTGTTCCTGCTCAATCTCTCCATCTCTGTCTGGCTTTGCGTGGCGGCTCTGGCCTTGTGCTCCATGGCCGGTCACGTTAGAGAGGCTATTCCTCCTTCACTGGATGTAATTACAGATTAAGGCTAAAACACTGGTTGAGGCCATGCTGCTACCACAACCTGAACTCCTCCGACTACCAGGGACCCAAGTCGCATTTCTGAAACTGTTTGTTCTCACAGTGTTTGTGAGTGACTCATCACTCATAACATGTAGAAACAGACTGAGAAAACCCTGGCACCACTGCAGATTCTGACCTTTTTAAAGGTTATTTAATTCTTTACACCACATAGAAACAGAAATGTCTTTTTTTAATACCAAGTAGAGAAAAAAATAAGTTTAACGCTTTGTGGCACATGAAGAAAAACATATTTTTGAGTCAATGAAAACAATCAAATAAACCATCACTGGCAGTCAAAATGCACAATAATCCAACATAAAGTCAAGGCTCTGTGAATGTGCCTGCAAATGCAAAGTTAGGTTAAAACTAACTAAAATCTCACAACTATGTGTCACGGGATTGCAGAGTGCAGTCAACTGAATTCTGTTTTCTGGGCACTGCAGCCAGGTCTACTTAGGCTACGTTCACACTGCAGGCGAAAGCGCATCAAATCCGACTTTTTTGACCCTATGCGACCCATATCCGATCATGGTATGACAGTGTGAACGGCACAAATCCGATATTTTCAAATCCAACCTGGTTCACTTTTGTATGTGGTACTGAATCCGATACATATCCGATGTTTTAGAAAGCGACTGCTGTTTGAACGGTCATGTCGCATTAAATCCGTCTTTTACGTCACTGACACAAGACAGACGCCAATTATCAGCGCCGGAGAAGACGTCGCGAACGCTTCCTGGACATCCAGTGTAGATGTCAGTGAAACTGTTGGGAAGACAACGTTGGAGAAACGTGAACATTTTATTTGTACTGTATAATCTGCAGATTCTGACAGAAATCTGCAGCTATCCTTTGAAGCACCGCTCCTCTCTAAAACAGCAATAAGGATCATTATTAGGCCAAATGTAAATAACAAAATAACTTTATAACTTAAAGCAAAATTGGGAAACGTAAAGTCTGAAACAGTCAAACAAAACTATTTGCTCTTGTCTGGAGTTTATGGTCAAAGCAGATGGCAGAGGGAGTTTGGAAAACAAGCTAATTCCTTTTTTTTTCTTTGGTAAAAACTGGAAAGAATATTCTCAGACGGCCAGAACCAAAACTGTGAATATCAGAATGAAAATATGTTACTTGGCTCAAAGTAGAGTGGTTCAGCATTTTAAATGAAAAAAGAGGAAGAATAAATAAATTATAAATAAAAAATAAAGTGTGTGACAGAGAAAATAGACAGACAGTATATACTGCACATTAGATAAACTTGACCATAAAGAGTAGAGGCCAAATACAGAAGAGCAGAAGATGTTCTTCCCAGAGGCCGTCAGGAAGAACAGATCGTGGTGGCGTGTGAGGGGTCACGCATTATTTTATTTGCTCTGATCACTCAGTACACTTTAGACCTGGAGGTGGGAAAGGAATCCAGTGATCTCCTCCACTCTCTGCTGGAACTTCCAGTCTAAAACGAATTTATTATTCAATTCAACTCAGTTATACATATATATATAGCAGAATATCACAACAGCAGTCACCTCAAGGTGCCTAATATTGTAAGGCAGAGCCAATACAGTAATGCACGGCAAACCCCAATGATCAAACAACCCCATCTGAGCGAGCACTTTGCAACAATGAAAGGAAAAACTACCTATTAACAGGAAGAAGCCTCTGGCAGAACCAGGCTAAGGGGGGAGCAGCCATCTGCTGCGACCGGTTGGCAGTCCATGTTTGGCCTGTCCTGCAGAGAGCTTTATGGTCAGGTGAAGACAAAATATGTAGGCCATCCTCTATTGTTGCATGTGCTGCTGAGCACCTCCACTGTTGTGTTGTTGATGTGAAATGCTCTGTGACTTCGCTCCCTCATCCTGAAATCAGCAATCTCCTTTGTTTTCTTAACAATCAAAGCCAAGCAGTGAGCGATGCACCAGTCAACCAGCTTTAGTTTCTCTGTGTGGACCTGAACTGCAGTAGACTCGGGACACAAGCTGGTGCTTCCTGTTAGATGATGTTCAAGACGCATCATCTCACTGAGCTCCCACCTGAACAAACTGGGGTCTCTTGGTGAGGAGATCTAGCAGATGCACATAGGGGTGCTGCTGAGGCCCAGGAGAATCAGTTTATCCAGCAAGTGCTGTGGAATGATGGTGAACTGAAATCCATGAACAGCATCCACACAGCTGTGTTCTCCTCCAGATGTTCCAGACTTAGATGCAGTACAAAGGAGATTTGCATCATCAGACATCCAGGTAAGGAAATCCCAAAAAGTTGTAACGTAACGCTTTCAGTGGGAGAAACATTTGGTCACTTATCCAAAGGACTTCTCCAACTTTTTGGTAAAAATAAATGGTAAATGGCCTGTATTTATATAGCGCTTTACTAGTCCCTAAGGACCCCAAAGCGCTTTACATATCCAGTCATCCACCCATTCACACACACATTCACACACTGGTGATGGCAGCTACATTGTAGCCACAGCCACCCTGGGGCGCACTGACAGAGGCGAGGCTGCCGGACACTGGCGCCATCGGGCCCTCTGACCACCACCAGTAGGCAACGGGTGAAGTGTCTTGCCCAAGGACACTTTTTGGGTACAAAGGAGATTCTTTGGAGTGATTTGGGTAGCAAGAAAACTGAAAAAGTGCCAGTTGGTGTTTTGAGCGTTGCACTCTTTGGTCATCTACAGGTTCACGTTGGCCCATATGGTGATACTCTTGGTGATAGAGACATCTTCCATGCACTTCTGAATGTATGCAGATATAAATTTGGCATACTCATCCACATTTATATGCCGACTGTCGGTTGCAGCGGCCTTGAACATGTCCCAGACTTGTAATACATCCATGGCTCCTGCAGGCCAGATCCACCTCCTTCACAGTGGGTTTTTCCTCTGATTAGCTGGGGCCTGTATGCAGGAATTAGCATCACAGAAAGATGTTTGAGGAGCTGCAGTGGGGGTGGGGTTCTGCCTTAAATGCTTCCTTTATGTTTGAATAGGATGGGTCCAGTGTGTTCTTTTCCCTAGTTGCAAAGTCTACATACTGATGGAAATGAGGGAAAACTGTTTTCATGCCGGCCTGATTAAAGTCCCCTTCTACAATGAAAACACCCTCTGGATGAGTATTTTGCAAGTCACTGATGGAACGGTGTAGAGAGTTGGGGCTTCCATAAAATTTTAATTGATGGGAATGCACACAGCTGTGATGACAACAGCAAACTCCCCAGCCAGGTAGAAGAGCCTCTGAACAGTGACTTGAGACCAGTTCAACTTTTTTGCACCAGTTCTCATTAGTGTAAATGTACACACTGCCACCCCAGGATTTACCACTAAGAGGAAAACTGAGGGCTGACTGGAATCTTGTTAGCCCCTCGGTGCTAACTGTATCATCTGGAATGGATGGATTTAGCCAGGTTCCCATAAGGATTATGATGATTATGCTGCAACCTCTCATCTCCCATTTGGTAGTTAAGCCTAGCTTCATGTAACTACAGGTAGTCTATTTTGGTTCTCCAAAGAGCAGATGATTATAAGCAGTGTCCTGCATGAGCCTTTAAATTTGCTGTTGTTCTGCTTTCTATTGCACCGCCTCATCCATACTCCAGTAGCACACAATGCTGGTACAACACTTATTGCTTCACAGGCTGCTGGGTGTAGCTGCTGAAGCAGTCTGAGGCAATGCAGATTGTCCAGAGTGGTTGCTTCTACAGTTCCTAATCTGCTGATTTCATGCAATGCTAGCAACAAGCGATAGTTGTATATTAGTTTGGTTAGATCATACTGCAAATTTGCTGCCAAACTATTGAACAGGATATTAGTCATTAATGTATATTACTGTTGAAAGCTGCAGCCTGAACTGTTCATGACAAGAAATTCATGACCGAGATTTGCAGTTATGTGTAAGTTTGTTAATTAAACTAACTGATCAATCAGGATTTAACAATGGAAGAAAAAATAAAATATCGGCAAAGCAGAGATGCAACAGTTGTTTGAGTAACTACATATATCCGTACATCAAAGTCAAATATTTGTGACGCCTAATTAAATTGTTTCTCTTTATTATTATATTTGATTTTTTTTTTTTTAAATGACATCAGAAACAGCAGTATGCGACATTACGTGATGGCAGAGCTTCAGTTCATCCTTTGTCATTTTTTTTTTTTTTTTTAATAAATAGGACAGGGGGAATGAATGAGAGAAAGAGGGGGAGAGAAAGAAAGAAAACCAAAGGGGAGAAGAGACGGTGAGAAGGGGGGGGAAGAGAGAGAGAAAAAAAAAAAGAACTCCTGGGTCACCTGTATGGAGAAAAAAAAACAAACAAACAAAGAAAACAAACAGAGGAGACAGCAAACAACAAAGAGCAACATAATAATAGAGAAAACAAAGCACCATCACAATAAACTAGCTAGCCATAGATATCAATATTTACTAAATAATAAACGATATTGTGCAGCACGCAAGATAGACAGCGCACAGTGTGCTTTGAGGCAGCAGCCAAGAAAGCTTTAGTCCGCGTCTGTGAATACCCATGTGTGCATACCTGTGTGGATCAGCATGCTTGCATTCCAAAGGTTTCTCCATGTAATGATCTGCTAGGGAGTGTGGGGGGGCCACAGCCCCGTCCTCCAGGGGCTGTGGCCAGACACAAAGAACCACCAACACACCGACACCTGAGGGAGTCCGCCACCGGCAGGGGAAGTGGTGGTGGGTGGAGATAGGCCTCCAAACCTTGGAGGGCCTGAGGTGTCCCCAGAGAGGTGGCGTCTGATACCCAACCTGACATATAGACACAGACATACAGGCACACACAGACACAAACATCCATTCCCACCCTCATGCTCTCATATTTGATTATTTTTACTAGAAAATATAAATTTGGAGGAAAATGACAGTACACGGATCCCTTCCATATGTTACATGAAGAGTGTAAACATAAAGCATATGAAGGTTGGACCTTGGCAGGGCTGAATACATGAATAAATAAATGAATAAGTAGCCCTTTGAGGTGATACATTGTAAATTCAGGTTTTAATACAAGAAAAGAAATAGCTGGTCTTGGGTTGTTTGCTCAGGACTTGCTGGTGTAAAATAGAGAAACTGCTCTTTTTGTGTTGTGGATGATTAATATTTGAGTAGCTGAGTCTCCTCTTTAAGTGGTATACACTCACACAAATGCAGGCTAATAAAACCACCCTCCAGTATATCCTGTTTGTTTTAGAGGTTTTCTTTCAGCTCCGGTGTAATTTTGGAGGCTACAGTATATTTGAACAGCACTGCATGTTACAAGGCAGGGCTTCTGTTATTTCATATGTCAACAATAACTAAACATTACAGCCTTTGTGAAGAAAAGGCTTTTTCAGGAAAGTTTAGGGCACTTTCATTAGGCTTTAGCACCAGAGTTAAATGTTAATTGAAAAAGCATCCTTTGACCACACTCTTGTGTACTCGCACAAACACGGCACTTTCGGTATTCTACCTTTGGTTTCGACACAACTTGCAGACCTCAAGAACATATCATATGTGTAAATTAACACTTTGGGACCTCAATTTCGAAGATTTCAGTGTAGTGCTTTGGTTTTCTACATAACTATTCAGACCTTTAGCATTTAAAGCTGGAGTGCAGTACTTGCTTAAAAATAAAATTTCCATTACATTCAAGTCCTGTCCAAACAAGATCACATAACATCTATCAGCACTGAGTGCATCTCTCTCTGTGTTGTAGTACATTTGATGTCTCTGACAACTATGAGAAAACAGAACAGATACCAAACTCACTAAACTCGTGGGATTACAGCTTTGGCAAACCTGAGGCTCATCCAACACTTTCTTCTACTCTGGAGATATATTTGCGCTTTAGAGTTTGGCAATGGCAAGTCACCAGTACTCTGGGGTGGTTTAGGCATCCGACTGCTATGCCTGCTGGATGCCTCCTAGGTGAGGAGCTTCAGGTCTGTCCAATAAGCAGGAGGAGACCCCGAGGCAGACGCACCGGAGAGACTATCTCTCGAGTGGCTTGGGAACACCTCAGTAGAGAAAGAAAGATCTGGGCCTCTCTGCAGAGACTGCTGTCCCTGAGGCCTGGACCCAGACACGCAGCATTAAATGGATGGATGCATGTTTTTACAGTGTGTTCAGACTTGGATGATAATAAAACAGCTGATGCTGAAAACCTGCAGATGCATTACTTACTTATTTTTAGAGGTTAAAGGTGAGTAAACTACAACAGCTAGGAATATTGTTCAAAAAAGAAGAAAATGTAGAAGTAAGAAGGCATATACTTGCAAAGGTTAGCGAGGTTTCTGTAATTATGCTTTGTAAATAACTTCATTGATTAACTGTCATCAGCTTATGGCTCACAAAGAAAAAGAAACCACTGTTTGAGCCTTCTGTGTGGTGAAGGATAGACGGCGCACGGGTTGGCCCGTTTAGAGAAACAAGTTTATGTTTTGTCTAAATAATGAAAATAATGAAAATGTAAACACCGGCCCAGACAAGGAGTCTGTGCCACAGTGTTTCAGGTTATAGTGAGACACATCTGTCACTCCACAACTAGTCACAAAGGAACACTTAGAAAAGACCCACTGGCCTTACATTTAATTGCACTATGTAAGCGTCATTTTTCAACATTTAGAAGTTCACAATGTGAGTGGGTGTATTTTAACCCAAACAACAATCTTTTTCTAAACTAACCAAGCAGTTTTCAGTGTTTAAACCCAACCGGAGAGGAAAGCGCAAGTAAGCAAAGGTGCAAAACACAAAGCTTTCAAATGGCTTTTAACATAGCCCATCACATCCCTCCTACCTCCTAATGCTGGGATTATATTTACTTGTCGATGGCTGAGGACAATTTGGAGAGTGGCTGTTTTGCATAGAGTCTGTTTGTAGTGCTGGTCACAACAAACTGGTTGGCAAATGTATAAAATTTACATTACTCACACCAAAGCAGAGCTGTGAGTATTTTCAGATATATTTGTAACACCAGTGGCATCCTACACAGGCAATATGTGATGCCCTGCAATGAAAATGCGGTGATAAAGACCAATAAAAGATCAGTGATGATACATTATGACTTTACTACCACCGAGCTTGTTTGGCCAGTTTCACCGTTTCCTCAGTCGTGTAACAGCATCAAACGAATGGGAGAAAAAAGTAGCACACGGTTGGTCTCCAAGGTTTCCTGAAAGGTGAGGCAGCCTCTGGCACTTGCTGCCATGATTTGATCTCGAGTTCAATTTGATTTCTGTCTTGCTGTCACTGGTTTAACACTGACCAGTCCATTGGGGAGGGCAATGAAGTTAGTAATTCATCTCAGAAAAGGGCAAAGTCGAACGCAGCCATTCGCTAAATATAATGTGCAACCACTGATTCATGGGATCTGGAAACTAGGCTCGCCTTTCACCTTTGGCCTTTTTGAAAACAGTACCCTTTGCTAGGTGACCCCTTTGAATCCCCACAACAGCTCAAATGTGTCTAGAGTATAAAATATATATATATATTTATTTATATGGGGAAAGCTCCAGCTTTCAAAACCATTAGTTCTTGCTGTCACAGAGCCCTATGGCACAGTGACTGCCTTGGTGTGGGAGGATGTATTCGTAGCTCTCTGAAGACATGGATGAAGAAGCAAAGCTTTGAGTTCTCATCAGAAATTTTGAGTGATAGGGTTAGGTTTCTTCATTTAGAAATATATGTCAAAAAAGTAAATGGTAAATAAAGCTACCAAATAGTGTCAGCAAGGGTCAGAGAATGTGGCCTATTGCCCAAACAGGGCCCAGATTAAACTCTCCTCTTCCTCAGTGCAACTGCTGTGAAGCCACCGTGCACCCACAGAGGTTGGGGTAGAGATGGGTGCTGGGGCTGGAGGCGGGGGGAGCAGAGTCTTGATTATAATGATTGGCACCTGTGAAAGAGGGCTTGGGCAAGTGCACGGACCATATCAAAAAGGATCAGCTGGGGCACAGTGTGACCTGACTGTTATTAGGTGCCAAAATGAAATGGTCGCTCTAAAGCCCTTCAAGAAATCACTTAACCAGTCACAGCTGAGCGAAATACACACATGCATGGACGCTCTCGCGCTCAGCGTCGGAGAATAATACAGTAAATACCAAAGGTTGCCGGTATACGGGTTGCTTTGAAACAGGAACTGTGTGAGAAATCAGTTGTTAGAAATTGGTTTGTCTACAAACACTGAGAGCTGGGTCACTATGAATTATGCAAAAATGAGGAATGTGGCTCATCAGTGAAACACCATCAAAATCTAATTTCTGCAGAGACAGTGAAACTGAGCTTACTATTACTGATATTTTTAGAGTAAAAGCTCAACTAATAATTTAAAGTTGGTAATGTGTCAGATTGGCAAATTTTAAATAGAAGTATTGCCAAAAAAGGAATAAGGGAATATCATAAAGAAAAATTTCTTTATGTCTTAAGAGGTCAACAGTGAGTGTCTACAGCCACCTAAAAACACGATGGAGGCTCTGCTGTGGTTTGAACCATCAGATCTGCTTCATTTTTCAGCATGACAATGATCCCAATTCAGCCGAAGCATACCTGGATATAAAACGCACAATGGTACATGGACTGGCCTCCCAGAGCCCAGACTGAAACAATATTGAAGCAGTGTGGGATCATGTTGACGAAGAGACAAAGAAAAGGCAGCCAACATCCAAAGAAGAGTAAATAGTAACTAGACTGGTTCTACAACTCATTCACCAAAGCACTTTTTTCTATTCTTTTGGACAACTTTGGATTCAGTATGTTGCACAGTGATACTCGGCCATGCCACCTTCCTATTAGTCCTGAGGAAAAGCCACACCAAAGAGCGTTAGGTTCATGAACCCTGGAGAGCAATTCCTCAAGAATTCCATCTGCCCAAGAGAGTTCAGACCAGGGGTGTCGAACTCCAGGGCTCGAGGGCCGGTGTCCTGCAGGTTTTAGATCTCACCCTGGGTCAGCACACCTGAATCAAATGATTAGTTCATTACCAGGACTCTGGAGAAACTTCAAGACATGCTGAGGAGTATTTACATCAGCTGTGCTGGATCGAGGACACATCTAAGACCTGCAGGACACCGGCCCTCGAGCCCTGGAGTTCGACACCCCTGGCTCAGACTGTTAAAGAAAAATGAAAACCCTATTTCAATCTCTTAAAACTGTATAAGCTCTGGTTTTTGCCACGTTTTACATTTATATTTGCACATTTCAACAAATGCTCGCATTTTTCCCTTAAAATATGAGGAGCGTCTCCAGTCTTTTGCACAGCACTGCACGTCTTTGCATTGCGTCCGTTTTCAGTGTTTGTACTGTAAACCTGCTCTGAAGTTCAGTTTGTTCATAACAAATATTTTCTGTCACTTTGTGACACCCCCACACTCCCAGTGCACACCCTGCTCATCAGCCATGTCTCTGTTACCGTTTCCTCATTTGTTGTGTCTCCACATTGGCTGAGCCTGCCGTCCCCTTGAGAGACTGCTTCACTCATGACTTCCACTGTTGTGTCTCGGCAGTCCTCTGCCCTTTGCACAAACATATCGATCACTTCCACCCATCCTCCTTTGTCACCTTTTCTGTCCTGTGCTAAAAATATATTTTCACAACCAATTCATGTCGTTAACGACCACCTGGAAGCCTTTCGGCTTCATCCGCCGACCCTCGTCGTTTCGCTGTAATGCCTCTTTATAAAAAATATACACATCTTTGTTTCGTCAGAATCCCTCTTCTGACCTTACAACTTAAAATAGCGTGATTCAGAGGCTCTGCCGTGCATTTTCGTTCTGCTTCAAAGTGCAGCGGTGCTTAAATGTGCTGTCTTAAATGCTGATTGCTATGTTATTAGGTGCCTTTAGCTCATAAAACCATGACAGCTCCTAGATGTTTACAGAGTCAGGCACTGACCTCTGTAGGCACTGCAGGGGTCAATAAAAGGAAATTGCTGCTCAAGGAAGCTCAGAGTGAGACTTAAGAGAAGCAACTCAAACTGTGACCCGATCTTAACAGCAAATAAACAACAAACACCTTCACAGACCTCTCACCTAGAATTGATCAGAAACAAAGCAAATTGTCATTGTTTAATTCTATAACAGAGCTCGGCCCTCAGTCCAAAAAGCGTGCCTTAACTTTGCTCTCGCTTAACTTCATTGATGAAATCTCACCTGTGATCCTCTTATCTCTTTGACAAGACTGACAATAACAAGCTCGAAGGTCACTACAAAGACACTGCTTCTGCTCTTGAAATAACAAGTTTGGGTTTCATAAGGCTGAAGTAGTAGCAATAATGTTCAGATCAGCGGACCGCACGCATACCCTTGGCAATACAAGAAAGGTCTATTTGCAGCGGGCTTTCAGAAGGTCACGGCGGAAAGGCCTCAACTGAAGTGTCTCAATCAAAGCAGTGCAGAGGCAGGGTCACCTGATGGCCACTGCCACATGTTCCAGAGGGTACTTAACCCTGGATGAGTAGCTAATGGAGGGAGTCATTGAGAGCAGATTCACCTAACTGATTTAAATAGGCGTCCACTCACAAATGCACGGACAAGTGTGGAAGTGCTGAGTACGACGAAGCCAAAGGTGCTATTAAGGGGACAAAAATAACACTCAACAATATCCGCCAAAGCTGTTTTGGTATGCGCGACGAGTGAAGTAAAAAAGGAATAAAAACATCCTTAAAAATGCAGATACCTTTATTTTTACTTTATATAATTTCAAAGTAGGACGCTGGACCTTTGAGAAATTAATTTATAGTGTAAAACATGCATTTCTGCATGAGATTTATTTGGATGAAACTAGCTACTTCACCACACTTAAAAAGGGGGAAAAACATGCAGTAAAAAACTCGACAACATATTAAATCTGATCGCGCTGTAACGAAAAGCGAGCAGTGATAATAATAAGCCCTGATGGGGCCCTCTTATGGCCCATCGATTTCCAATAGGTGAGATCATAGAAAGCTGGGGGGGTAATTACACTGTGCAAGCAGAGGTCGTCCTGAGCAAATATCATTATCATCAGATTAGAATGAAAGGCTGGTGTGGGACGAGAGCACGAGGTGAAGGAGACCCAGAGGAGACGCATCTCGGCGCACACGTCTGACCCTTCATCTGTCTCAGTGTCCCCACCTTGCTTCCCACCTCCGTGGGTCGACCCTACATCGCGCCGTCACCGGCGAGGGGGGAGGCAGGTCACCGGGCGCAACCATTCATCAGTGAGAGACAAGGCGTACGATGGGAATGATACCTCAGAGTGCTAAACAGATAAACAGCGGGACAACACCAACTGGAAAGTGGAGTATGTTTGCTGATAAGCTTCACCGAGAGGCGCCACGTGTTCTTTAGATAGTGGATGGTTTGGATATGAATTTTAAAAGTCTCCATGGAAAAAAGATTGGAAGGTGGATTGCTCAACATGTTTTCATATTCTTTAGAAGGAAACAGTCGTGATAATAAAGATATTCTACCAGTCTCTCGTCCGCTTGCTACACTTGATAAATATTTTATCAATGCAAAAAAAAGAAAAAAGAAAGAGTTTTTTTTTATTGTTGTTGAGGCTGTTTTTTCCCCTAATTCTGTACTTTTATTCCACACCTTATTCATTATAAGTGATATTTCCTTCATTTTCCTGTTTGAGGCACGACTTAGCCCAGTTTTATGAATAACGCAAAAAGAAAATAAATGCAAAAACTAGTGGTGCGTAGCTAGTTGTGATTCAAACTGTCAGAGTCTGACCCTATCAAAATAAAACGGAATAAAGAAGTAGTTGGTATAAAAATGCACATTGTCAGAGATGCATACGTTAAAAGCTGACCCCTCTGCATCGCGCCGTCTCTCCAAGATGTTACATGTGATTCCATCAAAGTGTGAAGAAATATGATGAGGTGGATGAGTGGGCGAGAGGAGCCACCACAGCATGGTGGCTCCTCTCGCCCATCTCCCTCACTGTAGGTACTCCCCTCCTAAATGCGAACGCAGAGATCCCGGGTAGCCCGGCGAGAGGTTGCGAGTGCCACTCTGATGAGCCTTTGACAACTCTATCTGTGCTGCTCAGTGTGGGAGCTGGCCCAGGCCATCTACATTAACATAAACAAGGCGTGCTGCTGGGGTCCGCCTGTCAGGGGCTGTCACTGCCGAGGACAGAGGAGAGACGCCTCTGCATTAACCTCCAGGCTTATCTCACTCTGTGCGTTCCACAAAAAAGTGGGGATTAGTGCTCAGTCAGGAATTGCTTTTGGGTCCTTGTCACTCCTGCATGATTACTGAACTCCCTCTTCTATACGCAGACTATTATTCTCGTCTTTGTTTTGCACTTTCCTAAAGGGAGGGAATCCCTGGAGTTTTAAACATGGAAACCCACAGGATCAAAGTTTCTTTGGTTTTGGTGTCACCTTTAGTGATACGTTGTCATAGCAGTGATTTCTGCTTTTCCATAAACCAATTAAATTTATCTGCAGCCGTCTCTAAGAATCATTATAAAACACTCATCTTAAGATTTTTTCCTTTTATTCATGCATATATGGCTCTGTGCCTTTTGCAAACTGATTAACAAATCCAGGACTGCACTACTGGTACAGACTAAATAGCGGTGTATGAAATATATCTAAAGATAATTAGGCCCAATCCAAAATGCAGCGGACCTAAACAGACCCTGAAATAGAAAGAATGCCAACACTGGCAGCAGCATGACACTACACAAATTAATGAGCAGTCGTGGTCAAAAAGAGAACCAAGTTTTCCTAGATTTCACATTTTACCTGTAACACACTTTCTCCAGCAAGTGTTATAATCGGTATGTGAGCAGAGCTGATGTACTGGCATTTACTTAAGACTCACTGCAGTACAATTACTGTGGTACGTGATTAAACTGGAAAACAAAAAGACTTTTTAAAATGGTAAAAAGCAGGAATTATATGTAAAGAGAAGAGGTCGTAGACCAGTATCTGGGATGATGTGACAGAAGGGTTGCAATGGTAGTTGGACCTGGAGGTGATGGAGCTGGAGATGTTGAGATTTCACTCACTGGGAGTGACCAGGATGGACAGGATCATGAATGAGTACCTCTGAGGGGTTGAGCGGTTTGGAGGTGAAGTTAAAGAGGCAAAGCTAAGATGGTTCAGGGATGTGCAGAGGAGGACATGTGGATATATTGGACAGAGGATGCTGAAGCAGGAGCTGCCAGGCAGGAGGAAAAGAGGAAGAGCACAGAGAAGGTTCAGGGATGTAACGAAGGAGGACATCCGGAGGGTTGGTGTAAAAGAAGTGAATGCTGGTAAGAGATGGAGGCAGATGTGGCTGTGGCAACCCCTAGAGTGAGCAGCTGAAAGAAGACGATTTATTTTTTCACTGCATTGTGATGTTGGTCAATTAGCTCTTTGATTCACATCCCTTTCCCCTCGACTGCTGTCCCACTGTGAGCTTCTTCTTTGCATCAAATTAGCTCATTTCTGTTCACTTTACTCCAAATCAATATACAAGTGTGCAAAGAGTTATGAAGTAGCGACTGGTTAGCCAGGTTAATGGGAATCCATTTGGAGTGCCTGCATGTTTTAATAAATATTTAATTCAATATATTTATATAGCACCAAATCACAACAGCAGTCGCCTCAAGGTCCTTTACACTGTAATATAAAAACCCTACAATAATTCAGAAAACCCCAACAAAACGACGACAGCAGGAAGGGAAAACTCCCTTTCACCAGGAAGAAACCTGAGAAGGACAGAGAGATATTAACAGACAGAGATTATAATAACTAATGATGCAGAGTGATGTATAAAGACAGTAAGTGCATCATGGGAAGCCCCCAGCAGCCTAGGCCTACTCCAGCATCACTGTTTGTCACCAGTGTACAGATTATTGCACCTGTGCAGTCTCCTGTAGAAAGCTTTGTGCACCATTTCAACAGTGGGTCGGATCCAAAATGAACAAATGTGCATAAAATGTATTTAATATATATTATTCTCAGCACTTGTATTTCCATAAAATACTTTAAGGAAGAATTCATGCTTAATACGAGGTTTTTCTAAATAAATAAATAATTAAAAACTCCTAAAAACAGCCAACACAGCTTTAAAACTTATCTCAAGAAAATATTTTTTCACCCCCTATTTCCTGATGTTGCTACACAACTTTCTGTAAGCCACGCAGACTGTCACTGCTCACGCTAACGTCAACTGTTCATCTGTTTATTCCAGCTTCTTTTTCTTCGGTTATTCTAACGTAATCCTTGTTGACAACTGCCATCACAAGTATTGTCACATGACAGCTGTTGTCCACAACAAAGCCTGCTCACATGTGACTGATCAACAGGACCCAGAAAGCTTCTGAAACCATCTTGTCCCTCGCCTGCAGGTTCTGCAAACAAATGTGCAAATATCTGTTTATCTCGACTGATTTCAACCAAACTTGGAAACTTGGAAGCCACCCTGAACTTTGGAGGAACAGTATGTAAAATTAAGCCTCCTCTCCTGCCAAGCCGCCGCTGTATTTGCGGAACATGTTCTTGACACATCCGCATTGGTGATTTCCTCGTCCTCCAACACAGGTGAAATTCAGGTGTTACCAACAAGGACACATCATGAAGTGAAAAGGTGTTGCAACACCTCCGTTGTAAGCACAGGCTGAAGGTTGTCTGCTTAAGTGACACAAAAAGTAAAGATGTTTTCCACTTCATCAGTCTGCATCCGTACGGGCGCCTATCTGCCAGCCAACAAAAGCTGCAACATCGGGAGAGCTTAATCCATACCTCCAGACCTGAGGCCTAATCAAACAGACCGAATGTAGGGAAGGAGTCAATAGCTGCTTAATTACTAACGAGAGTAATGACAATAACAATCACATTCCTTTCCGACTGACGTAATTAAGGGAAGCATGAAAGGCATACCGAGGGAGAGCTGCCTCCAAGCAAGGCAGCAATTAGGGCAGGAGCTGAGGAGGCAGCTTGTGGCAAAGACACGAGATGAGCCGCAAACACCGTCTCAGCCTCATCTTTCGTCTAACACCTTGTCCTCCTTTCAGGCATCAGTATCATCAGTTGGTGCCATACACTGACAGTGCTGGGCTTCATTATATCTGTCCTGCCCATTGGTGGTGCAAACACTGTGTTGTTCAAGCGGCTTTCTCCAGCACGTCGCTGGCGGCTGCCATGTTTAATGACCCTCCTCCTCCTGTATCCAGCACTCAGTAGGCACAGCATGAGACGTGGGGAAACACTCAATTTCTGTAATGGCTTGAAATGGAGTAAATATCACTCGCCCCCCTGCATTTGTTACTCATTCAAGCCCCGTTATCGCTTGCTGCCTAATTTCCTGGTGCACTGACAAAGGCAGAGGGCGTTTCCATGGAGAGGGAACCCTTGCGGTTTTCGTGCTTCTCTCAACTTGGCACTCTGTTCATTTCACAGCAATTATCCTGAGTCATTCCACACATTCTGCCACAGAAACTCAAGGGAAGGACCTTTCAGCTAATTGCTTTCAAATGGAAATAAAAAATAATCACATGGCTACTTTGTCAAAATGACTCCTGTTCTGCAGCATTTGGTATGGGAAATTGATGTGGGATTCCTTTTAATGTCCCATTTACAATGCCTGCCCCTCTATTTCCAGATGAAAACCCTTTCTTTAAATGCATTTTGGATGAAGTCCTGACATTGCACGCACCCAGATTCTTCATTTTTGAAGGCCCAATATCTTAATGTGCAAGGCTTTTTGACACTTGAATCTTTAGCTCTACTCGCTGTAGCAGTTGTGTGCAATGCACAAGTTAATCTACTTAAATGCTTATGTTTGTTACACTTTAAAGAACGATCATTTTCCTTCTGCAAGATTAAATACTCGCAGGAAGAACTGAAAGAATGCCAAAGTGTAAATGGCAGATTATGCTTAAGATAATTAAAATGGGTAAAGTCCAAAGTTTGTGAAAACACAGTAACAACTGTTCTGCAAACGTAAGTTCAGTATGTTTGTAAACCACAAAAAATGTAATTCCAGCAGCAGCTCACAACAGTTAGAATTTGCTGCCTAATGATGCCCCGAGGTCATACTTCCAACAGACAGCGATACAGCAACATCCACAGTTACACTTCTTAAGACGGACTGGCCGCCTGCACCACACTAAATGCTAGTTTTGCACTCTTTGCTGGTACTGTATGCCACAACCTTAAGTTAATAAGCTCCCTTACCCAAAGCAAATACAACAAAGAGTTCCTCGTGTTGTAGTCGTCATATTGTATTTAAAGAAGTCATACGGACAAAAGTTCAAACTTCTCTTAACTATGAAAGATAAGAGAATACAGACCTCTAGGGCCATGCAGTGTCACTGCGTCTATGATCTTAACACAGTTTTCAGTAAAGTACTAAAGACTGTATAGACTGGGGGTCTCAAACTCCAGTCCTCGAGGGCTGGTGTCCTGAAACTTTTCTACGTGTCCCTGTTGCTACAGACCTGAATAATATTAGTAGATCATTAGCCAGAGTATAGAACTAGACTGCATACTGAAGTGCTAACCCCCTAACCCTTCTCAAGTAAATTTAACTAAATGTAAGTGTTTGGAAAACCGTGTTTTCTGCACTATTTCTGCACTGCGCTTAAAGTCCTTTAATTTTCTCAAAAGTCGACAGTGCGCCTTATAATCCGGTGCACCTTATATATGAATTCTGGTTGTGCTTACCAACCTTGAACCTATTTTCTGTGGTACACGGCGCTCAAAAATCTGTCAACAATGTTTTAGTACGAGTTTGGTAAGCTACGAAGCCACATGGCTTGATGGATTGTCAGAGAACTACGGCTAGCGTAGTCAGGAGCCTCGGGGACTGAGTAATCTGGGTCCAAAACTCTGTCCGCTTCACGTCCCAAAGTCAAACGATCACTGTGGCATCACTGAGAGTTAAAAACTGTCTAAATTCTAATGCTAATGACCTACTAATTGTATTCAGGTGTGTTGCAGCAGCGACGCATGGAAAAGTTTCAGGACACTGGCCCTCAAGGACTGGAGTTTGAGACCCCTGATATAGACTGATGTGACTAATGAAATTAAAAATTTAAAGCTCAACATTACATTTGTTCAAATTTTAGTACATGATAGTTTGGAAACATGATGAGTGTACGGTAGATTGTATCTGTTTGACTCTAATGGGAACACACAGGAGTCGTCGTTCCCTAATGGCCATTAAAAAGAGTGCAAGTCCACACAGACTTCCCCTTTAAGACTAGGAGGTTGCATGTATCTTTTATATCATTTTAGATTCATCAATTCAATGTCTTAACCTCTAATCCAATTCAGGGTGAAGGAGAAGTCATCCCAGCTGGCTAGGTGAAAGATCAGTCAGTCTAACACACAGCTTACACATAGACAGCCATCCACACTCACATTTAGAATCACCAGTTAACCAACCAGGGAGAACCCGGAGAGGACTCAGCCCTGGTGGACATGGACAGAGAAAACAGTGATAACCACTGCAGCACTGCGCTAGCCTAAATCAGTACTGGTCACCAGTGATAAAGGCAACTGGGAGAATACGTGAGAGCCAAGAGGATAAAGACTGTAGCCAGCAAGGGTACATCAGTGGTAAGGAAGAGCTAGATAAATATTTGCTCACAATATCCAGTACAGTCATCTAAAGGGCGTAGGCATTATTTTCAAGTCTGTTTAGAATAAGTGTTTTAGTGGCATTTGTTTCATGAAGGAAAATGAAATAAAGTTCCATCTTGGAAAATTCACCCCCTGGAATCAGACATTCAGAGAAAATTTTGGTTCACACATTGTCAACTTCGTGACAATAAACACAAAAACATGGCAAATTCATGTCCTCCTTATTGATATTAGCTAGGGTTTAGACTTGTAGCCATACGTTTAGCCAACCCTAACCCCATATGAAATATTAGAAAAGCTACTTATTAGCAGCAGTCCTAATCCGGTCGTTATGTGATGACGTGAGTGAATCCTACTTCCGGGCCTAAAGTAGTCTGCGTTTAATATGGCTTTTGTGTTGTTAACATGTTTAATGTTTTGTATTTTCTTCTATTTAATCTCAAAAAGCTCCTAAAACAGTCAGTGATCACTGTTGACCTCCCTCGGCTTTTATTACCGCTAATCATTTATTTAAGCTCAGTTTTTAAAACCTTAGGATGTAACTGCAGCCCAGCCCATGCAGCAGTATATGAATGACTAACCTCGTATTGTGGATGGATTGTCTCAGTTGTTCTCCTGGCTGAAGTTTGGTCCTTTTACAGCATCCTGCCATGCGATTACATTTGTTCCTGACCACCGAGAACACTCACGTTAACTTTTATCGAGTGGAAAAAAAAGTTAGCTTGTTTATATTATGCTAACATAGCTGTGTCGCTAGCGGTCACGTAGCACATCATTATATACCAGCTAGCCAAACTTCAGTAACCCTACAAACGTCACTGCTGTTTAGTTTTCTGTCTTCATTTATGTTGGAAGTGATAGCAGAGCTGTACGTTTTAATTTGTTTCCAAAACCCCGCAGTCAGGACATGCTATATTGTATTTAGATAGAAGCTAGCGAGCTAACTCCCTGCTAACTTCTAACTCTGTTAAATGTCATAAATTCCGTTTTCATAGATGCCTGGACGTTAAACTCAATTGTTACACCTGGTAGAGCAGAACGCTAATCATTTTATTAAAGATGAAAGACTTTAGACAGTTTTTCAACTCTCAGTAATGCCACAGTGATCGTTTGATATATGGACCTGCAGCGGAGTTTAGGCCCAGACACGGCTAGTGACGTCAGACTTAACGACCGGATAGCATGTCAGATAAAGCAGTTATACATGGCAAGCCAACAACTCTGGGAACTGATACCACACTGATTAGCATGTGAATACTCTAAGTCGGTCCTAAAGTTGCTTGGTTATCTCAGTTTAACCTGCAGAAGGTTTGTGCAACGTGTTATTCTGCCACGGATGAAATAATGTCTTCACTGCAGAAATGAACCAGGGCGAAAATGTGCCAAACAGTCAAGAATTAAAGCTGTCACAGGTACAGATGATGAGCAGTCACAGATGATGAGCTGAAAGAGGCAGTCAGAAAAAAATGCTAACTGTCAGAGAAAATGAGTCTCAGTGCTTCAAGAGCCTGACAGCTCAGAGTGTGGCTATATGATTAATAAATAAAGATGCACAAGCACGTGTTTGATGCATTACAGTACTTCACATTTCACTTATCCAACAGAAAAACCATACGTTAAAAAGAATATGTTATCCTCGGATTAATAATATCTCAGGAAAACTTCTCCAGCAGGATGAGTGTAGAAACACTGTATGCTTGTCTTCTTGCCAAAAGCTTTTTTCCCCCCAAATTAAGTGTTGTAGAAGGACCAAGAGCAGACCACTGACGCGTGAAGTAATTCCAGTGACAATAAACTGCACACAAAAGTCTTTACAGATTGTTTTCTTTTTTATTGTAGCAGCAGTATCTCTTTTCACTGCTGCACTGTGTAGATGGTTGAGTTGATGAAAATTAGATTTTAGCTCTGTGTCTACTTTGCCGTGGTTGGAGGGAGCCATTGTTGGTATTCTAACAACATTTTGCTTATAAGTTATTGATCTTGTGAGTTCAAATCTGGGAATCTTTCCAATGTTCGTGTCTGCAGCTACCCCGTACCACATGGTGACTACAGCACATATGATGTTTTTGTGCCTTTTTTTAAAATTCAACAATAAGAAGTAAGATAACAATTCAATTATTTATTATTCAGCTCGTCTGCCCCCCAAAACAAAACAGATGTCGGCCCTGAGTACCCAATGACTTCACAATACTAAATATAACATAAATAAGAGTCATCTTGATATAGACGGAACTTTCGTACTTGCGATTTAAAAGTGTGAAAACCAGGTATCATACATTCCGTATGGATTTTCCACTCAATTCCCAAACTATCACACACAATTTGATAGCAGAAATATTTTTGTCAACACACATCAGCTATTGTTACGTGAACTGCGGCAAGGCTGTGCTTTCGGGTTTAGTGGGCCTCGTATTTTTGGGCGTTTGAAGGCAGCCAGGCAGAGTGGTGCTGATGTGTTGACGTATGGTGGGAGGTAGGAAGAGGCAGCTGCTGTTCATCTCCATGAGAGGAAGGCCACTCTGAGAGGATGAGTGGAGAGGGGCCTTTCAGAAGATCTCTGAGTCAGAGCGAGTGGGGAGGCATCAGGATATTATTAGGGAGGTGTGCCTGCTGCCCTGCTATTATAGCTGAAATAAATGGTTCTCCTGCTTTAGACTGAACATAACACCTGCCCAGTGTTGCTTCACCAGGTATTACATGTGAGCTGTAACGCAGATTTGATACTATCGAAGCCCTAATGACACTTTAGACATTTGTGAAAGAGACAAAGGTCGTCAGGATGAAGCCGCAAACATGGAATAAGTGTAGCTGCAAGGTGCCAGAGTGAAGGAAGGCGTTGACAAACACACACTCGAATCTTGATTTGGCATCGAATGCAGTTAATTCTATACACGCAGGCCTGCTTTATTATTCTCTCGAATTTCTTGGCTGACTGAGGCTCTACAAACTCAGTATTATCGCATGTGAAACAGCTACACTGCACTTAATCTCTAGTTTAAATGCACTTAAATAAGTGATTGAATGTACAGCGCGAGAAACCAAATGTCACTGATGAGCTACTTTTTTGAAGCTTTGTGTAAAACATAAAGGCAGAAACGAAAATGTTAATGAATTGTCTGAGGAGTAGAAGATCAGAGGAGCCAAACGAATTTCATATCACACCTAAAGACCTGGCATTTAATTAAAGTGGCCTGAAAAATGCCTGCTTGGTTGGCTGACAACAGTTTCTCTTGAAGCAAATTAAAGAAATCAATTACTGCTGTGTGAAAGTGTAACGCCAGCACACTGGAGCCCCACAGCGCCACAATGAGACACCAGGCCAGGGGGAAAGGCGAGAGGAGGAGGGTGCCTTCAATGTGCCACATCTGACTGGCTCAGCTACAGAGTTTATCACGTCAACCTGTTACAGGCAACAGAGCCTGAAAGGGCCCACGCGCTGGAATGAAGCTGCAAATCAGCCTAGCTGCCTCCACAAGCCTGAGCCTCCTCCACTCTGCTCCCAGCTCTTACTCATTCTCTCACCTTCATTCTCCCTCTCTCTGTGTCACACACATGCTACACATGGAGAGTTAGAGATATTTCAGTGTAATAATGGCCATTTACTACCTTCTGCATACTGTGAAGTTTGCTCATCGCTGCTGGCCCCTCTGAATATGAAAAGCATGTGTTTTATGGATTAGGAAAGTCTGTTAAATACATATAGGCTCACGAGCTACTTTGGTACTGTTTAATATGGGGTTTGCTTCAAAATCACCTTAGTTCATCATGTCTCCAAGACAACAAGACCTGTCAAACTTTCCTTAGAGATTCTGCTGCAGATTTGTTGGGAATCTCTCTCTCCACTGCATCCCAAAGAATGCTCTACCGAATAGGGATCTGGTGAGTGCGGAGGTCATTTGAGCACAGCGATCACCAGTGACACTGTGTGTTATCCTGCTAGAGGCAGCCATCAGACGGTGGATGCACGGTGGTCATAAAAGGACGGACATGGTCAGCAACAATAGTCAGGCTAGCTGTGGCACTGAAACGATGCCCGGTTGGTATAAAGATAGATAAGATAACTCTTTATTGTCATTGCACAGTCATATATAGTAGAATGGTACAATGAAATTGGAAAACTGTCCTACGTCGGCACTCTATATAATACAACACGACACATCACAACGCAACACAAACAACACAACACAGTATATTAACTTAGTAATAAGAAAAATAAAGGGGCCCAGTGAGTGCCAAGAAAATATTGCCACACCACTACACCACCAACAACAGCCTGAACTTTTAATAAAAAGCAGGATTGATGCATGCTTTTGTGTTTTTGTGCCAAATTCTGACCCTACCATCTGAATTTTGCAGCAGAAATTTTAATTTATTAGATGAGGCAACACTTTTCCAATCTCCTGTTGTCTAATTTTGTGTTTTTAGCTGACAGGCATGGGACCCGGTGTGGCCTTCTGCTGTTGTAGACCATTTGCTTTGAGGTTCAGAGATGCTCTCTCTTCTCATTTGGGCCTTAAAGTGGCACTACTGTTTGACCTGATGAAGAGTGGAATTATTCCATATTTTTCCTAAATTCTAAACAAAGAAGATGCTAGTTTTATCCCAATATTTCTCCAAGTTCTTTAAATCTTTTGCAAATAAACTGTGTTTATTTTTTAAAGGCTCAGTAATTGTTGTTTACTCCAACAGTGAGTAGTAGTGTATTTACTGGGACTAATTCCAATTGTATTTGGTGCTCTAGTGGAAATCTGAAGCAGAAGGCCTGTGTGTGTGGGTTTGAGTCAAAGTAAGCTAAAGCGTGTGTGTTCATGATAATGAAAGAACATGTCAGCCTGTGCAGCTGTGTGACTCACTGATGTGGTTTTAATAGTTTTTGAAAAACAATGGAGCTCTGTGTCACAAAGGAATAAGCTAACAGGCTTTGGATACACAAACAACACTTGTTAATAGGGTCAGTTCACTATCACTGTTGGTCTTTCTGTGGGACTTGAAAATAACAACATTAATTGAATACTTCTAATTTTATGGTTTTAATTATCAACACACATCTCCTGAATTCAAGTTTTCACACCTTTTGTGTATATCCTTAAAAAACCTTTTTGCCTACTTGAACATTATGGAAAGACACTAAACAATGCAGACACACAACACTGCATTTGAACTGTTTAAAGCCAAAGTCATGTATATTAGATAAGTGAGGGGTATTTTTATTTTTGAGACTTCTACATCATCATGTTGTAAATGTACAACGTAATTGTGGGTGCTCCATACCAACTGTGCTGGAATATAATATAAATAGTAGTAAAAATTAGAATATATACAAAAATAAGAGACAGACGCACATTGGAGAACAAGCTGCAAAGTTCTTGGCAGTAGTGCAAAGACTTGATCTGAATAGAGTCCGTGTGTGAGTGGCCTGAGTGATGGGCGTTATTCACATCATGGCTCAGATTGGTCAGATTGGTGAGGTGGGTGGGCAGGGGCGGGGCGTGGGGATAGTGCTTGTTAACAGACCGAATGGTCCAGGGGAGGAAGCTATTTGTGAGTCTGGAGGTGTGGGACCTGATTGACCTGAGGCGCTGAGTGGAAGGGTCAAACAGGTGGTGGGCGCCTTGTGAAGTCCCTTATGAGTTCTTTGGTTTTAAGGACGCTCAGCTTCAGATCTCTACCTCCACCCTGTACGCTCTCAGCTCCATCAGAGATGAGCCTAACCATGGTGGAGTCATCGGCATAATTGACGATGACAGTGGTTGGGTGGGTTGGTGTGGAGGCATGTGTGTACATGGCCTAAAGTAGGGGGCTGAGAATGCAGCTGAGAATGCAGCCCCCTACTGTGGGAATCTGATGCCAAATGACAGTGGGAGGGAGAGGTGGGGGCAGAGTCAGACTGATTGAGGCCGGTTGGTCTGATATAACAAATATAATTTAAAGTAAAAGTCATATGTAAATGAGTATTTAAAGAAAATTGTCAGAAGGTTCAATAAAAACTAAATTTTACAAAAATGTGAATTTCTGTAAAATGGTTCAGACTTCAAAGGGATAATCTAGGTCAGGGGTGGGCAACTCCAGGCCTCGAGGGCCGGTGTCCTGCAGGTTTTAGATCTCACCTTGGGTCAACACACCTGAATCACATGATTAGTTTGTTACCAGGCCTCTGGAGAACTTCAGGACATGTTGAGGAGCTAATTTAGCCATTTAAATCAGCTGTGTTGGTTCGAGGACACATCTAAAACCTGCAGGGACACCGGCCCTCGAGGCCTGGAGTTGCCCACCCCTGATCTAGGTAAACAAATTTCCTGATTAACTACAGTAAAGTACCAACAGCTGGGGTTACTGCCTCCTCTGATTAACTCAGGGACCACTGTTACCTTCACCCTCCACATCTTCTCTCTCTCCTCTCTCAGCTCTTGGTATTTCTCAAGCTGTCCGTGTCCTTTTTCCTGATGTTGCTATCATTCAGTATAGCTACATCGACCACTACAGCCTTCTTTGCTTGTCCACCACCACTATGTTCGGTTGGCTAGCCTTCACCTGGTTGTCCATATGTATCTGTTAGTCCCACAGGATGTTACCTCTGTCATTCTCAGGGTTCTGTACTTTGGATGAAACCGTTCGTGCACTGATGCCTTGGATTTTATCGCCACCTTTTGCACGTTCATCATCTCAGCAGGGTATCTGTCCCTAGGTGTCAAATCCCCAGATACTGAACTTCCCATTCAGCTGATTCTTCAGAACATGCCTTATTCTCTGGATAGAATTAAGTGGTTGCAGCTTTCCTAGTCACACATTTATTGCTCCCATTCACATCTGGGATTCCAAAGTGCTTTTAGCCATCGTCAGAATCTGGAATCTTGTCTTCTGGTAGTACAATACCCTGAGTTCTGACTACCTTTCCTCGCTTTGTTACCATCCAACTACACTTCTACAGTCAAAATGACATTCCAGTGTCACTGCTGTAGATCCTAGTGGTATATATCAGTGAATCAATGTTTCAGTTACTCCTGGCATAGAGCTTGATGTCATCCATGTAGCGGAGCTGGTTGACCTTTGCTCTATTCTGTCGCTTCCATGTTGTGCTAAGGCAGGTTTTTGGCCTGTAGTTGGATTGCAATGACCCCCTTCTGGGTCTGTGCTGTGCAGGCATCGGTTAGTCATTCTGAGTGCATCATCTATTAGCAGCTGGTTAAGTTCTGCTGCCAGGCACTCATGGAGTACATTCAATTTCTTTAACCACATGAGGACCTGGCACTGCCCAGCTCTTCATGTATGACACTTTCTTGTTGGGTTGCTAGATCCTGTTCAGGGAGGATGTTGTGGTCTGTTCTTAGATCCACTAGCCAATGAGCATTGCTGTTATGTGTTACACTCTTCTCCCATTTGCTCTTCCAGTGTTACGCCAACTCCAACCTTGGTGGGGATGGCCAACGTGTGCTCTACCTGCCACACAGAGGACACCTTGGATGGTTCAATGGGGAACATCTGGTTTATTCTACTGACTTCTGTACTTCTTCAGGTGACTGGCCAAGGCTGTCTTTGAATGTGTGTGAATGTTAGATAGAAAGCATTTATGTAGAAATAACATAGACAAAAATCTCCCTGGTTTGGAGGGTACTGTTCTTTGTGGCCATTGCTCATCTTTTGGTTAAGCATCTCGAGGGATCACTGTTGGGATGGTGTAGATCCGCTGGTTGGTTCCAACGATGGTCAAAGTAGGGATTGTTCATAATGCTACATTTACATATTTCTGATTTTCAGAGCGTACTTTATGTAGTCTTGGTAAACATCCATGGAGCATCAAGGTTTCCTCAGGTTACACACGTCTGATGATATTCTATGGGCAAGAATTACAAAAGTACCCTGAGGTAGATTGAGCCTTAAAAAGTAATTTCCTTAAAATTGTGAAATTTGTCTGGATTTAAATAAAATGTGAATAAGTGTGATCATACTTGTATATCAGCAAATAAAAGGAAATATACAAAACTGCAATTTCAAAATACTTGCAAGGCATGAAAACAAGTCGAGTTATTTCATCTAACTAAAAAAATGCTTGTGTTCCTTTTCAAATATTAGCATTTACATTTACATATTTGTTTAGACGCCCCTATTCTAACTCCTGCACATTCTGATGTGCGACTAAAGAGCCGTTGGTGACAACCTCTGCGTGCAACAAATAGAAAAAGAACATGTTTACTTAGCAGGCTGTCCATGAGAGCGAAAGGGGAATTATTAGTGAAGAGCAAGGCCGATATGCCGTAGATTCACAGCTGATAGATTTGGCTTACTGGTGACTTAAGAGATAATAATTACATGCTAGTGGCCTGTTGAAGGAAGCACCAATATATTATAGTAATACTTGTTGTCAGATTCCTGCTGTTCAATTTTCATACTGTATGGTATGTGTACTGTGTTATTCAGGCGGAAATGACTGCCACCCTCTCTAAATGTTAATCTCACTTTCATCAAATCAATGTCACCACACAAAACAGGAGCAGCATTCGCATACGCTTTGTCCAAATATTCATACGGGCACTCAAGGTCAGCATGTACACGTCAATTCAGTTTGACAAAGCGCTGACATGGACATTAGATAGTAGGGCTGGGTATCGTCACTGATTTCTAGAATCGATTCAATTCCGATTCACAAGGTCCCGAATCGATTCGATCCACGATTCGATTTAATTCGATTTAATTCGATTCGATTCGATTTAAATCTGGGATATTTTGACAGTCAGAAATATTATAATTCAGATCAGTACATTTACATATTTTTGTATCTATAAAAAGGAAGCTGACACTCTCAAGACTTTATCCAAGGTGTGAGCATCACAGCAGATGCCTTTGTGTCAAAGTAGCTGAAGATAAAACACAGAAAAACATGTAGGTGATTTTCCTGGCCTGGGATTTTATAAAAATATTCTGCAGTACATCAAAAACGAAAGAAAACCATTAATTAATCAACATTACCTCTGACGTTACAGCGGTTTTATTAGAGACATGACTAAGCATTTTGCATTTTGAATAATTTTAAAAAGTTTCAATTTGTTCAGTATTGAACAGCAGAAATGAGGTTTTCTTTTCGGAAGAATGTAAAAGGGGAAAAAACAGCGGCCGACAGCGCTGTAAGCAACAGTAGACTTGTGTAACAAGCAAGCGAATAATGAAGAAAGCGAAACTGTTCGAGAGAGAGGGGGGGGGGGGGGGGGAGAGAGAGGGGGAGGGAGAGAGGGAGAGAGAGAGAGCTGCGCATCGCAATGGAAGCAAAACAGTAAAAGAGTGAATTCATGACGATGTTTATGTGAAGCGTTTGGATCTTCTTTAGCTGCTGGTTCGGTCAATGTTGTTTGGAGAGAGATCAAACTAACAGCTTTAGAATCAGCGCATAAAGGGCGTGAACACAAAGCGCAGACCCGGATCAGCGAGCTGTCGGCTTTCAGCCCCGACTGTGAGAAAGGCGACATCTAACTGATTCTGATCCGCGGGTCGCGCTGTGTGTTTAAGTCTATGTGCAGAATCCCTGTACCTGCTCTCATTTACTGTTTGGTGGTTCTTGAAATTTTGTGAGATGTCACCAGAGATTCTGGCATTTCGGACAAAATAAATTTATATTAAAAAATCGATTCAGGATTTTAATGAATCGATTTTACGTTATCCAAGCCAGAATCGATTTTAATCGATGAATCGATTATAAAAACCCACCCCTATTAGATAGTTAATGGCAACCAAAAGGATACTGAATTTGAATGAAAATGGTTGAATTTTTATTATTATTATTGTGATTATTTTAAAAGGAACGTTGAATGCGTCTTCACCTCGCTGTGAACCTCTGTGTCTGAGCCCTCTGCTGTCATTACATATTGACCTTACACAGCTACATTTAAAAAACATACGCACACACACGCACAAATACACATATAAACACACACCTTGCTCTGCCTTATTCAGTTTCAGCATGGCTGCCTGACAGGTGTGAAAGATTCCTCTCCTTGTAGCACCACGGTTATTATTCTGCTGCACCAGGAGCTGCCACCCCCCTTCACATCCAGTCCCTAAAATCTAGCCTGTTTTTCTGATAAGGCTGTTTCCATGAGAAACTACTGGAGGCTGCCAGCCTGATACGCAATGCTTCAGCACACATCACGACATGCCTAATACTGTGTACCGCAATATTAAAACTACCTACCTAATATAAGTCCTTGTAGTGGCCCCCCAGCTTTGGACTCTTGTTCAGTTGCTTTCAAAGGATGTTTGGTCTGATTGAGGTCTGGGGAATTTGGACACTGGGTGGACATTTGCACTTACCCCTTGTAGCTGGTGCATGACAAAGAAAAATGGAAGTGTCAAAACAACATGTTTAATGTTGGATTTATGGTCCCAGACTGGTATCTATTTGCTCTTTGGCCATGCAGAAGGAAGCATTAGTGGTATTATTGCAACCACAGCAGACATGCTAGCATGCGGTACTTCAAAAAAAAAACAAGAGTGCTGAGCCAGCGATTGTGTCGCCTTTCATAGATAAAATGCTTATTGGTTGACAAAGAAACAGGAAAGGAAGAAATAGTTCAGTTCACCACAAATACACCGAAGACGAAGAAGAAAAAAGAAAACAAAGGTCAAAAACGCACATGAAAAAGCAGAATAGCTGCAATGGAACATTTTCATTGTTTTTAACACTTAGTTTCACTTCCCTTCAAAGACCGTCTGTGTATATTTGCTTCGCTCGGCAGCAGGAGGAGCATTACACTGTACATGAGAGCTAAAAGCAGCTATTTTACTGATAAGCAAGGATTGGATATGACTGTGTAAACGACTTGTCAATCACAAGCCGTTATCCAGTAGTATACATTTGATATGGACCCCAATAAGCGACTGAGGCCATGAAGGGTTTAGCACAATGGTCAGGGCCAAGGGTCGTTTTCCCTCCTCTGTAACTGCAGCTATTGTCCCCTGACATCTGACCACACCGCATGCACATAATTTGCAAGAATGTAATGTCCTTATTGCTGCTTAGAGATGGTGGTGACTCTTAAAGCAGAGCCAACGGGAATCGACAAGTGATATCAATAAATCGGAACAGCTAAATTCTTATCAGTTCCCATGCCGGCTTCGGTTGTTGCTCGTTTCATCTCGTATGTACACATGAGTGCGTTTGTCTGCTGCTTATTTTACTGGTTCAAGTAAAATGCAATACATTTTAATATAAACATGCAGATGTCCACTATCAAATGCACAAAGTCTTGGTAAAGTGTTTAAATGTAAACATGGAAAAAGCATGTGTTGCATAGGCTTGTAGTTCAGGCTCTGAACTACGGAGATTATCAACTATTTCAGTTCCCCAATAAACAGTAAACAGGACAAATCTGATTAATATTCTCCATCGTCACTCCAATTAACAACGTTAATGTTATGTTGTATTAAAGTGCTGTATTTGTAGCTGAGTGAGAAACGTAACAACACAGTGGACCTCCACTGGGCTTTTTCCTGCAGTTTCAACTTTACGCTTGGACTTAATTTCACGTAACCTGATAATAAGCCATTCATGCATTACAAGTTTGTTTGCTCACCATTCAAAACACATCGATCTCGGCACGCTGGCATGAACTTGATGGTCTACTTCCAGTCACAGCAGGGAAAGAAACAGCTTGTCATTCAAACCCAAAAGAATACAGATGCAGTTAAGAATTTATTTTCACTTATAAAAGAGAGCACTGGTTGAGTTTATGTATTTTATATGTGGAGCTCACTCCACTTTCATTAGCAATTCTGATTTAAAAGTCAACATTTTGTAGCACTTCGAGAATTTCAAATGTTTTAACAGATATCTTGTTTGTGAAATGAGTTGTTTACTTTTCAACCTGACAATTACAAGAAAATGCAGAGATCTAAACATCTCTGAGGGAATGGGTTTCATTTGTGCATGGAAATGAAAAAATAACACAACTGCAAGCATTAGCTGCATGTGCTTTCTAGTTAAATTATTGTCATGGGACCACACAACCGCACATTTTATACAATGGCACCATTATTTCTGAGCTGCAGAAAAAAATGCACATTAGCTGCAATATCTAATCTAATCCATCTACCCAATGTGTCTAATGATTTTGAGTCTGTGATAACATGTATAACATGTTGTTGAAGCATTTTTCTGCACCAAAAAATAGTTTGGGGATGATTTGTTTGTTTCTTATTTGATTCACGTCCATCTGATTGGGTGATATATCCTTATGCGCTGCATTTACAGCTCTGTGATGTTTTTTTTGTGTACAGAGTGAAATTGCTCAGAGTGACACATCCAATAAAATACAGCAGTGGTGTGAGACAGCATGTGGGAGTTTTTCCCTTCAGTTAAGTTGTCCTAAACCTAAAAAAACGAACCACGTTTTAATGCCCGAAGTCAAGCTGACTTAAGAATTTGGGGGTCGGGGTTATGGTGACATATTCAGGAATTTGTAATATGTACTTTTCATTATCTAAGATTTCCTAAGGATGGGAAAGTGATATAAAAGTTAAACAAAAGTCAAAATTCACATGAACATATGAACATTGCTAAAAGAAAGTCATGCTCCAACCCTGAGAAATGCCATGGTCTTATTCTGTGTACTGTTACTGCTTTTGCTGTGACTCAACGAGTGCATTTGATTCGGCCTTGTGTCTGGGGAAGGTGTTCTGCATGGTTGCGTATGGGCAGCAGGGAGTGCTAAAGGCAAAAAACGCACTTTTTCTCTTCAAGAAAATGTGAAGATCCCCACGGTAATTCTATACAGGACTGAGAGGGTCAGATGAAGTTTGCTCGCCCACCAAGTTCAGGGTGTGTGTGTTTGATAAAGTTCTCATAGCAGAGATCTGAGACTTTCCCCAGTCTCAGCAGTCCAAAACACTCATCCGAATCTTGCTGACAGCGGACGGCAAGCAGATAGAGTTAATATGAGAAAGCTAATGCATATGAATAAGGTAAATGAAAGCTGATGAATGTTATCCCTTATCTCCATAAAGATTAGACTATTCCCTTGAACCTCTGTCAAGGACACACACAATAAAGAACAAATTTGAAGAGTTAGCTTGTCTAGCAATTTGATGGACGTCGATAAGGTTACATCACAGTTATAGATACAACGTCCGGACGGGGACACCGTGTATGATATGAACTAAAGTGCCGAGGAGGCTTCTGTTCATTTTTTTAACAGTTTGTCCACCCTCATGGTCATTGCTGAAAGAAATCTATGTGGATTTCTAAAGACCTTATAACAATATCCTGGAGCTATTTAAACATTAGAGTTATTAAAATGAATATGTCTATTAGGATCTTTTCCTCCCTTGAGTCTCCTGCTATCTGACGAGTATATATACTCTCATTCTCCTCTTTATTTTCTTGGTGTCAGATCAATCATGCACCATCCCAACTCAAGGTGAAACCCATCAAAGTGTCATTCCCCCATTGTCAGTGATTCACAAGAAACTCCGACACACAGACGGGCAGGCAGACAAACAGAAAGACAACATCAACAAGTGAGTTAGGGGGAAAACAAACAGCCGTGAGGCCTGGAGAGATTAATCTGCTTTACTGCAGTTCCTCAAGAGGAAAACTGGGGAACTTCTCTGAGAACACAACTCGCTGCCATAAAGCCAGCCCATAAACATCATGCAGAAAAGATTAGGTCGCTTCAATCACTGAGATAAGATAAGTTGGTGAAACTTTGCCCAGAAGTTACTGGGTTGACAAACCTCATGAGGTTGCTTTCCTTTTGTAAATCAGATTTTAGCTGAGCGACAGAGTCGGCGCCTACGTTCACCATGCTGTGGACCGCGAGTCTCTGCGTCCTCTGGGCCTCATCGGTCCTCGGAGCGCCGGTAAACAACGAGAGACAGAAGGTGCTGCTGATCTCATTCGATGGTTTCCGGTGGGATTACGACCGCGACGTGGACACGCCGAACCTCGACCAAATGGCCGAGGACGGCGTCAAAGCCCTGTATGTCACCCCTCCGTACCTCACCATCACCAGTCCGACACACTTCACCCTCTTGACAGGTAAAGAGTTTCATTTTCTACAGCAGCGCTTCTACTTGGCAGGGGATCTGCATATCATGACAGAGTAGTAACCGCTCTGAGTTTACTTTGCAAGTATTGAAAAAGCCACAGGAAAAAGGAATTAGTTGTAATTGAATGTCCCAGGGTCCAACGGCTTTTATAGCTGAGTAAGATGATTATGCTTGGATGACTGAGGGAAGAATTCTCTGCTCCTTTTTTTTTATTTTGTATTCTGACTCTCGAATCATCAGCGCCTGCTAAAAGAAATTTAACTTCCTTGAAATTAAATTCCTCTAATCTCCGAAGTTGGTCGTAAGACCTTGTCCAAAAGCATCATGCCACTCAGCCCGTTAAGTTGATAGAATTTTTAATGTGAATGTGTCACGCTATGAATAATGAGAGCAAGCCAACTGACAGTGATTCTCTTCTGCAGGCCGCTACATCGAGAATCACGGGGTAATCCACAACATGTTTTTCAACACAACCACCGGAGAGAAGAAGTCTTACTATCAGAGTCAGTTTGTGAATCAGTGGTGGGACAATGGCACTCTGCCTATCTGGATCACAGCACAGAGACAGGTCTGCGCAGCACAATTTCCATCTCATCACTGTGAGAGACTGTTTTGCTGTTTACAGAAATAGAAACCATTTCTCTTGACAAAACACCTCTGAAGGCTCGCTGAATGATTTCAGGAAGATCACCGCAGTTAGACTGCAAATAATTCTGCAGGCGTAGATGTTAACGGCATGCAAATGACAGCTGCTCTAAGTTTGCTTCAAAGGTTAAGCTGTAGGTTTAAGAAAATTAATCAAAATCCGGCTATTACTGATGTGCTTTCCTAGCGTGTTGACCCACAGTATGAACAGATGTAGCTTTCACATACTTGTCAGCGTGTCAAGTGCATATGTCATGTTTATGTTAATGCGGCCTTGTTTTTTTCTAACCTTCCAGGGCCTAAAAGCTGGCTCTCTTCACTTTCCTGGCACAGCTTCCAGTTACCAGGGACAGTTTGCTAAGCCGAGGGAAGTGGAGCCGCAGCTTTACAACTACAAGAACGAGACCGCTTGGCGAGAAAACACAGATAAAGTGATGAGCTGGTTCAGAGACAAGAACGTGGACTTTGTTTCCTTCTACTTTGGCGAGCCTGACGGTGCAGGCCACAGATACGGTCCGGACTCGAATGAACGTAGAGAGATGGTGAAACAAGTGGACCGAACAGTGGGCTATATTCGGCAATCAGCTGAGCGACACGGGCTGACTCACCGCCTTAACATCATCATCACGTCAGACCACGGCATGTCCACCGTGTATCGTAATGGTCTGGTGGAGGAAATCACCCTGTCAAAGATCCCAGGCTTTTCATTCGGGGACCTGTCCTTCCACTTGGTGGACTACGGACCTTCCGGGATGCTGTCGCCCAAGCCAGGCAGGCTGGAGGCGGTGTACAATGCCTTAAAAGGGGCTCATCCACATCTCCACGTGTACAAGAAGGAGGACGTGCCAGAGCACCTTCGCTTTACTAAAAACGATCGCATCCTCCCCATCATTTTATGGGCCGACCCTGGATACGTAATCAACGGGGTACGTTGACGGATGCTCAATTGTGTTTTTCACACTCTCACCTGACAAGCTGTCAGACAAGATCTTCAGCAGCAATCATACGTGCCAAATCTAACATTTACTCATGCCAGGGCATCACATAGTGCCATTTTTTTCAGCAGCTGCTGTGTGGTACAACTGTACGCAGCAATATTTCCCTCAGAGAGATAACAAGCTCGAAAGTCCACAAGTTGGAGAAGTGGAGGGTAAAGTTATAGGTTTATCAGCCAGGAGATGATAGTTTTGATTGTGTTTAGACCTTAGTCTTTTGCACTTTGATGGTTAGCTTCAGAGACTGTGAACATCCCCCGAGTCAAAGGTATGAGGATCAGAGCTGAGGTTAAAATGAGCAGTTTGGTTAACATTAACCCTTTGTACAGAATTACTGCATGTTTCGGTCACCAAACAGAAAAAAATGCAATGCCTAAATATATGAGAAATAATTTGTTTAACATGGGGCTAAAGCAAAACTGAACCCTAACCCTAGATAGGTCGCTGGTGACCTCGGGGATGTCAAGACGTTAAAACCACTTGCTCAGAGTCAAGAAATCATCAAGGTTGGCGTTACAGCATGCTGCTTTACAACAGTAAGCATGCATATTAATAAAAGCAAACACAACCAAACTAGAACGAATAAACTCCTACTTATTTATCTAAGCATGAGAAGCAATGGCCTTTAGAAAGCTGCAACAATATGGTCATTTCATAGGATTCCAGTGACTCCAGAAAGTTTACAACCACAAAAAGTGTGGTAGCAATTCTAGCTAGTTTTATAGTTTTACAGCAGCCTGTAGGTTTAAATTATGAAATGTGATTATGAACGTGTGTTTCAGCTATTTTACAGAGTAACGTGAAAGTAATCTAACGAGTAGGATAATGAATTACTGTCTCCTTGGAGGACTTAAGTAACGTCCTTACTTTTAAGAAAAATGTATATATGTAATAATTACTTTTGAGTAATGACCCCCACAGCGGTCACAACAAAAAGGGGGAAGTTTCTCCAACAGCACAAAATTAATTTGCACAAAATGTCTTTGCTATAACTGCTACGCTATCAAAGCAAAGCTAATGAGACGCAATTAAAATCGATAAATGATATCGATAACGGAATCTGAATCGATAAAGTCTTACCAGTTCTTCTTCCTTTCATTCACCCTCAACATAGAGAGCTGACATTTGTTCTCATGCAACATAATAAACTGCAAAGTGCAGCTTCGGCAAACATTCGCACTTCTTGTTGTAACTTATTAACAACCAGGCAATTTATGTGATTATGACCTACGTAGGTGGTCATAAGGATTCTAAATGACAAGCACTTCTATAGCGATAAAGAGCCAGATTAATTATCTGTACATGCCATCTGGGCTTTTTTCTACAAATTTCCTCATTTCTTGACTACAGAAATAATTAAATTACTTAAATTCTGCTCATTGAAAATACTTAAACTGGGCTCTTTTCAGCCAGACGCAAGGAGTTAAATTCTAATCTTAGTACATTACAATTTTAATCAAGTGCATTTGCACGTCCTCAGGATAATCCAGGCCTTGCTGATGACATGCAGTACGCTCTCAAATGCTTCATGAAGCTATTCATGCCTCAAAATTCAAAATTAGCATTTTCATTTGGCTCTACACTCACTCAGTCACTCTGCTGTGCAGCAACTTTGCAAGCAAATGTGTCCATCAGTACTGAGAACCATTAACTCACAACTTAATTTAAAAGAGGAAATTTTAAAATTCTGGAATGTCCTAAAAACCCTGAAAAAGAGGAAAATAGATTTTTTCTTTTAATCCAGTGACAAAATGTGTTAAATCCCAGGTCTGTATGTTGGGACTGGAAATTTGGCTCTTCGTTCCCTCCATTTTTTTTATATACTCATTTTAGTTTGATCTAAGAGAAGGAAAAAAATGTCGAGATGGTTACATAACACAGAGACAACTGTGTATTCTGAATTCTGGAAATGTGTTGGAAAACTACTATATATAACATTTAATTATGAAACCATTTTAAATCTTTAAAGTATTTCATGAAAATGAACATTTTCGAGTTGGATTAACGGTCTCATTTAGGCATTATCACTGGCTGGCAGCAGTCACAAAGGGTGAAAGGGCTTTCATTGCACAATGTAGACAATCCGCTTTGGCTTGGTCAATACCTCCCTCTGCTGACTGACTGAGAGTAGACCAAGATGTGGACGTCTGTTGAGGTTTTATTTTATTTGACTACCTTTTGAAAGTTAGATTCTAATTGAATCTATCAAACTGGGTCAAGAGAGTTATGTTATCCATCCTGTCCTTGCAGTATTTCCCAGTTCAATTCAACAAGGGAGAGCATGGCTATGACAACCAAGCGATGGACATGAAGCCTTTCTTCAGGGCAGTGGGTCCAGCGTTTCACAAAAACCTAAAGGTGGGGCCCTTTGAGACAGTGAACATCTACCCCTTGATGTGTCACATCCTGGGCATCGAGCCAGAGGTCAATGACGGCCATCTCGACGCTACCAAACACATGCTGGTTACTAGCACTGCTGCTCGAGGTGAGTTTATATCAGACTAATGAGTCTCTCCCCGTGGCACTGAAAGTGTGTCGCTCCAACACCTGCTCCTTCATTACTGGGCCGATCATCCATCATTTCTGACTTTAGTTGTGTCCAAATCAGATGTAGGGTTGCTATAGGTTACAACTACAAATTACATCTGGTGTTCTCGAGGCGAGGTTGGAAACATTTTTTTCCTCCAATGAAGTCTAAAGAGCTCATATATGAAAGTAAAGAAAAGTAGAAAAGTTCACAAAAATCATCTAATCTTCATAAAAACAGCAGAAATGGGCACCTTACTACTGCTTTTGTGCTTTTCAGTCATTTGATATCTTCAGCCCAAGACCCAATGGTTACTGATAAATACTAAAACATTAATACAGGTTACAAATGTATCCTTTGATTTGGCTCTCAAAACAGAAGGAAAGAATTAACTGGTTAATTTGTTGATTTAATACACATTTGGTGTTTTATTGAGCATCTGACTGGAAAAATGGTAAATGTGGGAGTGAGTCAGCATACACTACATAGTAATAAATGAATATGTCAGCCAGAACAACTCACTGATGACTCATTGATGTGTTAAGTCAAAGTGAATCTCAAACATGTATCATCTCGCTGATGTAACAAGGCGAAGAAATGCTTATATCAAAACCAGATATTATTTAGTTAGTACAACCCACCTCTGATCTAAATAATAATAATAATTCTTCAATTATTCACATGTTGGTGTGTCTACTATCTGGTATCATCAAACTAAGGTAAGATACTAAATGTTATCGATATGATCACATATTTTTTTCAGTGGTCGCAAACACTAAAAGCTGATTGGCTCGCTTACTTTGACGTGTGATGTAATAATGAAGTCATCAGGTCAGGATGCACTCTGTGCCATTTCTTTTATTCAATTTTTATTATTGTTCTTTCTATTAAAAATTAGGTTAATATTAAAAATAAATAACAATATTACTTGTTTGACATAATAGGATTTTTCCCACCACTTGGGCCGACCCAAAACTTGTCAGACTGTCTATGAAAACTCAGACATTTTTATAAAAATAAACCTCAGACCTGTTAAAACTTGGCCTACATTTCAACAACTTGTATATGTAACTTTATATTTACAATAATGGATTGAGCAGGACGACACTGTTGTTCCCTGACAAACACTTTCTTCAGTCCTTACCACTGCAGTCCCCTCCCCCTTTAGCCACACCCCTAGACTGGTCACCACACAGATAACTGTTATGCTGGACAGCCATTAATATGCACCGATCTCTTCTTAGACACCTTTGCCTGCTGGCTTTTATGAAATATATAACAGAGCCATATTTAACTCTCACATTTGTAAAGCACAAAGTCATCACTGAACTAGCAAGAAAACAAGACACAGTCAGACAAATCACGCTAGCAAGACATGCAGATATAAACACAAATACGAAAGTTATAATATGTGGTTAACATAACAGTATACTGTCAATTTACCCCAAACAATGATCCTTTCTTAATTCTACCCAAGTACTTCTGTTGCTCAAACTGTTATAGAACAAATCTAAGGATATTGGCCCACACCGTTTTTCACACCATGTGATGAGGCACATAATCAATAGTGGGTCAATGACCCTCCATAAGAGACAGCTCCCACTAGGGCTTAAATACCTGGGTCTCTTCAGCATATGGTCTTATGACCGAAGAAGAAACTTAAAGAAGTCCAGGCGCTTTCTTTTCCAAGCTCCATGACCGGGTCGTCTTTGAGCTCTGAAAGCAAATAAAAATCGATACAATTAAATAACACTAACATTTTTTATGTCAGTACAGAAATATTAAAGCAAAAGGCTTCATAAAAAATTTAATCTTCAATGTGTGAATTTTTTGTTTTTCTTTCTTCTTTCAGCTGAAAGTAGTTCACACAGGAAGTACATGAAAAACGCCTTCACTGGACTGGCTGCGGTAGCTGGATTTCTTGTCATAGTGTTTGCAGCAGCAGTGGTCCAACGACTACTCAAGCAGAAACGCAAGACAAAGAGGTAATGACTTATTCATTCAAAACTGTTATACATCCAAGACAAATAAAAATCTATATGGTAAATGGCCTGTATTTGTTTAGCGCTTTACTAGTCCCTAAGGACCCCAAAGCGCTTTACATCCAGTCATCCACCCATTCACGCACACATTCACACACTGGTGATGGCAGCTATATTGTAGCCACAGCCACCCTGGGGCGCACTGACAGAGGCAAGGCTGCCGGACACTGGCGCCACCGGGCCCTCTGACCACCACCAGTAAGCAACGGGTGAAGTGTCTTGCCCAACGACAGAACGACCGAGACTGTCGGAGCCAAGTAAAATTTCTTTACTTTGTGTTTCAGATCAGGAAG
Organism: Rhamphochromis longiceps; assembly: GCF_057381845.1. NCBI lineage: Eukaryota > Metazoa > Chordata > Actinopteri > Cichliformes > Cichlidae > Rhamphochromis > Rhamphochromis longiceps. The sequence goes on along the minus strand of NC_140560.1, from coordinate 35,338,002 downwards.
TTTGAGAGATCTTCCGGAAAACGAAGACGCACATCAAACTCCATTTTGAACATCACAATAATGAAGAGAGATTTAAAAGCAGCTCCCTGTGGACGGACCCTCTGCATGATTCTCTTTCATGGCAAATTGCATTAGAACCCAAAGAGCAGAGTGTAAATTATTATTTAAGCTATTTTCAAATAATACAAAGTGACAAGAGAAGGATCAGAACAAGTTTAACTGGAGATGCCCTGGTTTATGCATGAATGAAGAACATTTAGGTCTTTTTCAAATCTGCTGTAATTAAATGGGAATAAACATCCATAAGCAGTGCTGTGTTGGGACACTGGAATATAAACATCTGAGACCATTACCGTAACGTTATATTACTTTTATGTACTAAATAAACATAAAAGCCATAAAGCAAAACGAGGTGTTGGGGTGAGGCTGTGAGCAATTAAATTAAGATAAAAGGTGCTGAGAACAAAGTAGCGATCATCATATTAAGGCCATCGCGTCTCTACTTTCATTTAAAGAAGTGAATACACGTCTACGGTGGCTGCCAAGTGACATATTTTGAGGAACTACATACTCATCAGTTGCCGCCTCTCCTCGGATAAAAATGTCAAGTTAAACACGGGTGCTCAACACTTCCGGTTGTAACTTTCAACATAAATGTAAACCCTCTGGGTTTTTTATATTGTCTATATATCAAAAGTTCAAATATATATTTTGACTTGTACGCCAGAACCGTTTAGTTCTCATTAGCTGAGTCCTCATTTTTTTTCTTTTTAGCATAACATTTAAGACTTGTATGGAACTTATTTAAATACAATACTTTAATCAACATGCTGCCCTTTAAACTTGTACTACGTGAACTGGTTATTTAACTGGTTTACTTGCTTGAGTTTGTTTTTTGCGTAAAGCATGTTAAAATAAATCTTGTGCATAAAATTAACGGAATAAACTATTCTATTATGAAATCAATTTTTGAGTGCATTTTATTTTTTATTAGTCCTTTATTTATCCAGGTAAAAAAAAAAATCTCATTTCCAAGAGAGACCTGACATCAAATATTATATATTCTGACTGTATAAGTTTTTAATTGTTTTTTTCTTGATATTTTTGCATTCATGTTAAGCGCAGTTTGTGTCGTTATATAAGCCTAGATGCTTTAAAAAATTTCTTGCGGGATAACAAATTAAAATTAGCCCTCTGGCTGAATTTTGGCACTCGGGCGTTCTTTTATTTTGAAGGCGGGCCCTTGAGCATCCGGTTTGGTCCCAGCGTAATTCCGCCGTGCGGGCGCCGCGCTGTTCTTTTGATAAAGGATTCTTATGCAAGGGCGAAGGCAGACATGGAGGAACTGAGCGCCGTGGGAGAGCAGGTTTTTGATGCGGAATGCATCTTAAACAAACGAATGAGAAAGGTCAGCGCTGTGAAACCGCTGTGTTAGATTTTATCCACGTATTTTTCTCCTATTTTACAAACGGTCTGTTTCTCTTTTGGGGGTTTTCTTTCAGGGAAAGTTGGAGTTTCTCGTCAAGTGGAGGGGATGGTCATCCAAGTAAGTACAAGTGGTGCTGCTCCGGCCGAAACAATGAAAACAACAACAGCGTGTCGCTTGTTGCTTTTAGCTAAACCCAAACTTTTATTTTTTATTTTTAAAAAAATAAATAAAAGCACAAGAATCCAAATTTTAACAGCAGTAAAATGAAACTCCGTTATTTCCACCTGAGGGTTTTACACAATACACATTTGCTTCCTTTTGTTCGATATTTACGTTTTGGAAGTTATCGGATAGCCAAAGAAAACACTTTAGGGCTAATTCAGCTTTTCATACATCAACTTATTCATTTTAGTTATGACGTTTGGCTGATTTTATTCATCGTTTTTAAGTTTTATCTTTTTTTTGTCTTTGACTCGGACTGGGACATCCGAAATTCACGATGGTTACTTGATATTTATTTAAATGTATATATATATAAGTATTTCTCTGTGCTGTTCCACTCGAAGTGTGTGTTATACGTGCATGTTTGTGCCTGTAAATCTCCACTACGCCTTCATTTCTTGTCACTTGCCCTCTGTTCACTTCACATTGTTGCTGTAATCCACCATCAATGCACACTGTTGCCTGCCAGCTCCATGGCTTTCTGTTAGAACCACATCCTTTGTGTGTGTGTGTGTGTGTGTGTGTGTGTGCAACGAAAGGGTGGGGGTTGATTATTTCACTGGTGACTGCAGATCAGAATGGGCCATTCACCAGCTCCTGATAAAGCGAGTGGTCATTGAAAAGGCCTGTTTTCAGTTTGTTTCTGCACTTAGCCCATTTAGTTATTTTCTCCTCAATTTATGCTCACTATCAAATTATTAGTCACTGAATGGGGCCACTGATGCAGCCACACTCAGGAATCAAGCTAACGGACGCTCAAACTTAAGTTTCAGATATAAGATTGAAAAACAAACAAGAAGCAAATTCAATAACTCGGCAGTGCAACAGCCAGCCTTTGACATCGTGTGCAGGCACCACCAACAAAGCTCTGCAAAACAAAGTTATTTGTGTTGATGGAAAAAAAGAAAAAGAAAATCTTCATTCTGTATTTTTACAACGTCCCACTCATGTTGGTAACCTCCGTGACCCAAAGTAATGCGCTTACTTCCTTCCTCAACAAACACAACTGTGCTTGTTGAGGAAACAAAGGAAGTGTAAAAAACTGATTCGGTGTAGTACCTAAAGTCAGCAGTTTGATTGATGCCTCACGTATGGTGTGATGTATAGAATCGATCAGATTTTTAACTTTTACCCTTATGGATTACATATCTGTCATCCACTCAGTCCTTATTACTGTTTAATAAACCGTTTTTGTAGCTGTTTAAATCATTCTCAAACCACAAGTGCAGGGACAGACGGGTCTTCACTCTACATATTAAGATATTGTTTACTAATTAGTGTTTTATGACTTTGTGGTTACACGGGTCTGTTTGTCTCTATAAAGCCAAGCTGTCACTAGCTGTAGTGTTGTTTTAATCTCCCGAGTATTAGATTTCTGTTCTCGTCCTTTTTCGAGCTCACCTGAGACGTCTTTAAATAAAGTGAGGGACTGCCTGTGCTCAGTTTATGGCTGCTAGAACAACAGAGCCCTGTGTTGCTCAATGAATGGACTCTGTTGAAAAGTCATTTTCTAAATCTGGAAGCACTCCTCAAACTGTGGAGTACCTTTAGTTTTTGATTTGGATTAACACTAAAATGTGTGTTAATGTTTCGCCATGTCTGCTCACTTCAGACACAACAGCTGGGAGCCCCAAGAAAATATCCTCGACCCGAGACTGCTGGCTGCATTCAACAAGAAGTAAGTGTCTACGTTAAGATGTACCGCACTTTAAAGTTTGCTGTGCTACGCGATGCTGTAGTTGTTGCAGTCGTAACTCTGTTGGCATTTAAAACACACAACATTAATATGAAATATGTTTAATAATTATGACTCCTTGTTTCATGTTTGCTGATGTATTACAGAGAGCAGGAAAAGGAGCTTCTGCTGCGTAAAAGAGGGAAGAGGCCCAGAGGACGGCCTCGGAAAATCCTTGTAAGTTTGATTCAAAAGATGATTTTTTTTTGCAGGATTTAGTCCCAAACAGAGTATCTAACATTCCCTTCTTATTAAAAACATAGGAAAATATGCCTGAAGCTCCAAAGTCGAGCAGCTCCTCGTCTGGCTCGTCGTCATCCTCGTCCGATTCCTCGTCTTCGTGCTCCTCTTCCTCGTCGTCCTCGGATGATGACGACGATGACGACGGCGGCCAAGTTAAACAAGTCAGCCCAAGCGTGAGAACGAGAGAGCTGAATCCTGTCCCTCAGAAGAAGGCGCAGATAGTCATGGCGAAACAGGAGCCTCCCAAGAAACGGAGTAGGAAACCTCTGCCCTCCGAAGTGAAGGAGTTCCAGCAGAACAAGGGCCCGCGCAAGACTGCCAAAGATACGGATATTCCAGGAGCAATCAAGAAGCCGGTTCACCCGGCCAGCTTTACCTTCATGGGTTTCCACCGGGGCTCGGCCAGGGATACGGTGGGTGGTCCGAACAGAAGCTCCCTCGCCCAGGTCGGTGCTGTTAAAAACTCCTTGAGCTCCGTGGGATCTGGCAGGCCGTCGATCCAGCCTTCCTCTCTTCCGCTGAACAAGTCCAGCCAAAGCAGAAATGTCACCGAGAGTAAACTTCCCGTCTCCGGTATGAGCAGCGGGACAAGCCTGGATTTAAAAGCAGCTCCTAGTAAATCAAAAGGCGTAGCAGCGCTGAATCTGAATACATCCAAACACCCCATTCAAGGAACCACTCAGCATACACTAAGCTCCCCTAATGGACAAAAGAAACCGGCCCCTGTGACGACAGCGCAGCGGATACCCGGTGCTAAAACGGCGGCGTCCTTGCCATCTAACGTCTCCTCCAATCAGGGCCTTCAGCCCCTCAACCTGCAGAACAAACTGGTGCAAAGCAGTGATGCTCCTGGAAACGGCACGGCACCAGTGTCAGGCCCCAGAAATGCTGCAAACCCAGCACGGAAACCTGTGACACAAAATCAAGAGTGTAAACCCCCAAAGAGTCCCGCGACCCCCGGAAGACTGCAGGCCAGAAAAACACAGCCCGGCACAGACAAGGTCAGAGAGGTCAATGACATCCAGGCCTCCAGAGTCCAAGGAAGGCTGGAGAGGAGTGGCGTGCATAAATCCCCCACAGAGGCCCAGAGCCAGCAGGACAGGTCGGCCTCCAAAGACGGCAAAAAAGCCAAAATGAACGAGATGAGCACGGGAGAGGAGGAGAGCAGCTCCGACTCGGACCAGGATTCTTCCTACGCCGGACAGGTCGCGGTCCAGAGCCAGGACTGGAAGCCTACGCGAAGCCTGATCGAACACGTGTTCGTAACGGATGTTACAGCTAATCTGGTTACCGTCACGGTCAAGGAGTCGCCGACCAGCGTGGGCTTCTTCAGCATTCGCAACTGTTGAGTTGACTGCAAACTGAGTGGATTCAAGTTTTGAGAAAACTGAAGAAACACTCCAGGGAGTGAATGAATGAATGAATGAATGAGTGGGTCAATTTGTTCTTTATCTTTTTGTAGTCAACGATAGACTGTGAGGTATTAAAAAAATCATTTATTGATAGTAATTATTTATTTGTTCGTGTAAAAAAAACAAAAATCAAACCTGATAAAACCTTTTCATCAAAATCACATTTAGCTTTGAGCTAAAATAGCAACGCTCCCCCACGGGCAGCTGAATCGGTGCAAAACATTAGCGCTCACACATTTATCCACATTGATCTTGTGTGTGTGTTTCTGTTTGAGGTATCCTCTGCTTTGTTATATAACAGCAGATAGAAGGAATGTCTTTATGAAGAAATTATGAAAGGCAGGTGTGAGCAGGAGGTTTAGCTTCTTTTATGGATAGCTCATTTAGGTTTGAATAATCTCTTAATGTTGTGAATCCATGTCGTTCGATAGCTCAGCCAGTTTAAATCTTAGCGTTGAGTCGATAGGGTTTATTTTTGTAACATTTCTGAAATTAGCTACCTCTCGTTTGTTCATTTCTTTGGGGAAAAAAATCCCTCCAGGGTATATCATCATTGTGTTTATATATATTTTTATATAGGTCTCAATGTATTGGACTTTGATGCTGTTTAATCTTGTGTTAGTACCAGCAACAGCTTCATTTCTGTGTACTAAAAAAAGAAAACACCACATCTGAACTGACTGTGCGCACCATTATCACCTCAAAGAGAAGCTTCATTCCACAATGTAGCCGGTTTATCAGCGCAGTTTTCCAAATGGGCTGAAGCATGCACAGTCAGATACAGTATCTCCGTTTCCCCTCCGACGCTCAGATAAGACTCGGCCCCGGCTGAGGTTCGCTCTTCTTCCTTTGCACCGCTTCCACGAGATATTCACCAGCAACTTGCGTCTTCTGTGACTGGAAATTTTGGAGGAAAGTGCTCTTGTTGCAAAGATCGCGGGCCGTGGGCGTGAGGACTCGAGCCTTTCAGACACACCGGAAAAGGTCAGGCATGGACAGCTTAACGACAGATGACCGCAAAACAGCAGGTTTTATCAAGCGTGTACTGGTGATTCAAAACCGGTGCCTAGTACTGAAAGGGCTTTTTTTTTCTTTTTCGTTTTTTCCTGTTACTTGCAGCTGTGGTCTTCTCATTTCACCCCTCGTGCATGGGTTCAGGAGCTGCAGGCTCGGCCTCCCGGAGGGAGAGGGAAAAAAAAGGGTCTGTCTGATGTAACGGAAAAGAAACCGCAACAGTGTGCGCTACTTTCTGCTCCCTCGAGAGGAGTTCAGCAACAAAGCACTTCGTCTGAACTCCTGTGTCTAATCCTGCTCTGCAGACTGTGCCTTTCTTTCTCTCAGACTAAACACAAAGGCATTACCCCAAAGATAGCTAGAATTTCAGGTTGTTCAATAAAGGAGTTCTCCTGAGCATCCACTGGAGACTACACCGTTTCTGTTTCCTCGTCTGTATTCTTGTGAAACTGGAAGGGAAAAGAAAAGCCCTGCTGGATGACCTGTTACAAATGTAAAGAGAAAAAATATTTGTGGCCTAATTGGAACCATACGAGTGGTGTAGGTGCAGTTTACAGAAGTAGACTGCACTCAGCATCACCTTTTGTTGCATGTGTAATAGGTACATTTGTGGGTTTAGGGTCTTCTTCATGTGGCTGCAGCACACTGTATACAATGTAAAGCAATGCACCACAGACTGTGTGTGATATCTGGTGTCATCAGCACCGTGTGATAGACTACGGGGTAATGCAAGGTGTTAATATGACTTCTTATGTTTTTATATTTACTTGTTTTATTGATAAAGGAACTTTTCATATACATGTTGCTTTTTTTTAGATTACTAACCGTCTCCATTGAATGTTTTCCTTACTATTTATTTCAAATTAAAAGCCTTTTGGGGATAGCAGAGTGTCATCAATCTTTGTATTGTACCAGTTGTCAGAGTGACTAATAAAAAGGTACAACTCTTCAGTCTGGCTCGGGGTTTTCTTTAATTTATCGGAGAAGTCGAGACATTTCGTGGCGTTGGCCGCTTTGCTTTATATTTATATAAATTTAACATTGCAGTTTCAGACAAATCCCAACATTAGAATTAATAATACTGCTATTTTGCTACCATTTTCTTGTCTTCTTGCCATGCAACCAAAGTGAAATCCTCAGGTTAATGTTAGAGGACTTATTAGGTGTTGCCCTAAATTAAAAATTCAGTGAAAGAAGCCAGAAAAAGAAACAATTCTATGCATTTTAAGTTTTCTATCACTTTCTCTTGGTGCTGAGGAGACATTCAGAGTTTATAACAATTTTTAAAAAAAGCACATGTGAGTCTGCAAATCTCTCCACTGCAGGAGCCCAACACAAGTCCCGTGCACAACTATTATAATGACCACTAGATGGTGCTGTTGCATTTGAAGGTGCATGCACCTGAGAGTTCATCAATGTCTTAATTAGCAATAATTGTAACGTGTTTGTTGGTTTAGACGCTTACACTTGAATACAGTTACCTTAATACATCCAAAGTAAAATCTTTATAAAGTTAATCATAAAATCAGAAATGACATTCTCTTTAAAAATCAGGCCCCCGGTGAAAGTATTCTGGCAACACAGACTTTTATTTTGTTCTTATCTATGACTGCACTAACTAATTTCACGTGCTTGCCAAGAGAAATAAAGCCCGATTTCTGTTTCCACGGCAACTTCATCTGATGACGTGGATAACATACTGTACGTACTCTTGATAAGACCGTGTGTTCACTTTACTTTCCGTAATTCAGTCGCAGACGCTCACGTCCATGGGATTGTGTCAGGTCTGTGTTGGCATCGAGGACGCGTGTTGCTTGGCCGTCCACAAATCTTTTGCATCTCTAACCCACAAACCTGTGACAGGCAACAGTCGAGCTCTAGACCAAAGACCCATCGGAGAGTCCGTAACCTCTGAACACAGTTTGTGTATTGTTGCCATGAACGTTTGATTTAAATATGGGTTAACAGATTTGATGACCTTGTTTTTCCTCACCTCTCCTTGACTGCACTCGGTTGTCCATTGGTTTGGACCCAGCAAGAGCCAAACCAGTCCAGACCCGCTGGACTCCTTTTATAGTCAGGTTCCTGGGGGAAAGTGCCATGAGTGGTATGAAGGAGAGGGGGAGATTTGGGAGATGTCTGGATGTTATGTTGATTTTAAGCTGTTTTAAATCAGCTTGGCTCGTCTTACAGCAATTATCCTACATAGGATCAGGATATAAGAACAGGGTAAGCACTGCTATGAGTTAATTTAGTACATAATGGTTATTTCTTGCAGTGGGAGGAGCTACTACCTTTATGGGCGGGTGTTGCAGCCCCTCTGTGTCAGGTAATGGAAGGGAGCGAGCTACAGTAGCCGTCCTGGCACAGACCCAACTGAAACAGGGCATAGCCCAGTACAGAGATGTTTGTTATTAAATTTAGGATGGAGATTCCGATTCTATATGTATACACTACGATCCTGGCTAAACTGACCCGTACTGTAAACACGCTGCGCTAATCCACTACTATAAAAGAAGGGGAAATAAAAAGAAGGTTGGACTGTTGAATTTTTTTAGAGGCCCCCTTTATTTCTGACTTCAGCCGTCTGTTACAGTGCCTCCTTTGACGTTTCTTTTCAGCCAAGTACCCCCTGAAAGGCAGAACAAAAATGTCTGCAAAGCTCAGTACAATCCAGCGCTGCTGGATGGTTTAACTCCCATTTCAGCTGTTTAAAATCATCTCTAAATTTATTGCAACCCATTTTTTCCCTCATGCAGTGATGCATCAATGACATCATAGTCTTTCTGATAAGATGTACTAAAGAATTAAAGGAGTAACCAGCCTCTGGGATCAGTCTCCTTTGCAGAGAGTCCCTTTTCATTATTTTTTCTTTTAAATCAAACTTCTGTTTATTTCACCCATGAGCTTTAAACTGGCTTCTTGCATAAACTCCACCAAGCAATTGCACTGAAAGCAACGTGTGCTTTACTAAACTTCAGGAATTACTTGTGACTAACTCTTAAATTTACCCAAACTGAATGTAGCGGGATTAGCACAATCGTATACTTTGATCTAAAACGTACACTCTCGTTAACACGAACGTAATCAGCCAATCACGTGGCACCATCTGAGTAAGGAACAGGAAACTGAGGATATGATTCACGCGGTGTCACCAAACTTACACAATGAACGATTGGATAAATGTTGCCTGGCTGCTTCCTGCGGGACAACATCCCGCCACAAAGCTCAGATCGTCCAAACTGGCTCCTCGACGGGCTCCACAGTCACCAGATCCAGTCCAGTTGAGCACCTTTGGGACGTAGTGAGACGGGAGACTCACGCGCCATCATGACCAAAATCTCGAGGAACGGCTCCAACACCTTGTTCGGTGTACGCCATGAAGAATTAAGGCCCAACCCAGTATTAACGAGACGTACCAGTGAGCGCGCTTTTAATCACAATTAATCGTGACCGACTTTCAACCTTTTTTCCTGTGTAAAAAACGAATGTGGCGGATGAGCGTAACGGTATATTCTCAACTAAAATGTGAAATCTAAGTGTTCGACGGGGTAAAATGTAATTATATCCAATTACAGTAAATGAGTAACTCTGCAGTAAAATATGTTGTGACGTGGTATAAGAAGCTCACTTTAAAGCACTGCTATTGTTCTGCTGAGGAGACTAAATGAAGAGGAAAGTCTGCAGCACCTTTCAACACACAGACGCCCCTCTCCCTCTTTCACCACCCCTGTATTTACACGCTCTTAAAAACACTGTCACACAGCCTGACTAACTGACAGAAGTTATCATTACACAAAGCGCTCTATTCCATAATTTATAGAGATCCCCGTCCCAGTCATGTGGAATTCTCCCAAAATAAATTCAAGTAAACACTTATGCGACAAAGAGGCACTCACAGTGGCCTGGTATGCATAAACAGTGTGAACAGTGTGACAGTGTAATCCCCACCCCACGCCCCCAACTCAACACGCACGCGTGCGCTCACACAGACTCGCACACCAAACAGCCCAGCCCCGCAGTGACTTCAGGCAGGGTTTGGAAGCGAGCCTGAGCCCTCGCCTCGCCCCCGGCACCGATGTACCTACTCCGATCCACGACGGCCCTCGCCCACCCCACACCTGACTCCTGGCAAAATAAGCCAGACTCTAATCCGTCTTCCATCACAATAACACACACACACCCCAAACCCAGTTGTTTTGAAGAGTGTTCAGCAAGTTCATCTCCAGGGATGTTTTGTGTTCTTCTTCCCCAGGACGTCTTATTGTTTTAGCAACACAAGAGGCTGTAAATCAATCAGCTTCTCTTCTTAACCCCGGCCTCTGTTTAAAAGATAGAAATGAGCTTTTTCCATGATGCACTGTTGAAAGTTTTTATAAAGTCAATACAAAGAATGCAGGAAAAAAAAAAAAAACTACTGGGATCCTACGGGTTTTTATTTTACTCACCTTTGCTCACCTTGGTGGCAGAAAAGATTTGACTTCATTTTGAGGGCAATAAAATCTAAATAAATTAATAGAATGAGAAATAAAAAACATCTATATGCAGATGTGACACTTATAAAATCTTATTTCTTAAAGGATGACTCCATACTGGCCTTAAACCAAGAATTTCTGCTTCATCGCTGCATTCAGGCCATTATTGTGATTGATACTTAATTTTCTGTTTGTATTTGTTTTTAGGCTCCTCTCTTCCTTGAGGATTTCAGCCAAACGTGGTTGGTTGGGTTTAAAATGCCTCGGATGGTTGCTATTCGATTTCAAAGGGAATGTTTAGAAACCCGATCCAACCCTCCAGCGAGCATACCTACACCCAAGTCTCCTTCGCCCCTCATTCTAAATCACTCCACTGGAGCAGTGTAAACAAACTTCAGTTTGCTCTCTGATATTGAGAGGTTAAGACAAGCGGCAATCCTCCACTATGACAACACAGCCTCAGACAGACGATGTCATTTGTCTTACCTCACTCTTCATCCATCACCACGCCGGAGTCGACATGTCTGACAGTCCCACTCTCGCTTTTCTCGTTGGCACATGCCTCCACATCTGTCACATTTTCCTCCCAGCTTACTTTTATTACGCCAGATGAACTCCACCTCCTCGCCTCCGAATTCACGGACACCTGAAGGGCAAGCAGGCGGAGAGGATTCCTATTGATTAGTCATGGTATCTGATGTCATCCTGGCTCTGTAAACACTTTTAAAACTGAACCTCGGCTACCTGTAAAAATGTGAGAAAGTAATGTCGAGCCATGTTAAAGCATTAAAAAAAAGCAGCAAATCTAAAATTAAATGCATTAATTGATTTTTTTAAAAAGGGAATTTAAGATAAATCTACTGGGTTAGAAAGTCAGTTGGGAAATCTGGCTTTTAAAATGTTCTGCTTCTTGATGCTTAAATGCTTCGGGAGGTCAAAGGGAAACATTTTTCCAAAGACAACACGTATTGTATGCAGCCCAGCAGACTCCAGCAACGTTAACGTAAAGCAGCAACCGAGTCCACCTCTGTGCTTCGTCACCAGGGAGGGATGAAGATAAAAAGTCCTAAACATGAGCCCTGAGGCACACCCAGGGATGTATCATACTCCCGATACAAGGAAACTCACAGGTTATATGCTTTTTTCTTTTTATTTAATCCATTTTGTTAAGATTTTGTGGACTGGGATTAAGTTCTGACACGAGATCAACTTTAACTTTCTGAATAAACCCAATAACAGTAGAATAGAAACCAGACTGAGAGCTATATTCACCTTAGACATGAAGAATATGTGCCTGGTTCATCACTGCGAAAGAAACCTTTAATATCACACACTTATTGGTTTCATTTTTAAAACTAAAAATATTTATTTATGCAAACAGGTTGCACAGTTTCAGTGTCTGTGACTGCTCATCCAAACCTGGATACTCTGGACTGTCCATCACCTTGAGAACAAGAAGCCAAATATCAATAACATAAAGTAACTCAGCAACTGTTAACGTACCAATATGTATAATATAAACTTAGACTATAACTTTCCCAACATTTCATTTCTGACTGATTATTGAGGACAAACATTATTGCGATAAACAGAAAATGAAAATGAAAAAGTAGCAACAACGAACGAGTCAAATTCATCTAGAACTTTTCTTTTTATCGTGCGCTCTTCATCTCATGGAGATGAATAACCACAACTGTGCAAAAGTACAGAACAAGAACAAGCACGCATTTATCCCCGTGTGCGTCTCATTGACATGATAAGCCACGGCATGTTTCATTTTCCAAAATCAAACCTGTTATCAAAACGCGATTAAGTTGACATTTATCTTTTCTGCAAAGCTCCACCTTACAGCCTTCAACTGCTACGAGCTTAGCTGACGATTCCTGGTCTCAAATCAATTTACGTGCGTCATGCATGCAGCCATAAAGTTATAACACAATTTGGTAAAGCATTATTAAAAAGTAACTGAGAATAAAGGAGGCAGGATGATGAAGAGGAAGAGGCGTTTATGTACCCAAGCGGTTTTTGACATATAAGCCTGTTCTCCTCCCAGAGAGCGGTTTCTTTAACACCCACGGGGCAAGAATAAGGAGGAAATCTCCCTCCGCTGTGAAACTGGGGTAACTAAGTCAAACTGTATCAACCAGACATAAGAGGCCAGCGGGAAGTTTGCCCTTCTGATCTTTCTTTAATCTGCTCTCGGGAAGACACAACTACTTTCATTACTGCCGTCAAAGGCTCCCCTCCTCAACTTTAAGCTTCACATCCTAATCTGATTGAGAGGGAGAGGTAATATTGACCGTTTCACAGGGCAAAGCCGAGTAAATATTTGAGAGCGCTGTTATGATACAGCACAGTGGAAATTAGTCTCAGATATTGAGTTTAACCAAATAATTTAGAACAAAACTCGCCAAGGAGCAGCTCGTTACCGGCCGATTTCAGTGGCAGTTTATCGTCGACTCGTTAGAGGAGAACAAAGCTCAAAAGTTGTTTTTTTTAAGAGTTTCACAAAGTCTGCATTTTGGTTTTAAGTCCTTTTGGCTGAGCGGCATCAGGAGAGGAGCACTGATACCAGCAGTGGGCTGTGAACAAGGCCCGGTGCCGGCGGACCTGCGTGCAACACGACAACTCTATCGGTGAATTTCACAGGTCATTACTCTGGCTCCAGCCCTCGCTGCCTCCAGTGGCTCTGGAGACGGCCAGGTTTTTCTCAGAGACAACAGCTTACTGGGCTTTGTGCTAGCTAAACAAGCGTGTCTGTCTCACAGCAGTAGATTAATGTCTAGATAGAGGGGTTTGCTCCTCAAGGGAGACCTGTAGAGGAGCCATCCATCAACCTTTGGAAACCATTACACAATAACAAAATAACAAAATCTGAGAGCGGCGCTCATTGACTGAGCCCTGTCCTCTGGGGCTACAGTGGGAGACGCTGGCAGAGGAAGAGTTTCCAGAAAACCAGAGTGAGCATAACGAGCAGAGATTAATAAATTTACAGATTTACCCATAAACCCTCAACCAATCAGGGAAAAGACAGGTTCCGTTTTATTATTACATATGAACAAATCCTTTTGATTGATTCCACATGGAGAAGCTGGAATTACTTTTAAAAAAGTGCAGAGCAAGAGCTCAAATTTCCAGCAGGCCGACTTCTCGCTAATCGATTAATCCATGCAGCTTCACAGCCGTGGCGTCTCCTGGCTTTGTGGCATGCAATGGACCCTGAGCAGCATTTCCATTGAGTGGCACTTGCGAGGAGCGCTTGCGTGCGGTAAACACACAAACCCTCGGCCCTCCACATGAATGACAGCAAACAACGCGGGCGCTCTGGCTGTGCCCCGCCCTGCTACCCCCACCCCAACCCTAACCCCCGAGGATGAAGGGGGGTCACGCAAACACAGCATCTGACTGACTCTTAATTTGTTTAAAGCAGCCCATTCAAACAGGAACCCCAACAGAGAGAAAATCTCGTTTCCAAGGTCTGTCGCCACGGCTCGAGCTGTGTTGTTTAGGAAGGAGATCGGGACGCCGCTGACGACTCAGCTGACTTCCAGCTTCACAGAGGCGCCAGGTTGTAATTAACACTTTGCAGATTACGTTTACAGGACCAACACGGTCTGCCCGAGTTTTATTACTGCCGGGATTGTACTCGTGCCCTCCGGGTATACAAAACTCTCTCTGTTTGACGCTGTCGTGTCCTGCGTGAGAACCTTTGACAGGTGTTGATTGTAGGAAGAGCCAGCTGGGTGTTCACTGTTCCTGGAGATAATGAGAATCCCCTCTTTGCATCGGCCAGGTTTTCCAGCTACGACTGGCTGCAGCCTGACAATATTCATCTATTTCCATCCCTCTATCTGTAGCTTTCATCCATTTATTCGAGCTCATGCTGCTGGTTTAACAGTCTTATTAGAGGAGCAGTGAAACTAATCCATTTCTTGGCAGCAGGCGGCAGACAGCTGGGCATTGAGGAGTCGCACAAAGTGGCTGATATAATTGCGGTGTAATCATTTTCATGCAGCTCCTCGGTTCCTTCTTAGGCGGCAAGTGGCGCTTCAGGTTAACACGCTAAGGTAATAAAATGGCCATTAAGAGAGCCAATGGGCTCAGAGTGTGAGGGCCGAGTCATCAAACATGTCATTTAGGTCACGTTTGTGAGAAGGACCCGTCTTCACAGACACACACATAATTTAAAAACTGGGAAGTGTTAAGAACGCATCAATCATTCCTCACATAAAGTCTCCAGCGTTAGTCTTAAGAGCTCACCATCTGCTAATATTAGTCCTTGTTAGCATGCTGTGCACTCATGCTTTTTAATCTCGAGCCATAGCAGAGACAAACTGCACTCCGGATCCATCGACTTGCACTTTCATTGCAGCTGTGGGAAACATCTGCACACATCTGTACCACTAGATGGCACATATCCTCTGAAATACCTTTCAGAGCAGCTTCACACTGTCTGTCACGTCAAACAAATGTGGACCTCAATCGAAGAACGCGCTTCAAACACGAAATCGCCAACCTGCAGTGAATTGTGGCGAAAACTTACTGAGAGAGTTAATTATGGAGCTGAAATACAGAGAGGTGTCGGCCTCGGAAAGTAGCCTGGCTTTCCCATTTATCTCCTCAAACCAAACTCGTGTGTCTTAAACACTTCACACTGAATTAGGCTGAAGTGGAAACCCACTCTCCAGACTTGCAGCACTTCTTTCCACTCCGTGGCTCGGTGATAAATCTTAAATCTTCCATTCTATGCCGCCTACTGCCCATGCTGCTGTCTTTCATAAGCTCTCTTCTTCCCTTACTCTCCCTCTCTCCATTTGGACAACAGCAGCACCCTTTACCCACAAAATATGCAGGGGAGAGACCTGATGACTGAGGCCAAATAGTATGCAAACAAAGGTACCTCACGCTGGCAACGGTTCAAGAACGATACTGTATCATCTTCACTTTACAACGTATTAAAGTGAGTAAGAGGATGTAAATTATGGGGTGAGAGTCGTGAGAAAAAGTTTTGATACCCGAGTTTATCCAAAGACCAACTGAAAAACTATAAAATGATTCAGCTGTGAAGAATCAAAATAACAATTTGGTCATGTCCGTGCACTGTACACCAAACAAAATCGCACTCCTTTCTATCCCGTTTGAACTCCTTTCTACTGCTGTCACTGGACGTGCACAGGACAGTCCCCCCTGGAAGGGTTTGTTGTGTTTGGTTAGTGTGTTTCAGCACATTTTATTGCACTGTAAATGAGGGCAGGCATGTTTGGTTTCCTGTGTTTGTCAATGCTTTTTCTAAGTTGCATTAATGATGTTTTGTCTTTCTCTTGAGGTGCCCATCTGCTGCTACAGTCTTTCCTGTAGCTGAACAAAAGGCTGACAGCAGAGCTGGTTAGAGTTCACAGACCTAACAAGTGGACCAAACCATCTGCTGTGAAAGCATGGGGGTTTAGGACTGAGCACTGAGTTTACTTACTCTCCGTGTCCCTTTGTCTTCTCTCTCATTTGTTGGTTGGTTTGTTTCTGACCTGGGTCTTGGTTTGTGAAGCAGCGCTCCAAGTTGCTGACCTTTTTAATGAGCCCGTTTAGTTCTTAAAATAGCTTATTTGCATTGCTGCCTATTTGTTGTCATATTTTGGGTAAAATAGACCCCGTTTTCTCAACAGTACACCTGCGCCCGTTGCTTAATCCTGCATGTAGGAGGAGCACCAATCTCCCGAGTCAAAGTCCAGATGATGCTTCTTCCAACACTGGATATTATATTTGAATCCATGTTGTTACAGAACTAACTGGCAATCTCCTGTCGCTGGAGTACGAGGACATGTTGCGTTTTCTCCCAAATTAGCAGGTTACAGCATGTTTGTTCATTTGTCCACGAGCAGAAATGCAAAAATGACAATTTGTGGTTATAGGAGGAGTTGCTCGCTGGAAGTATTTCAACAAAACAAAAACTTAAAATGCCTTTCAAACTAAATTTATGTACCGTGATGAGATACTTGTCAGTGAGGTTTTCCGTATGATTAAGTGCCATGCACACCATGTGTATATTTACCAGCTGACACATTTGCTAAAATATCTGAGCTCACGCCTCAAGTCATCATGCCCATGAAATGTTGAGTATTTATGTGACATGCCTGTGCAGCACCTTGACAGAATGCAATCATATCAGAAACCCACAGGCGTGCTATTGGCGGTGCTCCATCATGAGGATGGAGACGCCACGGTTGGCTCGGTCTCAGTCTCTGGTGCTGGAGGGCTTTCGCTCCCAATAACCTTTAATGCTGAACTTCAGGTTCTGTTGATTATGTAATGAACTGAAACAGAAGTAAATCTGTAGGTTCTGTGGAGGTTTATGTTCCACCATTTGATAAAATCGTAATATCTGCAAACTCAAGTTTTTATTCTTCTTTTATCTTCTTCTCTTTTTCGAGAAAATACAAGTTATTTGCAGTTTATTTAACCGGGAGGTTGCCACACTGAGTACTCGCTTATACCCACAGGGAAACACCACAACTGCTACTCCAGTCTCAGCAGCTAAGCCAAAGTTTAGAAAAGACTTTCACAAACTTCATTTCCTCGCACAACATGCATCCCGGCAGAGCGGCACTCCTGGCAGACCTTTGCACAATCTGCTTGTATCTGTTTCTGCCAGCACACAGACTGTTTACCTGCAGTGACGCTTCACAATATCCCTCAAACCGAGCATTGCAAATTCCCATATAACTGAGCCGAACATCTTTGAACACTCGGTGTGTCCATGCAGAGTTCAACACCTACTGAAAAGAGAGAAAAGCCACACAATCCAGATCGCTGGATTGCTACACTTCGACCCAAATCCCCAAAGCACACATCACGGTTGCAGTGCCCGCATGGCTGCCAAGATCCTGAAGTACTGTGGAAAGTCCTGAACCAAAACCTCTGACCAAGGATAAACACATAAAGACGCGATTCCAGTTACAAAACAAATACAACAAGACTGGAAGCTTTCAGCTTTATTCTCATTATTCAATCTTTGGTGGCTTTTTAAAGAATTCTTTATAATGAACTCATAATAATATCTGACCTTCCAAAAGTCTATAATATACAACACTCTGTTTCTTTCTTACTACCATTGTTTTCAGGATTTTTGCCTTGACTCTCACCAATGAAAAACAGTTGGTGGTTTAATTAGTGTATAGAATATTATCTGTATCACACAGCCAAGTCGTACTACTCAGCAACTCCAATTAGTCCAGGTGAGACCAAGTAGACACAAATCAGCTACAACTTCCTGCGTCAGGACACCCAAACAAAACAGCAACACTGAATAAGCTATATTTTTTTGCGCCACGGACCGGTTTAATGTCAGACAATATTTTCACAGACCGGCCTTTAAGGCGTCGCGGATAAATACAACAAATTAAAATGACACAACCAAGACAAAAACTGTGGTATTTTGTAAATATAATAATAAACGCAAATTCACTGTGTAATTATGTAACTTTATTAGCAGCGTCCTCCTGAAATGTGCCAACAACATTGAGAGTAACATCCTCCTCTCTACCCCTTGATGCTCTCTGGTCGCTATGGTAAAGCACACAACTACAACACGGGAAAAGACCCAGGGAAACCGAGTTAATGATAAAAACCCTGAAAACCATGACTTTCACACTCAAGCCCCAACTCTCGCGGCCCGGTACCAAACGACTCACGGACCGGTACCGGTCCATGGCCTGGGGGTTGGGGACCGCTGCTATAGAAAACAAAAAATCAGCCATTATAAAAAGTTATGAAGAAGAAAACTACCCAGTAAGGCTAAAAACAACAGGCATGTTTATTTCGCCATTATAATGTAGCAGTCTATGGGGAAGAAATTGTTTTTGGAGCCAGCCTCAAGTGGCCACAAGAGGAACTGCAACTTTTGGCACTCTGCATTAACTCTATTTTTCAGTCTTAGATGTTGGGTTTAATTCAAACACTGCACTTTAAAAAAAAGTTGTGTATTTATATATTTACTAGGGTTGCAACAATACACAAAATTCACGGTTCGGTTCGATACTTTGGTGTCACGGTTCGATATTTTTTCGATACAAAAAAAAATGTTCATGCCTTTTTAATTTGTCATTTATTAAAATTATAAATATATATTTTAACTCAAAAGTACAGTTTTTAAATTTCCGTGTTGCTGAAACAACAAAGGGATAAAATAATAAATCTATCTGATTGAGGAATCACTCATCTTTGGAGAAGAGAGTTTATTACAGAGAAATGGCTCTTTCCAAAATAAAAGCTATACTATGCGCTTCTTCTGGGCTATATTCTCAGCAGCATATTAAACATATCAGGTCCCCATAAGGAGAATCCTGTGCTAACGGCCGTCTAAATGACTCGGGTAAAGTTTGTAGCATGCGTGCTTGTTGTTTTTGTCTGCTTCCACTTGTCTTTGCACTAGGATGATGTCAGCGTAAATGTGCAGTCATATTCGTTGTGTTCCCACTAGTGCTTTCAGGTTAATCTTGTTGAAATGACGTTAACGCCACAACACGGCAAATCTCCGTTAACGAGCTACCCCTGATCGCCCCGTGCGTGGGGCTGGACAGCGTCAACACGTTAACAAGCTAACTGCGCTAACACACTAGCTCCCACCCATGTAATTGAGCATTGCATGGCACATCCAACATACTGTTTTACTTTAGTCCATGACTTGCTTACCTTCAGGGTCATACGTCACATGAAAACCAAAATAGTTCCAAACACCAGATCTGAATGAGGGTGGGGGAGGTTCAACTTGTCATGTTGCAACCAGAGCTTAGCTTCTGTCTCGCTAGCTTGCCATGTGCTCAGTGAATCTGTGTTCGACTATTCAGCCTAGGCTGCACTGTCGAGCGCAGATCCACTGAGCGCTCAACACAGACAGCATCGTCAGAAGGAAAGTTGATAAAATAAATTAAAAATTTGGTATTGTTCGATACATATGCGTACCGAACCGAAAGCACTGTATCGAACGGTTCAATATGATACGAGTATCGTTGCACTCCTAATATTTACATCGCATTTATGTCATGATGGTACAAGTGAGAGAGTGAATATTATGCATTGCTTCAACTTTAGCTTGATGATATTGAATGCTGTCAAACCTCAGATAAGAAATTAAATAGATAAAAATCACACGCTCGGAGCAACACCGCAGTAATCAAATTACAAAATCTAAAATCTGAGCTTAAAGTGCCATACCCGTGCTTGGTTCTGTCCATGCTGTGGCCACTTCCTTTGCACCTGAGGATTTCTTTCTAAACCCCGATATCATGCTGCCTTCTCAGAATCAAGTGAACATCTAAAAGGTATTTAAGGAACAAGAGGAAAACATGTACAGAGCAGCACTCTTGTTATTACTTTCTAAAGTTACTGTCGGTGAACTGAACAGAGCTGGACCTGGAAACAATTTGCAGCGATCCCACAGAACATCTGAGAATATCAAAACACCTCCAGGAGCGATACAGGAGTGATACTTTGATCAGATGGCAAGATACTTACCATCTGATCAAAGCATAGCCAAGTGTGAAGAGTGAATTAATAAATATCCTTAGGCAGCTTGTTTGGTTGTGCAAGATGACGGGATGATAGAAAAGACTTGGCATGCGCTCAGGAGTGGGTAAACCTGAAAATGCTGGAGGCTTAAGAGGTGCCAGTGGGCCGGGGGAGCTTTGGGAGACACAGAGAGAGGAATGATGGACGGCTCACACGCCAGGCATTGTGAGAAAATTATAGTTAGGTGCTGCCAAGTGAGGCAGTGTGGCGGCCGGCCAAAGCCCTGGAAGAACAAAGGCCCGGGATCCAGTGTGTGAAGAGCGCCGGCCTGCCTGCGGAGCCCCGAACCCCTTCGTATTTACATGCGACGCTCAAGAGTTAATTGCAGTGAATTCCTGCGCTGGGTGCAAAGTAGGGGCCGTTGTTGCTTAATTTTACATAACAAACACACCGCTTCCACTCATTCTTCTCTGTTTCAAAGGACCGCAAGCCAAAAATGGCAAAGGATTTGAAGCGGTTACAAATCAAAATCCCAAAATAAACCAATTATTGTTTGTTTTATTGTCAAGCAGCTCAGGGGTGAAAGCTGCTTTAATAGGAATATATGGCGAATCTTTAAAAGGAAACGCATGGAAGCAGTATGACAGCACATGCCAATATTGGGTTTATATATTCTGCATCGTCATGGTGCTTTCTTTCTAAACCGCGCTGGTGGCTCCCCGAGGAAAACATGAAACTTTCACACATTCCTCCAATTACCCGTGAGTTTGGAAAATGACTGGTATTGAATCAGTTTCTCAGGAAATGTTCGTGCGTGCTCTCCTAGCTGCAGGAGGCTTAAGAGGCCTCTTCATCAAGCTAGACCTTGTCTTCACAGTAGTTGATGGACAAAAGCCAAGATGTGTCAAGGCTGCTATGTCTCCTGATTTTTTATTTTTTTTTGTAAATGAACAGTGCCCTCTCGGCTCTCTGGGCTTGGCAGAACTGCCCCCGTGTACATCAAAGTACGGCCTGACCTTGCATACCAGATGAGGTTTGGATTAACGAGCTCTGGACATCAAACAGCGGGATCGCCCCCTCCTCGCCCCCACAAATCATCAACCTGGTGAAATTTACAGCAGACAAAAATGCCGGAAAAATTAACATTGGCCATGGTACGCATCTCAGCTTGAACATCGTGACCAGGACGAGGACCAGCAGCAGCAGCAGCGAGGAGATTTCAAAGGCTTCCAATTATGCGATGTGTGGGAGAGCGCAGCGAACCAGGCAGAGCGCCAAACAGCATCTTTTACCAGACAAATCAAACCTTTGACAGGCCGTGTCTGCCCAGAGCACACCAGTTTCTCATATACTCTGTACACTGATTTATGCCATTTCATCTCAGAAGTAACATTTAGCAAAAGATAAAAGACAAAAGTAGCCTGGTTGAAATAATTTTCTCAATCACTGACATTTAGTTTATTCCAGAAACCAACAAAAATCCATAAGACCTGGCTCATCGTCAGGCCACGAAGGAACATTTCTGGATTTTTGTGATCAGTCTTTATTGCAGAGCATGAAATTACAAGAAGTTAAAGCTTGAGTGATAAAAACTGCCAAATGCCAAACCTCAAATTTTGACACTGAACAGTTGTAGGTGAAAGACGTTCAAAGGAGTACACTCGGGCTCATTTGCTAATGATTTGCGCTCTGCAGGCTCAGCGAAAGTGCGCCCGCTCCTAATGTTTGCTCATGAAACTGATGTTTTGAGTGATCTAATTGGAAGTGGATGGTATCTATGAGGCAAAAAAAAAACCATTAGTTAACCATCTGTTGAGTACAATTTTCCATTAATTGTATCAATGTTCAACCAACAACATAATTCCATAAACGTCAGTGCCAAAACAATGATATAATTGAGAAAAATTCTTAGTAAATAGCTTTGACAGTTTCATGCTGATAAGCTAATGAGTTAAACAACAAACCATCTCCATAAATAAAAACTCCAAACAAAGCCCAATGGCTGACTCAGCTTGGTGTTTACGGGTGTTTCAGAACCCTTAAACCGCTTTTTCCACCCAAATCCCAGATAAGTTGGAACTGAAACAATTCCAATAACAGGAGCTGGCGCTAGGAATTATGAAAGTATTAATGCAGTACTGGTAAAATTTACAGACTGTGTTTATGAGTCAGGAGAAGATGGAATTACCATTTTAAAAATACTCAAACTGTCCATACAGCTTGATTATCAGTTAGGACGAGAAGTATCATCACTGTGAGCACAGCACAGAAACACACAGACACACTGTAGTCTACACAAGTGTGCACATTGTTAATGGGTTAAGCGTTATGCGCATCGGCGTAACTCTGTGCTGAACATTGGGGGGGGGTCAAGATCTCTGTCTAAATAAATAAATCTGGGTAAATTCCCAGATGATTAAACATGAAACTACTTTGCTGGTAATAACTGAAATGAGTAAAGAAAATCAACAGCCTATTTATGCAAGATAATTCATGATTTTATTGGGGGGGGTCATAACCCCCCTAACCCCCTGGAAATTACACCCTTGGTTACGCGTGTTCCTATTCAGACTAAGAGCGCTGGTTTTGCAGCCGATATTCAACAGGAGGGAAAAGCTTTCTAACAAAATAATGCAGGAACAAAATGAGGCTTTAACTGAGCAACATGTGTGTGAACAACACAAACAGATGTTCCCTGTTCCACTGGGAGCGAACACCTGCCTTCATTCGGCGACGTTTCCCAGAGGGCTCTGCTGCAGCCATGGCTGGACATCTGGACAGCGAGTCAGTGAAACCCATTTACATGTCTTTAGATTTGCCCACAGTGACAGACGCACGCGGACAAATCCCTACAGTCACTAAAGATAGAGAATTATGAATGAACTCCAAATGAAAGCATGTCAGATAAATTTGACACATTTTAAACCATCCATTAAAAAAATTTAAGCAAACCTTTTACATTTTGAAACTTTTAGACATTCAACTCAAGACCCACTTAGTAGCTTTATACAGAGATTTAAACTGCTGTTCATCAACAGATGGACTCATTTCACCCTTGAATCAGGTGCTTGCTCAACTTAGCACCTGAGCAAGCACCTTATACTCAAGAAAATAAGATCTGTGAGAAAACTAAAGTGCTTTTAAAGGAGTTACATTTATATATCTAACTTATTTTTAAGGCACTAAAGCAATCACAGCGTGCTTTACAGAGGCATCTAGCATTGGTGTGATGCACCAGTACAGTTTGTGGGTGTAGCTTGCTAACCAAGTTAGCTAACATTAGCTGACATTTTAGCACGCTGCCCTCTTGATAGAATATGCTTACTTTGGGCTTCAAAAACCCCACATGGGGTTGTCCAAATTGCCAATTCTGAATCTTCAACATATGCAGTCCAAATCAATGAGTGATATCTGACTAGGCGTCTAGCTGCGGATCTCTTAAACATGCTAACTTTAACTATATTAGCTCGCCCTGTTTTTCCTACAGGCTCCAGTCTGTTCCACAAACCGGTGGCTGACATCATGTCGGCTATCTTCATCTTTGACAAGTACTAAAGCGTCACTTGTCAATTCTCCAGGTGTTTTAATTGTTAACGTCTTTTAATTTGTGTTAGGCACCGTTAAGGGTTACTCTGTTATCTATAAGTTGATCTACTATAGCATGCAGTGCAAAATAAGAGTGTCATGGCTTCAGATCAAAACTAAAAAGTATGCACACACTGAAACGGGTGGATTAACGAGGGCTGCGGTTCATTATGTTTGCCAAATTAAGCTTTTGAAATATAAAACACATCTTAAAGTTTAAAGGCCATATCTTATGTCAAATGTGCCTTTTAACAGAGCACTTTCCGTTACCAGTCAAAACTTTCTCTGAGCTACTATCATTAAGAAGATCAAAAGGTATTTTTTGGCTTTCATCAAAGCAGAAAGCTTTGTGTATCATTTTATTATAGAGTTGTGGCCCATGTACAGCAGTAAATGTGTATTTGAAGCTTACAAACCTGATCATTACGGCACATCCTTTCATGTGTTCAACTGTTTAACGGCATTATTTGAAATTTGTCATTCCCACTGAATAAACATTGTAAAAGTCAAGACTGTGGAGCAAACTAAGCTGGCACATTCAGCTTGTTATTGTACTCGTAATGATGGTGCCACAGAGGCTACCTTTGGCCTATTAATGAGCCAGTCAGAGTTATCAAAAGTAATTTTTATCATCTGAAGCCTGTAGGAGAATTTAATCAGCAACAAGGTTTTGGCTTCAGAATATCTGCATAGAAATAAAAAAGGTTGATTAGGTTAAAAGGGGGGAGGAGGGAGTAGAAAAGCAGTAAAGCGAGCCTCTACCCAAAGAGATCATTAACTTAATGGATCGCTGGTGGCTAAAAGCAATGTGTTGCCGGGTATCTCATACATGAGAGATCTGCGAGGCTGAGGAGAGAGACGCAAAGAGCTGGGAACTGGCTCAGAAGTGACGAAGGGCATTAGCAGCCCTGCATCCTCCAGTCTTCAGCTGGTATTTGCAGGCACCGAGCGCTCTGTCAGCACGTATTACTCCACACACAAATCATCTGACCGGCGTCAGCACTTTGCCTGCGCTACGGCAGGAAAAACCCAAGGAAAGAGAGGTTGAAATTGAAGAAGAGGAAAGTACAACTAATAACTTGTGTTTCTCATTTGATAAGAAACAT
Source organism: Rhamphochromis longiceps (assembly GCF_057381845.1). Taxonomy (NCBI): domain Eukaryota; kingdom Metazoa; phylum Chordata; class Actinopteri; order Cichliformes; family Cichlidae; genus Rhamphochromis; species Rhamphochromis longiceps. The sequence goes on along the minus strand of NC_140560.1, from coordinate 35,313,280 downwards.
GAGGAAAGGTTCTCTAAGGAGAGGTTTGTAAAAACAATCAGAAAAGAAATGTCGACAGTTTGCTAAAAACACAGAGATACTTGGGCACCTGTTTCAAAAGAGCAAAAATAGAGAAAATGGGTTTGAACATATTAGAAATGATCGGATTTATATTTACTGAGGCAGTCGCATCGAAATCTTCAGACTATGATGCATAAAACCTGAAATAGCTGGGTATGCACAGAGCTTGTCATCTGTGAATCCCGACTATTGCCAACTTTACACAAGAGGACAAACAGTATAGTGGAAATAACAGATCAGCGGCAACCGCCTGAGATCCAGCATACACACACATACATCAAAGGCTACACGACGACTTTATTGAAGATGCGTCGTACAAATTTTTGGCCTTAGGTTACCATCCGGTGACAAGTGCAGGGATTTGTCTGCTGCATGCATATGTGCAGAGCTGGCTCTGAGGCTAAGGAGCATCATTACGGACTAAACACAACTAAAACAAAACACAGGCTTTCTGGTGCCCCACTGTCTACCCGACTGAGGCTCTGGAACAACTGAGGGGTGGGGGGGTTGTCTCAGTCAGTGTGAGACAGAAGCAGCTCCACAAAACGATTAGAAACGCTACATTAAAACTATTCATATTATAAACCCTACAGCTGTGATCAAACACACAGAGCATCCCTTGGATTTTAGCGGCGGTGCCAAAGTTAAAAAAAAAAAAGATATAAAGATGTCAGCTTGAATAACAATGAACAAGACCGCCACAATATTTCTTTTTAATGCAATGCTGTTAAAATCTAACACCGTGTAGCTTTGAAAAGGCCCATTATGTTTTGATAGGCCATTACAGAATATACAGATTATTTAATACAGCTGTAAACTGTATAAGTCTTTTCCCACTAAATTCAAAATAATTCACACAAAGTTCACACACAGATGCCTTTACTGATTCAGAGCGACTGGGATAAAATCACTGTTTGTAAGAAGATGCATTACTGTGTGTTACACAGCAAAGGGAAGAAAACCCAGCTCTGTCATTTACAGTAAAACTGCAGTACCACAATGTCGAGTAAAGCCTTAGATTGAAATTATGTATTGGAAGTGTTATGAAGTAATGACAAGTATATGCAATCTTTGAATTATACCGTGATTCTTCACATCATTCATCTATTGCCTAAAAAGTATTTTCATTTTTGAGTAAAGCACGTAACCTGTCATCACTACTGCCTTATATACCTATGCAATATAAAGCTAATGAACGCAAGACTGTAATGCAATATTTTATGCCACGTTCTTCCCTGATTTAAATAAATTGAGCATGTTTATAATGACTCACGTTGATATTTGCAACTGAATGTGTGCAAGGCTGCAAAATTATGCTCAAATTGAGCGCTTCCCATCATCTACAGGAAAATATTCCCCATCATTGTGTTTAATCTTAATTTTTAATCAGATTGTTTCTGTGCATATTTACTGACTGTAATCTCTTTCCTAACTGTAAAGAAAGTTGAGCTTTTTTGTATGTTTAGCTCTTTTGCACGCTCAGTATTTACCCAGGAGACATCAGACCTTTAATGAACAAACTGCACTATGAAGAAAATACTTTATCCAGATTTTAATGGTGTCAGCTTATTAACAGTCATGTAGTATCAGCCTCTGATTCTCCAGCAAATCTCCTGCTGGGCTGAAAATGAGGAGGAGGGCTTGTGCAGATGAAAGAAAGTGAGACATGTGAGACTTCTTCTATAATCAGCTTGTAAAGGACCCTATGTGTGACTGACAGCCTTAGCACTGATAAGATAGTTCTGGCTAACTGAAGAGAACCAGTGACCTGTTGTATATAAATCAGAAAGTGATAATTGACTACTGATAAGACCAATATGATACCATGAGAAACGTTTCCCCCCAATAATGAGTAGTTTTATAGCCAAATCTCCGTCTGGTTCTATAATTATGTACTGTTATGAAATAAGCTGTAAGACAGGGAAGGCCAGCCACCATAACTGTAATAAGAACACGATGCGTAAAATGGTTTTAGCGTGGGAACTACAGGCTGTGCGTAATGTGGCAGGTGACTTAATGTGTAATCGCTCAGATTGGGTATAAAAGTGATAAGAAGTAAAGGAAAATCATGTTTAAATCATTTCAGTGTCGTTTTATTGTACGAATATAAAGAATAAATAGCACATTTCCTTAAATTTACAGGATAACAACAAGTCACTGACACAAAACTGTATCAATAATCCACGTTTAACTCTGAGGTCGATTCGCTGCGTCCGCGTTTTGAAAACAGCAAGTCCTTACGTGGCTCTATCGCTCCATAAATACAAAATATATAACCAATATTCTCCACAAATAAAGTAGACTCTGGTTACAAATAATACTGATTTTGTACATGGAGTTATATAACTGCGTGGCACCGCATATACAGAAAATACATTCCTACACTCGGTAGTGCACGTGAAAGAGATTTGGAAAAAAAAAATACTGAGCTTATAATTTATCTTCAGAGTCTTGTGTTTTAACTCGAACAGGAGCATTTGCAGTCTGTAATGATCGGGTACTGCACCGGTATCCAGGCGCACTTTAGCCCCCCCTTCCTCTGCACGCATCTCCATCTCAGTATCGTCAGGTGGGTAGAGTTCGCAGGTTTGCACACCATCCCCTCCGGAACAGAACAAGACCGTTTGCTCAGGCAGCTGCCCACTCGCACAAACCGCGGCCAGAATCTGTTCCCCAGGTCGGTCCAGGTGTACACGACCGGGCAGAATGAGTAGGCCCACAGCCACTGCTGCAGGCGCCGCTTCAGTTTCTTGCTGGGCTTGTGCTTCTTGCCGAACTGGATGTCAAAATCCACCGCTCGGATTTCTTTCGGGAGTACTCCCCCCGGCTTTTGGATCTCGAAGTCGTCGAGCTCATCGTTCCCGGTGAATTTGTCCTCCGTGGGCTGTAACACGGACAAAAAACGAGTGTCAAAGTCTCCCAGGATGCTCTTTAATTCAGTCTCGTTAAGATCTCGCTCCTTGGGGTCAAAGACAGGATCCGGGTCCTCTTTTAATTCCACCAGCGGCAGACTGTCACTCGGGATGGGACGGAGAAGGTAGTAGTGCTGACAAATCCCTCTATCCATCACAAGTCCGAGAGACAGCACCAGCAGATACATGGCAATACACTGGTGAGACTGATCCATGTTCATCGATGAGATCCTCACGCACACGGAGCTGCTTATTGTCCACTTGTGCGCAATTACGCGTGAGCCGTATCCAAACGTGGGCCTCTAGAGTCCCTTAATATTCAGATTCCCATGATAAAAATCCGCGATAGAAATAAAAGATTGTTCCACGAAGCATTAGTGGAAACGACTTCTAAAGGCAAAGATCAGATCATGCGTCCTCGAGCTTCGCGCGCCTCTGCTCGGCATGATGCTCCACTTGTGTCCTCTGCAGAAAAGCGCTGAGCGTAACTCGCAACCTCCGTTATATCCTCCGCACGGAGCGTGATGTAATTCGTGTGCCCCTCTTTGAATGTGGGTTTGTTGTCTAGGAGGAGATCCCCAATACCTCCTTCTTCCACCACACTGGAGGAGGGTGCCGGAGGGGGAGGCGGGGGACGGAGGGAGAGGAGACGCCCCCTGTCGGTTTTCCAGACTTTCTTAAACCAGGCTTTCATTCATCAGGGGTGTTGGTCATCTGGTGAATCCTTCTGCTGCGAGCCTCTGCAGCAGGCTCCCAGAACACCTCATGAAAAAATACAAACTAGTAACGACAACTTTACTTAAACACCTCAGAGAAAGTTTTATTACACAAACAGTTTTGTTAATGTTTATTATTTACACCATGAAGTTAAAAGCTATATTTGTATTGCTTATTAACAGCAGTAATACAAAGAAAGAAAAAAATATAATACAAAGCATTTTGACATGTCATTTATTAGATCAACTTTAATTTGTAACAGCAAGTAATACAGACATACATACATGTTAATGCATCAAAAATCAGTCAAATGTAACAAACTACATCAACATTTATTTAGCTGGAGGATGTGAACACTATTTTTTTTACACTGCTGGCTGGATTAGAAATATAAAATATTTCACACTGTAAAGTTTCAGGACACACAAAGAAAATTTAGATTCCACCATTAGAAATGCATATTATAGGATCCCAAAACTCTGATCTGTTTTCACCTAGTGCGAGTTTTAGCCAATCAATATTAATGACAATAACAATTAAAAAAAAGCCGGTTATGTGCCGTCAGAATGATTTGTTTTATTTAGGGCGTGTAATACACTTACTGGCACAGCTTAAATGAACCGAACCTCAAACCAAATGTTAGACTTCTCAGTTCCTAATAAATTTACAATAAGCAACACTGTGGCTATTCATTAAAGACTTATTGCTGTGCAAACATATTGGAACACACAAATTCAACAATAAAATGATGATTTTATGAAAATGTCTTGAATATTTCCATCTGATGGACTCGTGCGAATAAGAAAGACCACCTTAAGTTTAATAGTGATGTGTGCACATATCTGATGAAGGACTGGCAAAATGCTGTCAAGATTATTTTAACAATCTTAAATCGCAGGAAAAAAATATACACACACATTCAGTTGAATGACAGATTGTATGAAACACACTGCACAGGAAACAAACAAAATCACATCAAATCCAGCTCAACCTTTTGCTTGCTTGAAGAAAAGCGTGATTTACAGCCTGAATATCAGATGAAATGGCCTGTTAACTACACTTTTTGCAGTGTATTTACTGCATGTGTCCAGCTCAAGTGGGACAATATTTCTGCCTGTACCAGCGCCACAGCGAGCCTCTCAATAAAGCCAGCCAAATTAGCTCCCAAATAAACAACGCTCGCTAAGCGGCAGCCATGGAAAGTATCACAATTTGTGAACCTGTCTAAACTCATGCTCAGAGAATCATTCTTTGAAAAATAATTTAATGGAAGAACTTAGCCAGCTGCTACATCAGCCATAAACCATCCGCTTAAGATAAATGCATCTCTGTTTCAATTTGAATGAGCTAATTCACACAAGCACTTGAGCACACGACTCATTTAGTTTATGGTCAAATGATGGTGAAAAGTCTGGAAAATGTCACCCCTTATATTTTTCATCTGACCAGCACGTATCATAAACCATCGCTCCTAAACACACTTGACAGATCTGCTCAATCCAGCGCATTCACATGCGGGACAGTGCAGACTAAACTCTGCACGCATGCAAACAGCACCAAGCATCAGATATCAAGAAATCGCAGAATTTAACGTGCAGTCTAATAAAAAATAGAAATGCTCAATTGCACATTTTCTTTTGGAGAATTAAAGCGATGCGTTCAAACTCACTCGCAATACTTTTTTACATACTTAGGGAAATGTTAAATTGGAATTGACACGCTCATTCTTTTAAGGAATAATATTTGACACACACTGGAATATTCTGTTTGTAATGGGGCCGCTCGAGTGAAGTGCAAATATGGTTCTCATTAAGTGTCATGTGGATTGCCAGGCTCATTTAACGCAGAGTTGTTTTGGTTTCTTCTAATCCCTTCCTACTGTTTTACCACAGGGACATTTTGATAGTGAATTATTCCTCCTTATAAAGTCAGCCTACATGAGACAGACGCCTGCTTAACTGACTTTTTTTCTATCTCTAAGTTAACCAAACACTTTTTCCTCCCCGGCTAATAAACTGGCCCATCTAATTACCTGTATTTTTTTTTTTTTTTAAATGCAGGGTCTGGTCCTTGACTTTTAAACCTGCGCTTAAGGATTTACATTAAAAATGAATCTCCACGTTTGAGCTGATCACAGGTCACTGTACCATTCCCTGCTGATTTCTCATTTAGTGAGGAAAAGCAGACTTCTGTGTTCTGGCAGCCACATTCAGCAGTGCTACCAAGAAAAGTCATGCTCGGGTAGAAACACAACAGAAGGGACTTGAAGATTAAGATTCAGCTTTCATCCCTGCAAAAGCAGAGCAGAAAAAAAATCTGACATATTTGGAAAAGTCTACTTTGGAAAAATATCAGCCAGGCAAGCGGGCGTTCGAGGCTCCTCGTCCTGTCTTCAGGTAAAGCTTACAGTGTCACACAGACAACACAAAGCACCTTTCACACACTTTATCTCCCTCAGCACGTTGTTTCACACCTTGTGCTGATTGAGGCTGCATTGCCAAGCTGAATACACACAGACACGGAGTGGGTGCTATTCTGTTTGCTCTGGCACTTGGGAGGTGTGCAAATTGCTTGTTTGTTTAGCACTTTTTCCATTCCTCTGCAATCCAACAGCACCTAGTTGCCATAATCACTCCTGCTGTGAGCTTAATTTAAATTAATTGCTCCTTCAGACCACTGATCATCAGTCTGATGGCACACTGCATTTTTTCATGCCACACTATTAATGTTCCATTAAAGAATTTTACAGCTCGAGTTACCCGGCTATTCACAGCAGTGTTAAAACCCACATTCAGACCAGTTCAGCCCTGTGCCTGATGGAAGAGATAGTGGCTGATAGCTGCCGTTCAGCAGCCTGATAACATTTTTGTCGCGACGTTCAGCTTAACAGAGTGTCTTTAAAAAAAATCCACGGTGAAAATTTCATTTTAGTCTGTTAATAAAATAAGAGGATATTCGTTAACAATCACAGTTTGACACGAGGTGGAATTATTGACTCTACAACCGAGAATATCATTATCCAAATCAAACAACACGTTATTCAAATGAATCATCTTCAGGCTGTGGAGAATGCGCTCACGCTGTGAAACATCTGTGGATTTAAACAAGCGGTATAATTACCCAATTAGCATTTAGCTAATTTTTCCCACAGGTTGAAGGCTGGTGAGAGTGTGTTCACTCCAGTCCTCAATAAAGTTTTCACAGACAGAAAACTCTGCGTGCGAACAAAGTCGTTAAAACAAAACTCTGAACAAAGTGCTGAGTAATTACTCAGACGACTGATTGTGTATTCAGGCGTATGGAGGACCGAGAGTCGAGTTAATCGGTGCCATTAAGATGAAAAACAACATCTCAGCTCAGCAGCAAAGGGACAGCTGACAGGTATTACTCTGACGGGTCGGCCTGTGGCGCTGTAACAAGTATTTTTACGTTTTTGCTCGTAAATCTTGAACTATGGCTTATTTTAACTTTTTTCCCCCAGAATCGTTGGCTTACTTTGCACATCCATTTGTCCTGCAGCTTTTATAATTTTTACAGTATTCTGAATTGTCATTTGGGAAAAGAAACATTTGTCGAGGTCTGAATTTAAATATTAAATATAGTCTTATCATATCAGAAACCTACATTATGACGCATAAGCACGCAGGACAAACAGGAAATGTTTTCTCAGGCCGAGATTAGCTCGGCTTGTGCCATAAAGCAACAAGCTGTCGTCCAGCGTGGTGCCGCAGTGGTCGGTCCCATGTGAGCGAGCACAAATACCTCTCTAGTGTAAATGTGAATGCCGTATTTGTGCAGTTTATCTGGTGCTTGTAGCAACTAGACAGAAAATAATGGCTCTTGTGACAGTTTTCCAGAGCTGAGTGTTATAAACTTTGGTGCAGCCGTCTGATAACGTTCATCCAAACACGTGCATCTGTTCCTCTGGAATCACCACATCTCAGCAGCACTAGGAGGAAAGCATCTGCTCCACTTTATAACTCTGAGAACAATCTTTCTTGCAGTCAAACCATTTTCCTGCAGATGTAGACATAAATAATGGTTCCTGCTCTTACAATAAAAGCCGGATCTCTTCGGTCTTGGACTGGTCAGAAGACGACGGATGACCATAAAATCAAGTTTATTTAATAATGCGAGAAGAACTGCAGCTTTGCCTCATTAAATGATGCTCAAAGCACCCAAACAACAAGTATCTGAAAAACTGAGCAGCGATGTCGTCATTGAGCAGTCATGACCAACAAAAAATATATTATAAAAACAAAACAAAAATACTGTGAACAGCTTCACTGGAACTGTTATTATAACCTTCCACTCAATTACATCTGCCACCCAAAGGAAGCGTGCAGCTAGCTGACTTTAAAGTTGAAGAGGATATCACTGATATGTATGGAAGCCCATTTCCGCCACTAAAAAACAAACAAACAAACAAAAAAATTATCCATAACTCGAAATTTAGAGTTATTTTCTCGAAATTTTGACTTAATTTCTTGAAATTTTGAGTTAGCACTGCCAATCAGTAATCTACGTGAATGATGTCATTTCCTTGTTACCCGGAAGCTGAAGCCCTCAGCTACAAATGCTACAGCTAAACTACAGCTAGCTTCACAAATGATGAAATCCTTGAGCTATTAGCTGAATCACATGGCGTTACTATCAGCAAACGTACTCTCGAAAGCGCCGGTTTGTTGCGATCCGGTTTTGAGTGCGCATTCCTCCGCACTGTATCCTTCCGGGTAACAAGAAAATGACATCAATCACGTAGATTACCGATTGGCAGAGCCAACTCGAAATTTCGAGTTGTTAACTCAAAATTTCAAGAAAATAACTCAAAATTTCAAGTTATGGATACTTTTTGTTTTTAGTGGCGAAATGGGCTTCCATAGATGTGCCGTGAGCATGTAGACTTCCTTCTGCACATACATTTGGCATTTTTGAATGCTTTTTCTTTCAGTCACTTTAAACATCACCAGAAGGGAGACACATTTCCAGCACAGTGTCGCCAAAACTGGGGAAGTCACACCAAAGCGAATCAAGATGGATAAAAAGCATGCAGACCATGCAGATTTTAGAGTGAACTGTCCCTTTAAGGAAGCACCAGTGCCAGCAGTTTTAGATCAGCCTTTATTTTTCTGGAATCAAAGTAAATACTCGCGCTCTTGATGGATGATACAGTACTCCATCAACCTGCCGAGTGATATAAATGAAGCCTGACGACAGGCGCAGAGACACAGCAGGCGTCCTCTGCAGCCAGAAGGACATTTAGTTTATTTCAGCACCCAGGCGGAGTCGGTGCGCCGATCTCCACGTGGCGATCTGGACACATTTCTGCAGATCATTTTAAGCCAAGGCTGAGGCCATTTCTTCTTTGAAAGAGCAAACAGGCCAAGAGTCAGACTGTAGTAGTAGTAGTAGTAGTAATAGTAGTGGTGGTGGGGAGAAGAGGGGTTGTGGTGTCTCCAGCCTCTACAACACAGACGGCTGTTTGTACCATGCAGCCCCCTTGCGCCCCCCAACAACCCCACCTCGGTCTCAAACTCTCAGCTCCTAATTCACACTTCATAAATCAAGATGACCTGTCCTCCAGTGAATTCATCCCTCTCTGTGCTGGATAATAGTGGCGCTATTGTTCCCACCGCAAGGATTCATTTCAGAGACGTAAACTATCCTGGAGGCCGACGCACAGGCCCGATAGCTAAAGCAGCTCCTGGACGTCCGCGTGGAGACGGAGGACGAGCGGCACTGCAGTCGTCCGTGTCAGGCCACGTCTGGTTGGTTATATTTTCAACTCCTCTGGCAGCTAATACAGGTCCAAAAATAAGAACACTAATTGGCCAGTGTTTATTTCTGTATGGGAGAAATAAGTGTTTTTAGCAGGTTGTTTGTGGCACGATGGTTTAACAGTCGGGACTCTCTGGGAGGTACGGCTCAGTCCACTGCATGGAAAAAGAGCCGACTCTCCCCTTTTTTTAATAAATAAGGCCTTTTATACGAAAATTGGTAATACAGTATAGTTGTGTGTGAGACTGGCACGGCAGCGTGTGACATCATGAGTGTTGACTCATGAGCAGATGAGTGATGCACACTGAGCTTTTGCCTCCTCTCAAACTCGTATTTAGTGCCACAGAAACAGCAGTAAAGCCTCACTCTGCCCTCGTCCGTCTCCCAGTCGCGCTCCCTCTACACTTAGGAGAGGGGGGAGGGTCTGGTAATGAAGCAAGTGTTTCTATGCGTTGTGAGGGGGCTGTCAGCTCTACACACAGCAGACCTCTGTCACCTGTTGCCACCAGCAGGAGGCTCAGGCGACGGGCGCGGAGCCAAGCCTGGCGGCCAGTCGCAGGACCCTGGCTCCACCTATAGACAGCTCAGCATGGTGATTTACTCAGCCTCCGTGCAGAGGTGTCTATACACACTTGTGCATACAGAGTTATAGCAGGAGCAGTACTCGGGCAACGGCTAACGGCTCGGGCAACCATTAAATAAATTATCTCATGTGCAAATGAAACAAACTACAGTGCTTTTTTTAATGACTGGACATTGCTACAATCAAACTGATCCTTAACAAAAATCCTATATTGGGGTTTACTGGGGATTCACGCTTCAGTGGGGCATCTATGTCGTGGATTCCCCGGGAAATGTGTTGATACAGCTCGCAACTTTGCTGACCGACCTGGTCAGTACCCATTATCCCTCCTGTGCATTTTTCCACAGCAGTTTTTGGGGATTTATCAGTGAGAAAATATAACAATTGTCCTCTCAACACAGTATCACATACAATCCTCACAAACATCAGCAAATTCCAGGAGGGACATTGCTGAACCGGAATAGATGTGAAGGGAAAAGCTTGTGGGACAAATATGCTCGTCCCTGAAAATGAAACTGATCACAGCAAAAAGCTGTGGAAAAAAAGCCAGGAAAGAAAACACTCCTGGCATTTTTTGTTGCTCCTTTTTGTTGTAATCACATATTTTTAAATGGTTATTAACACATAATCACCAGCACAAGCAAAAATGCCAGCAACGACACGGGCCGCTTATGTAGGCGACATCGTTCACTCTACAAAACTCTAAGTTGGGTCTTAATCTCAGTTCAGTGCATTGAACAAGTAACAATGACTGAAATGTTCGACGGCCATCGCAACCTTTGTTTCTCTTTGGCCAGAAATGAGCAAATTCTGACAAAAGGGCTGGAATACCAAGACATCAGCTACTGTAACATTAGCAAGCGGCATCCAGAGACCGTATAGGTCACAACACAGATGCTTAGTGCTAAGTAACATACAAAACATAAAACTAATCACAATTTAAATTTTCTTCATGGGTAATCGGTTCTAATAATTAACTGTGCAGCAGGATTAAAAATGCTCCAAACACCACAAACATGATCCACAGATCTACACCTGCCAGACAAACCAGCCATGCCACACACCTTAAAATCTTTCAGCCACAGTGCAGTTAAAAATGGTGTGTAACATGAAGCTCTTTACACCCTTGCAGTTTTTATGAAACCATAAATGCTTTTGCACCAGGCCCTAAACATATTTATTTTGGCTCTAGTGTTAGACATTGTAACCAGTGAGGCTGGAATGGAGTCGTTTCTGAAACCAGCCCCTAGAGGCCATCGGAGAAACTGCAGCTATGGGAACTTCAGGTTCCAACCACAGTTGGTCACTTAAGTAACACACGATGCAAAATGGGTAGGATGGTAACTGTGTAAACAAATGCTTTGACTTGTGAGGGTTTCTTTGACAGTAAAGTCTTGCAGAGTCCAGTTTTAATGGAAATAGGCTGCAGCAGAGTTCATTGTTAGTACTGCAGAGCATCATCACAGCTATAGTGGTTTTTTTGTGCAGTATAAAATGCATATCTATACATTTACATCTAAAAGCATGTACCTAAAATTTTGTAAAAATCGAATGCAAATACTTCTGAAAAACTGGAGGGAAAACTGGTGCTAGCACACAGCGTTTCAGGTGAGGGAGACGGCTTTGTGTGAAGCTGAAAAAGGAAACTGCAGCTGTAGATGAGACAGAGAAACGAAGACTGACAGCAAGAGCAATGGGTCTTTAGTTGGAGTGGGGGGTTTGGGGCTGAGCCCAGAAGCAGCGCTGTAGAAAGGGTTAACATGAGACAGTAAAGTGAATCCAGATGTGCTGTTATTATTAATATCTCTGGCTGATGAATGGGAAGGTAAAATTACAGGCGCCAGCCAGGGAGGCCCCGCGCGTTGCCCTGCCACCCAGGAGCTTCCCAACTCACCTCCACAGCTCGCACAGCAGCGGCAGCAGATCCGGGCCAGAGGGTCAGCGTTCCTCCATGTGGCTTCAACGTGTCAAACAACCGAGAGGCAAAGCAGGCGAGTAGACAGGCAGTCACTTTCGCTGGCCGGCGGTCCAGCGCCGCAGAGCGATGGGCGTCAAACACATGACTTCATAGCTCAATTTCATCTCAGTAGCTGCTCTGTGTCACTTTGTGTCAGTCATGAAGGCTGTAATGATTTCATTCTAGCATTAAAAAACTAAACCTAGGCATTAAAATTATTGTTATTAACTGAATTTCAAGAGTTTTCCCAGTACTGTGCAAGGACTACTCTAGGTTTCCTGAAGGTCTTTCAGTTTTCCACGGACATCAGCTGCTTTTTCACTCATTCTCAGTCCGGTCCTTGTACCTGATCATTTTCAGAGGAATTTTTGTCATTTAACACGGAGCTGTAAAAAGCAGCCAACGCAAAGACTGAGCTAGTGTTGTATTCACACATAACAGAAGGCTTGAAGAACATATTTTAAACTGTATTTTTAAGCACGGTGTTAGCAGCCTGTTGCAAAAACACATAATTGAATCCCCTTCATTAGTTAAATATACAAAAACTGCCAAATATATCACAGTTTGACAGCATGAAACACTATTTCTGCACAAACAGCGTGATGCTGAAAGAGCAAAGAAATCTTGTCAACAAACCAAAAAACTCTCAGTTATCTCACATATCTAAAGTATCTCAGAGCCATAGTCCAGCAAAGATCTAATGCAGAACCTGAAAGACGCACTTGGAGCTTCATTTACTCCCATCTGTTCACTGAAGCATCATCAAAACTGGTCTCAGTGGATGGATGGGTGTAAAGAAGCCAAAGTTATGCAAAATTACACAAGAACACGACTGAAAATCAGTGACTGGGTCTGATGCAGTGATGGGTTTGACCTGTAAAACACGGTGGAGGCTCGGTCACGGTTTGGGGCTGGATTTCAGTGTTGGAGATGTTCTCAAAATCGATGAAATATGAACGGACAACATCTTTGTTTTTAACGAAACATTACTCAAAGAAGCTTAGGAGCGTTCAGGCTGTGTTGCAGAATAAAGGCGCTCATTTGAGCTGTGCACATACTGTACATATTGTATACCGTTTTATATACATTTCATTTTTGTTTGCACATTTTAATAAATCGTTGCACCCGTTTTCAAAGTAAAGTCGAATAATAATAACCTAGAAATAGCCCAGGTATGATTTGGGGGCTCAGTTATTTTAGAATCTTTGAATTAGAATATCAAACTAAATAAAGAAACAAGTATTTAATGGAAAGTACTTCATGGTCTGTTTATGCTGCTGCTGAACTGAACCGTCAGGCAGATCTGTGGGCTTTAAAGGAAGAGACCTGTAATCACTTTACTGCCTGCGGCAGCTCCTCACACCACCTCCTATTCACACCCCCAGACGTCCACTCAGTTCCACAAAAGTGACAGTATTGTTGCCTTCATCTGAGACGTGGACATCAAGGAGTGAGAGTCACTTTTTGTCCTCCTTTTCAGGGCTGACTTTCATTATTGAGCAGGGTTGGAATGAGCTTGGTCTTACCCAGAAGGCTATTTTCAGACTAGTTCACGATCCTCTTTCAGGCTTTGTTAACAGTTTAAATCATCCCAAGTAGTCAAACTACACAGAGCAAGGCAAAAAAAGAAAGAAAGATGTTTTACAGCCTGTGCTGAATGTGTTTTATGATGATTGGTTTATGGTTTTACGACAGAGGTTGTTTGCTTTGTCACTTCAGTCGTTCACGACACAAGCAGCTTTCTCCTGCAGGTGAAAGTTTGTATCAAACTCTGGAGTTACAACACCATCGACTTCAAACTGGCCTACCTTGAAAACTTTAATGGAATACATTTAGAGGTGACCTATTCTGACATCAATGAAAGCCAAGAGAAGAAAAAAACCTCTCTGAAACTCAGTGTTTGGCTCAAACACAGTTATAAGTGACAGTTGAATGAAATTTTAGGATACGCTTAATTTCTTTTTATTCGGAGATTACATCCATCTCCCATCCATCCATACATGTATTTATGGGAATCACTGTAGAGGTTCACTGCAGTAGGCGCTTAACATTTTCTGACCCACCAACGATTTAAGACCACTCCTACCAAAAAATGTTGGTGCATCTATGAAAACACTTCCTGCACTCTCTTATCCCGTTCAGGCCCACAGCAGGATGGAGCCCATCTCTGCACGCAGTAGGCGAGAGGCCAGGAAAGCGCCGTCACACGATAGTTACATGTCAACGGAAACGAGGAAGGAGAGAGACGTTTGTGTTAGCCTCACAGCTGTTTCCAAATGCATCTACCTTTTCAGAAATGCAAATTCATTTCAGACCAAACGGTTCTGCTCCAGAAAGTCCAACTGTTGGCATTTGAGCTTTACTTTATGCTGTGGTCTTTTGTCTTTCATCCTGTTTGTGCCTGTGATTTTCTCTCTGCCTTTCTTCTCTGTTTATCGATTTTTATGTTACACTATCACAGGTAAATCCCGAAGCTTACTGCAGTTTAATGTCCTCCATTTTTAGGCCAATTTAAGAGCTGCTGATTACGTGGCTACATGCTGTTATAAGTTTCATTTCACTGGGAGTTACTGGTGCTTCATGCACGTTTGATAAATCCAAAGTAGACTTACATTTAGACCAATCACAGCACACAAAAATGCTTTTGTTAAGAAGCAGTGGGGCTAAAAATGAAGATTGAATAAGTCTTCTCACAACGATTACTGCTATTCAGAAATGGGAAAAAAGGGGTACTAACTCTGAATGTTAGAACTATGAAGCACCTGTAGTTCCTGCAGTGATCTTCAACCATACTGTCCTTTCATGTTGCACAGGAACATTGGAGAATATTTCTGGCATTTCAATTCAAATAGCAAAGAAGTGCTTCTGACAACAGTTTTTCTTGTCAGCAGAAGCCCTTTTTTCTAGAACAGCAGAAGAGCCCTGACTACAGAAGGAAGTGCAGAAGGAATATAATTCCTGGGTACAAGGGGATGGAGCCGAAGCATTAGACGGGTAAGAAAAGGGAGGTGGGAAATATGCGTAAATCCAGTAGGAGATATGGAGCCTGGCTGACCACAGGGGCTGTTGTTTTAACCGTCAGATGCACGGCTGCAGGGAGGGGGTGGTGGTGCAGTGACTGTAGGTGGGATTTGGAGGGAAAGGTGGGGGGCATCCCTCTCGGGTTGCCTCTGTCCCCAAGCGGTCCTGTGGGAGCTCGGCCAGCCTCTCTGTCGCTGTCTGCCCTGCATGGGGCCCTCACCACCTTCCACATGACAGCTCAGAAGACAACCTCATGCTGGCTTTACTCACCCTCTTTTGTGCATTTTGAACACAGGGATACCAGACAAATTATGCTTAATGACCGGCGGAGGTTGCCACAGCAATGGCTGCTTTGTTGCCAAAGCCAAGTGTGTAAATGTTAGGGTGCAACCCTACACAGCTTCCCAGTCGTACTAAGCAGATGCTCTTTCTGTAGCTGGAATAAACAGGCTGGACCGGGCTTGTGTTTGTGGGCTACACACCGAAGCCACTTCGAAAACCTGAAGTCTCTCTCTCAAAACTTTTAATTAAAAGTCAATTAACTGTTTTTTTGAGAAGGATTTTCTAAAGATCAGGTTATGAGATCAGCCTCAATGTTGTTACTTAAGTAAATCTGGTCCACAAATGATGAACTGATGCTGTATCCTATTCCTACATGTCCCAGTCGTCAGTACGGGAGTATAAAAGTGTAAAACACAAATCAATTCCATGGCATAATCACCGCACCAGTGATTCTCCAAGTGGGCTTTAGGTGGGGTTAGGAGAAGCACAGCTAATAGCAAAGTAAATCTCTATAAACAGCAGACCTGTTCTTCATCAATAAAAAGTGGGGGGCTATTTATACCAAGAAATCAAGAAAAGTGGGTCTAGCATTCCCTCCGATGTTATCTTTGGGCCGGTAGAAAATCGGATGCAGACGTGAGCATTAATATCAGGTCTGAGGCTTTAGCAGCACAACAATCCAACTTTCTCCTGATGGAGTTTGGTGTTTTGGCTCTCTGGCAGGCTACCAGGACAGCCTAGCTACTTACTGATACTGCAGAGCCGTGCTTGGTTTCCACGGTTTCCGCTGTAGTGGATGAAGTTCTTACATTATTACATCTTCCAAGAAATAATGGGATTTTGTTACAAACTACCTGGAAAGGTGAGAAAGAAATTAAAAATAGAATCTCAGCAGGCTCGCTGTTTTGCGGATTTTTTTGTGCAATTTTGAGTGCTTTTTTTTTTTTTAATACAGCGCATTTTCTCCTGCGTCCTGATTGGTTGCAGACCATTGTCAAAATCTCGCGCCGTGTCTCCTGTACAGTACAGAATGAGTTCAGCTTATCAAATTTACATAAATCTTCGATCGCTAGCAGCGTGACTCTGAAGTGCTGCACTGTATGTTTGTAAGTTTTCTCCCAAACAAACAACACTGTCGACGAAACGTTTGCACCGTCAAAAGCAGCTGCGGTAGCTCCCAGAAGGCAGAGGAAGATGCTAACCATCGCACAAAAAGTTGGACTTCCTGACATGCTAATGGAAGGTAGAAGTTACCGTGTTTTCCGGATTATAAGGCGCATTAAGTGAAACAAAACAGTCAGATAAGTCAAACTTTACTCAGCTCCTTCTTCTTGCTTCCTCTACTTCCGTACCAGTGATTCATTAATGTTGCATTCTCTGGCAGCTGCTCGGTTCACATGTTCTGGACCTGAAAACAGGGTTTGATCTTTGGTTTCTTTCTATAATACTGGACTTATTTTTCTACCAAGGTTTGAACTTTTTAGAGTGTTTAAACAAGAGAGAAAAGTGTGAAAATGTTCATCAACTGTAACATCTGTACATCTGTAATAACTGTAAAAAATAAACCTGGTTACTTCGCGGATTTCACCTATAGCGGGTTACTTTTAGAACGTAACTCCTGCAGTGAACGAGGGACCGCTGTATATTGCATTTACAGAGTTTACAAACAATTAATTTTTGTTTTGCCGATCAACATATTTCATTCGGCCAGTGGTTTCATTTCTCCATTTACTGTTTTTAACCATTAAAGAAAGCCCGAAAGGCATAGCCGAGCCCGTGTGAGGCGCAAACAGCGGTCCACAGTCTGATTTATCTTCAGTGGAGTCGAATTACAAAGGGACTTACAAACAGGAAAATGTTAATTGATTTCTAATCAATGTAACCGAGCTGTGCGGGTGAGGCAAATACTACTAAAGCTAGAATTTCAACCAATTCCCCGAGTCTGAAAAATGAGGAGTGGCAGAGAGAGAGGAGACTTTTTAAAAAACTGGAGTCAGTCTGATTGCTCCCTTGGGAGACATTTCCACCCCAGTGTCCCACAAATGACATGTTTGTATGTAACACAATATGCTTTCTTTAAGAGGTGACGCTTTAGTGGGAGACACATTCTTCCCAAGGGCCCTGCAGTCAAAGTCTAAGACAAAAAAGAAAGAAGGGTTGGTTATTTTACTTGTGTGAGAGCTCATACCTGCTCAGGTGGTTAAAAAAAAAAAGCTTAATTTGCTGCTATAAAGAGTTGACGAACAGCTTTCGTTAGGTTTGACATGTAACAGCAAACCCACCCCACAAACAAACTTTATTAGGCTTCTTTTCTCTCTGTTTTTTGATGGATTCCTGTGGGCAGATTATAGGACCATGAAATCAAACATCTGTGCTGCACACAAGCAAAATTAACAGGCAATTTGTACCAATGAGTTCTGTTTTAGTTTAAATTAGACCATCATATAAACACAGAAACAAAGACATTTTCCACCGCTGCGGGCTGTGCGCCGTTTGTTTTTCTCAAGCATTTTTCTCACGCATAACGAAACGTGAAGACATCCAACACGGCACCTACGGAGCTCCGCTGCAGACACCGGCTGCGTTCACGTATTCCATAAAGACCTTTCTATGCCGGTCACACCCGCGTACTTTTAATGTGGACTGGGTTTTAATGGAGTGGGCTGTGATGCAGAAGAGAACACAACTCGTTGTTTCTCACAGCCATGTACGAGATGTGAAAAGAAAAAAGAAATACACGGCATACAGCAGAGACGAGCAGCCTTTACGTTGTTTTCTCTGGCCATTCAATTTCATGGATGCCACAAATTTAAGCGAGAATACAGATTTGATAAGATCGAGCTTGTACTGTTTGTTGTTAGTTTAGTCATGAACTGTATAGCTGTCTGCGCGTGTAGACAGGAAGGAACAAATATTTGGAATGGTAAATTAAACTGAACCTCATTTTGAATTCTCCATTAGGAACCAGTACTCCACACAAAGATAAGCCAGTATACTTTGTTATATGAGGTGCTTTGGGACCAAAGGAACACTTTAATGGTTTCTATTATTGTCCATGTGTGTGTTTGTCTCCACACTAAATAACATTATTGGAACCCAACTGTCTTTTTTAGCTCCTGCTCTGCACACAGGAAACCTTTGAGAGATGCACGTGCACAGTGACTGGTCTAGACATGAGTATGCATTGTTACCAAGACTGTTAACAACAGTGAGCAATATTTAGTCATGTGAAAAAGACAACAATCACATGGCTTTATGCAACGCTGTGAAAACTCCTGTTCATCTACACACAAAGAAAAAGAGCTACATCTCAGATCCTACAAGTAGGGCTGTGCGATATGACCAAAATCTCATATCCCGATATAAGACATCTATCGTCCGATAACGATATAAATCACAAAAATGTAACATTTTTCTGTAAATTCTGTGAATCTCGTGCAGCTCGACTTGCGTGAAGTGTTTCCAGCTGCGCGTCATGTACCTGAGTCGAGTGTTTTAACCGATGCATGAAACGATACATTTTTAGACATAAGTTGTAACGGCCGCCGTTTTCTTTGTATTTATTACACGGCGTGCTGCGGGGAAAAGCCTGTTCTAACGTTTGAGTCTAAGGTTTATTTGTTAGCACCTGGCGGCTCTTTTTTCAATTCTCATCTGTAAATGATCTGCTCTTTCACGTGATTCAGTTTATTTTGAAAAGTCTGAACAGGATCTTGAGCTTTATTGTGAAAGGTTTATGTGGAACATAAACAAGCAGACACGCGATGGTGTTACCGTCGTTGTTGCTAACGACAACACATAAAAACAGGCGCTTGTCCGTCTGTAGTGTGGTTATATTAAATATAAGAGAAAGAGAGAACTTTAAGAAATTAATATAGCCACTACAGTGACCATCAGAACGATGAAAATATATTACCGTAAACAGTTTATTTTGCGACACCACGAAACAAAGGATAGCATAAAATGAAACGATAGACGTTTTTATATCGTCATCCGATATATCGTTATATTGAACAGCCCTACCTACAAGCATAAGTTAGCATGCTAAAGGTTAAAGTTCGTGACAGTACAATCCGGTTGTTCAGTGATGACGCGACGAATCCTACTTCCGGGCCTAAAGTAGTCTGCGTTTAATATGGCTTTTGTGTTGTTAACATGTTTAATGTTTTGTATTTTCTTCTATTTGATCTCAAAAAGCTCCTAAAACAGTCAGTGATCACTGTTGACCTCCCTCGGCTTTTATTACCGCTAATCATTTATTTAAGCTCAGTTTTTAAAACCTTAGGATGTAACTACAGCCCAGCCCATGCAGCAGTATATGAATGACTAACCTCGTATTGTGGATGGATTATCTCAGTTGTTCTCCTGGCTGAAGTTTGGTCCTTTTACAGCATCCTGCCATGCGATTACATTTGTTCCTGACCACCGAGAACACTCACGTTAACTTTTATCGAGTGGGAAAAAAGTTAGCTTGTTTATATTATGCTAACATAGCTGTGTCGCTAGCGGTCACGTAGCACATCATTATATACCAGCTAGCCCAACTTCAGTAACCCTACAAACGTCACTGCTGTTTAGCTTTCTGTCTTCATTTATGCTGGAAGTGATAACAGAGCTGTACGTTTTAATTTGTTTCCAAAACCCCGCAGTCAGGACAGGCTATATTGTATTTAGATAGAAGCTAGCGAGCTAACTTCCTGCTAACTTCTAACTCCGTTAAATGTCATAAATTCCGTTTTCATGGATGCCTGGATGTTAAACTCAATTGTTACACCTGGTAGAGCAGAACGCTGATCATTTTATTAAAGATGAAAGACTTTAGACAGTTTTTCAACTCTCAGTAATGCCATAGTGATCGTTTGATATATGGACCTACAGCGGAGTTTAGGCCCAGACACGGCTAGTGACGTCAGACTGAACGACCGGATGAGAAAAAGACGGGACACTTATGGCTTGTTTGCCAGGAGAAGGCCTCTTCTCTGTAAGGCTACGTCTACACTAATCTGGATAAATTAGAAAACAACAAAAGTTGTTTTCATCCACACTGAAAACGCTACGTTCCTGTACTGTGAAACGTAAGATTCGACCTGTGTCATTTCCGTCTGCCGTTTGTTTACTTTCCGGCTCTTTGAAACTTCACGCCAAGTTTTATCTGGAGTATGTACAAACTGACATTAATCTTTAACAGGGCTGCCAAAATTGAGAGCAACAAAACAATTGTTGTACAATGCCGTCCGCCACCTTAGCTGCATCATATGACTAAAATGCATCATTGTTTCCGAAAGCTTAGTTTTCAAATGTATCCACTTTGGAGAGTGTTTTCAAAAAGCTCAGTTTTCCTTGACCAAAAACGCCGTCTCAGTGTGGTCGGAAGGCCAAAACGGAGAGAAAAAGATGCATTTTCTAACAAAAATGTATTAGTGTGGACATGGCCCAAACATGGCATGCACCGCCAAGTTCACGAAGCTTCATCTGAACAAACCACAAGACTTCTAGAACAACGTCCTCTGGATGGACGAGAACAAGTTGGAGGTGTTCACCAAGATGTGAAGAGATGATGATTTGGGCTCTTTTTGTGACAACGGGACCTCGTGATCTCCTCTGTGTTCCGAAGAATTCTCCAGTGAAATGTGAGTCAAATGTCAGACAGATAAAGCTTGACTCAAACTGGGTCACGCAACAGGACAATGACCCCAAGCATTGAAAAAGCCCAGAGACGGAGACGTCAGTCGGATTGTGGCAGAACCTTCAGAGAGCTGTGCCTAAGAAACGCTGTTAAGAAGAGTTGATCAAAATTCCTGCAACACAACACGAGACTGTTCAATCAAATGATCTAGTTGTTCACAGAACTGCACAGAGTCTCTTTCACCACTTATAATGCTACAGAGAGAAGTTCAGCAGTTCCATCTGCCAAAATGTTAATGTCACTGTAAATTAGGGCTGCTCAATTAATCGAATTTTAATCACGATTACGATCTGGGCTTTCAACGATCATTAAAAATGACTGAGCCGATTATTAGCCCCTCCCTCATTTATCCGCGACACCTTAAAGGCCGGTCCGTGAAAATATTGTCGGGCATAAACCGGTCCGTGGCGCAAAAAAGGTTGGAGACCGCTGATTAAGAGGACCCGAGGGAAGCTCGGAAAGCTAAGCAGAAGTTATTTGGAGAGGAGAGTGACTGCCGTTGGTTGAAGAGTTTAAAAAAAAAAAAAAAAACTTCAGTGGTGTTGCACACTATTTTATATTATTTTTCTAAAGTCATTGTTAACCCTTTAAAGCCGGTCAGAGCAGCACGCTCCGTTTTGCGTAACTATTTTTAAATCCCTGTAGAACCTGAACCGTGTAAGCTAGCGCAATAATTTGTTTTGCATATGAAACCGGAGGAGTTGTACTTACATCTTATGCCATCAGCTTGTCCTCGGTCACGGTTTCGTTCCACATATAGCTTTGCAAAAATTGCATAAAAAGCGCTTGCAGGAACAAAAACATAATATTCCAGAAACACGCTTTGCCGTTCCTATCAGCTGTTCGTAACACTTCCCACAGTGAAATGATGCACATGCTGTTTTCTTTGCAAATTTGCATCATAGGATTGTTTTTTGTTTTTCCCGCAGTGTATATAAAAATTGCTGTATCTCCAAAATAAAACTATGAAGACACTCAAAATAAATTTCCTGTTGTTGTAAACTATTTTTTGCAACTTTATTGTATTTAAAGTTTTGAGGGATAAGCCTCTTAAATTTCTCCAAGTAGAAATATATGTAAACAAAACAAAAGCGATTTTCAATTTTTTTGTAGTTTATTGCACTTTTTTGCAATTTATGTAATTACTATGCACTTAATGCATACATATTATTATAATTTAGGCTGTAATGGTTGTATTGATGTATAGCAACTTGGCACTACAGCATGTAAAAATACAATATAAGCTCTGGCGGACTTGGTTATATGGTAGGTCTTAAAGGGTTAAATAAATATCGTCAAATAATCGTGATCTCAATTTCAGTGAAAATAATCGTGATTATCATTTTTGCCATAATCGAGCAGCCCTACTGTAAATCAAATGGACTGTTTTCAAAACTGCTTTGATCAATGATCAACTAATAGTTTCAGTTTGAGATTAAATCACATAAAACGCACTCGCGTGGCTCAGAGTGGTCCCTGGAGCTCGCCTCCCCGCAGCATTTCAAATCAGCTGCTGATAAATGTTGTTTCTTTGAGGGAAATCTAGATTGATAGATGGTCTGCTATGTTGTGACATGGCAATTTGGCATGGAATGGTGCGCCGTCACCAAGGTCCAGTGATCAAAGGAGTCACAGAGGTCAGTAGGACAGTTCACAGTCTTCACGCCCATACCGGCCCTCTTTCTGAACCACTGCATACTTTCCCGTCTTATCCCCGGCCTCGTGAACTGTGGAGGTCTGACAGTTGGCTGCACACAAATTTTGGTTACATTTTGCTTCCGACTTGGCATTAAATGAGCATTTCTGGGGTTTTTTTGATGCCTTTGGATTCAGTGTTGATAAGGTGGTCCCAGGAAAACCCTGCCTGACACCTGGTACTAACAACTACAATAAAAACATTAAGTGGATACTTATCAGATGACCATGTGTGCCACTGTAGAAACGAAACAGGTATTTGCCCATTTTATTATTTGTTTAATTTTAAGTACGTGTAATTAGCCTGGTGACGAGGGGGCTGCCTAGTATTGCTGTCACGTACAGCCTCTTTGGAGATCAAAGAAATTCTCAGCCAGCATGGGTGCCGTTTCACTGTGAAAGCTCAACGTTGTACCCCTGACTAGAAGGGATACACTGAGATAGAGACGGAGAGGGGATCCTCGGCTGGACCTGCTGAGGGAACGGGGAAGGAAGGGGGGGTTAGAAAGCAAACAGCCCGCTGCCAGTGTGATATATGTTTAAGCCCACTGGGTGCACAGCAGAGACACCCAGCTTAAGATCTTCCGCTCGTCTCGGCAACGGGGACGGTAGATCCCGGACAAGCCCGTGACTCAAGCTGGTGTTTTATTAAAGAAAAACAGGAGTGGTGCTTAAATGCCTTTATGAAGACAAAGGCAGCAGCATTGTGTCTGCTTTCAAATCTATCTCCTCCTGTCAGCCCCCTTTCCCAAAAGAATTAAACACAGTGTAAATATAGGCATCCGTGACCTGTAATTGTACCCTTTGCTGTCTAAAAGGATAAAAGAACTTTTACGAGGCAAGTGACAGCACATTCCTCACCGAGTTAGTGATGGTTAAATTATTTAACTCGAGTGTTTTATGACTACAAATCTACGACCACCCCCTCGAAACAAACTATTTTTAGAAGTAGACGAGTAAACTACATTGTTCAAATACCTACGCAGAGCTCGGTGAGCCTACAATTCTTGGACGTGGTACGATGAATCATTTACAACAGAACGTGGGTCATTTTAAAGGAATTAAATCTCTGAAGCATATGGCCATTTTTTTAATAAAGAAAATATCATGTATCCTCTATTATGCCAACACCAGCACATTTACAAATATTTTGTTCAGTTTTAAAATCCATCATTTAAAGACTATACAAGCTGTCAAACATGCAGTTTTACTAATCCTTTTTAAAATGCAGTGGATTAGCTTCATTAGAATAAATAAATGAATGAACGCAAACTTCATGCTGACGTCTCCAGGTGTGGAACTGGGTCTCCAAGTAGTATCAAAGTTACCATTCATAATAAAGAGGTGTTTTTATTAAGTAATGTCACATTTTGTTACACAAATCTGGTCAAATTAAATTTACTTGCTTGGTATTTTAGACCGGTTTACTTACGGATTATTTATGTGACTAACTACACCTTTGTTTTTATTTGTTTTTGTTGCATTTTCTTAAAACTATGACTTCATGTTTATGACGGCCAAGAGTAATTTTTTGAGTGTATATAGGAGAAATTGAACACATGCAGTGAAGGTAATGAGTTGTCTGATTTTAACTGATTAGCAATCAGAAACGCTTAATGATGACTATCGCCTTGGTTTTGCAGATTTTCCGTTAGCGTTGTGAGTGAAGCCAAACTTTTCTCTGTACAGGAAAAATCCTGTATTCGCTTTTCAATCAGTGTCACGAAAACGCTCACACCAGTTTAAAAAGGGCTTATTATTGAAATGCTTGTGGTAAAGTGTGGGTGACTGTGTAATTTGCGGGCTTGAATGACAAATCATTCATGATATTGTGCATAACTTGTGATATTTTATCTGATTACGTGTATTTTTACGGTGTCAGCTAACAAACTGCTCCAAATAGAAAGCGACAGAATAAAGTAAACAGGCTGAATAATGCAATAAATGTCAGGGAAAGTTTGTCAGTTATGGGCTTCCATAAAAAGCTGTTTTGAATGATTTGTTGGCAGTGATATTTAAAACGGCTCTAGAAGTGGTTCTTTTTATGGTGTTATGAGAAATCAAAACGCTATAATGACGAAACAATAAATGACACATTTGCTCTCTAAATTCATCCAGATATTTCACCAAAACGGGTTGATGAAAGTTTAATATCAATAAAAACTGGTGGAGAGACTGTGCCGTTTAAATGACCGATGATGCGCCTTTATGAAGAATATATCATCCCTCCTCCACCATCAGCTCCATCTGTTTTTACCTTTATTCCAACATTGCTCTGCCTGTCCAGCTGCTCTGACCGATTCTTAACTCTGTCATGAAAATCCATCATACAGTCTATGAACATTTATTGCTCCAAATCAGCTTCCCCAGACACTGAAGTATGAAAATAGAGGCTCAGAGACAGAGGCCCAGTATCCGACCCTGAAACCCCCCTCCTTTAAATTTCAGTCTGACGCCAACTGAGGTCTGCAAGTAAAGACGGGTGACTGCTTTTTGCCATGCTGTAACAATTAATTAGGAGACACTCGGATTACCTGAGCAGTCTTGAAAGTCAACCGAGAAGCTCCTACAAAGAAAGATCAACTCGGACCACCCACATCTTCAAAATAGGATTAAAGAAATAAAAATGATACCGTAGACAGAGGCGAAGCACAGCTACCGACCCCTAAGACAGAAAAAGAAGCCAGACGCCGACCAACTGGCGCATCAAATCTAGGGGGGGCTCTTTTAGATTATCTTAGCAATCATATCAGTGTTTTTAGGAGCACGACTGTGGTCTGATGGGACAAAGTGTTGGGAAAGCGTGAAATGCAAAGTCCAAAACCTTTACTGGATTTGTGCAAACTCCCATTATTTCCTCCACTGACTTAAAAGAAGCCCTACAGTACACAGGACTGTGCAACGGCAGAAAAGCAGTAATGCAGACAAAATGTAGACAAAGTTATGACAGTCACAGCTTGATAGACAGCGGATTAACATCCGGTACCCTGACACAGCTGATTTATTCAATATCGTAACCCGTTTCACAGAATCCTCTGCAGCAACAAACAGCCAGGGCCGGGACAGACGGGAGAGGCTGACTGTGAAAGCTGAGAAGTCCGATTGTTTTTATTGTCCTTCCCATTCTGCTTGGCAGCGAGTCTGCTCTGCACTGTAGATACAACTTCCACTGTGCATCCTTTAACACGGCAAATTAATCATGTGTACTACATAATGCACTACTTTAGATTTTTTTAAAAAAAGAAATACTGATTTTTACCCCTTTAATCCCAGTTCACCAGCTTCTTTTTGGTTTCAGCCACCCGTGAGGTTAAGGCATCACAAAGATTGTGGCTCCACAGCATTAACCCTGTATGCTGAAAAACTGCCCATGTTCCCTGCTTTCACAATATTCATTGTTTTTATTCTAACGCTTGTCCCGATTCTCTCAAATCTTCCCTCTGACAAAGCCCTCCATACAATAATAATTAATAAAGATTACAACTGAAACTTAAAACTGTCAAAAAATAAAATACAATGTTCAGTTAAACTCAAAGCAAAGAGTCAAAAACAAAATTAAAATAAAAAAAACAATTATAAACTACAAAGCTATCATAAGTCTTCTGTACGCCGCTTTAAAAAGGCAAAAAACCGTCCACATCAGGTTGGAGGAGTTTGTGTTGGAGCAAATCATTACCTGCTCACGCCGGAGACCCAAGTTTGAGTCAGAGATGTCAGAGATGTTCACACATCATTTGTATCATTTTTTATTTTTCATTAATTACAAACATGTCGCTCATTAATAAAAAAATAAAACTACTGGAATAGGTTTGGAAAAACATGGTTTGGGTTCAAATACAACATCTTTCAATAATTTTGGCTCCTTAGTTGTCGTGGTGACGCCTCCTCACTTCCTCTGGACAAAATAAGAAGCCAAATGGTGAAAAAGTGACAATTTTCGTTCTTTAACATGAACAAGTAGGCTGGGACTGGGCTGCATGTGAACAGCCTGTAAGAGTTAATCAAATTCAAACTTGTCAGTCTTTAGAAAAGGACCCAAAAACTTCTGCACCCTTGAGTTTAACATGCAGGTGCAATGTGGCAGCTGCAAAGGAAACTGGGGAAAGGCCATCTTTCGTCTAGGAATCACACCAGCTCTTATGTAATAACCTGGTAATTACTACAGACGTGCACACTATTCATGGGACAGATGACACCCATCATCAAGCAAAACAAAATAGAAACTATCTAAAGTGCTCAAAAATACTTTTGGAAATTGCTTTTGCTGCTTTTGTCCTCAGAGCTACGTTCCAGCTACTTTTTTTAGCTGATAAAAACGTCTGTCTGCTTAAATCTTAAGACCTGATACTGCAAACGCCCCTGGCCAATGAAAGTCTAAACTCCACTTTACCTAACTTAAAAATAACTCAACAATATAGGATGTCTATCCATGTTGGACAATGACCTGAAGTACAGCTTAACCTCAGGGGAACTGACAGTGACTGATGTGCTGCTGGTCATTCAGACGCTCTGAGATTGGCATCTCTAAAGGCTTTAGGAGCAGAGGATGAAGACGGAGGTCAGACTAAACAAAGACCAGTCCACCCTGGACGCTTTGGGGAGTACAAAGGGCAAACCTGCTCTTCTCAGTCCACTTTGAATGCAGACCAGGGCTCATAGCAGGCAGCAGGTAAACTACTTAAGGAGTTCAAATGATACGCTAACATGTGTAAACAGTGTCATATATTCTTTAGGCAATTATGTCACTTCAAAGATGTACTTATCTGTTAGATCACTTCTCATTTGAAAGAAGATCATCAGCAATTTGGGATTAAAAAAAACAAACAAAAAACAAACAACAAAACGCAGGGAAAAACACTGAATTTGATATTTCACCCCAAAAGATCAGCGCGCGAGATGATTCGCTCTCCGTTTCTGACTGCCTGACTGACACTTTTATACCCGCTTCTTGGAAAACAGACATTACATAATTCATCCAGACGAACGGCAGGTCATTAAGGGATCCTGAGAAGACTCATTTATGTTTTGAATGATTTACTGCCGACGCAATTTGCTGATTAATTTGCCAACTTAAAAGTTGGACCGTTGGTCGGACAAGCAAGCAAGGTGGAAATTCACTGATTAACTGACTTGTCAAGTAAAACAAACAAATGATTTAAAAAAGAAAATAACTATTCGTTTCTAGAAGTTTCATTTCTGGACCTTCATACAACACAATGGCATAAAAATGACAAGCCCAACTCACTTTTACTGTCATTTGAAGTTTACTTGTATTTGACAAGAGTTTTTGCATGAAGGTGCGAACTTGGCAGGAATACTGCAACATTTTTTAAAAATAAATTTACAGTAGTGGCAATCTGTGGACCCAGGGCCTAGCTTGCACAGATATCTGGTTTAAATCTTCTTGTTCCGTGTGCCAGGAGTTGTGCAAGAATGCAGACTTTTATGCAAGAAAGATAAAAAAAAACCAAAAAACTAAATTGTAAGAAAATAGCAGTTTTCTTCAGGATTGTGTTTCAGTAAATCAAATCCATATTGTGCTTACCTGCATGCATCCAGAGTTTGCTCAGAGCTAAAACACTAAAACAGAGACTGGATGCAGAGCAGAAAGTTTCTGGTATGAACAATCGTGTCCCTTGCCAGCAGATTCCATATATATTTCAATGCAGATATCCATGCATTTGAAAAAGAGAGTTTGCATAAGACTCAGAGTCTTGCATGAGAGCTTGTAGAACCAACTTTAGCAGCAGCAACTTGAAGAAACAGTTTTCTGTCTTTTTGTGTGACTTTGTTAGTTCTTTACACCAATGTGGACAAATTCAGGACAGTTTTTCTTTACAACATCACTTCAGTTCCCTGAGGTTTGCAGACATTCATTTATGCACTGCTCGAGTTCCTGCCATTCCACTTAAACTTAGTTGGACTTTGACTGGGCTGTTGCAGAACCTGGATCCTTTTATTTTTGAACCAATCAGTTCTAGATTTGCTGCTGTGTTTGGGATCATTGTCCTGATGCATGCCCTGGTTTGGACCTGGCTTTAGCCTCATATTTGATGTTATGACTCAATGACTGCACGGTGTCAAGGTTCTGTGGCTGCAAACAAGCCAAATCCTCACAGGTCCACCACCGTGCTGACAGTTGCTTTGAGACGCTGCCGTGTTTGGTTTTCTCAAATGAGGCATTGAAACGTCTCCACTTTGGTGTCATTTCTCCAAAGGACATTGTTCCAAAACCTCTGTCGCTTGTTCAGATGCTGCTTTGCAAACCTAAGCTGTGCCATCTTCTCTTTATTTAAAAAAAGAGAAGAGGCTTTTCTCCCTTCCAAACAAGCCATTCTTGATCCGTCTGAAGCCTGCAGAGTCTCAGATGAATCTGCTGGGACGATTGTGGCTGTTAAACCTGTCACAACCTAGCTCATAGGCTGCAATAAAACTGAGGGGCACTACATGAGGTACTAATCATTTATTCTACAGGACATAATTAAAGAGAACGTGTTTGTCAGCGAGTTACTCATGCAAAGTGTTGATGGACATGTGGCAGTGCGTGGAAAGTAAAACTTCAGGAAGCTGTTATCCGAAGCAGGACACTGAGCAACGTGAGGTCAGCTGCAGAAAGGAGGCACCTTTGTGACTGAGCTCACTAGACCCAGGTGTAGCTCACGCTACAGTTACTCCTCCAATCAGCTCCTGCAGAACAAAACACAGAAAGTGCAACACAAGAACCAAAACAGAGACACCTAGTGTGTAGGAGACGCCATAACCCACACCTGAATGTTCCAGACCAGCACACAGCCAAAACACAGCTTTTATAGATGTGGTTTACAGTCTCCATTATCAGTTCACAAATTAGCAGCACCTGGCAGCTACTCACCTTCTTAATCCCTGTGGAAGAAGTAAAATTGTACTTTGTTTTTCACAAGACTGCATAGAGTGCTGTGAAAACTCTTTATCACATGTCTGTGTGTTCTGGAAAATAATGCTGCAGCATGAAGTGAAACAAAGCCGGTCACTTCACCTCGCTCTTTTTAACTCCAATCAGCAAAACTCGGATTTAAATCTAAGTTTTCCTAGAGATTCAACAATTGTTGAAAGACTGTGTAACATTACTTTAACCTTGGGTCAGTGGAAACTCTTATGCAAAAGGGCACTTCTGCATACGAGTCCAGCATAAGAGGGAGAATCTGAGAGCCGGAAAAGTAACACCATCTAAAAATGTTCTCCAGTGTCGAGCATTTTCCTCACAATATTTGCACAGTTCAGCACGACAGTAACCGTGCACACTGCACATCTTTATTTTAACTGCGAGCGCCGCTAACAGTTTGGTGCTGCAGAGCTCAAACAAACGACAACACGTGGAGTCATCCCCACCTAAGAACCCTGGCACCAGACTCATCCAGACAAGGCTGCATGTCGAGCTCTGTGAGAATCAGTCTGCAGCTTGAATTCCTTCCAGTGTTTGTGAGACGGCTTAATAACTGTAGAATTAAACTAATTACAAACACAAAGTTAACGGCGGCAGAACAAATACGTGCCAAGCTCGGGAAACCCTGAGAGTCTGGACCTCTGCCTATCTCTGGATTCCAAAAACACGCTAACAAAATAACCGGATTAAATTGAGGTAGATTGAATAATTTATGTACACAAGCCTCATTTTGTTAACTCTGTTGTGTTTGTGGATGGAGAAGGTTACGGTACATTGCAGAGCCAACATGAAATCTTGTTTTTTTTTTTTTTTTTTAACTGACATGAATACCAAACTCGAGTGTGCAGTTGATTAAGATGCATTTTTCCAGGAAAAGGAGAAAGAAGCAGGATTTCTGTAACCATGGCTGCAGCCGTTAAACACTTTCGAACCATCTCTGTATGTGTGGATTCAAGGGCAGAGTCGTAATGAGCAGTGGCATTAACGATACTGCAAGATGTGCTCCCGCCACGGCCTGCATTACTGCAGTTAACTGGGTTTGTAATGGGGTAGTTTTTCAGGCACGTGTCTGCAAAGAGCAGGCTTCAATCATATCTAAGTGCATTACTGGAATGCAGGGAGGGGATGTGCAGTCGCAATAGCTCATATATATAAGAGATCAGGTCAGGAAAGGTGGAAGGAATTGTAGTCTCATTTTCATGCATTCCAACAGATTTTTCAAAACAAATCTGAAAACCAGCTAAATCTTTTGCCGTTCCTTCTTGGCTTTGTGCATAAAACACGGTTATTTACACACAGAGACAGATTAAAAGGGGGGTTTCAACAACACCCTTGCAGCAGCACATGAATTATATCTATTACCAGCGACTTGATAGCGTGGAGTGAACAACAGCGGAATGATAATAACAGTAATACTGTCGCAGCCATTGTGCGACTCCCACTGAGTTTGTAAAACAGGACCGTACGAGGGTGACTGGCCTTTGATTTTGGAAATGAGTAAATCAGTCTGCAGGCTACAGTGAGCCATCTCATTTGAGGCATTTGTGTATTTTGGATTTATTGGTCCCAGAATGCACCCCCTGCCCCCAAATCTATCTCTGACTAACGCAGCATTTTCTTTACTAGAAAATGCGCTGTCGAGAAGTTTATAGAGGAGCACTTAAGTTCACAGACGGGTTTACTGCTGGCTCCGTGCGCTTGGTGTGAAATAACAAACATTTCTCTTAAACCCGTTTCACTGCTCAAAGGAAAGTGGGGGCTTAGTGAAACCCAAATAGCAATGGAGACAGAAAGATTCATATCATCGGGCTTCTTCTTTGGTGTCTGTACGTACCGAAGCGCGGTGCCATTCTTGGTTAATTTGACAATTACGGCGTAAAATGCAGCAGAAAAAAAACAAACCCCACAGTCAAAGACTGAAGTGACACCTGAGGCTGAAAGAGCGATTTAAAGAAAGGTTACGATGGGTGACGACCAACTAAAAAGCTGTTTGCAGTTTTCCTGCCTCGGTATTTGTAATCATCGAAATCTCTGATTACTAGCTAACATTTCATGCCAAGTCATGGACAAAGTCACACTCGTGTCCCTCTGGAAGGTGTACAATATTTAGTTATTATAGTTATTACAGACAATTGAATTTCTTATTGTGATTTATTAGTTAATTTCCTTTAAATTGCCCATTTCCAGGCATCTGAATAACTTTCCAAATGTTCAAAACAGTTCAAATGATTCTAATGTGATTGCTGATGGCCATTTCCTCAGACGCGAACAAAAGAGCTGAGCCCATCGGTGCTTTCCAGGCGGGATTGAAAAAGAAAACAAAAGGAGAGCCAGAAAAGTTGCTTTTGTGTGCTGGAAACCTGTGAGAGGCTGCACGAGCTGCTCCAAGTCAACTGACTGACTGGGCCATGTATGACAGTATCTTTCTAATATTCACAACTCTGGAGAAAAAGCCTCCAATACTGTGAATACTGACTAACCCTTAACCTCTAAATATTTTATTGAAAGCGATAAAAACTCATCTTGAAAGCCAAAAATACACAAAACGAATGTACCGTATTTTCCGCACTATAAGGCGCAATTAAATCCTTTAATTTTCTCAAAACTCGTCAGTGCGCCTTATGTATGAATTCTGGTTGTGCTTACTGACCTCGAATCGATTTTATGTGTCGATTTTATATATGAGTCTTATAATCCGGTGCGCTTTATGGTCCGAAAAATACAGTAGAGTAAACTTGCAAGCCCTGTGACGGAGCGTGAATGACCTTTCTTGGTGGGAGATGAGAAACATGTAGTATGCAGGTTTTGTTTTTTTAAATAGAAACTGAGAAAGCGAGCAAACATTAAAATACTTGCATAACAATAACATATTGTATCAGCTATTATATCAGCCAAATTAACCAGAATTATATGAAATTATTTAAAATGACGTAATGATCTTTATTAAAGTACATCTAGGGTTCAAACCTGTCACAGCTACTACTTTTTCCACAGGCCTGAACCAAATTAAAGCTTTCATAAACCGATCAGAAGACAAACTGTACTTGTAAACCATCCCATCCTGACTCTTCTGAGCTGAACTGCTCCTCTGTGGAAACTTTGTCTTTAATATAAATGCTTAAGGAATTAAGAGCAACATGATAGCAGCGACTACCGGGCTGGACAGACAAAAGTCAAGTCTGATCCAGGACATATTCTTCCTTTTCGCCCCTGTCACACATGCACGTACTGAATCACGTCCCGTGTAAACACTTGAGCTAAAATCCTCAATCAGGATGATAAAATGTGTGCGCGTAACCGCAGCCACCGTGTTACTGCAGGTCTCCCATTTCTCTGTCGTTTCTGGAGTGGTATTAGTAAGATTTAGTGTAAACCAAATAATCACTGAAGGTGATGCACTATTCCAAGAAAAGCACTTAGATGGTACCAACAGAAATTATCCCATTTATCATTCTGCAGTAAAAGTGTCTCTGCGTTACATGCATTTTTAACCAACACCCTCATTTTCTGGATGCTTTACATCTTCTGCTATTTAAATAACACGCTTAGCATATCGGCGCGTACACAGTTTGGGGTAATGACATAATTTGAGGCGTACGTTTCTGCAAGAATGAGAACGATAAGTCTGTCTGCAGGTCAGGGAGAAGTGGTGTTAAAACACATTTAAGCTCTCTTCTGAGGAGGAAGCGGTGCATGACGCACTATCGCAAAACAGAATAGTCCTCTGATGAAGAGTGGAAAACTGACACAGCTGAGAGAAAACAGATTCTTCCTCGCAGTATCCAGAAAGAAACGCTTCGCCTACTTCATGTTCAGCCGTTCTTGCTGCTTTGTTTCAAGCTGCTTGGCTGACTGCAGGTCTGGCCTGCTGATTGCAGTGATAGACATGAAGGAATCTGGTGTTGGCTGCCAGAAACCACAGAAGAAAAGGGAGAGCACCTCCGTCTACCGTTGGTCTGTGCTGTAAGGAGAGGTAAACACTGGTAGTCTCTCCTTAGTACGCATGGCTTGTGTTGGCTGAGAGAGCAGCTGCAGCTCTGAGGAGGTGCCAGTCTGTGGTCTGCTGAGCAGAAGACAATTATTTTTAATGAATACGCACAAAAAAATGCAGTGCGGCCATTAATGTTACGCAATCAAATCCATACTGGTACAGACAAGTCTCTCAAATTTAGAAATGCATTCACTCCGAGTGTACAGTAAATTTGAATTGGGGGGGTCTGAACCGCAGGGTGTATCTCCCCGTCACTCAAACGCAAACAGTGACTGCTGCTCGGCCTCTTTCGTGACAACAAACAGACTTTTATCAAGAAGCACATGACGTGCAGGTAAACTAAATAGTTAGCACTTGTTACCAACATTTTTAAAAACCTTTATTTAACCAGGAAATTAAACTCTCGCGAGATTGTCCCGGGTTCTCATACGCAGCATTAACATGGGCGACGATGGCAGGAGCTCCCAGAGGAAACCCACACAAGGGCAAACAGAAGCAGCCAGCTCCACACAGAAAGGCCCTGACACCGCCTGAAACCAGCACAGTTTTTCCCCACCGCTCCATTTTTGTGCATCTCAATTTTCCTTTTAAACAACATTTCAAGAGTGAAAAATCACAAATCCGGAGCTACACTCAAACCTCTGCATTCCTGTTGGATTTTGAGCCCAACAGGTCCAACGTATTCATTACTGGCAAATTAAAATCATCACCCTCATCCGGCTGTCTGATAGCACAAGCAGGAAAAAATGACAACAATGCAAATGCAGAAGTGCTTAAAACTGCAGTTCCTCTAACGGCCACTAGAAGCCACAGAAGAGTCGATCCCCATAGACTCCATGTTAACCTTTAAAGCAGAGATAGACATGATCACAGAAAATATCCACAGTCCAGATATACAATCAAACACCCCTAATTTTGTATACTTGTCCATAAAAATTGAGTTTTTACCCACAGTAAGATAAACATTATTAGGGCCGTGGCTGCAGACTTGAGTATTAGCTGTCTGCTAGCCACCCATCTCCGCTAACTGGCCTCAGTGAGTGAGTTAGACCAGCGGTCCCAAACCTTTTTTGCGCCACAGACCGGTTTATGTCTAGATATTTTCACGGACCGGCCTTTAAGGTGTTGTGGATAAATACAACTAAATAAAATGAGTACTGCTACCAAAAAAAAGATTTATTCATAACACACAGGAAAAGACTCAGGGTAACAGAGTTAATGCAAAAAAAAAAAAAAAAAAAAAAAATAACGATAAAAACCCTGAAATCCATCAATTTCACACCCGAGCCTCAACTCTCGCGGCCCGGTACCGGTCCGTGGCCCAGGGGTTCGGGACCGCCGAGTTAGACCATTATACCACCATCTATAACAGCGTCTCTGTGATGCACCTACACAGCCCGTGTATTCCTCAATAGGCTTGGTAACAGTAGCAGTAATGTTACCTACCACGCACTCTGACCTCTCGCTCAAATGTGGATACAAAAACCGTAAAAAACAGAAAATAAGATTCCAACAGATTCTAAAGGCTCAGAGGCTTCAACTGGGATTCAAAAACCAGTGGGTCATGGTGTCACGACCACCTTTCATATACAGTTTGTGATTAAAACAATGAAAGCCTCAGAATAAACCCAAACCCCCTCAAACACACACGACAGAATGAGGTCAAAGAAAGAAAACATTTGTTTTGGAGTTTGTAGTAATGACCCAGAAACTATATGCAGATGAGGACAAACTGTAAACATGTTACATTATATTCATAGCGTACAAATACCCGAGACTTGTATCCAAATGGCCGAAGCTTCGCTGCAGGCATGCGGCTGTTATCTGGTGTTTTTAAAGAGTTAAAATTGTTGAGGCAAATATCAAATCTTTGGGAAAACAAGCTAAGCTTAAAGTGCTTCAATCAACCAAAATTAATTGAAATGTTTCACGAGTGTAAACAGCTGGGTATCGCTACAGTAATGCAGCTCTTTGCTCATTTACTCCGTGACCTTCAAGTGGTTTTCCTAAACGCACACATAGATCATGTCTAAATTACACCCCCTCAGGACAACTCCGTCTTTTATAGCAACGCAGTCATCTGAATATGCACTTAAGCTCAGGACAGTTTGATAAATTATCATTCGCTGAGGTAGAATTACCTCGAAATGCTCAGGGTTTGATTTACTCAACTGAAAAAGTGGCAGGAGAAATACAGCTGTGCTAAAATTACAAATATCCACTGCAGTGGAGCTGTTATGCAAGTTGCGTGGCCTCGGGCACAATGTACGACAAGAGAACCTTATCAACCGATACCCGTCCGAGGTTTTCCTTCTTGTAAAAGCAGCCATTCATTACAGCATGTATCTACACCGTCTCTACAGTTTGTTACTTTTTCTTTGCTTTAGAGGCAGAAATGGTAGACAGGTTTAAATACCTGTAACAATGCAGAACCGGTCTTCAATAAAACCACAAGAACTACGCAGATTTATATTCTCCACGTCTATACAAACACATACCTCCCCAGTATAAGGCCATGTTTGAACGTTTTAATCCCAGTACACAAACATTCTACAGCAAGTGGCCAAACGGGTTAAACTCGGGTTTAGTAAACCTCTTGTAATCCCCGTCCTTATAGGGATTACTTTTGTCTACAAGGAACGGTCGTGAATTTTAGAATTTTCAAAGATTCATAGAGTTACTTTTTTTGCCTTTTCAAGCTCAATTGTATGTAATGCACTCCGACCACCAAAAAGTGGCAGCATGACCTCAACTGTCATTAAAAACCAGAGATAGAAGAACACATGACTCACTACCTTCAGCCAGAATGTAAATGTTGGTACTTTGAGATGTTGCACTACAAAATAGTCAAACTGCACTAGAGCCATCAACAAACAAACAGCTGTCAAACAGGTTTTTGCTTCTAATGGCGTTCCCCGCCTTCTAATAAACTACACCGACTAAGCAAAAGATGCTTACTTGCTTCCTTCTGCCAAGTAAGATAGTTGGCAAACATAGAAATAAAGGAAATAAGGCTTATGAACTCTGAGTAACCAGATCACGATGGATGAGGACATGAAACAAACATCTGAAAAATCTTCTTCGTCTTGCGGCCTTCTGAATCTGCTCTCTGTGATTCTTCGCTTGCTTATTTTTTGTTTTTACTTGCTACGTGTTCACGTTTACTTAACGAAAGACAAAAATTCTTTCACAAAAAAGCGATACATACATACCAGACATTACCAGCCTAAAAACAGGACGTTTTGGGAAATTTAGACACTGAAACTGGTGTAAATGTGCTCAAGCTGTGGTTTCATGAATCTGCACGCATAATAGAGCAGAAAGCCTTCAACACAAATATAGTTGATCTGCACAGGAGAGCATAGAAAAAGAAAAGAAACAACAGCAAAAAGCATCAAGGTATCCCTTGGGTAATATCTCTAATAGTAAGCTATTAAAAATCACTAAGAAAAAAAAAAAAAAAACACATTGAAAAACAGGCTTCCAAGCGCAGCCATTATTTTGTTACCTCTGGCAGACAGCGAGGCACCTGGGAAATCTGAGCCGACGTTAACAGGCAGCAGCAGTCCAGCAGAAAAACTATATCACTTTCTTAAGCTAATTAGCCCTGAATATTACGAATCAAAAGAGCCTCACTCTGAAACACAATGGCCAGCCAAGAAATATATTTGTCTTCCATTTGTGAGAGACTGGCAGTGGAAAGACTCCAGGACCGAATATTATTCAACAAAGACATTCCAGGGGATAAAATGTTGCATTAAGCGTCTGATTTTTGTCACTGCTCCACCGTTTTCCCCAAACGAACGAACGAACGAAGAGATGAAACTGGATCTCACCGTCAACGTGAAAAACTGAAAGGAAGGTCAACGTTCGCCCCGATGATGCTGCTCTGACAGACCTTAGACTGACGGACGCGACAGAATGTACTTCGGAGGCGCTTTAAAGTTACAGTTATGCAACGATAAACTTGTATTAGCTGCATCAGAGATAAACATTTGGATTTGACAAACCTGAGCAATTAAATGTTCTGTGTTTCACCGTTTAGACATTTTCTGAGTGCCAGTTGTGTGGTAGTCATCATCGTGTCATAAAACAGGACTTTATTCTTTTTTTTTTTAAAAGATTGTTTCTAACTGAAGTTACTTGGATATTTAAACATTTTGAAATGTTTCCTTATTTCTATTCCAATATTTAAAAGACAGCATTTACCTTTGTAATAGTAGCTAGTGTATTTAACCTGAATCACACCAGTTAACAGCATGAACATCTACCTTACATTATATATTAGTAGTTATATGTATACTGGAAAGCCCCCAAAACTAGTAGGAAAAAATGACATGCTGGTATTTGCATCTGTGATTCTTGGGCGTAAAACACTGCATTCATTTTGCTAACATTCCCAGATATTCCAGGTAACTCGTGCACAATGAAGCCTGGGTAGTACCTTCAGTTTGCTCCTATGCCTGATAAAAACCAGGAATAACAGCTTGAATCAGGCCACAGAGGCAAGACTTCAGTCAGTGTGTACATTTCACCAGCAGATGGAGGAAAAACATCAAAGATGGCACAGACCTGCACACAGTGACCATTTGATGCAAATCTACTCAGTACTGATAAAAACAAGCAGTTCTCTAAGTGCCAAACCTAAAACCACAATATTCAGGTTTAGTATGTAACGCATACATTTATCAAAATGAACAAATCATTTAAAAACGTGTATGAAACAAACCTGAAATAGACCTTCCTGCACTATACGTGTAGCGACTTCCACAGTCGCTAGAGGCCGGGGATGGAGCCTGCCTCTTTGCCTGACGCGCTGTCAACTTTACGCAATAATGTGAGAGGTGGAATTGTTTGCTTGTTTATTAAAGTGCTTTGAGAGTTTACAGAGGTCAACAAAAACTACGGCTACCACCCCTCCTCTCTGTCAAAATCAAAACCAGTGAATGACAGACTGACAACGCCCTCTTAATGTCACCGCTAGCACCCACGTGACTCCCGTTACACATCACCATAGCAACCAAACAAATGAAAACCCAGTGATCATCAAAATTCAATACATTTAGTTATGGCTCCTGCAATATGGAACAATTTCCAAAGAAGCTACTTTGATGTAAAAACCATATAAAGACTACTTAGTTTTGGTGATGTGTGGATTTCTCGATCTCCTTAATGTTTCCAGTTTCAAACGTCTATTTTCAGGTGACATCTTGACAACTTTTAAACTTTCACGTCACATCAAACGAGATCAGAGCTAGGGGTAACATCACTTTACTGTAACGCCTCTACCTCTGGTAGTAATGTGGAACTGGACTCACCTCTTGTTGCTTTTGATTTGTGTGAAACCACCAGGCAGAGCAGAGAGTGACTCTTGACAGAGACGAGGAAGACGGCAGTTCTTCTCAGCATTTTTCTATTTTCAGAACTTGTAAATCTACACTTCAATAAATCCATCACAAGGATCGTCATCAATCCAGCAACCAGCCTCAATCAGATTTGCTCATCTAACACGAAGGAAAAAGCAATAAGCGCAGAAAATGCATGACATTTATTTAGAAGAAATGCTTCATCAATGTGCTACAAAGTACAACTGCAGGCTATACAAGGCAAAAAAATAAAAATCCAGGAGACCTTCGTAATATAAGATTCCATATTTAGTAAACTAAACAAGGCAGTTTTGTTGTGCACCTGAGATATTTCTAGTGTAAAGTGTTGATTCTTGGCAGAGTCTCTGTTATTTTGATCTTTAATCTTTACTTTGCAACAACTTTTTAAGATTTTGACATTTTTTAAAGAATCAGCTGATCACCTTCATCGACTCACAGTAGCTTTCAGAATTTAATTTAGGCTCTTCAAACCTTTGAGGATCTTCACATAGCACAGTTTTGGTTATCCTGTCGATACAGTCGGACCTTTAAAAATAAATTCCTGGTGGTGTTTGACACTCCCAAGGCTGCCCTTTGCCTCCAGTTATGTTCATCATTTTTAATGGAGAGAATTTCTACTTATAAACCAGCGGCCTTGCCTCTGCTTTTTGTAAATGATTTAGTCCTTTTGGCTTAATCAGGTGGTAACCTCCAGCTCGCACTGGGCCAGTTTGCAGTCAGGTGTGAAGGAGTGGGAATGGAAAGTCCACGTTTCTTAACTGGAACTGCCCCAAGTGGAGGAGCTTAAGTAACTCAGGGTTTTGCTCAGGAGTGAGGGGAGAATGAAGTGGGAGGTTGGTGTCATGTCTGCAGTAATGTGGACACTGTGTCAGTCTATTGTGGAGAAGAAAGCTGAGCTCAAGCTGGCGATCTACCAGGCGATCTAGATTCCTACGCTCACCCTATGGCAACGAGCTCAGAATAGGGACTGAAAGAATGAGATCGCAGGTAGAAGAACTGGCAAGGAGCTTCCTTCGAGAGCTGGGTGGGCTCTTCCTTAGCGATAGGATGAGGAGTTTGATCAATCGGGAGTGACTCAGTAGAGCTGATACTCCTCAGAGAGAAAGAAAAGCTTTCAGAGATATCCGTCAGCTGGCTTGGGCCTTGTGTCTCCCTAGATGAGCTGGAGGAGGTGGCCAGGGACAAGGTGGCCAGGGACAAGGTGTGTCTTATAATAATAATAATAATAATAATAATAATAATAATAATAATAATAATAATAATAATAATAATAGATTGGATTTATATAGCGCTTTTCAAGGCACCCAAAGCACTTTACAATGCCACTATTCATTCACTCTCACATTCATACACTGGTGGAGGCAGCTACAGTTGTAGCCACAGCTGCCCTGGGGCAGACTGACAGAAGCGAGGCTGCCATATCGCGCCATCGGCCCCTCTGGCCAAGACCAGTAGGCAAGTAGGGTAAAGTGTCTTGCCCAACGACCAGGACAGAGAGCCCTGGGATCGAACCGGCGACCTTCCGGTTACAGATGCGATTCCCAACCCCCTGAGCCACGGTCGCCTCTATTATTATTATTATTATTACTGCACCACTGCAGTGGCCAATCAAGCCACTTGACCTGACTAGCATAGAAAGCCGACTGTTAGAGTCAAAGGTTTTTTTTTCTTCTTTTAAACAAATCTGATTGGAGCATCTATCAAAACAAGATCCCAGAAACAGAGTAAAAGAAAACGGGAGACTACAACAGAAAAGTCCATTAAAGCCGTCACTGCACCACCAGCAGCACTGTGACCTCATAGGAAACTACGACCATCTTCTTCCATCAGGAAACATCTGGGCAAACACTTCAGTTTCACGCCACATCAGCAGAGAAATAAAAAAAAAAAAAAGAAAGAAAACAGGACAGGGGTGG
The DNA here is from genome assembly GCF_057381845.1 of Rhamphochromis longiceps. Lineage (NCBI taxonomy): Eukaryota > Metazoa > Chordata > Actinopteri > Cichliformes > Cichlidae > Rhamphochromis > Rhamphochromis longiceps. The sequence goes on along the minus strand of NC_140560.1, from coordinate 35,272,373 downwards.
GAGGGATACAAAGGTCCCTGGTCTGCTTTCACTTTTAACTCTGTGGTGGAGGGCCAATCAGGTGGATTATAGGGTCAACGAGGAAATGACCTTGTAATACATCGTTTCCACTGAGCAGTCCTCTGAGGCAGCTCAAAGAGGGTTTGCAGTGTATATGGCGGCATACGTCAATGACTGATGCTGGAGATGGAAATAAATTCTGTATTGTTATTTGTCCATGGTGACTATGAATCTTAGATCTGGAACTGGAGATGTCTCATAAAGTCAACACTAGATTCTTATCAGTTTTAGTGCATCATGAAGCAAAAAACACTGAATAATAACTGCTCATATTTGCTGCGTTGTCCATTTGCCATCACTGTTTTGAGCTTTTGGACATGTGTTTAATGCCTAAACCGACCACAGTGTTACATCATTGTCAGATTAAGCACGAATTATAAACTACAATTCAATGTAAGAGATTACTGGGGAGATTATTGGGAAACAAGAGTTAGATAATTCAGTTATAAAAATATCTCTTGTTAACTCTTAATAAGCCTGTTTGTGGAGAATGCAGACCAAACCGCATCACAGTGCTTTGAGAAATATGGGAGAAAATTGTTCCTGCTAATGATAGAAACAAGCCTGTTTCACCACTTTACGCAAAAAACGCACCGTCAAGTACGACCAGGCTGAGAAGACATATTAGTAGATGCTACCAGCTGGTGACGTGCACTCTGGAAATGAACAAATGACTACACCGAGGGTCGAAGCACTCACTGGATCAGGGGTGGGCAACTCCAGGCCTCGAGGGCCGGTGTCCTGCAGGTTTTAGATGTATCCTTGATCCAACGCAGTTGATTTGAATGGCTAAATGACCTCCTCAGCATGTCTTGAAGTTCTCCAGAGGCCTGCTAATGAACTCATCATTTCATTCAGGTGTGTTGACCCAGGGTGAGATCTAAAACCTGTAGGACACCGGACCTCGAGGCCTGGAGTTGCTCACCCCTGGATTAGATGCACGCCATGTGGATGGAAGTGACGGATGAGGTTCCGTGGTGGAAAAAGAGGAATTTAAGCAGCTGGTTAAAAATAACCTCAACCCGAAATTTACAATATTTTGTGCAGTTCCTGAAAAGTTCCAAGGTTAAGCTACTTTAGCAATAGTTATAAAGTTAAAATTAAAGTTAATTAGTTATTTTACACTTAAAACTTCCAGGGAAAACATGACCTAGGTTATGTCTGTGTCACTACTGTTGCACTCCAAAGTGCTGCTGCTTGAAACCTCCAACTACAGATAACATTTTCCTATATCGACATTAAATCCCTGAATCCATCCACTTTCTTTCACTTATCCGGAGCCAGGTTTATGATGCATCAGCCTAAGCAGAGAAGTGTAGACCTCCTTCTTCCCTACCACTTTCCTCAGCTTCTCCGGGGAACGCAGAGGCATTACCCAGACAGCTGAGAGACAATCTCTCCAGTGTGTCGCGAGTCTACCCCAGGGACTACTCCCAGGAAGACATGCCTGAAACACCTCAACCAGGAGCCATCCTAGGTGTGTGTGTGTATTATAAATTTGCAAGTTTCCTTGAAATGGAGATTAATGCTACTCTTTCTAGTTAACAGACGCCCTTCAAACCCTGCTCTGCACTTACTCGAGTGCCCAAAAAACACATCTAAGCAAGACTAAAGCAGATCAGATGAAGGTTTACGAGCCATGTGAAGCACCGACGGTCAAATGTGTAAAACAACGTCTGTAATTATTTGTTAGTCATAGCAACAACAACACAGCTAATAAGAGGAAGGGTTTGATAAATTGTTCTGATGCAGTTCAAACTGTCAGCACTTTTACTACGAGCCTGTTTTTCTGGTTTAGGCACCGTCCCAAAATCCTGCGCTACAGTAAGCCTCTTAAGAAGAGTGGGTGTTGTTACAGCAGCAGATTAATGCTCAGAGTTTTACGATGAGATGTTTAAACACGCACATATGGCTGCGACAGTAAAAACACTAACAGGTGACGTGAATATCATTATCATCTTGTTACAAGCCGTGTTGTGGGAAACTCCAGGTCTTATCCCCCACCTGCAGATAAGCACATTCCTAATGGCAGCAGTGACCCCTCACAGCCTCTTGTAGCAGGTGAGCACACTGACATTCCACAACAACTGCCCAGCATCAGCAGGTGGAGCACGTCAAAGAGCCCAAAAGGCTCTAATGGACTCGGCTGTGGCCCAGTGCACAGCAGAGGGCAAGCCCACATTTTAAAGCACACGTCTACCCCCAAAAATGAGGCATCATGAAGTGTCAGCTTGCCTCCCCCAGCTTATCAGACACAATGTTGCCTTTGGTTATTCATTTAAAGCAGGCCAAGACTTTCTCAGAAGCGATGTTTGGATTCCAAGTGTCTCTTCAGCTTGCTTGGCACCATGCTAGCAATAGCCAACTTAGGATGACAGATGACGCACTAGAGCTTAGAGCTGTTGACATCCCTGGCCCAACTGAAACCTTTCCAGTTCTGTTTGTTTTTTATTTCTCGTCTCAGTTGTCTTTCACTAGTTGTTCAGCAGCACCGGTGCCGACTTCAGTTCATAGCTCGCAAATAATTGTTTTTGATACATTAAATTAAAATGTTGTTATGCAGATAAATAAATAATGAAGCAATAATGCATGGCTGTCATCAAATTAGCACACCTGGACACAGCACATCATTTGAAGTGTATCTGCCAGTTTCTCAGGATCAAGCGATATCGATTGAGGCCACACGTCAACAAAATTAAAATCCACAAACTCCACTGCCACCCTCAAAGGTCCCATGTAAATGACAGACAGCTGACATGTTGTCTCCACAGGCACACATTTCGACTCCACCGCCTTATCACACACACCATCAGACAAACTCTTGCTTCCTCTGGTTTATTCATTTAAAGCAGGCCAAGACTGTCTCACAAAGCACGTTTGGCTTCCAAGGGTCTCTTCGGCTTGCTTGGCACCATGCTACTATTAATCATCTTCAGATGACAGATGACACACTGGAGCTTACAGCTGCTGACATGCCTGTTCCAGCTCAAGACATGAGACAGATACCTTTTGTTTGTTTGTTTTTCATTTCCTGTCACTCCGCACACCACTGTGCCATCTGTGCCAAGCAACATCTAGGGAGGCCCGACCCCAAGATTCACACAACTCCAAGCGTTCCTCAACTAGACAACGCTGGACACCTGCGAAGATCCCAATGGACAGCCTGACAGGTTCAGAGGCTTCTGTGCATGTTTGTAGGACAGTCAGACACAAACCTTCTAAGGACCTGGGCGTCTGCTTCCAGGATCCACTTGTTGTGGAGAAAACTCCGTCACAGGATGAGAAACGAGAAAAGCCATAGCTCTGCTCACATTTCCTATCACAGTACGGTTAGCATAATTCCCAGAACAGAAACAAAATGTTTTGTTAATTTGTTTTTATACGAGAAACATCTGGTTTAAACTTTAAGCACAATCACCAACCTGTTCAGCTCATATCTGCTGTATCTTTACATGCATGTGCATTAGTTTGTAGAAAGGAATAAAACATGTTGCTCTATTTAGATTCGATAGTTGTGTTTATGTAGTGTTGTTGTTATTTTCTTGATTCAAACCAGCGTTAAAGGCTAAATGTTTCCTTTAAACAACATTTGTTTTGTTGTTGTTGTTGTTGAACTTCTGTTTGACACCTACAGTCACATGGCGCTCACTTCAAGCTAAGGCTACATATACACTTTACATATGAAGTCATATTAGAGAGTCAGTCTGTTAGCAGCACGCACCTGTTAGACATCTTCATTTAGAGACAAACTAAAGCTAAAATCCAGCTGTTTTCAACAGCTTTCTGTTAGCTGTATTAGCCGCCCTATTAGGCTTTAACACACAGTGTAGTTTCCTGTTTAAGTTTTACTTCTGTAACTGTTGTTAAATATAGAAAAGGGGGTGAAAAAAACTCACCAGGAGCTGCTGAGATGGCACAATCGGAGGCTTCGCAGTGAAGAGTCGGATCTGCTAACTGGACAATATGTATATATATATATATATATATATATATATATATTTTTTTTTTTTAAGGAACAGCTAGCACGCTTCCAAGACATAAAATAAATTCACATTCAATCCGGTTATGTGGCATTTAATTACTTTACATCATCAATTAATTGATGAAAGTGCCGCTGGTGAACCGGATATAGCCTACTTTTCCTTTTTTAAATTCACAATCAGCAGCAGGGCCTCCATCTGGTCAGGAAACCTGTGCGCATGCGTGTGATTATAACGGTAGCTGTTATTGTGAAGTTCATTTTTCGGGAAAAATGTATGTTGTTTGTTGATATTTTTAGTTTTAAGAACAACTTTGACCTTCCTAATGCATTCAATCCCAACCACACGATTAAAATAAATAAATAATAATTAATCTAGACTTGGATTAAAGCACACAGCCTTATTCTTAGTGAAATAAAGACCAAGTGCGTATTTGCTGGCTGTGTGCTTTGAGCACAACACGGTGAAAGTCTTCAAGCACTCACATTTGACAGAAAAACATCGCAGCTGTAAATCCCACATGCTGCTGTTATACACCACTGCTGTGGTTTAGTCTGCAGACGGTAAACTGTTTTTAAATGCCTCAGGTAAATACTGTGGCACTGTTGATATGAATGATCCGTGAATGCGCCGCCTGTAAAACGTTTAAAGTATCAAGTGCGTCATTAGCTGTGAAGGGTTCTGCGTCCTCACATATTCATGCAGGAACAGACTCTCGCTCTCTCCACGGCAGGGACGTGCAGAGGGGGGGGCTAGAGGGGCTTGAGCACCCGCCCCTTTCCTGATGAGTGCCCAAAGTGCCCTTTTGTTGAGGCAACTTTTAAAAATTTTTTATTTATTTTTTTATGTGTGTGTGCGTGCGGAGTCCTTTCTGTGCCCCTCAACAATAATATTTAACTATTAATCACAGTTTTGCTAAATAAAAGGATCTGGCTTGCATCAGTCACATGATCACTATTAACCAATGATCGCCCTCGACGGCAGAACGCGCTGGTTACGAGCCGGGAACGAGCTCACAAAGAGCACGCGCATTTTTTGCGGTCCGGAGCTGTAGGAGAAACACAAGTTAACTCAGAGACACAGACTGATGCGACAAAACCAGTAAGTAGGTGTACAGCGTACACTGTAGTGTATAGCACCCAGGAGTATTAGCTTATTACGTACACGTTGGTAAGCTGTCTTGTTGCAACTGACGAACTGAAACAAACGAGCGTGCTGTGTGTGCAACAGCGCGACAAACATTACCTGTCCTTTTATTAACTGCACATGTAGTGCTGGTCATAGCTGCTGGCTACCTGTGTAAGGCTGTCATGGGTCTGTATCTCTGTCACCGTTTTAGGGAACATATTTAGTTTTAAAGTATTTAGAACATATTTAGTTTTAAAGTATTTAGAACATATTTAGTTTTAGAGTAAGTTTCTGGGCATTTCCTGCCTTTCTGGAGGGATTATATTTCACTAAAAAACGATCTAATATGCATGTCCACATAATAATTATTATAATTATAATATATTAAAAAACACAAGCTGTATTTTAAAAAACATACATTAAGAAGCAGATTATATTAGATTTATATTGTAAATAAGACAAAAGTTGGATTTTACAGCAGTAAAATGATTGTATCTCTACAGTTTAAACATGTAATAAGCTTTGCCCTGCACAGAGTGGATAGTGAAACAAATGGAATCATCATAAATACATTATTTCATATTTATTACTTCCCCCTCCTCATTGCTTTATTATTGTAGCTCTAGTAATGAATAATAATGTAAGGATTCTGGATCAGCACCATGGATGCCCATAGTATATACAGTATTCTGAAGAAGGTCTAAAATGTCACTGTGTGTGCATGTGTGTGTTTTATTTAGCTGGATTTAAAAAAATATTACTCATGATATAACATTGTGCAGACATGGCTGGTAAGGACATGAGGAGGAAACAGTAGGCGCTGTATGAGGCTACTAAAGGCAGTGCTATAACATTTTTCTGTCATCATTTTATTATAGATTAAGTGCAAGAGTTGTTAGGTGTGGATAATTAGATTATAGTTTATTGCAATAGCAAGTTGTGCCTTGTTCTCAGATAGACAGCAAGTGGAGAGTGATATATGAAATGATGGGAAGGAAGGAAGAAGAGAAGCAAAGAGTGATTCACAGGCAGAGCCGAGTTTATGTCACAGTTTTTTGTTGCCTTATGGTTCCAAGCGCTGTCACCAATCTTTGCATTTTGTTATTATCTCATGACACTTGTTTAATCAGCTACCATCTCTCCTATGGACTTTTTAATGTCTACAGTCTCAGATCAACACAGCCCTGCCCTTCCCATATTAGATTCTTGATGAATGTGTGTTGTTGTTATTCAGCCTGGTTCAATGTGCCCCTTTTTAACTTTGAGCACCCGCCCCTTTAAACCTCTCTGCACGTCCCTGCTCCACGGGGAGGATCACGGCAGATGACCGTCCTTCCTTTGGCCTCCTGTTTCTTCCTGTTAAAAGGGAGTTTTTCCTTTCCACTGTCTGAGCGCTTGTTCATAGGGAATCATCTGATTGTTGGGGTTTCTCGGTATTATTGTAGAGTTTTTATCTTACACAGTTAAATGAGCTGAGGGCCACTGCTAGCACTGTCATCTCATTGGAGGGCCGATTTAGTGTTCAAGTAGTCCAAAAAACTAAAAAAAGAAAACACCCACAAATATTTCTGCAAATGTTGGGTTTTGTTTGGTTTTTTAAATTTCAAATATTTTATAACAACACAAAACTGCAAACGTGAGGGCAATTTTTTTTCCATTGAACTACCAAATAAATAGAATAGAATAGAATAGAATAGAATTCAACTTTATTGTCATTGCACATGCACAGGTACAGGGCAACGAAATGCAGTTTGCATCCATCCAGAAGTGCTTTAGTGATATAGATATATTACAATATATATTAGCAATAATATAGATATGTGAGTATATTACAGAAATGGGTCTATTATGGTATGTTATAATGTACACGGTATGAAGTATGTTGTGAATATTCTATAACTATAAGTATGTACAGGCTGTAGTGAGTACAAGCTATGTACAGGCTATGAACAGGATATAAATATGAAAAACTATACAGAATATGAAATAAATAACTTTACAGAATCTGAGATATACAGCTATACAGAAATGGGAACTATGCAAGTTGTAAACAGTTGTAGGATTAAAAATTATTCAATGTACAGAATGATTATTTACACAGAGCTATACAGTAGTGCAGTTAAGATAAGTGAGGGTGTAGATAGTTTCTACAGAGGCTATATAAAGTGCTAGTGGTTGTGAGTGGTGGTTCAGTCCATGTTATTATTGTGTGTTTGAGGGTACAGTTGTCCATTGTGTGTGTGTGTGTATGTTCAGTCCATGTGTTAACGTGGGTCAGATGTCAGGAGGCAGAGTTCAGGAGTCTGACAGCTGTGGGGAAGAAGCTGTTCCGGTACCTGGTGGTCTTAGTCCGGAGGCTCCTGTGGCGCCTCCCAGAGGGCAGGAGGGTGAAGAGTCCATGTGATGGGTGACTGGGGTCTTTGATGATTTTCCCAGCCCTTTTCAGACACCGCTTCCTGTAGATGTCTTTTATGGCAGGAAGTGGTGCTCCGGCGATACAAACACATTGGTCCTCTCTTTCTGGACAGACACGTGGCAGCACTGCTGCTATTATTTTGTTCATATTTAACTAGGGCTGCTCGATTATGGCAAAAATGATAATCACGATTATTTTCACTGAAATTGAGATCTCGATTATTTGACGATATTTATTTAACCCTTTAAGACCTACTATAGAACCAAGTCCGCCAGAGCTTATATTATTTTTTTACATGTTGTAGTGCCATTTATGGGAGCATTTCAAGTTGCTATACAACTGTTATAGCCCATATTTTAATAATATGTATGAATTAAGTCCATAGTAACTACATTAATTGCAAAAAAGTGCAATAAACTACAAAAAAAAATTGAAAATCGTTTTTGTTTGTTGTTTACATATATTTCTACTTGGAGAAATTTAAGAGGTTTATCCCTCAAAACTTTAAATACAAAAAAGTTGCAAAAAATAGTTTACAACAACAGGAAACTTATTTTGAGTGTGTTCATAGTTTTATTTTGGAGATACACCAATTTTTATATACTGCAGGAAAAACAAAAAAACAATCCTATGATGCAAATTTTCAAAGAAAACAGCATGTGCATCAAAATAAACTATTTCCAGCAGTGCAATTCGAGTTCTAAGCATCCCAGAAACTATTCAGAAAAGTCAAACATGACCAGTATAGGCCTTTAAGGCCTACAAGTTAAAAAAAACTACATTTCCGCGAAAATGACGTCACTTCCGGTTTCGGCCAGGAAATGGCGGATATGTGATAGTTCGCGCTGACGCCTGTTTCACTGTGGGAAGTGTTACGAACAGCTGATCGGATCGGCAAAGCGTGTTTCTGGAATATGTTTTTGTTCCTGCAAGCGCTTTTTATGCAATTTTTGCAAAGCTTTATGTGGAAGGAAACTGTGACCGAGGACAAGCTGATGGTATGAGATGTAAGTACAACTCCTCTGGTTTCATTTGCAAACCAAATTATTGCGCTAGCTTACATGGTCCAGGTTCTACAGGGATTTAAAAATAGTTACACAAAACGGAGCGTGCTGCTCTGACCGGCTTTAAAGGGTTAACAATGACTTTAAAAAATAATATAAAATAGTGTGCAACACCACTGAAGTTTTTTTTTTTTTTTTTTTACCTCTCTTTTCAACCAACGGCAGTCACTCTCCTCTCCAAATAACTTCTGCTTAGCTTTCCGAGCTTCCCTCGGGTCCTCTTAATCAGCGGTCTCCAACCTTTTTTGCACCACGGACCGGTTTATGCCCGACAATATTTTCATGGACCGGCCTTTAAGGTGTCGCGGATAAACGAGGGAGGGGCTAATAATCGGCTCAGTCATTTTTAATGATCGTTGAAAGCCCAGATCGTAATCGTGATTAAAATTCGATTAATTGAGCAGCCCTATATTTAACAAAACAAAAATGCAGTGTACACAGTGTTCGACTCTCTCACTGAGCTAACACAGCCAGTCCCTCAGCACGACTGTACTCTCTGCTCATGTTGCCTTCATATTAAATCATTCTTAGAACTTAACACTGCACTCAACAACAAACAAATCCTCCCTAACAAAACAATAACTTCCAGGTCAAATTACATTATATAGTAACGGTCACGTGAGCCGCAAGTGGCCCCCAGGCCACGAGTTTGAGACGCTGTAGAGGACCTTGAGGTGACTGTTATTGTGCTTTGACACAATATAAATAAAACTGAATTGAAACTGAATTAAAATTATGGTACACTGAATTTTACCTTTTAAGAATTTTGAAACTACCCACCATTTTTAACAAAAGCACAGGATTTTTGTTCTCTTAACAAACACAAGTGTCAGTGTGTGTGGAAAAACTCAACAATTTCAGCTTTAGTTTAAAATAAAAGTTTAATTACATCAATAAAAGCAATATTACACAGTAATAGGCTTTTTATGACCAGATAAAACCACATTCACCTGTATCAACAGGAAATATAGCCTGAATTTACACAATATCTGAGATAATATTGCATCTTTGACTAAAACTCCCGAAACCTTTAGAAGGTACTCTCATTTTCACGTCATCGGAAACAGAAAGAGATTAAATAAACTACATGCAGTGGATTGAAAATGAACAGATTCCAGTGTTTTCAAACCTTCAGTAAATCTAAATACATAATCCATCTGTCACATTTACAGTAAATGACTTTATAGAAACAGACAAAGTCGGAGCATTTTATACAAGATTTCACTACACAGGCCCAAAAGGAATAACCTATAACTTCTGTATAAACATTTAATTTAAAAAATACCCCACGGCATCCCATTAATCCTGATTGGAATTTGCATAGATTGCACAAACAAAACAACACAGTATTAATCAATACAGCACAAAGGACTTGAATTGATTCCCTGCAGCTATTTAATCAGAGTGGCCGGCCATGCACGTCATGCCTGAGTCAACAGCATGCTAGAAAAAACAAGTAGCAGCCCACACAAAGCCACATTCATCCCGTAAACGCAATTTCAGTGTAATTATACAATTTTAAAAATGCTTCCCAGAACTAAAGAGACAGAAAGAAAAATCAACCAAAGCTCTTGACCAGAAGCCGCTTTCCCGTCAGCTGCCCTCATTTCTTCTGGCAGTAGTTTTTGTAGTTACTGCAGGCCTTCTGCATGTCCGTTAAGAACCCTGGAACCCCTTTCTGTTTTGAAAAAACACACGCAAAGAGCATCTCTATCAGCGAGCGTCATTCACACATGTGCCAAGAAGACCCACCTAGGAGTGGCAAGCATTGACGTCAGCCTGCAACACATCTGCGAACCATAACGATGGGAAAGCATGAAGGCAGGCAGAGGGACGGAGCTCTCGCGGGCCTGCGAGTGAACTCTTTAACGCCCTCTTTAAAGCTCTCATCACAGATCAGTTTAAGCAGGTCAACTATGAACACGTGTGCATTTCAGGGGTTGTGAGGCCCTGGTGCAAACTGACGCCTTAAACACTGCAAGACTTTGAACGCCCCTTTAAACAAGAACTAATAAATCAGAACGTGTTTCAAATGATGAAGGAGTGATGCACAGATGTTTTGGTGTATGTTAACCACACAGAGCACAGAAGAGGAAGACGTATCTGTTGAGGATGTAGTCTTACATGCAGTTGTCTTTGCAGTTGACCCATCTGTTTAATGGGCAATCATCTGATTTAGAGTTTTTCATGCAAAGTTCTAAATGTGTTTGTTTCCATGCACTGCAGTAAGCCGGCACAATAGACTCACCTTCGCTGCCCAGTTCACCAGCCAGGTGGGAATATTTCCGCCAGGATTGTCAAAGTAATTCATGAAAACTGAAACACAAGCAGGCGGTTCAATATTTATACAGTTTCTGCAACCAAGCCTTCCATTCTGAAAAGTGAAGCTAATGCAGCACGTTTTCAAACCTGCATTCTTTCTAATGGCCAGCAGGGGGCGACTATCCTTGTTCAAAAGAGGAATAATTACATAGAAGTCTATGAGAAAATGAGTCTACTTCTCACTTGATTTGCAACTTCAGTAGACACTTTTCAGAAGCGTTTATAAATTCAATCACTCATTTAAAGATTTATTTAATAACTTATTATGTTCATCTAGTAAATTATGGTCCCATTTACAGTAAAACAGATGATAAACCAGGGCCACCGACGAATCTACGAGCATATATGTTATTCCGTTTCAGTGAACGGCTCAAATGATGGGCCATTTGTATAATTTAAACTGCAAATGTATTCACATGAACCTGGAATCTTTCTGTTAAAAAAAAACACATTTATTTACATGAACATAATTATATAACTGCAATTGTTTAAAGTGATCTTATTGTGTTACGTTTAGTTCCACCAGCTCCGTCACTCTCCAGGGAAACGCTCTGCTTGTAGTCTTTGACCCGAAGCACGCCGCTCTTTTCTGGACACGGTGTCTCCGGGGAGCTTTTGGCAAGGATCACCCAGATCTTCCTGCCATCCATATCCAGGTCTTTCCGCTCCCTCACATAAACATACTTAGGTTTAAGCTGTTAGGGAACATGACACGCTGAGAAAAGCATTCACAGCCTTTTCCAAATCTATGCGAACTGAACGTATTAGTGCAGATCAGAAGGATACGTCTCTGTTTGACAGCGGGAACGGGTATTTCACTTCCCAGTAGATGGCTGACTGTCCATCAAAGTCCTTCTCATATAGCTCTGAATAAGAAAAATGACACAATCATTCAATGAGCTACAGAAGCACATAAATATCAGCTGAAATACATGATATCAGAATCAGAATACTTTATTAATCCCGAGGGAAATTAGGGAAAAGAGAAGGACAACCACCCCCAACTATACTAACCATTACATTTTAATGTCTTATGAGGAAAAAATGGCCAAGAAAATGAATATTTTCAAGGAATATACTTGAAATACTGCAATAACCACTTCATCTTTACAGAAAACTACTTGCAACACTAGCAGGTTGTATTTGTACAAGTTGTGGTTTGCATACTGCACAAGACAGACTGCATGGAAGAGAAGGCGCGCTTTAGATTCAATGAAAGGATAATAAAGGAAATCTTTGGGTTTTATTCTCTCCTTCACTTTAATATTTTTCACTATACTAGAACAATTTGCATCTGTTTAAGACACTACAGCTAATACACTAGAGATTTACCTTTAAAGTTTTCCTGCTGATTGATCATTATCTTTAGTTTATTCTCCACTTCTTTTGCTCTTATGTAATCTTGCTTTATATTAACACACCCAAAATCAGGAAACTAGTTGCCAGTCGGTTGTAAAGTGGCATTCATGGGTAATGTAGGCCCCTCTGATATCTGGATATTTTTAAGGAGAGACACTGAGAAGCTATCACCACAGATAACACAGAAAATGCTACTGAAATGAGCAGCTTTCAGCTAAAAGACTACAGCTACACCATGTTACCTGCTGGGTACTGTAGATGTGCATGAAAACAGGGATGAAAGAAAAGTGAAACTGTTATTTTAAAGCATTAATGAAGACTAAAAGATCGGAGAAGACACAGAGATAAAAGAAAGACAGTAAATGTGGTGTGAACCCTGCCTTCCTGGGCTGTTTCTGTTTTTTTACCTTTCACATATCCATCCCAATCTTTTCGATACGTCAAGTCCATGTAGACATCTGCACACAGCTCTGGAGTGCAGGTGGTGAGCACACCATAGACTTTGTACTCATAAAGTCCAGTTTCCTGCAAACAGCACATGAAAGTTCTCTCTTCCAACTGCAGGCCATATGATGCCACACCCACACTATGCAACTAAGCCCTGACCACACCACTCTGATTAGTGCCAGTCTACGTTTCTCACGCCCAGTGAGGAACTGTGTTGGCCTAGATTCAAATGTTTGGGTTTTTTTCCTTTTAACATTGATTTTTCAATGTTTTACGCAAGAAAACTAAAGCAATACTTAGAATGAGAAATATATTAGGTACATTTATGTCTTCTAAGAGTAAAAGTCATACCAAATTCCATTATCTATAACGTGTACAAATTGAAGTGATTTATTTTAGATTTAAGATAGTTTTTTTTTCTCCAAAAGTTTGTTTTTAAAGAAAAATGTTCAAAGAATCATTTCACTTATATCACTCAGCATGTTTTGAAGTAAACAGAGGTGACAATTCACACATAACCTTGAAGAAACATTTTTCATAACTGAGATTTTAAACTTTCATTGTTATTTACATTAGGCTTCCACTGACAATCTTGTTTTAAATCAACCAAAAAGCCAACCTAGATGTGTCAGGGATGTGCCGAATTGAAGGGTGGATCATTGCAGATGCAAGAATGTCTTCAACGAGGTTAGTCAGGGTGTCTGTTTACGCCCCAAGGCAAGGCAACTATAAATCGACGTCTATCCGAATGGAGTTTGGTTGGACTGGTGCAGCAAGTTTCTGAGTGGAGAAAAAACATACTCCCGCTCAGCTTCCGGCTTCTTCCCCATGCTAGCCGCTGCTGTTTATCTTTGCTGCTAATAAATTAAACTAAACTTATACTCAGCTTGATAACAGCTCAACGTTTTGACAGAGAAAAGGTGGAAACATAAAACAGCGACAGTTCAGGCTCTGCAGTGCTCACCACATTCATTCAAACTGGCTCGCCGAGTCGCTTTTCCTGCAGCAGAAGCAGCAGTTTGACTGGAGATTTCCTACCTTGTCATAGAGCCGGTAGATTTTCACTCCCATCGTCTCCACGAACAGCTCCCATCCTCCCTCCAGCTGCGGCTCGTCCAGCTCCTTCCACGCATTCTGGAACTCCTCATCCGTAAACCGCAGCGACATGATGGACTCTCACTGTGACACACCGGCCAGCCCGCAGCCAAGCACCATACTTCCGCTCCCGGCCTTCAAAATAAAACACGCAGTGCAAACAGGAGCATTTCTGAGATAGGACGTACAGGATGTTTGGACATCACGCTTCTGTACAGATTTGACCTCTCCACACTTCTATTCAGAATGATATTTAATTAAGCTGCAAAATGAACGTGAATGAGAGCAATTTAAAAAAAATGCTGGTATTATTATGAATTTTCTAGTAATGTTAATAAAGTGCAATTATATAATAAAACTAGCTAATATAGATTTCATATGGATTTTATTTAACTTTTCAGTTTCAGTTTAACTCAAAAAAGTATAGCAACAGTCTCAAGGCGCTTTATGTTCATGCTAGAGACCCTACGATAATACAGAGAACATCTCAAGAATCAAACAATCCCCTATGAATAAGCACTTTGTGACAGTGGGAAGGGAAAACGCCCTTTTAACAGGAAGAAACCTCTGGCAGAACCAGGCTGCCATCTGGGATGGCCAGATTCAGATAGTGGATTCTGATAGTTTGATACTAGTTTCAGGACAAACTCTAATAATTAGCCATAATTATGATTTTTTTTCTTAAATTGGTCAATATATATAAAAACTTGTATGAGTCTGTTTAAGAAAAAAAAGGCTAAAGGGCTAGGTTGGAGAAGAAGAAGAAAGACCTGGACCCAGGTAAGAAGCAGAGAGGTAGAAAATGGATGGATGGATGGAAAAGCTCAGTATATAGGTGACTTATATATATATATGCATGTATATATTGTGTCTATTTCTTACTTAGTGTATTGTCTGTCTTTGTTACTGTTTATATTGCAGCACTGTAACCAAAATAATTTCCCCTAGGGGATCTATAAAGTATTCTGATTTCTGATTCTGATTCTGATATAAATCTAAAGAAGTGAGGCACTGTTTATTGCAGGGTGTTAGAATGTTTACTCAGGCTACATACAGCCCAACCTGATGTTATCAGTGAACAGTCATAATGATAAAAGATTATGGAGTGATATGCCATTATTTTTCTTTCATTCATTTACATCGCTTACACAGTATGCCCTTTATCAGCTGATAAACTCAAGGCGTAACAAAACAAACAAAGCAAACCTTCGGACTTCAAAATAAAGGCAGGCAATCAACGCGTTTTATTTTGAAACGCACCGCCGGATTCACCAGCTTTCCCCGATGGTTTCTATCTTCGCTCTGCAGTCAGAGGCGCATGAAACAGTCCCGCTAGAATGAGGATGGCAGTGCGGCTGGCAGCTCCTAACCTGACGACTCTACGGTGCGGCAGTTCTCATGAATGGGAGTCAGATTCCAGCCCGGAGAGTCCGCTGTGAGCTTCAACACTGAGCGAGAACAAACAACATTCACTTTTAATTAGATTAGTCTGGTTAAATAATTCATCAGCTCATAGACAAGTCTCACTGCAGCAGAGGGACACTTTGCAAACTTTGCCACATGGAAAACGGCTCTGAGGTAACGAAGCTTTCTTCTTTATTTCCCACCTAAAACAGGCTATCTGAACTAAATTTACTACACATTAAAAACATATATCGTTACCAGCTGAAGCCAGGCTGTGTTGCTGCTTGTTGCTATAGCTGAACTGGATTTGGTTATTTGCTAAGATTTTATAGATTTACTTTTAACTTTATAAATCCTCATTTTTTGTTACCCCAATAAACAAACTTTCATGTTTACCACTAAGAAAGCCTGCAAGAGTTAGTTTGGAGAGTTCCCCACTCTTCACATTTTCTTGTTGTTTAAAAGTCCTGTGGCTTCACAGCTTGCAGCTTTCCCCCCTACAGTATCCTCCCTTCTTTAAATGGTCCAGAGCCACAAACTACACTTAATTTCTTCAGTCTGTCCCGATGCTGGTCATTTTCATTGCAGCTGTGTATGAATAATAGATCAGTCACTTTACAGGAACTTTGTGTACTGCTGAACTAAAGGGTTAGGGTTTGACATTTATATGATTTATGTCCTCTATTTTTTTTTTTACTTTTAAGAGAAGACGACTCAAATCAAGAAAATATTTAATCACAAAAATATTAAACAAGATTCATAAATAAGAGTGGGGGGACATACTGGTTACAGTTACACTGCTTCTACCATGAGTAAATCATTTACAGTTATTCAAATTTATTAATTTTTTATATAAAACAAATTTTAAAAGCTTTTGTTTGAGGGAAAAAAAGACATTTCTTGACTTGAAGTAACAGAAATACACAGATCTGTGCTCTCTTTTCTGGTTGTTTTGTTTCATTGTTTGTGGATAGTAAAGATTTTGACATGTGTGCTGATGTACACAGAAGTTTCTTCTTCATTTATGCGGTGACCCCGCTCTAAGGACTTTTAGATACTAAAATCCATACAGTGTGAGACATCAGATACCAGCAGATACCAAACGCAGCGTCTAAATTTAATGCTGGACATTAAATGGCTTTCTTCATCTTGATAAAGTTGTTTTCCTGGAGGAAAACAGGGAAGGTGATGAGATTTTATTATCTTGTGTTTTTCAGTGTCATTACACAGTTAAACCAAACGGGTCTCCACTCTGTTGGGAAGTAGTTTTGGTGGTAAAATGCTGCGGCTTCTGTATTATTTTGAAATAGTGAGCCCCAAAGTATTGGCTGCAGAAGACACAATCCTGTAGGTGTAGCACTGACCATTGGGCGAGGAAATTCTGCTCATGTTTAGAAACTTGATTAAATAATTTCAATTTCAAACATCTGGACTGATAAAGTCCCAGCAAGTCTTTTCTACCCACTTATTGTGACTCAGCTTTCCATGCAGCAGGCGTGTGTGTGGAGGCGGGGTGAGCGCTTGTGATTTCGAAGCTCCTTGCATTTCATGGAGCAGTTTGTAATGTCATATCCTGCGCTCTCCAGGGAATGTCTCAGCTCGTGCTGGGACGAGTGGTCCGGCGTCATTCTCCTCTGACTGGGTCAGAAGGAGGCGGCTGGGATTGTGCAAAGAGGTTACATGGGTTTATTAAAGCAGCATGTGGTCAGTAGGGGGGAGTTGTGAAATGTGTTGAATTATAATAAAAAGCTTCTGCCAGAGTTTCTTTTGCTGTTTACAGTGTTGAGCAACACGTTTGAGCACTTTCACTGCTTCTTTCTCCACAGACTGGGAGATCCTGATCACAGGGAAAAGATCAATAACGAGGAACCATCTGTGGTCTGTTAACAGAAGACTGCTGGATCCTGAAATGCCAGAAGACGCTAGCAAGGAGGCCATGAGAACACCAGCGACACCAGAGAAGGCCAACAACGCCGAGCGCCCTGCTGTCGCCATGACAGCCCTAAACATCCCCCTAGTTAATGAAGTGCAGCTGACCGCAGCCACCGGCGGGGCAGAGCTCTCCTGCTATCGCTGCACGATCCCGTTTGGTGTGGTAGTGCTCATTGCGGGCATCGTGGTCACCGCGGTCGCTTACAGCTTTAATTCGCACGGCTCCACCATCTCCTATTTTGGCCTGGTGCTCCTCTCTGCAGGACTCTTGCTTTTAGCGTCCAGTGCCATCTGTTGGAAGGTGCGGCTGGAGAGGAAGAAGGAGAGGCGGCGGGAGAGCCAAACGGCCTTGGTTGCAAACCAGAGGAGCATTTTCACTTGAAGCGGCAGTTTAAACAACGCAGCTCCAGGTTTTCTGAGTCTGAAAAGGCCTGATCTCGACACGGTTTGATGAAGAACCAGCTGAAGGCAGATGTTGTCCAGAATGTTTCTTCAGTTTCCGACCTGTAAAAGCTCCGACTCTCAAGGCTCAGAATTCAAAGCTTTACAGACATTGTGAGGGATTTATTTGTCAAACAGACGTGGAGCATCTGGTAAGCTGGGAACACAGCCAGAAGGAATGTATCACAATTAAGATGAATTACCACTGTGCGGAGTGGCGTAGAGGAAGTCTCCCATTAATCGGCTGTTGGATGTGCTGCCTTTGATTGCAGCGGGAAGGACTGTGGTTTGAAAAAGTCCAGAACAATGACTCTCGCCTCATTTGCTAGGCTTCAACTTGCAAATATCTGTTTAGAAAGTCTCATCTTGCAGGAAATGGGGAGAAATGACCTGCTTTTGAAGTATGGTACGTTATAATGGCTGAGAAGGACTATTAAATTTTGAATATGCATCCTCTTAAAGCACTTTGATCCTACATATTCATCATATTATGTAATACATTTCTTTAAAAAAAAAATGCAAAGATACATCCACATTTTATGTAGCAATACTTAATGTGGACAACTACATTTTTACTGTCTATAGCTCATATTGTGTAAAATTAAACTAGCAGCTTTGTTTTAGCGTAATCATTTGCATGTATTCATTGTTATCACATGATCATGATGTTTAATAAAATCATTTTATCAAGCATGTTGTTAGTGTCGCAACTGGACAGAATTAATTTAGTTTTGTCTTGTTTTGTTGTACGTCTTGAAAGGAAAGACTGTATATAAAAGATGGGTGTAGCCATGTCACCCATTGGTTTGAAATTTGAAGAGCTAACATAAGTGTTTTAGCTACGATGTTGGGTTTGTGGAGCCACGAGTGACGGTATTTAGACCAAAGGGGGGAGTGTAGCGCTAGCAAGAATGGTTAGCTAGCCGCATCCAAAAATTCTGACTGCATCACACATACAGACACACCTGCTAAATAAAAGATTAATAAAATACTAGCATTTCACCAAGTGAAACTGGACCATAGACTTCTTGTACAGTTCAGTGACTCAAATTAGCAGAGGAAATGCTTAGCAGATAGCTAGGCTATTAGCCACAGCACCTACATTTAAGCAAGTTATTTAAAAAATAAATATACCACCCACCATAAAGTTTTTATAAAGAGAGAAATCATCCATAAAGCCCCCAAAATGTCCCCAAAATGCTGCAGTTTTGTTTTTTAGGGTTTTTATTTCCACTCACTTTGTTTCTTAGCCCCAAACACTGTAGCCACTTTAGCTTAGCAGAAAAATGTGAAACTGCTAGCTTGTGTGTGTCCAGATTATCAGTGTTCTAAAGTGTTCTTTTTTTTTTTTTTTTTTTTTTAATAAATAGGACAGGGGGAATGAATGAGAGAAAGAGGGGGAGAGAAAGAAAGAAAACCAAAGGGGAGAAGAGACGGTGAGAAGGGGGGGGAAGAGAGAGAGAAAAAAAAAGAACTCCTGGGTCACCTGTATGGAGAAAAAAAAAAAAAACAAACAAAAAAAACAAACAGAGGAGACAGCAAACAACAAAGAGCAACATAATAATAGAGAAAACAAAGCACCATCACAATAAACTAGCTAGTCATAGATATCAATATTTACTAAATAATAAACGATATTGTGCAGCACGCAAGATAGACAGCGCACAGTGTGCTTTGAGGCAGCAGCCAAGAAAGCTTTAGTCCGCGTCTGTGAATACCCATGTGTGCATACCTGTGTGGATCAGCATGCTTGCATTCCAAAGGTTTCTCCATGTAATGATCTGCTAGGGAGTGTGGGGGGGCCACAGCCCCGTCCTCCAGGGTGTGAAGCGGGTATGGAGGAGATCAAAACTCCAGACATCCAGAGGCCCCCAGAACACAAGAGACCATGGAAGACCAACAGAGGGGCAGCTGCGCCACTGTTCCAGTAAGAGCTGAGGAGAGTCCCAGATGAGGGCTCGCCCAGCAGCCGCGGAGCAGAAGTCAGGGGGAGTTGCAGTGACGCGCCCGTGAGCTCCGCCGGCCCCCAGCTGTGCCTGAGTGACCGAGCCCCAGGCCGAGAGGCCGGGGGCACCCCACCTCCAAAGGGGCCCGAGCGAGCCCCAGGCCCCAGGCCCCGACAAGCGGCCGCCAAGGAGTGAGCCGGTGTGTACCCGGACGCCCACCCCCAGACACAAAGAACCACCAACACACCGACACCTGAGGGAGTCCGCCACCGGCAGGGGAAGTGGTGGTGGGTGGAGATAGGCCTCCAAACCTTGGAGGGCCTGAGGTGTCCCCAGAGAGGTGGCGTCTGATACCCAACCTGACATATAGACACAGACATACAGGCACACACAGACACAAACATCCATTCCCACCCTCATGCTCTCATATGCACTCACTCCACACTCAACCAACGTGGAGACAGACATAAAGAGACGCTGTACACACGATCACACTCCCCAAGCGTACTCTACAAACCGGGTCTAGGTACCCTTGCCCCTGGAGGGGGGAATTGCACCCAGACCCAGGTGGTGTTACCCTTTTCCCTGCGGTGGGGAGAGGCAGACCACCCCGACTCCGCAGCAGCAGGGAGGCCCCACACCCCAGACCGCAGTCGGACGGCCAACTCCTCCTACTAGCCCTCCCGCTCCAGCAGGCCGCAGAGAATGGGGGTGAGAGAAGACTCCAAACCTCCCTCCACCCGCTCATTGTAGTGTTGATGCATGTGTGTTCTAAGGTGCAATTAAAACCCAGGAGGGCATGGAGCTACCTGCCATGGAGCAGCAGGTAAGCGCATAGTCCCTCCTGCTAGCCCTCAATGACTAAGTGTATTTAAAATTGAGAGGTGGGCAACGACGTCAGGGGTGAGGTATACACCCTGATGGTGATTTGGACTCCGTGATTGTGCCCACCCCCAAGATCCTATATGTATGTGTAATGAGAGTGTGAATAATGTGAATGTCTAAGTTGTGGGATAAAATTGAGGCAGAGGCAGCCAGAAGGGGACGGGGGACGGGGGGGGGGGGGGGGGGGGGTAGCCTCCTCTGCACCCTGGTGACATACCCCCACTCCAAGGCCCTGCATGTGTGGGTGGTTGTGGAGGAGCGGGAAGAGGGAGGCAGCTGGAGATGGGGAGGGAAGGAAGGGAGGGGCAGGTAACCCCTCCCTGGGGCCAGCTCCCCCGCTGACCCCAGTAGGCACTCCCACCCTCCGCGACCCGCCAGGGAAGGGGGGCCCAGGCCCATCAGACCGGGGCCCAGTGCAGTAGCGCCCCCCGGCTCCACAGAGCCCTGGACAGTCCACCCAACCCCACCACAGAGAAAACTGCACCCACCCCACCATCCACACATCTTCCAGACTACATAAGACGGTAAACGCCCAGGCTGAGATCTTCCTCCACCTCTCCTGTATCTCCCCCTCCTGCAGAGAGTTCCTGAAGAGAAGAAAGCTCCTGCAAGATGTGACCATCCCCCCCACCAGTTGAAGAGCCCCCCAGGCGGCTCGACGCACCGGCGGCACCCTGCTCCATGTTCTAAGTGTTCTAAAACCCATTGAGTGACATTTAATTAAATATAATATGTAAAGCTTATTTTTCATTTGCTAAGATCACCAGGTTTTTGGTAACATGTGTATGCATAGATCAAACACTTAGCAAAGTGCTAATACAACATTAGTAATGTTGATTAGGGACACGAGGTTTTGGTCTACCTTTAGACACAGTGAGCTCAGCTTAATCCTCTATTTGCAGTTCTTCTAAAATTTTAACTACACACAAAAGTCACCCACCGTCACCTGGGGCATATTCAGTATACAAACAGTGTGGGTCTTTTTGCTACAGCTTGAATGACGTATATTAAAAATGGAGTAGCAACACTGTCTTATCCATCAAGCCATCGTGTCACCCCTCCACTTAACATTTTAACATCTTTGAACATGACGGACAGAACAGATGTAACTGAATCAGCAGCTAAACAAACTAGGAAACAGGTAAGGTCACAAATAACAGTATGTCAGTTTTCTCAGAGTTCTCTATAATACTACACAAAATATGTTTCCACCACCAAAGGAACTGACCACTGCTGGACAAAAAGATTCATATCACCTCCTAGGTGAATATGTATATCTGTTAGTAGAGGACTATTTTCTTAACCAAAAAGCTGACTACCAAAATGATAACACGCATGATGAGAGTGAAATCAGTAAATTATTAAAAATGCATTAGGACAGAGATAATCGTTGAAGCACATAACATTAATAAATATTCAAATTAAGATTATTTTAATATTGGTATTAAAAATGTGACCAATAGGATAATTTTACTGTCAATATTCCCTGGTCACACAGTTATGCTCCAGTTTGCTGTCGCCTTACACTCATAGAGTGGATTAGTAAGTGTGACTGTTTCTTCAGGCTTGTTACATTCATAGGAAATGTGACTCTCAGAGGTTTGACGTCAGTGTTTGTATTTCTTAGAGACAGTTTATGAGTAGGAGAAGCGATGAGTTATTTTATTAACATTCAGTCATTGGCTTTCACTGCTGAGTTGAGGGAAATGTTTTGCCTCTCATGACGTACTTGGGTGTGCCTTTGAGTCTTCGCACAAATTTACTGCACATGTCTTCTGGTGACAAATCCAAAGCCAATGTATTCACTTGAGAATTTAGATTTCATTCAAAACACAGTCATCACGGCCTGCCCCGTTAAAATATCAACAACAAAGCAGAGGCTACGTTTTGGTTTATGTCAAGGAAGTACTCAGAACCTCTATGTAATTTAAATAAGAGGATGTAACTGCAAACAAGCAAATAAAAGTACTTTATGTAAAAAACAGCCACTGATACTGAATAACTACATTACTTTTACTCACATATTTATAGGATTTTACTGTTGTAGTTCATTAAGGTGGAGTCATTCTTTTCCTATTTCACTCTGGGCTACAGCTAATAATCACTACTTTCATTATGGATGATCCTGATGACTACTGAATGCTCTGTAAACAATTGTAATTTGTAAAGATTTGTGGAAAAAAGAAGCTTGAAGACTAATTTTAAATGGTATAAAGCAAATCTTGTTAAATTCTAGTTCCTGTGTGAACTAAACTCTTGGAGAGATTAATCTATGGCAAAAATTTGGATTTTATAAACTCCAAAAAAATCTTAATTTGTAGGTAAATAAAAGTACAATTTTGTCCAATGGAGAGGAAATGAAACGTAACTCAAAGCATAAAAATACTTGAGTAAAAGCTGCTTTGTTGTACACTGCCACAAATGTCAAAAACATGCAGACCAACCTCAATACTTTGTTCAGATATCGAGAGTTACAGATGCAAATAAAAACTTAACTTGAATATTTTGACATTTCTGTGACATTTCTTCTTTTTTAAATTAAAAAATAATAATTTTTATATTTCTATTCGTTAAGTAAAATAGCTTTTAAGTTAATCAGCTTTGAAAATATGAGGCAATTTAGTTTTAGCTGAGTTACATTTCGGTGGATTTCCAGTTTACAGATTATTTGACATTACAAACTTGCAAATGTAAAAATAACATCAACTGACAAAGGAAGATGATTCTGATGGAAGTTGCAGAAAGTTAATTATTCTGGCAAATTTAAAAATCACAGTCAGCCTTTGCACCTAAACTCAAAGCAGTCGGAATCACTTTAGTAACAATTTAACACATAGCTTCTCTCTATTTGTTACTTTTTTCCCACCACCATCATCACTTTATGTGTCTAAATATTGGCTGTTTTTCTTCTGCTGGACGACTAATTGAATGTTTCAGGACATAAATTCTCTAAAGTAAAAGGAAGTTGAGCGCTGTCGTCCGACCCCGTCAGGTTTAAAATAGCCTGGACATGGAAGTATATTTATAGGCAGCATTTGCGTTTCTATGCGTCCCCGTGACACCAGACACTACAACTAAATGGTTTCCTTGCGTCAGAGGAGAACCTACAACACACTTTGTCACTTTTGGGAGATCACCACCACACATGCAATCGGCTGAAGACGTGCACTTAATAGACTCCGAGATCAGCTCAGTAACACGTTAATGAGACACATGACACGGTGAGGCGTCTCCTCCTGCTTGTCAGGTTAGAGGAAGCCAGACTGAAGCTGGAAAAATGGGTGACTTGAGATGAAGTTTGACAGGTGCTCTCCCCCGGCGTCTTAAGCCTCGTTACACACTGCTGGCACCTCATGTAGGGACTGTGTGCGTCACTTTTTGTGCCTCACATAGTTGTCATTTCAATCAGTGCCACGCTGCTGCTGGGTTACTTTATCAATAAACTGAAAGAAGCCGGGGGCACGTAGTTTAAAAAAACAGGAAAGAATTTCAAGAGTTCCAAAGGAGAATAGAAGCAAGAAAACGAGTGACGTAAAGAATTCAATTGGAAGGAAGGAATGAGTGAAGGAATGAAGGAAAGAAGGAAGGAAGGAAGGAAGGAAGGAAGGAAGGAAGGAAGGAAGGAAAGAAGGTGATCGGAAAAGGAAGAATTAAGAGGTCAATCAAGTATGGAAGTAAAAAATAAAGAAAAGTGACTAGCACGGAAAAAGTAGAAAGTGTTACAAATGAAAAGGAAGACTTGTGGAATGAATGTGTTCTCCTTCAGCCTCTTTCAACAAAGGAGAACAAGCTGCAGTGTTAAATTCCAGACTTCAAAACAACCGACTGCACATTGTTGAAAAAATTAAACATAACGAGCTCAGCATTACAGACATCCTGCTCCTTCCTGCTGCCTCTAATGAAACAGCTGTGCAGCTGGAGCGTGAAGAGGCTCGGACAGACCCGACCTGACAGCTCTCTGACTAGCTGACCGGACTCAAGTGACATTTGCTCATTTTCGATAACAACCTGAAAATTAGAAAAATTTCTTTTGTTTGACTTGGTTCAGGTTGCCTGATGAGGGTGAAACAAGCACAGCACTGTTAATATCCACTCCAAGAAAAGGCCAAAGTCAAGTTCTGTACTTGTCGGAGCAATTTTAACCGGTTTTTCAGGTGTCCGGAGATGGAGATCCACTGGAATCTTTTGTTCTGCATATTTCTTCATCTTCCATCCCTGCAGCTCTCAGAGGTCCTGCACAGTGGTGCTTTGAGAGTAATGCTAACATCAGCATGCTAACACATAATTGCCATCTCAAATTGCATACTCTTCCATACTTACACTAACTATTTTGAGTGTATAAGTGGGTTCACATTGAGTACACAACAAGTGCAGTGATGATGTACCATAGATTATATAAAAGACGGACATAGCTTCCAGGTCGGAAAAAATGAAGCCAATGTGGAAGTGCCTTAAACCGATCCGAAGGCCACCAGAAGGTGATAGCTGTAGTTGCAAAAACACGTCTACGGGAAGGTGGCTGTCTTGCTTGACTCTGTAAACACTTTGCTGTTGAGTTTATGGGCTCAGTCGGTCAACTTCAAGTCTGTTTTGTAAATCTTGGCCATTCTGTGTATCAAATGAAAGATCATGTGTAACATGAAACTGCATGCTCATTGGTCAACCACTCCTCAGCCAATGAGCATGCACTTTCACAGTCAGACCTGCCCCTTCTTCATCACGTCCAAGTTTGTGCAACCAAGATGGAGAACGATGGCGATGCTCATCTCAAAACTTCATACAGGGACTTAAGAAACCAGTGGGTGACATCACAGCAGCTGTGCCCATCTTTAATACTGTTTGACTGTTGTATTCATAACAGTCACAAAGGTGTGCACACTCCTTAAATAGTTGTCATCTTTCCTCTGTGGTGTAAATGTTGGAGTTGCCAAACAACCTGCTTCTTAAAAGCAGTTTCGTGTTTCCAAGTCCGTCCATCTACTTGGTGTTGTGTTAGTTTGAACTGTTTTCTGTCTTCTTCCCGTGTGATCTCCATATGATGGTGATTGAAACCATGCTACATCTTCCCTACAGTAATGTGTTCATGTTAGCCACACCACAGCTCTGTAACAGTAGATCATTTATAGCTATCACACCTTCAATAAATCTCCAAATGTTGCTGTTATCATTTTCTGTTGCTTTTACATCCAAAACTATTGCAACACTAGATATTGTTAAAGAAGTTATTCAGTTAGAACAAGGCACATCGTCTTTATCAACATCAGTTAGCTAGCGAATGCAACCAACTTGCCTGAACCTCATAAATTCTCCTTTTCACGGATGCCTGGATGTTTGAACTTTATTGTTACACCTGGGAGAACAGCCACACTGGTCATTTTATTGGAGCTGAAAGAATTTAGATGGTTTTTACTCTCAGTGGTGCCTCAGTGCGTGTTTGCATTTGGGAGCTGAGGGAACATTTGGACCTGCAAATGGCTAAAGATGCCTTACCGAACATTTCAGCCATTAGTACATGGATGTTGCCAATGACAATTTGTTAGCTAACTTCAGCAGGTCAAAGTACATGTGCTGTGGTAATATTTGGTGTTACGCTAAAATAATAGCATGTGGAGAAAACCACTTGTTGGTGAAGCTGATCTGTGACTTCCCAGCTTCAACGCAAAGTTCACGTTGATCAGATCCAATGTAGTTAAACACACTGAGCTCAGCTTTGTAAAACCACTATGATGGTGCAAAGTTAAATAGCCTGAGCATAACCCGGGGCTAAATCCATCATCTTTTCCCTAATTAAACATTATAGCTTTGAGCTTTTGGGCACTTTTTAACTCTAGTTTAGAGAGCGTGTGTCAGAAACTCTGCACGACATGCTTTTTCTTCAGTCCTTTCATGTGCTGCCAGTGATTCTTGGAGTGTCTGAAGAGTTGGCTGCCCACAGTCCCAAAGGTGCTGCCGGATAGGTTTGCTCTCATTCTACCACATTATGAAGAAAAAGCTTTTCCTGACCATTTCCTCCAATTTTTACATTAAATCCCACTTCACCAGGACTCCTAGTGTCATTTCCAATAAAATCCAACCAAACGCAGCACTTTAACCTGTTTGCAACACCAGCCATCCGGAGACACGCTGTTCTGCGGCTCTGGATCTGTTTACATGGTTTTGGCTGATAGTTTTGGTTCTGTGTTAAAGTCATTGTTTTAGTTCCTGTATTCAGCATCACTAACTCCACGATTTATCCTACAACAACAGAAAAGTTTGCAAGGTGAACATAAAATAACATTTAGCAACTAAAGAGTAACGATTATATGCCAAAACATCGGTAATGAGCGTTACCGCGGAAAAAGGAAATAAAGACATTAAATTGATCTTTATCCGGTGAATAGAAACGCACCTCCAGTTGGTTAGTAATGTTTCCTCTTGTCACCTTTTTAATATATTAATAAAATAACATTTTGAAAAACTGTGTGAACCTTGTGTACTCAAGGTCTAAAAATCCTAGAAACTGCAAGAAAAACTAGATAACACACTTGATGACAATACGCAGCTTTAAATAACCAAATGTAAAGTTTGTTAAGAAGTTCAATGCCCTGTGATGAAATCTTCCTGCTCTGCATCAAGAAAATAACAAAACTGACTCTTCTTTGCTCTGCTGAGCAACAGAAAGTACTGAGATGTACCTTGCAGAGTCCTTACGCATCCGCCTGCTATTAAACTGCTGAGCCAGCAAATCAATTGCCAGAACACTTTCTTTAATGCAGCTGCTTTTGTCCTCTGTTAGATTCTGACGTCCTGCTTCTTTATGCACTTTTTATTTGAACCCACAGTTGAAGGTACTTTTTCCTCGTGGGGAGCAGGGTCGCACAATAGATCTGATTCATATGTGAAAGCGTCTCGTAAAGCATTTGATTTATGACTGCGCAGCATCTGAATCCTCTCTTGTGCAATGTTTGCGGTAAACAGCAGACGAGGACAAAAGTGAATGAACAAAAGGAGAGTCAACACCCTGCTCTCAAGATCATCGTGCACCAAGAGTGATTGCATCCATATGGAAGGAGAAATTGTGACTGTTTGTTTGTCTTGAACTGGGTTAATCTGTTTCTTTTCTTTTCTTTTCTTTTCTACAGGCAGATTTTTGGCATTTCGTTAGGCTGAGCATACATGGCCATTATGTTTGTCTTTATTGTTCCTGATCAGCCCTGTCCACTTAAGGAAGTTTAGAAATTAGAGTTTGTTATTCAAAGATTTCCTCTAACTTAAATCACTTATCAGCCTGTTAGATATATGTCTGATCCGAGGACATTAATCTTATATTAACTGCATGATTGGACACATACTGTATAATGAGATTTAAAGAAAGCGAGAATAAGAACCGGTTAATTGTCAGAAGATAGCTTTTTTGTAATCCTGATGACCATTAAATGACCACAAAAACATGAGACTCCTCATTAAATCTGAAGTTTGCTGCAGCTGTTAACCTCTCGTTTCACAACAAGCCTCTCTAACCTGCGTCCAGCGTCTCATGTCATTTTCACCTGTCGAACTTTGTAAATATTTACTGGCGAGACTGTGGCAGCACTGCAGAGGTGCTACAGTATCTGTTGTCTGCACTGTCTGGAAGTTCTTCACTAAGAAACATATATAACATATATAACATAACAAATTAACAACTTCACTCGTTGTGCAGCTGCTATGAAAAGGGAAATTAGCTCTAGGGAGCAGAGTTTTAGATTTTGCTCGCAAGACATTTTATCACACGCGTGTGAGTGGACTGACTCACTTTTGGACTCAAGTGGCCACTTCAGGAATCACGGTTTTTAGCACTCCTCTCTCTCATTGGCTTGATGCTCCCAGTTTGCTGCTTGGTTGTGTGGAAACAAGATTTTTGATGCTGACTGAACAGTGTCCCCTTTACGTCAGCAGTTTCTATCAGATCTCTACGCCTTTGATTACAATGTAATGCAATGCTGTGCTTTAAAAACGTTTTAAAAAGTTACAATAAAATGATAGATATAATTTCCTAAATCTTTTTTGTTAAAAACCTTTAAATTAGCGTGCCTGCAGATCATTCTTTGATTCAAATCTTTTTATCTTTTAAGTGTTTTGGCAAACGTAAACTGCCATTTCCCTCTTCTGTCAATGAAGTAAATAATTTGAATGGCTCGGGGAGGATATGAGAAGGTGTGTCTGTCGTGCCCGCAGAGGTCATTTAACAAACACGGTGATGTCATGGGAAGTAGCTTCTTCACAGCACTCAGTTTCCTTTTCATGTGAACAGCTGAGCTGCTTTGTGCAGCTGAAACTTTCCTGCCTGGGCCTCATAAAGCTGATATACCCCCCCCCCCTTTCCAGAATCACTTCTACGTCCTCGCCCGCAATCTATGCAACAACATGCAATATGCAACCTACATGTTTTACTTTGACTTTAAGCTTGAAAACATGTTGATTGCAGAGTTCTGTTCATGTTCAGTTTTTTGGATTATATTTACTCTGATGTCTGATAAAAGTATCACACACAGACTCACATCTGTTTCCAGCAAGCCGTAGTTCGAGCATGAAGTTCTATGTGCTTTTCTAACTGAATTTAGACCTCACCCTGCACACTAATCAACTCTGTTACTTTTTAGTTTTGTTAGATTTCACTTTGTGATTTTGAGTTTTGTATGTCAGAGTTTGTATCAAGCTGCCAGCTGGTATCATCATGTGGTTGACAAATGTGTTTCTGTTGTGTTGGTTGGATTAAAATTTGTTGCAGGCCAGGGTAACTCTGATTCGCTGATTTTTTGTTTGACATTGCCATTATAGTAGATGTTTTTATTTTGTTTGTTTTTTTAATGCTGAACCAACCTGTGAAACCATCGAGACATGCATCCCATCAGCCTCAGCTGCAGGGACCAAGCAGTAAGGACACAGGGGTTTAATTCAATTTCATTTATTGACCCCAAAATATGAAAAATAATTAACAAAGCCAAAAACTTAGACAGGCAGAACAATAAAAGAGGTCAACTCAATAAACTAAACTCAAACAAACATAAGGCAAACTAACCTGCTGAGATGACGCATGAGGGAACTTAAATACGGGCTTAGCTAAACCATAAAACACCCCCAGGCAATGAAGCATTTGGTTCAGTTTTTGCCAACCAGGAAGGAGAAGCCAACCCCCCCCCCCCAAACAAAAGTTTGACTTTGCATTGTTGATCTGTGTGCACTCCATATAAACATTTTAAGGTGTGATGGAAAAAACTAATTTAATAAAGAAACTATATACTGGAAAATTAGTAAAATATATTTAAAGTCGGGACTGCAAAGTGAAGTGAAGCAACTAGCGGTGAGGTGCTGATCTTACCATGTTTGGCTCGCCATCACAATAGTATTTTGTGTTAATAACAAATGTCAGGCTAATGCACTGAAGTATTCAAAGAGTCAAAGACCACAAGGCCATTTCAACTTCTATTACAAACTGAATGGAACGGCACAACACAGCGTTACCTTGGAAAATAATTAAAGCACGATCTGGTCCAGTTGTGCAGGAAAAAGCTACCCAATGTCACAGTATTGATACCAAAGGGTGAAATCTGATGCTTAACAATCAACTAAAGTAACACTATAGGTATCGACTCCTAATAATCTCTTATTGTCTCTTAAGTATAAAACCAGTTCAGAAGTGCAGTGTGTGGAATTCCAGGATGCTCTCATTTCCATCATGCCAACTATTGCAGTTTTGGCTCTGCCACTCCCAAGTCCGATCACGTGGATGTTTAAATGTACTTTTTACAACATGCACAATTATTCCACGTTCCTTTTACCTTGTGAAACAGAGGTTGGAGCTAGGAGTGACATCGGACGTGAGTTGACCTCATTCCAGTAACAGTAGAAGTTAAAATGGGCAACGTTTGCTCTCTAGCAGGTACAGCCATTCAGCCATCACTAGTTGCACGACCAAGTGAATAAAATCTGCAGTCAGCAACCATCTGACAGGTCTGTGATGCTCACTGAAAACGTCCTTGCATTTGCTTTGGTCTCTACTAGATCCCCTCAGTTGTCTGTAATTTGCATGGAAGATGCAACTACTCTCCCATCAGAGCGTAGTTGAGTTGTTAGCTACAGCACTGAGGCACAACTTTTATTTTAAATCCTCGCTATTTCTCCACCTGGCTGGTTAGCAAGTGTTTGCAGTCGATCTGCTAGCAACCAAAGCAATCAGAAGGAGAGTTTTTTGGGTTCAGCACACTGTTTGTGACTGATTTCACAGAGCTACTGTCAGAAACCTGCACTGACCAACCAGTCAGGAAATACATGTCTCTATTGCAAATGATGGTTGTATCACATCCAATATGGTAGACAACTTCCACACAATGTGCACACAATGTGTCTGGAGAGCCTGATCAGTGCTGTGTGTGGCTTATTTAGCGAGTGCCAAATACAAAAGGAATGCAGCATTGATTTTAGAAGGAGGTCTGAAAAGGCTCTAATAATATCATGAAAAAGAATTCTGTTCCATTTCTGCCAACAGATCCCTAAATCCTATGCACCGAGCTTTTAATTCATAGCATTTGGGTCTACTATGGCTTTACATCTCTAAACTTCTGGAACATTTTGAACAATGAACTGATGTCCCACTGTTGGGCCACCCTGAATGCCAATCACCAGGCGAGCCAGACTTGACCATAAGCCCCCCTTTCTCCCCCTAACTGAGTGTAAACACTCAAACAATCACTGGGAATGCCGGGAGGTGTGTTTTGATGAGGTCTGGGTGAGCTTTTTTGGGTTTTATCAGCTGTGGACATTCCTCTGAGTTTCCCCACGGGGAGAACACACAAGCTGCTCTGATGACGTACACGAGACAATGGCGAGAAGTCAGTTTTACAGCTTCCAGCTGATTTAAACTCCAGACCACACATTTAGACCGAGACAAAGATTTGACAGAGTCAATTATAGTCTGTTCACTTTGCCCAGGACCCTCTTGGACAGAATAAGCATCTGAAGATTATTAAAATGTAAAGGTA
Source organism: Rhamphochromis longiceps (assembly GCF_057381845.1). Taxonomy (NCBI): domain Eukaryota; kingdom Metazoa; phylum Chordata; class Actinopteri; order Cichliformes; family Cichlidae; genus Rhamphochromis; species Rhamphochromis longiceps. The sequence continues at coordinate 35,240,894 of NC_140560.1, read as the reverse complement.
TAAATGTTGAGCTTCGTGAGCTTTTGATGCTTTAGGTTTTTGAGGCAGGCACGTGCTTAAACAATATAATCCTCCTCTGAGTTTCTGTGTTATGTCAGTGATGTTTTAGCATGCTAAACATATCTAAGATGAATAAAACTGCTACATTTCATGTAACAAGTTGTCCTGATTACGGTGCCTGACCTGCTAATTTATATCTTCTTTTGTAAAATAATAATTTAAGCTAAATACACAAAGTACTCTGAACTGTCTTTGTGCATCAAGCTGCTGTATGAATACGTTTCGTTAACTCTTAACTTATATGAAGTCAGAAAAGCCAGTTTTAAAGTCTGAAATAATTGTACGTAAAGATTTTTTCTTTCCTTATATCTATTTTCTTTTTTAAAAAGTCAATGTGACTTTTTAAAGGCAAACTTAGGTTTCATATGTATATCAGCAACACCATTATTTTTAAAATTCTTGGCTAATATACCATTGTACATCTGCATTGCAACTGTATGCAGAGGATAAAAAGAAATTAGAGTTGTAGATACATTCTTTATTTTTATATATATATGTGTTGTATACGCTTATATTATTACAAACCCTCTATAACTTTGAGACGGTTTATCGTACATGCAGATAAGCACTTCACTTGAGCAGATTTTTAGCATTTGCAGCTCTCTTCAGTCACATTTAGGGCTGAGTGAAACATAGGATAGCTGGTGGCGGGTCCTTGGTGAGAGGAAACCATGGACTCTGGGAGGGGCAGGTTCCCACACCCAGAAGAAGAGACGCAGAACGTTGTAACACAAACAGTTCTCCACTCAGGAAGGAAAGGGCTCACTTGTTGGGTCTTTATCAGATCTGCGAGATCCTAAGCCAAGCCACGCTTCTCCTGCATGTTTGGGATGAGCGCCTCTCGAGTGTATGTCTCATCAGACTCTGTAATCACGAATAGAAAAGGAAATTGCATTTTATTACAGGGAGAGACTCAGTGCTACCTGCTAAAATGCGACCTGGCATGCTGGATCTTTTGCTCTGTGTATGCCCATCTCCTCAGTTTAATACCTCTGAAACACCTCAACTTAATTTGGAACTTGGAATATGCAGAGAGCAAGAGTACAATGTGTTATTGGACGTGTTTTATTTATAATTATAATCTGCATTATTTATATGTACTCTAACAGGCCAGAGGTGTGGCCCGAGGCTCATCCAGCCAATACTGCATAATGAATAATGCAGACTTGGTCTTTAAAGTGGAGTGTGATCCTGAATGAAAAGGAGAAGCACCTGCTGTTAAACGGCTGAGACTTTGATGGGATGTATCAGGATATAAGCTCATGCCTGTGTCTTTTTTCTGACGTAAATTAGCTTCATGAGATTAGCTTTAGCAGTATTGTCTATAGCAGGTTACAATGTCAAACCAAACAAGTTTTGAACACAGTGTCGCTCTCACCTGGGCTGACTCGAGCTCAAGTTTCCTTCCTGGTTCATTTAAATTTCTGGTTTGACATACAAACAGTCTTTGTATGCAGGCACAAATTTACACATTCAAAGTAACTTAAGACCAGTGAGATTCAGATTTCCAGCTTTAGTTTACAGGATTGGCCAAATCATTCTCATAACAAATTCCAAAGATAATTTTGTAATACTTAAAGGTACAGTGTGCAAAATCTCACCACTGTTGTTCATCTATAGCAGGGGTGGGCAACTCCAGGCCTCGAGGGTCGGTGTCCCTGCAGGTTTTAGATGTGTCCTTGAACCAACACAGCTGATTTAAATGACTAAATTAGCTCCTCAACATGTCCTGCAGTTCTCCAGAGGCCTGGTAACGAACTAATCGTGTGATTCAGGTGCAGTGTTGGTCAAGTTACTTGAAAAAAGTAATCAGTAACTAATTACTGATTACTTCCCCCAAAAAGTAATCCCATTACTTTACTGATTACTTATTTTCAAAAGTAATTAATTACTTAGTTACTTAGTTACTTTTTAAAAACTCGGAAGTTTAGGGTTTTTTTCGCTGTAAAAAGAAGTTTTCTTCCCACGCACGATGGACGCTAATGTTTTTATCACTTTTTATGGAATCAAACTCAAAGTAAGGTCAGTACTTCCACGCTTTAAACGCTGCACGCTCATACTCTCTCCCACAATCGATATGTGATCCATTGTTGATCTGCACACAGCTGTTGCCACGAACGTCGCACTCGCTTACGTCACTGTCGTGAGACATTCTCGCAAAAAATCATGGTTTTAGTAACGCAGTAACGCAGCGTTCCTACGGGAAAGTAACGGTAATCTAATTACCGTTTTTGCAATAGTAATCCCTTACTTTACTCGTTACTTGAAAAAAGTAATCAGATTACAGTAACGCGAACGCGTTACTGCCCATCTCTGTTCAGGTGTGTTGACCCAAGGTGAGATCTAAAACCTGCAGGACACCGGCCCTCGAGGCCTGGAGTTGCCCACCCTGATCTATAGTGAGTGCAGACCGTCTCTCTGCTGTTTACCTCAGCTGTCAATATGCCACGTGGTCACATCTTGTCCGATACGAATCGATGACTCAGTGAGGTTCACTCATGAACGCTATACTGATGTGTATTGTTGAATTTCTGTTGGTAAGCGCTGCTGTTTCTGCAGCTGTGTTAGAGAAACTTTCTTTGAAATGGATCTAACATTGTTGGACTTGGATAAATAAGATGTGAGAATGTAATCAAACTGTTTATCAGAGGGAGAATATGATTTTAGAACACTCGTGCCTAATATTAGCTGGCATAATGTGAGTTTATAACCAGCTGTTGTTGTTGTTTAGCCGCTTGTTGCCAGCTGTCTGTAGATGGGAGGGTCGCATGTCTTATCTGCTGACAGTAAGTAATTCTGTCAATATTAGGAATAGATAAGCATGCTTATGCCTTTGTGACTTAATTCCAGCAGATGGTGACTGAGGTAAGGAGGAAGAGGATGAGTGTGGAAATGAGGGAGGAGAGAGCAGTTGTGGAGGAGGTGTATGAAGAGGAGGAAGATATAATGAGAATGTATAAGTTTGATCTCTTACAAAGAAGAGTTTCTCATTAGTAGTGACCCGTCGTGTGTATGTGTAGATAACAACCATGCTGTAGAATAAACCCCAGATAGACAAATAGTGAGTGAGTGTTTAAATATCAGGTACTTCACCTTTGTTGGGCTTCAAAACAGCTGATTTTTAGTATTATTTTAGTCTTTACATCAGTTGTTTTTATTTAACCTTTTTTTCTCAGTCTTGGCATCACTTAAACTCTTATTTTAAAAAATTACAATGAAGAAAAGATATTTTTAATTTGCATAAATACATAAATGATGAAATGGTCAAAGGAAAGAATTGTTACGTAGCCCCGATCGTTCTCTGAGCAGCATCTCGGTTGTGTAAGACTTCATGGAAAACCCCTGCTGTTACAGGGAGAAGACGAAGGACTCACCATCTTCATCACCTCCTTCCTCTGTGTGTTTTCTGCCCCTGCAGGCCAGTTCAGCCTGAACAAAATATTCCCTCATGGGCCACTAAAGGAAAATGAGCAAATTCTAATTCCAAGGATTGAACGGTGGATTTGAACTGTTGTGTAACTGTAACTGTGTAACCCTTTCTCCACTCAGTTTTATTCTCTTGAGATTTTAACCATTTAAAGCCAAGTGTGTCATGTGTTACGTGACTTTAGTGAGTTTTTGAGACTTCATCAGTGTAACTTAAATAAATCACACAATACATTTTTAAGTTGTACAAAATGATGAGGTTATTTTTTTAATTACAAAAAACTGCCTGATGTGGCGAATATGACACAGATTTAAACTCACATGTAAATATTCATATTTATTTATTTAGAAATTATTATTAGAAGCACCGTTTTTTTCTTCTTTTCATGAATGGAGATCACATTATTTGTATGTTAACATTAACTAGGAGGGATTTACAGCATGCATGCATGTCGCACATAAGCTCAGTGCAATTCAGTTTCAATTCAGTTTTATCTATGTAGCACTAAATTACAACAACAGTTGCCCCTCATCACTGCCTCATGGGCAGTGATGAGGGAGAATGGATGGCCATACCTGTTATGTGTCTGTGAGGGAGAAAAAGGAGAGTTGAAAAGTACGAGTTGTCACTGAGCAGAAACGGGAAGCATGTAAATATAATAATAACAAATATAATTATTTCTACTACGTGAACACTACAGTGGCAGTCCAATGAGATGACGGTGCCAGCAGTGGCCTGTGGCTCATTTGAATTTGAGACCCCTGATCTCAAATTAAAGTGGTGGGTGGGTTCTTTTACATTTAGAGAAGCCAGTTGAGTCTAATAAGAGATTAAATGCTGTGTGGAGGCTGTCATTTTCAGTATGTGCACATATATATTAAGCTAAATAAGTTATCATATAAGTTATTGGTGCACCATCTCCTCTGAACATTATGAGATTGCGGTGTGTTGAGGCTTGAAAAGAGCCTATGTCCATCCTTTATTTACAGTCTATGTTTCTGCTATCAGAACAATATAAAATGATAATAAATGCAATGCGGGATCCTTTGTTAGGTTTTTAAAGGGTGGACAAACAAACTGAGAACAAAATGATGCTCTACAGTTTTATTCTCTATTCTTTTTCCACTGCTCAAACAAAGAAAGGAAGAGTAAAGCAGGAAATAAACACTATCTGCATTTGTCTGTATGAGTAATCTATTGGCCTTTTACTCCACATTTATCAATCTTACGTTGTTATCCACACCCAAGAAAAACGTACAAGCTTTTAGAAAGAAAATACCAGAAGGGTTTTTTTTGTTTTTTGGTAAGGTCATGTCTTAAGGTCACTCATTTGTTTTGGGGGATGGTTGACGCAGGGAGAGCAGAGGTGAGGTCAGGATGTGTGAGATGGAGGGGAGGATCCCCCGCAGGGAGAATCAGAGGCTCGCTGTGAAAAACGAGCAAACAACCTGTCGGTGCTTCGTGCCTGAGAGACACAGGAAGAATATAAAAACTCTTAACATCCTCGGCTCGCAGACGCACACGGCCGAAGTAAAGTGCACAATTTGTCAACACAATCCTTTCCCATGTGTCCCAGCTGTCTGTCTGCCTCCAGGTCCCGCAGACGCTGCCGGACTCCCTGGCACCAGAGTCTGGCGACGCTGGGGGAAGATCTATCCCCAAGATATGAGCAGGAGAAACTCCACCCGAGAGGCTGCTGTACACACAGACAAACCTATTACATCCTCTGAGCTAATCGTTCTCTGAGAGCACGACAACACAAACATCCCCAGGACAGAAACATCACTCTTCCTCTGACTTGCTGCCGTTTTAAGAGTTTCGATTAAACTTTTTTTAGTCTTTAAAAGTGCTCGTGTTTCTAAAAAACAAAAGGAACAGTTTGGAATGATGGTTTTTATTTGTATATAAAATTGCAAACACAAAAAGGTAGTGTAAAGTTTTACAAAGGTTAGAGATTGTTTCTCGGTGGAGTTGCCCCTCCAGCAAGCTTCAAGAGGAGCTGAGTGCTCGGGCAGGTTCAGGGGTTAAGCCTGTTTCCTGGGACATACAGAGGGATTACAGGCCTGAACGTGAAGAGAGCAGTGAGGTCATTTTGTACTCTGCACATTTAATGTGTACAATCTGCTGCTCAAACTCACTTTTAAACCGCGAGGCAGGAAACATCACGACTGATTGTCTGCAGGAGAGCTGGAGCAGATCGGTGCCTGATTTCATCCTGAACTGTTTATGTTATGAAATCTCTTTGTGGGGTGAAAATCCCCCGAGATCCAATGAGACTGTTAAACTTGTAGACGTCAGTAAAAATATATATTGTAGCAGGTCCTGATATAATTTCTCAATTTTCTGAACTGATAAGTTGTTTTTTTCTGAATTCAGGGGAAAAGTTTCAGTCCTTAAAATAACTTTCTAGTAGATACAATAGAAATAGGCGGTAACAGTGGGAGTTTTTAAGGGAAAAAAGACGCATATGTGAGAGTAAGTATTTTCTGATCCCATAAGAGCTGAGAAAACCATCTTCTACAAAGTATATAATCATGCCCAAGGTCCTAAAGTTGGAAAATCTGTAAAATAAATCAGGAAATTAAGAAGACTCCAAAGTTTTAAAACATAGCAAAGACTCGTTTAAGTACAACGTTAAAGGGAAGGAAATAACAGAAATAACAGAAGAAATCGTAGAGCTCTAAGTAAAGGCAGGAAACATTACAATAAAGAAATAAAAGCTCCTTCATCTACTCTTTTCTCTTCCTTCTTGTTTTGTAGCTGGAGTCTCCGGTTTTCTTGCACAATCAGGACTCTGAGGTCCCAGAGTGATCCTCCTGATTGATTATGTTGTCTGAAAACACGCTTGTGGGATCATCTTTTCTGATTTTCTATTAATCAAATGTCATCTGCAGTATTTCTGCTGCAGATAGTATTGTAAAAGGTTTTAAACCAATAATTTCATGACTTTGGTTTTATTTTGCTATGAGTGCTGTGTGTTTAATACTGATACCACTGGGACTACTACTCATGAAGCACACTATGTATCTGTGATGACCTTTAGTGTAGCTTATTCTGTATTAAAACTTGGTTCCCAGCTTGTAATCTCACACCACACAAAGACTGTCTTCAGTGTGGAAAAACCAGAAGGTTTTGCACTAAAAATTGTAGCTTTCTTTATTTTTCATGTCATTATCTCAACACGAGTTGCTGTTTGATTTCTGCTCTCTTTGTAGAAAGGTTGTCTGGGTCAAAGTTGACCTGCAGCTTTACTTCTTCTAATGCTGATAACTGCTGCCCCCTGCTGTCCATCACACTCAAAATTTCCTGCACTGCAGCAACAGGTGCAAACACGACCTGAGACGTTCCACATTATTTATTGCTGTTTTTATTTCCTGTTTTTCCCACCTCCGTGTGCCGTGCACAAGCAGAGATGATTCCCTTCGTGGTAATCTCTGATTCTGTGACACCCGGAGGTCAACGGGTGCCGTAATCCGTCTGGATTTGAATGTTCTGCAAAATCAAAATCATTGAAAAGATATTTTAGGAAGAAAGTGTGTCGCACCCTCTGTGAGACTGAGTCTTCTGCTTGGTGTGTGAGCTCTATCTGAGTGACTTTTTAGTGGCTTCTATTCAGCCAGATGGCTTCCTCCGTCAATCCCCAGTTACAATCAAGATTAAGATTACACCACACACACACGCTAAAATACGTCACACACACAGTAATTAAATATTCCCATGATGATGTAACACAGAATCTGTTGCTGTGTTACAACTGAAGCTATTAAAGAGAGCTAGGGATGGCAGAAATTCCAGGTTGGAGGAGAGATGAGGATTAAAGTATTTTTACCTCAAAGCCACACATCCACAGCGCTTGTCTGACACAGAGAGGAGGAAGAAGACAGGAGCGAGGCAGAGAGGATGGACGGAGGGCAAGGAGGGAGGGCGGATTGAAGAGGATAGAGAGAGAGAGCCCTGCTGTCACCAGGCTTGCTTAGTGTTCTTGGTGTGTAGCGGCTGTTGACGCCTTCTGCCTCTCCGTCCACTGAGGTGCTGGTTTCAGGGCCTTCTGGGCCACCCAGCATGAGGCAGGCATCATGGGCTTTCTGGAAAACTACCAGGAGATTGACCCCGTCACTTTGAACCTTTGCATCCTTATCGCCAGCTACGTTATCTTGCTCCTCGTCTTCCTGATATCCTGTATAATGTATGACTGTCGGGGCAAAGATCCTACCAAGGAGTACGCCCCGGACCCACAACCCACTCAGTCTCCCATCAGACTGGTGGTGATGCAGAGCTCCTCAGCACCTGTGGGACGGTGGGACACAGCCAACATGATCACCACCTACCACGAGCCATCGAACTCAGACTTCAGGGAGAAGAAGAGCACGATGGTCTGAGTGCAACTTACCTCTGTTTATACCCAACTCATTTTTGCACATACACTGCTTTTTGCATTTTTCTGGGGTTATTTTTGTTCTTTTGTTTTGACTTTTTTCCTGGGACAATGCTACGATTTGACCTACATAGGACCAAACTCGGACGGTAAGGGAGAGTGACATGTGTTGATGTATTTAAGTACTGTGTGCATGCACGTGAAATCCCTCTTTATCTCAAGGATCTAAAGGCAAAGCCTGCAGTCACCTCTGGAAAGCAAATGTCACAACCAATAAAAGACGAAGAATAAGAGGGGCATGTCTGTTGCGCTGACTGAGAAGAGTGGGATGAAAGGTTCTGGATTAAGGTTAGAAAAATATAAAACGTGCTGTTATGCAGAATAAATATTCTTCAGTGTCTTTGGACTTTGCACCCCTTTGCCATATAAAACAGTCATCTTGGCTTTATTGAAACCAAGCGCTCAGATCTGGCTGCAGTTCAGGGGTCAGTGCTGAACAATTGTTTAAGGCAGGACTAACTGTCACCTCTTACATAACTCGAGGAAATGTGACGTGCATCGATGTAGTTGTTGAAAGTTTCTTATCAGGTTCCTGAGCGAGCATTATTAGATCCCCACGTTAAAAGTTAATTTTCTTTCTATCTTAAACATTTCGATAAGAATAAGCAGCATAAAGCCGGGGTTAAGCTCGAAGGGTTTCCTTTTGTCTGCCACATCACCGAAGTGCAGATAAAGCATATCAAGGTGTGAGAAACAAGCGAGCACTCACATTAGCTGTGTTTGTCGAGCAAACAGTGCACAGTTAACATAAAGCTGCAGAGTGAGAGTGCACGAGAGGGTGTTATTAACGTTTCCATCTCTAAAGCTTTTCCAGGACTTGGCTATGATCTGCTTTTATGCTCCTTCCGGTTGTGATCAAACTGTTTACATTTTCACTTCAGGTCGTCTGTATTGTTAATCTCGTGTGCCTTTTATTATTCTAACTGCTTGTTGTTGTTTTAATTATAATATAAGTGATAACTGACAGGAATTCAGACCAGGTGTTACAATACAAACACCCACGCACAGTCAGGTCTGCGTTTCAGAAATCAGACCGACTCCTGATGGTTGTGTTGACCAATTTGATCACAGACACTGAGACTAAAACTAAAGATGTTTCCAGTAAATTATGTTTTACTTTAGTTTAATGAGATTCTATTGTATCAGTTGTAGCGTTTCCTAAAAAGAAATCAGCTAACAATAATGACCCCGGTGCTCCTGGCTCTGTAATCTGAGCATCTGAGACACTAGAACCTGTCAACCTGTAATGGTTTCTGTCTCGTACTCAGTGTCACAGGGCGGATATAAGTTTAAAATACCAAATATAATTAAATACCGCAAATGCCAACCCTGAGAGAGAAGGTATTTTAACAGCAGGTCACTGATTTGACCATTTTTAACAGTACAGTAATGTTTTTCCTTCAAAGGGTCAAAAAGGAATGTAAATATTAACATTCAAATGCGTTGCTTTAGTTATGTTGTGTGTGTGTGATGTTGTTTCATCTCTGCCCAGTGCTCCCATGCTGCCTGTTTTCTTTTAGTACTTTTAGTAGGGTTTTTTTCACACATCAGTAAATCAAAAGATATTCACTTTACTTTTATGTCCCTGCAGCTTTCACCTCCTGTTCTTTGTATTTAAAGCTCCGCATGTAAGAACAAAAGATCCAACAAAAAGAAAACAATCAAATTAACAATTGATAATATAATATACATTTAATAGATTTAAAAAGCAGAAAAGTCAGTTTTCAGTTTTATTTGTCATATGCAAGTTAGCACAGGGTCAACATTGCAATGAAATGTGTTTGACGAGCAGCAGTCACTCAGCAGCATGGTACAGTAGAAGAAAATATAATAAAATAATAAAAAAAAAATAGAAAAATAGTAAGGAGCAAAATATTAGAGAGACGTGGTAAAAGAGAAAAGATGACTAAATATATATGTATCTATAAATATAAACATATGTACACTAGTGATTAAATAAGAAAATCTTGAAAAGAAATATGACAGGAGGGCAGATGGGATATTGCACAGGATTACAGTATTACGAACTAATTATCTAAGAATCTCCTAACAGATGTAAAAGAATTGCATTCATTTTTTAAATTAATTTTAAAGACCTATCATCATTCCCTTTATCATTATTTAAATGTGTGGAAATAAATAGTAGCAGTACAAAAAGCTGAATCGTAGCTTTAACTCATCTGCATGTATTCTTTGTGTGATTGTTCGTAACCCCGTCGGTTTATTTCTCCATTTCTAATTTTCCTTCAATGTTTCTTCACATTTCAGAGCAGAAAGATATTTTTTCTGTTTCATGTTTGAGTCCGCTGGTGAATTCCCAGGAACGTCTGTATATTATATTTCTCTTTGTCTTTCTCTTCATTTGGTAAACTATGTTGATTATTTTGTCTTTGTTTCAAACAGATTTTCAGAGACAACAGAAGAATTGTGATTATGTGTCTTTGCTTCGAGCACCCAGAGGCGACTCTTGTTGCTTTACATATAAAAACACATGTTGCTGAACTGAACTCAATTTGCTTCACAACATTTTCTCCAGCAGTTTGCAACTTTCCTGTTGCACATTTGGAGATATAAAATATTTTGTATTTAGTTTACATGATTGTTGTTAACTTTTCAGAAACAGTTTGGAGTATACACAGTAATTGTAGCTATAAAACACTGAAATCATGGTACAGCAATGTGTTTTGCAGTTTATTCATCAATGATAGCTTCAGTTTCATTTTACAGAAACAAATATAAAAAGACATCTGGGATTTAACAAAAAGGAAACAACATTAAACTTGGAAAAAAACGAAGCTAGCCGTCCTGTTTGCTGATTATTCTGGACATTGTGATTACGGCTGTGCTGTGCTGCCAGCCCTCAACAGAAATAGCTGTGTCTGAATCTGGATCTAAAGTCTGGATGGCTCTCAGTGTAATCCTGGATCTTCTAAGAAATGCACCATAAACAGATCACATTCATAAAAGAGGTCAGGATGATTCTTTGTAAAGGGAAAGGCTCGCCAAACAGAAGACAAATATACAACGGCTCCAGAAATAGCCTCAGTTAGATTCTCTCTGGTTTGTGCAAAAATTAAATCAATAAATAATTTTGATTGTGCAAATTAAAATAGTGCAACTAGCATAAAAGATAAGGCACATAAACCTGATATAGCATGATAGAGTAACTGAGTTTTAATTAACACCAATTTAAACACACTAATTTTTTTTTTTACCTAATTAAAAAGGAAACCAATTCATAACCAAAGGTCAAAGGTCAATGGGCAAAAGAGGGCGTTAAGAGATCTTTGCTACTGTTAAAACTGCACTTTTAGTTTATAATTTACAGCCTTTTAATTATTATAAAATTACAACCTTTTAATATTTGTTTCACATAGTACGAATGCGTAGAATAGAATAGAATAGAATAGAATAGAATAGAATAGAATAGACCTTTATTATCCTGCGGATGAGAAAATTATATAAAATATAAAAGGAAGACACAAAGTGGTCCTACATACATGAGCAACTGAAGTTTGTATATACAGGCAACAATGTACTGAAATATGTATAGAAAAATTGTACAGAGATATGTATAACATGTATGAGGATAATCTCATGTACTGTACATGTGCTACAGTACATGAGAGTAAAGGTGTTACTGTGGTCATGGGGTCCATGGATGGCTTAATCTCACAACATCGACAAGTCAAAGCCGAAAAACATCAAAACCGAACACCAATCACAGCACTCCTAAATAAATCTATAACATCTATAATAAACTATCCATCCATCCATCTTCATCCGCTTTGTCCGGGGCCGGGTCGCGGGGGCAGCAGCCTAAGCAAAGAGGCCCAGACCTCCCTCTCCCCAGCCACCTCCTCCAGCTTATCCGGGGGAATACCAAGGCGTTCCCAGGCCAGCCGAGAGATATAATCTCTCCAGCGTCTATAATAAACTACAGATTATTAAATAAAATATGGACAAAATGTGAATATGTGCACTAAGCACTAATTTCATTTAAGATAGGTCACTGCATTTAGTTTGGTGGTTAAATGTACTAACAGCAGACTTTAATTATATCATGCACACATCAAAATCACACTGTAATATTTGAGTTAATGTTTCAATCACTCTAATTCTTGTATTTTTGCAGATTTCAGCTACTCTCACAATAGTTTCTCCTCCAAAATGAAAAATGTGACATCGTGATCAATACTTTCCAGAATCTAATAGACATGAGACTTTAATAAAACTGTACATATAGTATTAAAACTTCTTGTGTATCGATGGAGTTTTTTTTACATTTTTTAAATGAGGCCAAATTATTTCTGTCTAATGAGGATGTGTTTCCCAGCTGACACAGTTAAAGTACAGTCAGTTCTCGTTCTAAGTATTGGTTGTGATATAATAGATGTTGGCCTTTGACACTGAGGTGTGTAAAAAGAGGACAGAACGGCAGCAATAGTAATCCTGCCTTTGTGCTTTCCATTACACAGAGCGGCAGGCTCAGCTCGATAGATGCGAGATTAATTAAGATGGGTACGGAAAACGCTGCAGCGGGAGAGCTCCTGACCTAAATACTCTGTTTAGTTTTGCATTTTCGTGCTGCGGTGACTGTGGCTCTGCCCGTCAGACCAGTTGTCCATCATTAACAGGCTCAGAGGTTCAGGCTGTGCCCTCTCTGCATGGCAATGGCATGCCAGCGTGCAGCGCAGGTGATTGGATGAATGAGAAGCTTTGTAAAATCACTGGGATTTAAAGGTGCTGATCCATTGTACTTTTATATTGTGCATCATGCTAAAGCCAAATTAAACATTTTTAAGTTTAAATAGTTATTTAGACTTAAAAACGTTTCATTCATTTGACATTTTCTTTCTTTCGATGGCAGTTAAACAGATTGTTCATGATTAATTAACACTTATTCATTTTATTATATTCGATTCAGTTTTTTCACTGTGGAAGACGAGAAAAGGAAAATAAGCTGTTCCTGTGTTTGTAGTTAATATTAAATTGCATCTATTAAATAGATGAGGAAAACTGTGACACCATGAGTGGAGTGAGTGAGTGATGACAAACAGGAGAGTGTAAAATAATCCTCTGCTCAATGTCAAAGTAAAGCCCTGTGATGGCAAGCTTTAATGTTTCTATTAAAGGTTTGCAACATAATGAGGCAAAGCAAAAACATACTGTCAGTAGTGCGACACTGATTGTCCTTTTTTTGAGAAAGCAAAAGGAAACAATTTGCAATCAAAAAGTGCATGAAATTTTAAATAAAATAAAGCAACTATTTGCCTTCATTTTTAGTAAAGTTATGTTTGGGGTTTGTGATGACACTTTAAATACATTCAGTACATTTATTTCATTACGGCGACATACGTGTACATGAAAGGGATATTCTAGTCTATTCTATTCTCAAACACAGTCGGTTCATTTAGCTAATATGCAACAACCAAATGATGTCTTAAATACTCATTTTCTTAATACCTCCCCTCCCCCTCATCACCCACTGGATATTACCCATGGACTTTGCATTCTACCCTGAAACAGTAAACCAATTACAAAGCTGTTTAACCCCCTGTCACATGTACACATAAAGCCTCTTTTATTCCAAGGGCACTTGTCTATACGTTTCCCCTACAAGACAAATCTACTAAGAGCCGAGAGCCGTGCTTTCTCTTTGGTTTTCTGCTAATCCTGCATCAGTATTTACATGTGGAGGACTGAGTCGTGTTTTCCACCTTGTGTTGTCTGCAGTAAATGTTTTTAAGGAAACTGAAAGTTCTCCAGGTGCACCATAAGCATACCTGAACCCTGACCCCGGGCTATCAGGAAGATTAGATAGCGTGCATTTCTAACTGTAGCTATTCATACAGTTGCAGAGAGATTACAAAGATTTGATTTGTTTTAGCTGTGGTTACACACAAGCCTGAAGTAAAACAGGAAGCTGGCCTCTGTATCAGATGAAAATACTCAGATTCTAGCATCACAGGGTCGGGATGTGCCGTGGCTTGGTGAGAAAACAAGGAACAGGTGTGTGGGGACTAGAAATGATCGGCAAAGCAGGAAATGCTGAAGACCGCGTCACATTTTACTGTAAAAATCCCCATGTTTACACTTTGGAAGCATTTACGTCATCTGCAAAGACAGGTTGGACTTGTATTTCCAAAACCTAATCAGTGAGAACTTTAACAATGTTCTGTCAGTCTATATACTTATATAGTAGTACTATAAAGTAGTAAACGTTTTAGATACGAAGCCCCCAGTTTGTGGCTATCATAGAGCGTCCTACATTCAATCAGAAATATGGACTGAGATTAAAAAAATGATAAAAACTTTGTGATTTTAAACAATTATTCCAGATTAAAGATGACCAAAGACACTCAAATGTAAGTTAAATAACACAGAATCGGCTCAGCTTACTCTAAATTGCTGTTGCAATTCCTTTTCAAAATAAAGTAGTACATTTAGGAATTTCCATAGTTATATAAACATTTCTCAGTCTCCTTTTGATATTTCTGGATTAACGCAATTAGTTCATAAAATAATCAAACAATAAATGATTGCAGGAATGAAATATTACACTCAGCAGACTGAAACCTTAGATTTCTGACGCGCGTGTGTTTTTGGTTAAATTTTTACTGTAGCAAAATAAAATGCAAAGAGTCTGTTAGAGCAGCACTGCAGCTGTAGTTTGTTAGTGTAATAATGTAATCGCTCTTTATCACAATCATTCTGACGGCTGGGTAAATCCTGCTCTAACAGGTGTGTCAGTGCTAACAGGACAGAAGTAACGCATCACAATCTAATTGCAGGTCCTTTGGAATAATTTCACATATATGGAGAAGTTTGTATAAAGGCTTTTAGGTCTCCAGCGTGAGCTTCATGACTCAGTGAAACATAAGCTACTTCATTCTCTGACTGGGCTGTTGTTGGTCGAGCTGCACCGGAGGCGAAGTATTTCCACGAGACAATAAAATGCAAAGTAAAATGACCATTTGGTTCCTTTGCTTTGATCCCTATAAAACTTTTCATCTTAATTCTGATTAAATCATTGAATAACTCTCAAATTCAGTTTGAGAAGAAGTCGATCAAACCAATTAAAAAAGATACAGTCTGATATATGATAAAAGATAACAAATAACTAGTGCTGGACTCTGCAGTTCTTCTGGGCTTTTGTGAGTGAGTTTCAGGCCATTGTTTAGCTTTCTAGTCCATACTTTTACTCTTCAAGTTAATAGTCTTTTTTTTTTCAAATGCAACAGTCACTTATTTACAGAGCACCTGATGATTGTACTTGATCGTGTAGCAGCTGAGGAAGAATGTGACCAAAACAGAGCTAAAGGAGAGTAAACAGAAGGCTGGAAATGTGACTCAAGAGACTGATAATGATAGTTTCGAACTGTAAATGAACACAACACCTCAAATTAATTCGTTAATTATTGGTTTGTTTTAGTCGAGATAGGAGGAAAATACAAATCTGCTTGATTTTCCTGAACTGTAGGGCTTTGGTGAAGCACTGGGTGTTGTTTTCCGTGACAATAGTATTGGAAGCAGTAAGATGAGGTTGCAGCTTTAAATCCAGTCACTGCCCTCATGGTGACAGGAGTAGGTGCAAATTGATACAGCTGCTCCTGCGATTCAAGAGTGCAGGTTACACAGCAGGGAAACTCCATCCAGCTGAGAAGGTGATCAGTGCAAGTGAGACACAGACAGACCTGGACTGTTTAGGGACAGGAAGCTACTCTAGGCTGCTGTGACAGGCTGCCACCTGCAGCTCTCAGGCCAGTGTCAACTAAGAGAGAAACCGAACAGAAGAAGACATTGTCCTTTGACACATGGCCTCTGGCACTCTCCCATTGTCTGTGCCAACGTCCTTTTTAAAACTCAACCAAGCACAATGAGCCGTTTGTCTTTGTCTGGATCAATCCTATTCTCTGCCCTCGCTGGTGTAGTAACTGCTGTGTGCTGATTTTTATTTACAGTGACAGGCTACACCCAAGAGGGGTGTACAATTTCCAATGTGCAATATAACCAGATTTTTGTGGTGTTTGCTAAAAATATTCAAATTCTTTGAGCTATAAAACATTCGTAGACAGAGAAGATGGTACGAATGCTCTGAGGCTAAAACTGCACGGCGTGAACTTCATTAATCCGAAGGATTTCACTTCAGTCTTACATAAACACTCTCACAGCTCTCTTATAGCTAAGGGGCACTGGTCAAGTTGTGGTGCTATTATGTAACAAGGCTGTCACAGTGTGATACTGTGTGTAGTTCACTCTCTGCTTGTGTGAGTCAGTCTGCTGCTGCATAAACTCGTGCTGCACCATAAGAAACTTTTAAGATAAAGCGGCCCATTTTTCATGTTTTAAGCCTACTGTAAAATCCGTCATATGATTAATATCTGCAAAAAGAAGCTGAAACTGAGTTAAAGCATTACATGCTAAGATTTCATGGTGACTGTATACTGTAGGGACAACAACAGTGATATGTACCACATCCCCATCTTAGAAGATCTTCCCACAGAGCTTGTTTTGCTTACTAGAACAGCAGCAGACTACTGAGTGTGCACAGCCTGGCATATTTTAGGAAACTTAGAAATCACTCTTGTTTTAATTTGCAGGAAGTCAGTTAAAAATTAAACAAATCAAATAATGGTTAGGAAACCATTGTTCCCATATTTACAAAGTTTAACGTCAAAGGTCAAACAGTTCCTAATAAACTGAAGTTTAATGATGATGGACAGCAGCCGGAAATCTTTGCAAACTATTAAAAAACTATTAAAAGTGCTGGTAAATCATTAATTAACTTTCAATTGAGCCTTATGCATCTTAGAAGGTGAAAAGACTAATTGTGTTTTATTACTATCCTTTCAACCGTCATTGCCATAAACTGTGCCATTGTCACTATTTTAACTGTCAACCAAAAATGACACATCCCTCTACAGGATCCCGCCCACCTGAGATCTGATTGGTCGTTTTCCGACGTCGTTGCTCTTCATTGGCTCATGCCGTGCCACTCAGCATCTCACCACTGCTGTGACTCTGTGCAGCTCAAAAAGAAATCATATTTTTTGTAGAGCGGATCAGCGGGTAGCAGCTCGTCTTTGGCCGGCGGGGTTGCTTATTTGCGGGGGTGTTTTTAGTTTGTCTTGGCTGCCACGGGGTGCTTATGGATCTTTATTGCGTAAAGAAGAGGGAGTGAGTCAGTATTTGCTGCAGAATGGTATTACGAAAAAGACTAAAATGGTGCCTTTGCAGCAGGGGTATTAATTTTGCCGGTGCCTTGTAGCCGTAGTGCAAGTTAGCTTATGAACAGCAGAACGTTAGCCGACTAGCTAATGCTAGGCCTTTCGTTTCCTTTGGCTTGTCAGGACAGTTTATTGTTTTATCCCTCCCTCTTTAAAGCTGGGCTTTTGCTCTTTACTTTGCTGGCTGTGGTCCATTTTTCGTTGCTTCCCGCGGTTAAAAAAGACACCGGAATGAAGCGTGTGAACAGCTTTCAGAGGTAAGCGGAAATCTGAAAAACGAGAAATGCTGTTTTGGTTGTGCCTGGATGAGATTGGAGAAAAAACAGGGAGATTTCAACGCTACATACTTTTATAAAGCACTCAGTGTTTAGGTTCCTCTTTCTACTGGCCGTTAGCAAAGCGCTGTTTTAGACAAACGAAAGGAACTTTCACTTTAAATATCGAAACGTTTAAATTTTAACAAACTGGCGCTAAACTGTGATTTAAAATTAATAATTCAGTCTACGAGTGATAATAAATTATTTTTCGAACATTGATTTTAAAAAAGTGCTTCATTTTCTGGCCTCGACTTACATCTTACACTTAATCTTAATTAAATATCTTAATCTTTTGGTTCGGAGACAGTAAAATAAGCTAATGGCAGATGTTGTTGTTAATTCTAGACTATTTAATATGATCACACTGAGCCACTGTTTATAATGATTTGGTTTATTTTTTAAATAAAGTTTAAAACAAAATCATAATTTACTTGAAACTGTGTACAGACTTTTTTCAGTGCAGGAGAGTAAGTGTGATTTGAGCAGTATTTGCATTTTTCAGTGTTCAGAAAAATATATTTCAAAGCATTAAATGTGAGAATATTGTTGTTCATCTGTCTGCTGGTATTTCTTTTTTTGTACTTGGAAGGTAGGATAGCTCTAATGATAAGAATAAAGGCCAGGCACATATATAAGCACATATACAACATGTAACCTATGTTAATTGTTTTGCACGGGTTGTGTAATATGTGATGTTAGAATGAATAAATAAATGTACATAAATATTCAAAAAATCAGTGTACGCATATTGTCTAGATAAAGTTCTTCTTTTGGATGCTTTTGTTTTTAGGGACATCCACAGCTCAAACTTTGTCTCCACCTGAGCTGTCCCTCTGATGTAATTAAATTCCTCTCTTAAAGCGCAGATACTGAAGGGTGGGTTTGTTGGTGAGGTGCCGTGGGGTCTTTTAATGTTTTTTTCTGTTTGTTTTTGTGTGTGTTTCAGGTTCATGAACAGACGGGCCTCTGCAAACTGCCGCTACCAGCCTACCTGCTATGAGCATGCTGCAAACTTTTACACCCATGCAGTGAGTGGCTCCAAACTGTTTAGGCCTCCGTGTAATTTCACAGTTGCTCTTTAACTGTCTTAATAATTTATTTATTCTGTGATTTCTCCCTCATCCTTGCAGCTCCTCATCGTGCCAGCCTTCGTGGGGATGACGCTGCTGCACTGTCTGTCGGACAACCGCTGGGAGAGGATCACGGCCTGGGTGTACGGCATGGGCCTGTGTGCCCTCTTCCTCGTCTCCACCGTGTTTCATATCATCACCTGGAAGAAGAGTCACATGAGGTGAGGACTGAAGCATTAATAAGCACTCAGGCAGAAGATTCATGCCAGAAATACTGGTGGGTGTGTGTGTTTTTGTGTTAGTTTTGTTCCAGTGTTTCCAAAGTGGAGCGTTTAGTCTGCACAGGCTCTTTTCTTTTTGGAAATTGCCCACATTCTCTGTGCCATTTCTCTGACTTCCTGTCCTCATCATCTGCTTCGTGCATCCATTTAAAAAAAAATAAATCTGGTGCTATTTTAAGTGATGCAAAGCAGACGGACCCTTATGGCCCACTTCTAATCTGTGCTTGAGGTCATCTCATGGAATTTCAAGTATTACCTTGAGTGACTGTTCTAATAAAAGCTTTCATACATACGATCAGTCTCCGGATATCGTGAGCTTTTTGGAAAAGACACATTTGGACAGTCCTTTGTTTTCTTGTTATTAAATAATTAAAATATGATGATGATATTTGGTGTGAGCTAAATGAATAAAATCAACATTCTTTGTTGCTTTGCTTTCACAAATACTTTGTTGCTTTTAGGTAGATATACGCTGCCATCTTTCTTCTCATCCATCGGCCATTTTTCTGTCATTCTATCATTTTTGATCACTGCGCAGGACATAATGCTACATATTCAGACGCCGCTGCGAATTACAACATTACTGTGTATCGAGTAATGCTTTCGTTAGCGTGTTCTTTCCATTTCATTATTTCTTTTGCTTTTTTTAAAATCATGTGAGTGGGTGTGGCGCTTCTCATACTTTGATACTGTGAAATGTTGACCTGTTATGGTGACTCGTATGTCCCATCTTCTTTTGTTTACCTTTAGCGTGTTAGCAAATTCACTTTGTTTGCATTTGCGTCACGCTGCAGACAAATGACCTGCGACCTCATTGTTTTTTTTTTTGTTTGTTTTTTTGTGGTTCTTTGTCTGTCCTGCTCAGACAATAATTTCCATACACTTGCAAATTACTCACTGCTGGTATGGAAACACAATCTCACGTCCTGTTAGGCAGAAATGTTTCTGCCTAAGTGGGCATGAAAATGATGGTTGTTGAGGAAAACGGCATAAACCTGAGTGTCGTCTGTTTCAGGTCAGTGGAGCATTGCTTTCACATGTGTGACAGAGTGGTCATCTATTTCTTCATTGCTGCCTCCTACACACCTTGGTGAGTGTCAGACAGACAGCATGATATACTCCCCTGGACCTGAGTCATACACGGAGATCTAACTTGATCTAATTTGGATTTTCATCTTTATTCAGGTTGAACCTGCGTGAACTGGGCCCCCTCGCAGCACACATGCGCTGGTTTGTGTGGCTCATGGCTGCTGCTGGAACCATTTATGTCTTCAACTACCATGAAAAGTGAGCTCGCAAAGTGTTTTTCACTCTTCATTCGTTTTTTTACATTTTATTGAGAAAGCCAGGAAAGAAAAATCACAATAGCTAGAAATGTCTTTCTGTGTTAGTCTGAAGTAACCACAGTGCTTCGAAACTCTTCCCTGGATACAAAACACGTCTCAAAACTCTACACTCATGCCCGAAAATCCGTTTTCCTCATGATTTCACTTTGTCACATCCTCCAAACGCCGCCTGTGTCAGATCTGATCATCTCCCTGCCTTGCTTGTGTTTCACTTTTCCTTTGCATGGCACAGACCTCGTAAACACACACTTTCCCCCCTTTTTTGCCTCCACAGGTATAAACTCGTTGAGCTGGCCTTCTATTTGTCGATGGGATTTTTTCCCGCATCTGTGGTGACATCAATGGTAATATATATTTTTATTAATACAAGCACAATCACATTCAGCTTAATTCTTAAACCCTCACATCACTTCTTCATCTCAGCCGATAAACCGAACATCTGCAGGGTGGAGCTGTTAGCAGTGTGTCTTACTTCCTCTTTAGGGTGTTTGACAAGAGTTCACAGAAAACAAACGATGCATTTAAAGTTTTCTTTGTGATTTAATGATTCATATAAAACGATTCAGAGCTGAAAAATAATTTTTGAATCCTGCTGTGGCGCCTCGTCTTTGTTTTAATCTCTGCTTCTACTGGTCTCAGTGGAAATAGCAGCCACACATCTCAGTAATCCTTTTCTGTGCATGCTGCATGTTTTATTGTTAATATTTTGCAGGATTTTGTGGTGCTTTGGTGGTTTGTGTGCACTTTCTGATATTTCATTATGTCCATTGGCTCCTGTTATGTCCTGCACACTTTACTTGGGTTAGCTGCTCAGGTGTAGCAAATCATTCTTGCAAAGTTATTTTCGACTTTGTCTTCCGTCTGTGAAAACGGCGCCGTCCACGATGCGCTTACAAAAAACGGTTTACTCAATCTCATTTTGAGGGTTCAGCTGCTACAAACCAGCTGCCCGATTCTTCCTACCGACCTGCTCACTGGTCAGGTTGTAACGATTCAACCAATCAGTGCACAGTCAGCAATGTGTTTTAAACAGTAATGTTTAATGAATATGTTACATGTATCCATTTTTGTGTGTTTTTGCAGAGCAACACAGACGGTCTTCAGGAGCTGGCCTGTGGAGGACTCATCTACTGCCTCGGTGTCTTCTTCTTCAAGAGCGATGGCGTCATCCCATTCGCCCACGCCATCTGGCACATGTTCGTGGCGCTGGCGGCGGCAGTGCACTACTACGCCATCTGGAAGTACCTCTACAACGCTCCCAGCTCAGACACCCTCCTCGACTCGTGACCGCGACCCCAGACAGGGCGCTTCCCGTCCCGTCACCCTCGTGCTCTCGCACCGAGCGCGGGGCGACTCCCTCGACTGCCCGCTGAAGCTGCAACGACAGCCGTAAGGTTTACGAAAACAATGACCGTGAATTGTTTACTGTTTTCTAACAAGGAAAACAGATTTTTAAGCCAATGAAGAAAAGCTACTTTATAGCCGTTTTGTAAAAATAAAAACAAATCCTTTGACAGTCAGGAAGGGAATTTTGAACTTTTACACTTGCTGTTGACCTTGGCACATTCATAAATATTTGAAAGAGTATTTGAGAAATTTGATAGCCGTCTTTTGTATCACTTGAAGTCAGTCACATTCCACTTTGGGGGTTATTTGAGTGTCAAAACTCGGAGATTGATCAGTTTCAGTGTTTTGAACATGAGGGAGGATATCGAATGAGGTGCTAAATATCCACTCTGATCAGTAGCTCTTATATGATGTTATATCAGACGTTAGTGTTAATGTAGGAGCTGAATTTAACTTTTATTTAACAGAAGCCAAAGGTCTGTAATGTTGTCTAAACTGAAGCATTCCTTCAAATGGAAAACTGATTTAAACTTGATCAAACAAGAAGCAAAGTAGTGATCTAACCACACGTTCAATGCCAAACAAGCCGACATTGAAAACTCTTCTCAGTAGTTACACATGTACAGTGTGTAGAGCCGCTCAGTGCTTCAGTGTATTCTGCTGGTAACGTTTTGTGAACACATGGAGTTGTTTTTGTTTTTTTGCTTTCTGTAAAGTTACAGTGATGTTTTAAATCCATCTGATTCACATTTGCACTTTTTTGGTCTAATGCACAGCGCTTTGTTTCTGTGACCAGATGCAGTTTTCAGAGAACCACTGTTTCTTTTCTAAGTAGTTGGCGCCCCCTGCTGGTGGGCAGGCGTAATGAAAGCGACTCATGCTATTTCAGTTTGACTCGGGCAAGGTGGGATTTTTGGTAATGAGCCAAACCATGAGAGAGAAATCAGGTGAGGTGGATAAAGGAGACAGAATGATTTTTTTTTTCTCCACTTTTTCTGTAATGTGAACAGTGTTTGTATGCACGACCTTTGTACTGTGGTCCAGTATTACATTTGTTTCCACTGACTGCTCAGGTTTGAGCAGCGTTCCCCGTCTGCAGTCTTTGGAAGGGTCTGATCAGTGGGGAAATCCTCGTGTTCCTGTCTTTGTCTCATGCTGCTGGTTTTGTAAATTAGCTTCACGGCTCCTGATTTGTACAGTTATAATCCTGTTGCTTTCCTCTTAGTGATGTCTGGAGCTGAATGATTTCCTTAACCACTGTTTTGTAATGTTTGTACATTCTCTTCTTTGCTCTGTTAATGACATGCTCCTGGCCTTTGCAGGGGAAACAAAATTCTTCTCATATCTTCTGTTGGCTGTTAACGGTGCTGCATAACCACGAAAGCTTCTCCACCTTTCTGATGTGAGAATAAAAAACCGAGGAAACCCTACGTCTGCATCTCTTTCAGGTTTTCTCCTAAATTCACTTTGCAATGACTGTGTCTGTGTCTAATCCAGCTCTCATTAGACGCTCCATACAAAAGAAACTAGAATCTGCCTTTATTGAGTTTCTAAGAGGATTTAGACGAGCACATCTCAGGCTCTTCATTTAGGCTGCTGCTGGGTTTTTTTAATATCCCTCTACAACAGAGAAATATGTAATTCTGCTTTAACAAGAAAGCCCCAGAGTCTGCTTAATTATTCGTTATATTATATTCAGCGCTAATGTCACAACTTTTACTTCTTTGTGGTACAAATATATTTTTGGTAGTGAGTGTCAAGCCTGATTTATACACTTTTAAACTTATTAATTTAAACTTTTATGATCATAATTTTAAAAAGTGATTCAAGGCCCTGAAGCACGAATCCAAACAGGATTCAGTATTCGGTGTGATATTTACATTACTTTGCGTTTCTTTCAATAACGATAGGATAATTGTGTTTTTTAGACACAAAGCATCATTTCTCTTCACACAAAGCAGGAAATATCTCTGAGGTTACCATCCTGTGATCCCACTGGTCCATCTACTGGGTGATTTACATTCCCACCCTCACCTACAGCCACGAGCTGCAGCTGTTGACCCAAGGAATCAGATCGTGGCTCGAAGAGGATGAGTTGAGCCTCCGCCGACGAGTGTCTGCGATTATGGGAAGTGCTCAGACTGGAGTCTCTTTTTGGCCTTTTTCAGTTTTATTAGATAAGTGAAGAAACGACAGGAAAACGAGGACAGACAGGTAGCAAAGGGCTGCGGGTCGGACTCGGAACGGCCGTTCTCAGCACTATGACATGTGGGCGTCCTCTCAACGCACCCAGTTAAACCGGCACCCCATAGTGGAAACTTCTGAACACATTAAGGAAAAACTGATTCTTCAGATTAAGTAAATGAAGGTTGTATATGCTCACACAGCACGTATTGAGTGCTTTTGAAGAGAAGATTGATGTGCAGTTCAGTTTACTTTAAAAACTACTCATCCATCCTTTTCTAGTTTTATTTTAATAAATATTTAACCGATTGAGTTAATTAGTTTCTCAGTTTTACTGGATTTTCAGGGCAGTTACTGGATCATCATGGCTTCCTGTTTTGTGTGCCAGTTTTTTTTTTTTTTAAAAATAAGGATGCTGACACAAAAAAAAAAGCAAATTGACTGTCACACTGTTCGCAGCCAGCTCAAATGTGATTGGTCAACAATCACGTCCCTGTCTGATGCTTTTCATGTCAGGCACAAAAAAAGATATAAAAGTCACAAATTAACATCAGAAAACACATTTTTAATAACGAGTCTGACCCAGAGTTCAGTGCCACACGGACTCTTACCAAACGTCTGCGATCTTTTGTAATCGGGCAGAAAAATACGACAAAGCAGAAAAGCACTGGGATTTTATTAGACACTACAATGTACAGAGACAGAGGCTGAGGGCTGAACAGCACAAGTAAATGTTATGCATCCATTCCATGACAAGCAAGACCGAGTACTCTAAGCCGCACACTCTGAAACAGTCTTTTGGTGTTGCCATGAATACAATGGTTACAGTTCTGGTGTAATGTCCAAAATAAGACATGAGAGAGTTATTAGTATATATAATGTGTAGATATTTTGATGCACTAAGAAGCCCTTCAGTGCAGATCTGAACTTATCCGAGTGGCGCTGCGATGAAAACTACATTGCTGAGAGACTGGGAAACAGTCGGTGTATTCAAGGCACTGGAATAGACTCAGGATTATGGATAACATTTCCGGGTGAGGTAGTGAAATCACTTGACAGTGAGGTCATTTTGGGATACACGTGGGTTCATTATTGGCTTTCTCCTGTATTTATATATACACGCACGGCATACGATTTCATAGAAAGGTGCTCCGGAGATTCTGGAGGCATCGTTCCAGTCTTTACCGCAAACTCTGTTTACGCTCTCCCGTGTGCCTGTGCAGCTAGGATGGAGAAGGAAACGTCTAAAGCGCTGAAGCACTGAGATGATAGTTTACAGTTACAAAATAATCATTTTACATCGCGCACGCCTTTGGATCAGATAGATTACGTTCAACAGACTCTGGTGCTGAGGCTGGAATGTGTGAGTTTTGTTTTACTGGGCGGATATCAGCCTTTTTTGGGGTCGTTCCTTTTTTCTTCCAACTTCGTAAAGAACAAAATGGAAATTCACGACTAAAATTTCAACACGTCACCACAAACATAACAAGTCCAGGGATGCCAGTAAGAAAATAAAATCATTTACTCAAATCAAAGTTCTGTTTACCAATTATAGAGATTTACTTACTTTCAAAATGCAAATAGATAAATTAGACTTTAACCTACTAAAATGTGAGTTGTGCAGGAATGTAACATTATTCATGTGGAAAATGGCATACGTGCTGGATTACATGAATAATTCCGTATTTGGGAATATCATCTCCAATACTCCAGCACATAAAACCACAAACTGAGTTTATTACGTGTAGAAAAACAAGGATAAGGACCAAAAAAAGTGGTGGGTGGTAATTTTGTTACCAGATGATCCACTGCAGAAAAATTCCATTAATTTCATTTTAATGCTGGCACATCTGAACTTCCATACAATAAGCTGAAGCTTCAGCATTGGACTGAATGCTCGGAAATTTCTACACTACAACAACGTTGTAGATCTTCACTGTCAGCCTTTGTTTAAAGAAGAAGAAGAAAAAAAAAAAGCTTCTCGGTGTCTATCACTCAGGTTCGGGACACGTTACAAGTGCATTGGCCAAAAGGAACCAATCGCACGGAGCAGCAAGAGTAACCAGCGACAGATTTCCCTTCCTTCATAGTAACTTCATCCCATCGAAGAAGAAAACCAACGAGCTGTGTGAAGCGTTTCATTATGTAGCAGGAAATTCAATTAAAAGCTTGCTCACGGGCAGCTTCGGATCCCCGGGGAGGCTGTGACGCTAACCGCGGTGAACGTGCGCGGGCCCAAATCTCTCTTCTGAACCGCATTTGCTTCTTTTGAGTTACATGAGATTTATATGGGAGCCTAAACGTGGCACCTGCACAAACCAGAGTGTCATAATAATAACGATGCCTGGGAGCTTTTTGGGTGCCGCTGGATGTCCACAAATCTCTGTAAATCTACCACATCCTACCTGTTACAGAATATCAAAATACCAGTATATGCATTTGTCTTTGAGTTATACATTTGTATTCTTTAATTATTTTCTGGATCTGTTGTGCCTTTAAAATACACAGTTCAGTAATGTATAGGAAAAATACTGTACAAAAAGAACAACTTATAGAATAGGTCTATATAAACATATCTCTTGTAACCAATATATCATCTCTGTTGTGAATCGTTTGGTCTGCAGTAAACAAATCGATTGAGTTAACCACAGTATTGGACAACACCATCCAACTCTTTTTGTCAACACCTTTTACATTCATACAGCCATCTTTAAAAGAAGGCAAACATAGAGCTATGAGGAGAGACTACAGACATCTGGATTGATTTCTAAAGTAAAAACACTCATATTAATCATGCTAAGTTGAACAGAAGCAAAAAAAATCGACAACTTTCCAAAAACAAAACAAAAAAAAGGAAAAAAAAAGGGAGAAAATAACCGCAAAGAGCTTTTCATTCTGTCAAAGAAATCATGCTTAAATCTGAAAAACAAGGAGGCTAAATAACATCAATGTCAAGAGTAGTATTAATACTAACAATTATATCAACAGAAATATATATGTATATATATATTTTTTTTTCTCAAAACAACAATCTTCCATCTGAGAAATAAAAGGTAGATAAATATGAGTTAGAGGAAATTGAGCGAGTGGAAACATTGCACTGGATCAGATTGTGAGACACGCATTAGTGCAGATGTCAACTAACGTTAGCTTAGTTAACGAGCTAGGATGCAATGTGGAGAGAAGGCGGAGCTAGGAGATGCTTGTGTCGGGTTAGCGGTGGACAGGAATTATTGCTCAGTGTCCGAGAGAGATGAAGGAAAGAAAAATGGGCATGACTGCAGAGGAAGAGACATGTTTTCTTTACGTAGGGGGGGGCGGAGTTACCCAACTAAAATACAACATGAACAAAAAAAAAAGAGATGATGTTGTTAACAGAAGAAGACAACTTTAACAGGGCTTAAAAAACAAAAACAAAACGCAAGTTTGAAGCAGGAAGCGGGCGCTTAAGCTCGTTACGGGGACACGAAGAAGAAAGGAAATGACAGTTTTCAGTCCTGATGTCACGTATAAAATCGGTATGAAAGTGAACAACAAACATGGCATCACTTCTCAAAAGGTGGAAGGTAGCGGGCGGGGGGATTCAGCTGGTGGGTTGGCTCATGACTCCTCACAGTACATTAAAGTGGGAAGTATGCAGGTGTAAATATATATATATCATTATCCATGTATATGTATATATATTTAGTCAAACAATGTGTACAGAAATTAAAAGAAGGTACAGACAAATTGAAGCTTATGATAGAAGTCAAAAATACCAGAATCATACAGGTGTGTGTTGGTGTGGGAGGAGAAGGGGCTCAAGGGCCAGGGGGTACTGGGGGGGGGATTCAGTGCCACCAAAAGAGACACATTGTCCTTCAAATTCGAGGGGAAGGGAGGTCTGGGGAGTAGAGTGGGTGTCAGGTGGAAGGAGGGGGCATGGTGGTGGTGCTGGATGGGCAGGGTGGGGATTTGAGGGCTCACAGGGGCCCGTGCCGGGTCTCGTATTTAGCCAGAACGTTCTTGCAGCGGCCCAGCTCCTTCCTCAAGTCCGCTACCTCCAGGCGGAGAGCGGCGTTCTCCTTCTCCAGGAAGGAGGCGCGGATGGCAATCTGGTTCTCCTTCAGCCGCCGGGCGTCCCTTGACCGCTTGGCTGCCACGTTGTTCTTTCTGCGCCGGGCCCAGTACTTATCATCCTGCGGAGAACAGTGGGGACAGGATGGGGAGGTCAAGAGTCTGAGCTAAAAAAAACAGTAAACACAGCTCTGAATGTGATGCCTGTTCCCGATCCATCCACTAGGGGGAGACAGTGATTTATTCTAACTGCTGAAAGCTTATGCTTTTCCTTATTTTCTGTCATTTGTACACAGTTAAAAGGGTGAATGCTCATATTTAACGTGCTCACAAATAATGATGCTCTAAACACTAAAGTTTTAGTACCTTTTCCTACTTTTGGCTCTGTATGATGTCATAAATAGGGGACATTCCTAATATAGTTGTCTCGAGCATACCTCTCTGTGAGCGAGAACAGAAACACGTTACTGTTCGAATTATAGTTGTTTTGTTTTGCTGCACATGCACGACTCATACATGCATCACTTACACCGTTAGTGCAGACTTACAGATTTCATGTGTATTCCTTTTCAGTGAAATAATTATTCATAAGTATGGTTGGGGAAACAAATGGGGGCTCATCCGGGATTTAGGTGTAAACCCTGCAAAATCGCTACGCTCAATAAATTTTAAATGATCCCCAGTCCCACATTTCAAATGCAAAACCCTTTTTTTAATTGATATATAAATATTATCTCCAACTTGAATGTAGCCATTATCTTTGTTTTTTTTGCATGACTTGAATTTAAGAACACAGATTGTTTTGCTTATAGTTCAAAAGTCTTCCTCCCCCTCATTGTTTAACTTGCTTCAGACTCTCGCATTCTTACATAACGGCATTTCAGCCAGAACATGAAATCTGATCTCACACGGCTATAAACACAAACACAAAGAGACGGAGCAGCGGGTCACCTTCAGGTCCTCGGGGATGAAGACCTTGCGGGCTTTTTTGATCATCGGCTGTGGCTTCAGCTCTTCGGCAGAGAACTTGCGTTTCCTCGGATCAAACATCTCCTGGCCCGGCACGCTGGACAGAGCCAGGTCTGCTGGGTCGGGGTCATAGGTCACGGGCACCTGAATGGACTCTGGGTCGATGGGGCTGGGGGTGTCCCGGGCTGAGGACAAAAGACACATTAGCTGTCAGTAAGTGCACAGAAGCATGCAATTCTCTCAGCAAGAGCTACATGTTGAAAGCCTTTCGTGATTTGAAATCAGCAGGACCTAAACAATAAGCACCTCTAATTTTGGCAGAAGCAGCGCCCTTAAGGTTCTGAGTTGTACTTCTATTTAAAGAAAGCAGCGAGGCAACACGGGTGAGGCCCAATCAGCAGCTCTAAAGCTGGACCAAGGACAAAGGAGGACGCTCTTTCTCTCCTCTGAATGCACACATCTTAGAGCAGCAGGAGGAGACGTCAGGCTTTGACTTGAGGACAGGTGGCTACTTTTATAGAAGACAATCTTTGTGCCTCATTTGCCCAGCAGGTGGTGCAAGCACACAAGCTTTAAAAGGACAAAGAAACACACACACACACACACACACACACACACACACACACACACACACACACACACACACACACACACAGGCCTCACTTCTTACAAGACACGAAGACAAACAAGATCTACACGCTTATTATAATGAACTGTTAATACTGCTGATTTCACTGATTGTCTAGAGATCTCAAGGAAGTCAACTCTCAAACCATCTTGAAAGCTATCAGCAGCCCCCTCCCCCCATCTCTACCTGCCTGTCGTGTGAGACTTCTCCAACCAATCTCAAGCTGAGGGCCAACGAGTCCAGTTCGCTGAACATTTACTGAGTGATTCATCACATTAGCACTAATTAGTTTTGTGATTAAAAACCCCATTTGTATTCCCCACTTAGAAAAAAAAAAAAAAAAAAAACAGCGAATAAAGCGAGTCACAGCGGCCTACATTCCCACGAGCTGCCGATCCACTGGCAGCTCATACATCACGACCCAAATTGTTGGACTTGTGAGCGGCCATGGCCAATGAATGCTGCAGACCTTCATCCAGCGTGCACACAGTCGCACCGCTTTTTGGATGCCGTGGAGGTTTGAGAACACTTGCATTTAAAACAGAAACAGACTGAATCCTTGAGCTCACTCTGCATCTGTCTGCCCCTCAAGAGGCACCGTCCCAACCACAGGAAGTGACGGTTCCTTCATCACATGACAAGAAAACCTCGAGAGAGTGGCCACCCTGCTTCGGATTTCTCATAGAAAGTAAAAGGAAAACAACATTGAAGCAGGTTTGTTCGGAAAAAACGATGCAGGAGTATTAAAATGACCGATTATCAGCTCATAAATCTGAGGAAAAGGGAATTTCCTCTGGCATTTTTTCTGGGAATGGTTACAGTTGGATATCTTCAACCTCTTTATTAACTTTCTTGAAAATTCAGCATTAAACTTATTTGAAAAAACTGGAATTATATAATAAAAAAAGAACAGATTTAATACCAGCTTTTGATATGTCAACATATTTTTTGCTGTGGTCCCAAAATGTGGGCTGTAGCCCCCTGTTGGTCTATCATGGTATTGTGGGCTTTTTTATTTTATTTTTTATTCTCAATGTTATAATTATGAGTATAGATACTTAAAAAAACCCTCAATCTGAGATAAAGGCTGCGGGCTAGACAACGAGCAATACTGATGACCTGTTTGGTGAATAAGGTGTTTTTAATAATATCTTTTAGCAAGTCAACTAAGGTCGGGTCGGTAAGTAGAGTCACCGTTTCCAGAGTAGAGATACATCTGTCTGTAAGCTAAGATACAAATAGCTGAACTCTCTTCCACCACCATTCATAAACCGAGCCCTGCTGGAGAGCAAAGCCTCTTACCAACTAAAACTGGAGTTTGTCTGCCAACCTGCAAATACCCAACCTCACCCTAATCACCTTTACGAGCCACTGGGATCTCCTAATTACCAGAGTTACAACACAAGCCCGTTCATTGACCTGCAGTATCCTAAACTAATGGACCGCACATTCCAGGGGAGAGGAAGTAGTTGAATGTGGATGCACAAAATAGTTCCCTCCCTGACCAGGAAATCTAAAATTAACAAGGCATGAAAGGTAGTCTGTCTTATAAAAAGCTGTGGGAAAGCAGGATTGAGCTGAGAAATACCCGTGGAACTTGTTTTCCTTTGTGGACTTTATCTCTTTCGGTGCGCCGCTGGTTACAGGCTGTTGTCACGCTAAATGATCGTATCGAGCTTACTGTGAGTGTAATCATGTGGCTGCGTGGGTGATAACACGACGGTCGGCGATAAGCGGAGCTGGTGGTCATATCTGTGCGCGGGGATGGAAGTGCAGCAGAACTCTGACCTCGGAGTGACACGAGCCCAACAGCAGTCACTCGATACTGTGCAAAAGCGTTAAAGGCCACAAGTGCTGTTCCTCTATGTTGGCTTTAAATGATGCTTCTTTAAGCTGGCAGTCAAAACGTATTTGCATGACGTAAAAATCCTAGTGGCAAGGTAAAAAGAAATGCACCAACTCAAAACAAATTTGATTAAAGCGTCCTAAATCAGATATTAATTATACCTCTGGGCCATGGGGCTCCATTGGTGTCTAAAACTATTAAAATTACAGTGAAGCACCAAATTCCCTTAAGACCGTGCACCCACCCCACCCCGTTCATTATAATAAGTGCGTAGATTTTGTTTGTCTCCGTGTCTTGTAAGTCAACAGGACTTCATTCCTCGAGGGCACTCATGCAGGACGGGCTGGTCCTGCAGAGGAAAGCTACCATTTCCACAAGACCAGCGGAAACTGGCCACAACAACAAAGCGGAGAGATATTTTTCGCCACGGCTCATTTTCCCCCTCATCAAGCCACCTTTCATAACTTAGTGGAATGCGCCACAACACATCCTTTGACCCCTCCTAGATCTGACTTCCCCTTTGCCTCCTGCCAACGGTGTAGCAGAGTCCATCTTCTGAACCAACCGCTAGTTTGAGGAAAACCATCCCCCTCTCTTTTATTTGTTTGTTGCTTGTGATAACTTATCAGCTGCCTGTATCGCTAGACGACGGTGGCAGTGTGGCTGGTTAGACGAGACTAGACTCGCTGAGCTGGAACAATATTGCGCTCACGTGACCGAAGCACACCCGAGTCCATGTGATCTCTGCAGGGTACAGTCTGTGCCTTGGCTCTGAGTCCGAGGCTGTTTTAGAGCTGAGCCCGGCGAGGGAGGGGGAGGAAGACTGGACAGGAAGTGGACAGCATTGTAGGGAGGGAAGGAGAGGTGGGGAGCGTGAAAGTGAGAGTGAGTGAGAGACGGAGGGAGGAGGAGACAAGAGAAGCGGGCAGGTTTCATGCCGTGACAAGCTCCTGTTTGCAGCTCAGCGCTGCACACGGCGCCTGCATGTGTCCGTCACATGGCCCGGCATGCTGCAGGAAACCCCAGCCGCGTTCACGTGAGAGACAAATGTGAAGAGGCAGACAGAGACAGACCCAAGCAGAACACACACACCTACACACACACACATACGCATGTGTCTTTATGCACATGTGCACCCAGCCTCTAAGAAAAAACCCCATAAGGTACAGATGCACCTCCACTGAGTAAGGTTAGCTCCTCAAACTCTAGTCTGCACAACTTTCTATACAACCTAATGGATGATTTGTTAATTACCAGTTCAACTATAATCAATCAAAAATAAGCATTTAGTGTTTTCTGGTAATCAAATGTCAAAATGTGCTTGCACTGATACGTCACCCAATGTGAACCCTGTGTATGCCAGCATTTCCGCAAATAAAGCCGTCATGTTGCATGAACTTTAAGTTGGCTGACATTCAAAAACGCATTCAACTGCTCAAAGACTGTAAAATGGGTCAGCTATTGGTCACAGCAGAAATATGGACTGGAACCAGCCACTGGTCAAGCTGTTATTGGATAACTTGATATCGGGCCACAATTTCACAGCTGATGCATTCAAAGCGAAAACTTTACATCAAAGCACTCACAGCAACTTGCTTCTTTAAAAGTCATCATTAAACTGCTGCATAAACATTTTTCAAGAGGAAAAAACTTGACCCTCAAAAAAAATTATACAGTATACATACATACATACACACACATATATATACACACACATATATACACACACACACACATATATATATATATATACACATATATGTGTGTGTGTGTGTGTGTGTGTGTGTGTGTGTGTGTGTGTGTGTGTGTATATATATATATATATATATATATATATATATATATAAAATGATGTTATTAAGTCTATTCATTTGATTTTATTATAAATGGGAACAGGAAATGGTCTATATATAAATATAAAAAATAAAAATCACACTTTTCTAAATGTTTGCCTCGCTATTGTTGTCGTGCAAACACTGTGAAACTCACAGCCGACACCACAGAAACTTTGGCCAATTACAGCGTCAGAGAGAGCGCCACTATTAGTCACTTGCATCATGAAGAGATAGCAGTGTAAGCTATGTCAGCGCAAATGCTGAGAGGTGAAGGTCATAATATTTGGTTTTTATTACTGTTTTATGGATAGAAAGGCTTAAAAGGCAACAGGTGTTACAAATGTAACAGCTGGATATTTTATCGGGTTACCCAAAGATGCAGTTTTTTTGTTACTGATTCGACTTTTTGTGCCGCGAATGCGATCAAGTCTTTATTATGTCTTCTAGCTCTTCATCACACCATCTTTGAGCACTTAATCAGCATAAAGAACGACACAGATATCAATCAATGCCGATACTAATCATCGGCTTTCATATACATAACGAGGACGCAGTGGAACGTTTCAGTGTCTTTGTAAAAGCCACTTGGTCAATAAAATGTAGCTAATTAAACTTTCATTTGAACCTTCTTTGCCTGGACTTTCACCCCGATTGTTTCTTATCAACGCCTGGTAATATTTTGGTAGCTTTCCATGACCCAACTTGGTTCAAGAGCTAAGATTTGGTGCTGTGTAATGTATTTAGCATATTAGAGTAAAGCCAACACAATGCTGACAATACCTCATCAAGGTTTGTTCCTTCCTAATCTCCAAACTCAGAGGCACGACGCGCTGAGGGGGAGTTTTCTTTTCAGGTGCCAGTACAACAGCTGCGTAGCATTTATGTCGGGACTCTGTTTGCGGCTTTTAAGAAAAGAGTGATTTTATAGACGAGGAGTCGACCTTGACCCATCTGATGTCAGGCCAAATCACCAGTCATCCTCTATTATCATCCAAAGTCTTTGGTCAGATCAGTCCACGTTCATCCTGATTATCAGTTGTGTCATTGAAATATCACTCAAACTATTAGGCACTCACTTAATCAGGACGCCCCCACTTGAGCATCGAGTAACAAACATAAAGAACTTCTTGCTTCCCTTTAAATGCAGAGACCTCGCTCCGTTTACATTCGTACCGAAGGCCGGTCCTTTAAACTGACTTCAATCCTTCTGGTGTCTGGCGTAAAACCCAAACAGAATCTGGCAGCGCCTTAACAAACTCAGTCACACAGTTTAGCGCCTCCGCCTGAATGCAAACTGCCCACTTAATGTTAGCTCATTACGATAAAAGAAATCTTCCTGGATGAGGAGCTTTAGCTTATCAACACGTCACTGAAACGCTGGAGCTCTGCACCGAAACAAAACATGGTTCTAACACCTAAAATGCTTTGAGGATTTCATGCAACCAATAAAGAAATAATTAGACGGCACCTTAAAATTCATTCAAAAGTCACATCACCGAGCTGAAAAAAAGTATGTGTGCAAACTAAATGAAGCTCAGCAGTATGTAGTAGTCTCTGAGTCACATTTCTGAGTAATGTAAACAGCCGATGTCAGTGTTTGCCAAACCCAGCAGGGATTTATTCTGAATGAAGACGATGGAAACTAACTTTAAAAGGGTGAATCTGAAGGCAACAATACAACTTTAGAAACACAACACAGAAAACAACCATGACTAATGCCTGACACGGTTGGTGCGGGAAGATTTGTTCTGCTAATCGGAGCTTTGTGAATGAGATTGTACACCACCCTTGAACTTGAGCTTGCTTACAGGCGCTCCAAAGTTCAGTGCAGGGCTGTATAACAGGACTAAAGTGTGTCAGGGTGAATTTAAGGTGCGATGCAACGCTCCAATCAGGAGCTAAATGAGAAAACGCACAAGATATTGTTCTGTCTCAGTGTCCTGGCTGATAGTGCGTAAATGTGGCGAGAGTGTGCTTGCACCAGGTGAGCAAACAGGAGGACGGACCTCTCGAGGCCTCCGCCCCCCCACCCCGACACTGAAAGGGTACAACTAACTCACGTGGCCTCGAGTATTTCGAGGTGCATGATAGGCTCCACTGCATAGGCTGCCTACCTGCTGTGCTGGGGCTGTGGAGGCAGGTCTGAGGCGCCATGCCCGTGTGAACTGATGTGGTGGCACGGCTGCTGAGGTCAACCACGGAGGGCGTGGGCGGGGCAGGTGGCGGGGCCTGCTGCAGAGGGGCCTGCGGCGGCTGCGCCGTCTGCGGGGCCTGGTCGCTCTGGGCCGAGTTGGCGGGGATGCCGTTTTCCGACAGGAACTCCTCCAGGTCCATGTACTCCAGCTGAAAGTTGTCCCCATCGTAGGGCAGGGTCTTGTCCCAGAGGGTCGGGCCAAGGAAAGCCGACTGTGGATGGCTGGCTGCGCTGCTCTCATCGTCCAGCTTCTTCTCCTTCTCCTTGTCCTTCCCGAATCCTGCAAATGTTTGCACACAGTCATTTTATTGTCTTGCTTTATTGAGGGAAATCACGGGTCAGATCTTGGTTATAAATAGACAGGGTCTCATGTTAAAAAAAAGGGTCAGTTTAACCAATTTTCCAAAAAGGGACCAAATTAAACGATTAACCGAATTTAAAATACTTTATTTATCTGTGCAAGCACCAGATGTTAAAAATAACAAAAAAAATAATATGTTAACTTATTAAAACACGCCAATAAATTATTTCTGATGGGATTTCAGTGTGTCATCTTCCAATAATGTAAGCAACATTAAAAGTATTGGCTCCAAGTGTGCTGAAGCGGTGACAAAAGTCCAACATTTTACACCACAGACAAATAAAACCATAGAAATGCACATAGAAACCTGTAACTTGGATGGAATCACCTTTTAAAAATTAATAACCTGCTCTCCACTCATATTTAAATACATTTTCACTCAATGCATCCAAGAATCCAAACAGAGCGCAAACAGCAGCAGCTTCATAACGGAAACGACGCCCTCTATCGGCAGCCAGAGGTGGCGCTACTGTAAATCCCACAGAAGACGAGCGGGTTTAAAGGTTGCAGAAGGAGCCCGCAAGCTCAAAACGGCGCAGTCGGGAGCACATAGCGTGCAAATTAACACGCACTGCGCTAATTTACATGACAAGTACATGCTAAACAGCTCGAGCCAAAGTTCACGTCAACCTGTCAGTCAACTCACATTTAACAGATACGGACAGCGATCTGTGATAAATAACGTTACATCGACAAACGTCGTAAAAACGTTAACAGGAAAGTCACAGCTGATGGATTTAGCGAACCAGTGTCCTTCATCGCCTCCGATCTGTCAAATCTACGCACTGAATGACCACAACAGCCCGCACGTAAACACCACGGCCGAGAGTGCGCGCTCGCGGCTTCAAGTTTTGGCCCGGTTTAAACGTACCTTCATCGTGGTGGAAAGGCAGCTTCAGCGGATTCTCCAGCAGGGATTTCAGCACGCCGTGAGTCGGCGGCAGAAAAGTTGGGTTTATAGGAAGAGGTCTGGCCATTTTCTCCATATGTCTTGAAGGGCAATTTGAGAACAAAGCTCACAAAGACTTAAATTCCCCCCCCGAAAACAAAAGAAAAAGAGGCAACCGAACTCGCTGGCCGGTCCGTGAAGGTCCCGCGCAGGTGGAATAAACGACGCCGGTGCTCGGAGGGAGACGATAGGGTTCCGCGCAGCAGCAGGTCGGCGAGCGGCTGGCTGTCTGTCGTCGAGGGCGGCTGGCAAATAGCTGGAGGAGGAGGGCAGAGGGAGGAGTGTCGCTGTCAGAGCTCCTACACTCCTCCATCCATGTGCGGAGACGGATGCCGGTGACGTCAAAGCACCGGGAGGGCGGGGAGCGCGGCGCGTTCGGAAAAAAAAAGAAAAAAGATTTGCTTCAGAGGTGCGTTCAGTGACAGTCGGAAACATTGGCTTTAATCAAAGTACGTGTCTAGCAAGTACACATACATTTAGATTTACTTTTAATTATTTTTCAGTTTTTTAGGGGAAATATTAATATAGAGATTATTATAGTTTAAACTGGCATGTAAAAGTGTTATTTAACACTGCCTTTCAAAATATGATGAAATACATGTATAACGTATAACAGGATAGATCGTGTCCAGAAGAAGTCTGGCCCTGAGAGACCAAATGCACTGCAAAATAAGAAAATATCATAAAAAAATAAAAATGCTGCCAAGGCTCACAAAATACAGCAGAAGTAAAACCCAAAACTAACAGCTGTAGTAGAAAAATGCACCAAAAGCATCTTTTTCTTCCTCACAATCTTTTCAGCGCATTTCACTTCTGTCCATTGGATCTTTTGGTTTCTGTCACTTCCACAGCCGGTTTGTCACTTTATTGTCTCACCTAAATCATTGTGGTTTGTGCGCTTTTGCAGCATTTCTTTATTTGCTGGTGTTTTCTTAGGTTGGAGTCAATTTGAACTCTCAAAGCCACCAGAAGTTTATTACGTACATATTTATTTTACTAGGCCAAGCATCTTTGTCATAAAAGATTTTATGGAGATGAATAAAACCTTTTTATTATCTTATTTCACCCTGCCCTCTCACCGTAGTTGCAAAGAAATATACATACTACACTACAAAACCCCCAGATAGCCAAAGCACTATCCATAAAACTATGTAGAGGTCATTAAATATCTGTCTCCTTTGCCCCCCCCCCTCCCTGCCCCCCCTTAAAAAAAGAGAAGTTATTTCAGCACAACAAGGGCATTTTCCATGAATTGTTCCACAAGCGCTAGATCAGACTATCTGCAAAGCAAACAACTGCTCCAGGACTCCAGATTCTTGGAGATACCAGAAGTCACAATTTTAGCTGCTGGTTTTATTAAATGCCATTTTTGGAATGTGCATCACCAAAGAACAAACAAAATAAAATGAAAAATGCCTTAAAAATTGAGAAAATGTGACATCTCCCAGTATTATCTAACCTCGAGGAGGGTTCAGAGCCAGTTTTAAAGTCAGATCGAGAAATCTAGTCAATTATTAATGATTACATTTTAGAAATTGTTTGGGTTTTATTAGTTTTAATCGATGTTAATTAATTGATACATCTGTAACAGTAACTGTAACAGTTGGGAGAGGAAACGACTGGGAAATCTCTTTAATCCTAAATCAAAATTTAAAAAAAGCTCCTAGTAAAACATCTGAAAACAAGTTTGTAACTTTGTAGGTAAAAACTTCAACAATTTCAAGTTTCTCCCACAAAAAATGCAAAGAATTTGGGACTTTCTTTTATGCACAGTGCATACAATTATTAAAAGATTCAGAGAATATGGAGAGACCTCTTCAAGGAATGAACTAGGCTGTAAGGACCAGGCTGCAGGTCACTGCATAGAAACACAAACTTAGGAACACTTGAAAGTTAAAACTGTACCATGCAGAGAAAAATAGAAATATTAGACAGATTCAGAAAGACTCTACGGACGCTGTGTCCTCTAAAGAGAAGGACAATTGTCTGGCTTGTTATCGGCATGCAGTTCAAAAACGTTCAATGAGGTTTAAGCTAAGGCAGATAGAATAACTGTTCTACATATAAGTGAGGGTCCCATCAATGCTAAACGATCAGTTTCAAAGCAACATCCAGGATGTGCACAGTTAGCACGCTATGAACAACAAGGGTCAATTTTCATTTCTTGTCTTTGAACTTTTAAATGAATGTCACGCGGTTTTGCTAAAAAGTGGGTTGTACAACAGGTTGTGTAATGCTCGCCCACAAATGCCCACCACGAAACTTCAAGCGTATGTCAGTTATAATCTGTAGCCTATTAGTGAAATGTTTAACGGTTCAGATGAAACCATGTAATTTTCCAATATTTGCTACAACCTCAAGGAAATTGGAGGATTTATGCCAAAATGTAAAATCTGTTACATGTTGCAGCCCATCAGTTACGCTGGATTTGTCACGGCTGCCGAGGCGAGCCGTGTGGATATAGAAGGAGGACCCAAGATGCAGGCAGTGGATGAGATACCGGTGGTTTTATTTACAGAGGTGTAGTGGCAAACAAACAGTGGGGCATAACAAACAACTAAAGACACCTAAACTGGGAGAACTAAAATAACAGACCTGGGAGCATATGACAACGGATGATGAATAGCAGAGAGACGCAGACGAGGAACAGGACACCGTGGAACACAGGGTAACAGACTGACATAGAGTTACACAGACTGACACGGAGGAACACAGACGAACCGGCAACAGGCAGGAGAACACACAGGGCTTAAATACACACACCAGTAATCAGGGGATGCGAGACAGGAGGGCAACACAGCTGGGAGAAATCTGGGCTGACGGGACAGGGGAAACGTAAACTGATCACACTCACATATGACACGGACCTTCACAATAAAACAGGAAACTCAGATACATGGAACCAGACAAGACATTGAACTAAACAGACAGATTCACAAACAGATGGGGAGACACCATAGACAGACAGATACAGACGCAGACTCAGAGGCAGATCGAAAATAACACAGAACTTAAACAATCATCATCTAGAAAATGATAACAAACTAAAAGCGCTGGGTCACCGACCCAGGACCATGACAGTACCCCCCCCCTCAAGGGCTGGCACCAGACAGCCCAGCAGAAACGAAAAAATGGACCAAAACAAAACAGAAAACAACCCGACCAGGGCGGGCGGAGGGGGCCCAGGACGGAGGGACAGAGTCCAAAAAGGCCCAGATGGTCAAGTTCAGGAAGCCGACCATGCGAATGGCAACGGGGCAGGTCCGGATGCCGGCCACGCAGTAGGCAGTGGCGTGGAAACAGTTCTGGGGGCCGACCGTGCGGACGGCAACAGCGGCGTGGAAACAGTTCTGGGGGCCGACCGTGCGGACGGCAACAGCGGCGTGGAAACAAGTCCGGAGGCCGGCCACGTGGAAGGCAGTGGCGGCGTTCAGGAGGGCGTCCACGGTGGCGGAGATGCCCAACAGGCGGCCAGGCAGATGACCGACGATGTGGAGGTGGTAGTAGGGGACCTGAAGGCTGCGTGGCCCCTGCAGCCCCAGGTGAAGCGGAGGCTGGACCAAGCGGAGGCTGGACCAGACGAGGCGGAAGCTGAAGCGGAGGCTGGACCAGACGAGGCGGAAGCTGAAGCGGAGGCTGGACCAGACGAGGCGGAAGCTGAAGCGGAGGCTGGACCAGACGAGGCGGAAGCTGAAGCGGAGGCTGGACCAGGCAAAGCAGCTGATGAGGAAGCTGAAGCGGAGGCTGGACCAGACGAGGCGGAAGCTGAAGCGGAGGCTGGACCAGGCAAAGCAGCTGATGAGGATGCTGAAGCTGGACCAGGCAAAGCAGCTGATGAGGAAGCTGAAGAGGAGGCCACTGCAGGTGATGCGGAGGCTGGACCAGGCGAGGATGAAGACACGGAGGCTGGACCAGGCGAGGATGAAGCAGTGGCTGGACCAGGCGAGGATGAAGCAGTGGCTGGACCAGGCGAGGATGAAGCAGTGGCTGGACCAGGCGAGGATGAAGCAGTGGGTGGACCTGGTGAAGCGGATGAAGCCGAAGCATGCGCTGGACCAGGCGACGCTGAGGATGCTGAATCCGGACCAGGCGACGGCGTGGAGGATGCAGCAGAGGCCGGGCCAGGCAACGGCGTGGAGGATGCAGACGGAGGCGCTGCAGCAGGTGGCGGCATGGATGAAACTGCTGCTGCAAGCGTGGATGAGGCTGCTGGTGGAGCAGCTGGTGGCTGGACGGGCTCCTCGGGCCCCCCAGCTGACGAGGAAGGAGGCTGGACGGGCTCCTCGGGCCCCCCAGCAAAAACAGTCTCAGAACCAGTGGGCACTGGAGCCCCTGGCACACACAGAACAGAACCAGCAGGTGCGGAGACATCTGGCAGGAACGCAACAGGACCAGCAGGCACACGGGCCTCTGGCAGGAACGCAACAGGACCAGCAGGCACACGGGCCTCTGGCAAACACATAGCGGCCTGCAGCTGCGCAGAGCATTGACCCTGCTCAGGCAGCGACAGCTCTGTGCAGTCCTCAGCTGGCTTCTTAAACTCCAGGGGTCCAGAGTCTAATGGGGGCTGAAACCCAGCCTCTGGGGAGGCCCTGGAGTGCATCTCAGTCTCAGAACTGGCCAGCCTTTGAGGAATGTTGACATTGTTCTTGGGTTTGTCTCTCTGCTTAGAGTACGGAGTTGTTGAACTGTCCGTTATGGGTTGGACTGACATGGCTTGCTGTACAGGAGGAGTAGGTGAAGGTGATGGCTGAACAGGTAGTGGAGCAACTGACACAGGATGCAGGGCTGGTGACTGCTGAACTGAGGATAAAGCTAATGATTCTTCTGCTAACCGGGCTACTGACTGGGCCATGGATTGTAACAGGGTTTGTAATAAGTCTGGCTGTGACTGTAATTGAGCTATGGATTGTGAGGCTGAATGTGGCGGAGGTGGCGACTGGGCTTCTGGCCGGGCGGCTAACTGAGCTTCTGGCCGGGCGGCTAACTGAGCTTCTGGCCGGGCGGCTAACTGAGCTTCTGGCGATAAACAGTTTTTGTCCAGTGCCGTACAGAACATCACCCCTGAGTAAACGGTCCCACAGTTCAGACCAACAATACTGTCCTGTCCACTCACCACAGCTGGCTGCTCGGAAATCCCCAGGTCCGACTGTGGCGAGGAGCGTCGGCAGCGTGAGCGCCGTTTCCCCCTCGAAGGCTGGGTTGACGGGCCGGGCAGAACATCCTCTGTCGGACTGGGCAGTGAAGCATGAGCTGCAGGGTGGGTGGTAGCAGCCGGGGGGTGAAGACGGAGTCCATTCAGAATGAAATTCTGTGCGAGCGGGTGAAGTGAGCTGAGCAGCCAGGGGAGACCAGAAACCAAGCGCTGTAGCCGATTAGCCACGGCTTGGCGAAATTCTCTCCCCTCGTGCTCCAGCCACGCGTTGATTAATTTGTCCACGGAGTAAACAATGTCCTCCCGGAGCTCCTTGGGCGGGTTGAATGCTGCTGGGTCCATAGTGGCCGGTTCGTACTGTCACGGCTGCCGAGGCGAGCCGTGTGGATATAGAAGGAGGACCCAAGATGCAGGCAGTGGATGAGATACCGGTGGTTTTATTTACAGAGGTGTAGTGGCAAACAAACAGTGGGGCATAACAAACAACTAAAGACACCTAAACTGGGAGAACTAAAATAACAGACCTGGGAGCATATGACAACGGATGATGAATAGCAGAGAGACGCAGACGAGGAACAGGACACCGTGGAACACAGGGTAACAGACTGACATAGAGTTACACAGACTGACACGGAGGAACACAGACGAACCGGCAACAGGCAGGAGAACACACAGGGCTTAAATACACACACCAGTAATCAGGGGATGC
The DNA here is from genome assembly GCF_057381845.1 of Rhamphochromis longiceps. NCBI lineage: Eukaryota > Metazoa > Chordata > Actinopteri > Cichliformes > Cichlidae > Rhamphochromis > Rhamphochromis longiceps. The sequence goes on along the minus strand of NC_140560.1, from coordinate 35,198,495 downwards.
GAGACAGGAGGGCAACACAGCTGGGAGAAATCTGGGCTGACGGGACAGGGGAAACGTAAACTGATCACACTCACATATGACACGGACCTTCACAATAAAACAGGAAACTCAGATACATGGAACCAGACAAGACATTGAACTAAACAGACAGATTCACAAACAGATGGGGAGACACCATAGACAGACAGATACAGACGCAGACTCAGAGGCAGATCGAAAATAACACAGAACTTAAACAATCATCATCTAGAAAATGATAACAAACTAAAAGCGCTGGGTCACCGACCCAGGACCATGACAGGATTTGTACCTCAGCTATACAAAAAAACAACAAATGTTCTTTTTCAGGCCAACCAAAAGCATTTAAAACATTACGAGTGTGGGCGCTTTCCTCCTAAAAACACATTTAAATCATTTTTACTACATTACACAGAAAAATGTACACGAACAGCATTTGGGGGGGGTTGTTTTGTTTGTTGGGTGGTTTATTTCACCGAGGTTTAAACTTCCTAAGCAACATATGAGCAAAAAACTTTTATTTAAGAATATTTTATGTCAGAGTTATTTAAACTCATTTGGATGCGAATATGTTCCCACCTCGGACCAGTAAATGAACCAGCTTGGTTTTGTGATAACGGCACAGATTCCTGATTGCTACAGTTGCTCCTCAGGGTTAGTGCATGCTCATATTCGAACATGAGCTCCTGCTTTTGTGTACTTTACACAGTCTTTCTCTCAGGCACGACAAAACGAGCTTCTTAGAGCAGCTGCGTTCAACTGTAAATCTGAGCAACAGGGAAACGGTCCACTGTAATTCCACAGCGGAGAATGACGTGAATGTAAACTTGACCTACTTTTATCCAATGGGTGTTGCCCGGCTGAAACTCTGTCTGTGCAGGTCGTGGCACATGGAAACTCATGCTTTCTAGTTTTGTAGTGGCTGAGTCATAGTATCAACTGCTGGCTCTGCCTATCTGTTTGTTTTTAATGATTGGACCCTGTCGTCGCCACAAAAATGCTCTAGAAAAACAGAAATAACAAGAATGACGAGCTGAGGAAAACTTATTTTATTAGCAGATAATAAAAATTTAAAGCAAGGAACTGAAATGCAGACAGAGACTGAAGCTAGAAGGGGTTAAATCCTGTCACAGAGCATCACACCATGCCTTTAAAGTCTTATTTAGTTTAGATTCAAAGCCCCGCTGATTGGAAATGTCCTCTTGTCCCTGAAATTCAAGCTGTTACAGTATTTTGAATTTGCCTTTCAAATTGTGTGATGCTCTCCAGGGGGTGTGTGAGGAAGTGTTAAACTGTTGGATCATTCAGAAACTGTGTTGTTGGCCAAGGACATTTGCCATTTATCATCTCATCTCTCTTTATTTGTTTTTCATGCCAAACATTTAATCACTCTCTTCATGTAAAATACAACAGAACAGCTAGCTGCAACGATGACTCAGTGCATTTAATTTACCCTCAGACTTCAGCCGACTGCAACCTTGAACCACGAGGAAAATGAACGGATGAAGAGAAGATGTGATCATTTTATCAGACACTGTTTGAAATGTCACGTAATGTTGGCTGTATGAGTAGATGGAGACACGTTAGTGCAAACAGAACACAAAATGAACCTTCGGATCCTCTGGAGGTCTCGTAATTCAGTAAATATGATCTCAGATGAACAACAACACACATTATATCATGTCGTTATTTATTTAACAAAAAATTAAGCCAAAATGCAGACGCTGTGTGTGAAACACCAAACACACCCATAAAGCTTCCATAGAAGGATAAGTAGATAAATTAGTTTATAATGAATTGATTAAAGTGTAAGCACCTCTGTCACACCTGTTGCTGCTTTCTCACCTGTGAAATAATGCCATTTATGCTGAGGACACGGGCATAAGTACAGTATATGCCATACCTATATATTTACACTGTATTTATTTATCTTTATTTATTTATTTTTACAACTGTTATCTTTTATTCATAGAATAAAACTTTACTTTTATTTACTTTTAGCATTTTTTAGTGGTTGAATGTTATGTTTGATTAATTTCTGACATCAAACAGCTCAAATTTGGGTATAAAACATGAATTCAGTTTTTCTTTTGCCTAATAAATAATGTATTGAACACAATGAGGGAGAGAGCTGGGCTAAAGCTTCGTAGAAGTAAACTGCTTCTGGACTTCCTCCCAAACAGCCCTCATTAAGGTGGAAGTCCAGTGAGTAGGAGTTTGTGTATTTAGATGTAAAGTAACAAAGTAACAAAACAGTAGTACTTTGTATGCAGACATATGGTGGATATGAGAAGAGTATGAACATACGTTTAAAAAAGTATTCTTCACTGTCATTGGTGTGGATGTGGAGTGCCGTGTATTGTCAGGTTGGGTTTTAAAGATGTGCAGGACTGGGTCTGTGTGACCGCCTCCTCTGTGTGACACACTTTTCAGTACTAGAAAGCATTATTAATGGTATTTCCTGTGGGATTTGTATGCATTTAGAATATAGATAGTCATGGAAATGTGCCTACCTTTTTTCACCGAGCACACTTAAGAGGTGGCACAAATTCATCACGGTGAATGCCCCCATGATATCCCATAATATTCCCCAGGACAACACTCAGAGGGAGTTTTTCCTTTGCGAGGCGAGACAGCAGAGTCTGACCGAACGGCTGAAGGTAAGCACAGACCACTTTGGCAACTTTTATCTTATGTCAACTGAATATAGCTAAGTCACGTACACAGATTTTTTTTTCTAGACAGCAAACATCATGGTAAATGGCCTGTATTTGTATAGCGCTTTTCATGATAAATATCTTGAAATCTGAATGTCCTATGTCGACTTTATCCTTCGTTAAACTGTGCAATCCTCTCTGCCTGTACACACAAGTCATTGTAGTCCAGAGTCACAGTTGGAAATCACATTTTCAAAGGGCCGGAGTTCTTAGAATTTGTTTTTTATGCGTCCTTGACTAACTCTGCCGCAGTGATTCGGGGGCATGATGCTGCCTTCAGCTGACCGCTTTCATACAACACACGTTTTGTTCTTCTCATACGTCACAAATTTCCCTCCACAGAGTTTTCTCACAGTTTAAGAGGACTCATTTTTGCACGTACACCACAGACAAAGACAGAAACGCTCTAAAATGTACATAGTTTCTTGTACCTGATAAGGCCTGCGTGACCCAGTGATACGTGGAACCGGAACGTCCTCCTTTGGCCATAAGAGAATCAGGTCATTTTCTCCTGTTGAAGTGTAAAAAATTCAATTTTGTTTCAAGAGAACTGGGCAAAACGTAAATCCTGCTTAATGTGATCAGCGTACAACGAGTAAATATGCTCACCATCTCCCAAAAACTTAAAAATGTTTGGTAACATTTCTCAGAAGTACAAAAAACTGTATTGCTTGTCAGCTGAAGTGATATTGATTCTGATATGAGAAAGGTAGAAAACTGTTTAAATCAGTAAGTCCAAGACAGAAGAATGAGATAATGAGAAAATATGCACAAAGGTCGAGGCCACAAGTTTCCGAGGACCCTTAGAGACGTGGAAATGCTGCCACTGCAGGTGAACAGGTACGTCTTGGAGCGACTCCTCCGTAAAAACAAAGGGATAAAAGTTTGTCCCTGTCAGCTGAAAACTTGCCTGCAAATTATCTCATTTTTATTTTTAGTTATATTCAGCTTGAAAGTAATCCAATGACAGCTGGCCATTCATGTGTGACTGTTTTGCAAACAGGAACTGCTAATAAATGATTCAGCGTACTTTTAATGGTGCCTATCTGCTACAGAGGGGGGGTTAATATTGTAAAACACAGCATATCTGCCTGGATCCACATTATGATGTTACGACTGCTGTGGCAGGCAGCACACTGCAAGCTGATTGGCTAATGACTTGTGATTGTTAGCTTATAGGCATACCCCGGATATCCTCCTGTCTGACTCTAATAGTCACATTAATTTACTAAATGCAGCTTTAAGGCGCCTCCGTGTAGCGGCACAGGCAGCTGCAGCGGGTCGTTGTCTGCCTCTCCAGCTATCGGAGCCCTTTGGAGCATTTTAATAAAATAATCTGACAAGTATGACACGTGAAACTACAGATATACAGACAACCAAGCATCTAGCATTACCTCAGGACTTGGCATTCCACTTGCTCATCCAAATATGGCCACTGCTGGTTGAGGCTTCCAAATTTGAAGTCTAAGACTACTGCTCACTTTAAACAGTCTATGATGCCCACCCATGTAGCACCTGTGGATTTACCACCTCTCCTTCTGCTGTCCTTCTTTGGGTCCTTATTTGTGACAATTTGCATTGCAATGAACCCCAAAAATCTTCACTTTTTGAACTGTTCCCATTAGGGGGTCTTACATCTGCCTTCATCTCATCCATAGATCCTCTCTGTGATCTTCCTCTTGTCCTATTTTTATCTTTGTCTAGTGTGTACACTTAGGTGTGCCTGTAACATGGGTGGAGAACGGGCACCAAGGAGGACCACTCTCAAAAAAAGGTAAGCATAATGCCTCCATCCACACAATGAGAATAGGCAAACAGAAACCAGCAGGGTTGGAGAGCTGTGACACCAGACAGCTCGACCTGAGCTGTCCCTCTCATATACGCATTTCTAATCCTGTCCATCCGGGTCACTCCCAATGAAGCTCTGAGCCTCTTCAACTCCAATCTATGCCTCCACCTCCGAGCCATACATCACAGCAGGTCTCACTCTTCTGTAAATCTTCCCTTTCACTCTTGCTGCTATCCTTGTGTCACAAATCACCCCTGACACTCGTCTCCACCCACTCCACCCTGCCTGCACTCTCTCCTTTACCTCACTCAATTGTGTTGAATGACTGAGCCCAAGTATTTAAGCTCTCGACCTCTACACCTTGCACTTTCACCTTTCCATCTGCCTCCGTCTCATTCACGCACAGATTCTTTCTTGCTTCTACAGACTTGCAGTGCATACTTTGACTTCTCCAGGCTCTCATCCACCTGCCGGCTCCTCGTTACAGATCGCAATGTTGTCTGCAAACATCATAATTCATAGAGACTCCTGCCTGACCTTATCTGTCAGCCTGTCCATCACCATTGCACCCCAAAGCAAAACCCACATCGTTCCGATATTCTGGAACTCCTTAGGATCAGATACAGGATCAAACTGGACTCTATCCTGTTATTTTTGTCCAGTATAAATGATACAAAAAAGCATTTCCTGTTATTCTTTGCTAACCACCATGTAATGTGTTTATGTGTAATAAAACATAATAGCACATTAAACAGTTCATTTCATTATTAATGAAATCTGTTATCATAAGAAGAGTCATTACATACATGGCAAATTACTGGTTGGTATTTCACCCGTGGCTACGTGCACATAGCCAGGGGTGTTATCATGTTGAAACAGGAATGGGTCTTCCCCATACTGTTCTGTGGAACAAAGCTGAAAACTATCTGCATAACCTTTGTAGGCCTGAGCATCATGTTTCCTTCCACATAAAAATATGTGGCCAGGTATATCACAGACAATGAAACTGAAGGGCCTTTGTTTTTGATATGGAGTAAGTTCATTATTCCACGAGATTGACTTTAGTCCATCCTGACAATATGAATTGGAAAAAGTAACAAGTGAGTGTAAGAAATGTAATATTAAATGCTACTGGGCACGCCTTTTTTCTCTTTCTGAGAAACAGGACAACTCGAGGAGAAGCGTAAGCGAATACACTGGATGAAATATACTGAATAATCCAGCAGCGAGGAGGCTTTGTGCCTGCTGTTGCTGCTGCTGCTGAAATTATCCCGAATCTGCAACAAAACTACTCCTGTTACATAACGCTCAGCAAAGCAATTACACGGACTCAGGCGGTTATCCCTCGCTCATGGCAACAGCGTGCCGAGTTCAAATCTACACGGCTCGCCCTGCACACGCTGTTCAGACAGGACAGGAGGGAAGCTTCTAAGAGTTTGCAGAAAATCTGCCTTGAAAATACTTTTGGAAATTCCATATAATCACCTGATATGTTTGGAAAGCTGATAAAACCTTACAAGTTGTATATTGTGCAAGTTTCCGTCCTAATTTGAATCCAAAGAGGGAGCAGTGCAGCCTACCTGCATTAAATCCACAAGTGTTGCAGAAATGATCAAATATATATATTGGACTTGAATTCTGATAACATCACTGTTCTCCTATGAATTTGCTTTTGTTTCTTAAAAAATGATAACGTCAGACATCTTGCAAGCCCAATCACCCAGCAGTGTTTTCAGACCTATCTAACGCTCTTATGCACGAATGGGATCAAATCTGGTTCAAAGCTCAGATCGAAAGCCAAAAACAACAACTGGAGCAGATTTGAGTGCTGTTAAAATGACATGCTCAATAACCACGTGGTGTCCACTTACTGTATGCTGAATAATCACGTAACTGTAGGAGTTATGAACAGCTTTAAAAACACAACAGCAGCATTCAGAACTTAACTCATCATCAAAGCTAATATGTTCTCTCACAACAAAATAGAGTTTACAATAAAGAGCAGATTTAGCAGCCTGCCTTTGCAAACATCTCTGAGAGAATGGGGAAAAATAGAGAGCTCACTGAACTCGAGTGCACGGTAACACGATGCTGACGCTGCAACAAGTCCATTCCTAACGTTTCTTCCTTAACAGATATTCCATAAAATGCATAAAATGCAAGCATTAATATTGCAAAGTTGATGCATTTAGGAATCATAGCACCTCAGCTAAGTGACAGAACACGTAAGCTCCAGAGCGGGATGGCCGAGTGCTGAGACATACAGTGAATATAAGTGACGGATGCTCTGCTGACTCAGTGACTGCAAACCTCCTCTAAGGTTGAAGCTCATCCATGAAGAGCAGGTGATTCCAGTATGTAGCAGCTGATGTGATTAAATCAAATGAATTTGATTTAATCACATCAAAATAAAATCAAAATCAAATCTTGCTCCATGTGGTGCGTTATAACATGACTGTAGGTAAGTTCATTTTGTTCTGTTTAATGTCTACTTGTATTAAAAGTATTCTGCAACCAAACAAATTATAAAATGCAAGAAAACCCCCAAAACTACCAACCTCCCCCCAACCAGATATCACAGAGTAGTGTACAAAGAGCTGTTACAGCTCGGTGCTGTATTAAAATGACATGCCAGGCTCACTGAAACAATGCCAGTGGAAAGTCAATTAGTGCTGGTGGATACACAAATGGAGCGAAGCCCGCGAGCTAGTTCAGGCAGGCAATCTGAACATCATACACCAAACACACCCTCCAAAACTGGTTATCTATTTAGGATAAAATTTCCCATCTTTCCTTCTGGCATGTTTCAACCCCTCCACCACTCATCCATCAGCAGGGTCTGGAGGATAGTCATTCATCCAGCACAAAAATATATTTATTTGCACCGAGTAGGAAACTAAACCAATTCATTTTATATTCTTCTGCTGAAACAAATGATTAATTTCCACCTGTGAGTGGTCTGACTCAGCCTAGCTTGTTAAGAGAAAGATAACAAAATTCGATATAAGACGTTGGATATTTTTGTGAAGGCAGACTCGTTGTCCACTCTCACTGTTATTTGGCTTGTTTTGACCAATAAACCTCTCACGTGTAGGATTCGTGCAGGGACAGTAAACCACCTCTTACAGCCCTGTAAGTGTAATCTTTCCTGCACATAATCTGTCATCAACAAGGCAGCGGAGAAGCTGTTTGCAGTGGTTCGTTTTACCCACCGTGGTGTTATATTAAGTTCATAAGAGCGATAAGGTTACAAAATAGCTACATTTTCACCTCAGCCTGAGGTGCTGAATATGCTGTTAAGGGGTCAGAATTGAATCAAAGGATTCAGTGCATGGATGGCTCTGCAGGAAGGCTTCTGCAGAGTGTTATTATTTTAGAAAAGTTATCAATCACACATATTTTTATTCCTTACTAAAAATGTGCTGAGGCTGGCATTAGTACACAGGAGTATAAATGCCAAGAAATGTGTTTAGATCTCACAAAAACTACATTCACTAATCCCGTGACATTAGACTCAGCACATGTGGGCCAACTCCTCAGGCTGCTTTTATACAGTGATGTACAAAAGTCTTAACTCCTCCTTACCTCCAGCTTATGTTTTTGTAGCGTTCACATGTCATTCTTTATGCCTGTAAACACAATAGCTCAGAAGAAATATTATGCAGTATAATATTATATACTCATCCATCTTTTACCTACTACTACATAATATTTGTCTAATCTGTAATTCTAACCTTGTCTTATGTGCATGTGTAAATGCAATGAAGAAAACAAAACGAATATACAGAAAAGACAAAACGGTTTCCTTAAACGTAACACTGCACAGAGAGTGAGCTCTCTTGCACTGTCACAGTGCTTCTTGTTTCTGCATTTTTTGTTTCCAAGGAGCCAGACTTTGTTTTCATTTTTAAAATATTCTTAAGCAACAGTTTTCCAGGCATAAAAAACATCTCAAGGGATGAACCAGTGTTGTGTCTACACATAACAATCAAGTTTTGCAAAGAACCCATTTTAAATTGCACTGTTACCACCAGCCTGTCACAAAAACACATAATTTGTTGTCTTTTCTTTAGCTGAATCTACCAGAAAAGCCAAAGCTAATGACTCTCAAAGAGCTTTTGACTAAAAACTTGAGATATATCAGTACAGTGTGTGCTGTAGCCTTAAAAAACAACTGGAAAAATGGAGGATAAAAGAAAGCGTCAAGCCTAAAAAGCTTTTTGCAGGAAGTTATATCCTTACAAAATATGTAAGTCCAACAATTTCTGACACAGGACCTCAAAGATGCATTTGACCCTTCAGTTGATTCATCTGCTCTTCACTGAAGCTTCATCAGAAATGGTCTCAGTGTAAGAGTGGTAATCAAGAAACTATGGAAGGGGATTAGGGCCACTAAAACAAAATCTGGCGATGAATGGAAGGCAGACCCGTCCTTAAATGCTAAAGCTGGATGAGATGATGAAGAACGGGTATTGGAGTCCATGAACACACCTGTAAGAAACCCCCAACACCACAGGTATGAGAGAACAGGAGTAAAAGCACACGGCATCAGGACACTATGACAGACAGAATTGAGGTGATCATTTGTACAAGCTCTGTTTCTGCCTTGTATACTATACACATGTCCTTTTATCTTTGCACGTAGCAAATAATCGCTGCACTTGTATGTCATTTTCTAACCAAATAAAAATAAACGAGGGGTATCTCAAGACTTTTGCACAGTAGACTTATCCTTAAATGAGAAACATAATCTAACAAGAAATAATACCACCATATTTTTTATGGGGAGTGCAGTAAGAGTCTTTCACTTTGGCTCAGGTGAGCACTTGTACACTAACTGGAACATTTTTTCTGTAATGGTTCAGAATCAAACTGACTCTGTGTTGCACATAACCTGAAGTGAATGTGACACTCTTGGCCCAGTTGTTATTACTCCTTAGGTTCTTCCTTGGGGCAACGAATGTCCTCGAACATGGAAACATAATGATCCGTAGATGCTTCACCAGCTGGAGCACTAAGAAATGTTTTTGCTTAAGGAAAGGCTGACTAACTTTTTACAAAGCTGCTCTTTAGCAGCTTGCCCACAATGATTAAAAACCATTCCCAACAGCCTGTCAGGGCATTCAAGTATTTGCTGAGTGATTTGCAATACGTCATTCACAAAACATGAATCCGTCTCCTTTAAAGCACCAAACTCACTTCAGCCATGTTCTGTTTTGACATGCGTCTGTTATTTTCGCCCCGAAACCCACACCAAGTATTAAAATTAACCACATTCCCATATTGAAGACACCCGATGCGAGCTTCCCTGTTCTGGAAAACCCCCAAACAAAATGCGTCTGTTTAGTTGTATTTGAGCAGGAACAGCTCTTCCTTTGAATCGAGGACGGAATAACAAGGAAAACTTTAACAAGATCTAATTTCAGTGGAAAGCGCTCAACAAAACTCCAATTCAGAAAATGGCTGAATCATGTGACGAGAGCTAAGTGTCGTGTTTTTCCTGGCAACCTAAATCCAAAGAGGGGAAAAAAATCTTTATGACTCACGATCTCCTCCATGGGTTTAATAATTAATTGTATGGAACATAATTAATTAAGACAACAGCTTAGCTTAATTTAGCTCGTTTCAAGGACCACTAACTAATGCACGTCCAGCACACATCAAGTTAATTATGCCAGACACATTCTGGAGGGTTGTTTGGTTCTCTGCTTCTGCTGCAACAAAGTCAAGAGCCATATCTCTGCATTTCCTGCCGTCTCTCCCTCCACCTGCTCATCATCTCCTCTTGCCGGCAGGTGAGAGATGCCGAGGTGCAGGGTTGTTCATCTCCACATCCCACACACTGCATTAAACGCTCACATCTCCCCCCCGCCGCTCGCTGCCCACACACATCGAGAGGGCCGCAGGTGAAACAAGTGGCTGACAGTTACAGTGCATTTCTGGAGCCCGTAATGTGCAGGGAGTCCATTTATAGAGGTAGGAGGGAAAAGCGATGCATGGATAGATGCCCTGCTGGGATCCTTGGGTTTTTTAGGTGTAGCTGTTTAACATGTGGGGAGATAAATAAATCATTAGACTGAAAAACACAAGTTGTTGAAGGAATATTTTGTCATTTGGAAATGACAGAAATAACCAATTAAGTGATTTTTTTTTTTTTTTTTTTAAATTGTGAGACGGCAGAGTGACAGAGAATTTGGCAGCTTTGGTGAGAGCAAGTCTCAAAAAGTGTGTGAAATTCAATTTCCCTGCTGTGGAAACAGAACTTTGGCTAATTTGGCAATTTTGATAATGAATGCTGAGATCTGAAACTTCATTTCAGCTGTTACGCTTCACTTGTTTGGCTCTCTGTTTGCCTCTTTATTAATCCCAAAGTAAATGTTGGGAGTCTCAAAACGAGGCCACGAATTTAGGTCTGTGGGAAAAATAAAAAAGATGCCAATAAGTGACTTTTATAAAAGAATTCAAGTGTAGAGATACAGGAAATAGGCAAGAATTGGGACACCACAGTGTGAAAGACTCACAACCTGACAAAACACTCAGTGAGGTGATAAGGAAGGTGTGGCAAATGACCTGGAACCCGCGGGAAAACCTGAGGGTCAACGGAAAAAGAAATTACGTTGGAACCAGGAATATGAAACACATTTTTATTCCCATGGTGTCAAATTCTGCTGTTTGGCAAAAGTCGCTGGCATCCAGCAGAGATACACAGAAAGTGTCCTTTGGTGCAATGATTTGCTTTTGTGTCTTTATTTTGCAGACAGATTAGGTTTACAAGGAAACTATAAGACTACGGGCAGAACTATAACACAAAACTTTTGTATTCCAAATTAAATTAATACATATTATAATCATTTAATTAACATTTAAAAATGTAAATCAAAATGTTTTGTTTTCTGTTGAGCTGCTGAATAGACGTAAGACACAGGTGGACAATGTTCACTGTTAGAGAGAGAGTTCAAGACGAGAAAGAAAAAATATATTCATGTTTGGGTCTACACCACAGTTTGAGAACCATTGCACTAAAGTAAGGGGATCCCCCCCCCCCCAAAAAAGAATAAAAATAAATAAATAAATAAAAACAGCTGATGTTGGGAAGGCCAGAGGATGCATGCTGGGGCCATGGTGTGACGTCAAAGTAACTCCCTGGTTGTTGCAGCAGATTAAGAGCCTCAGACTTTGAGACGTTAATTCTCAGGGTGCGTGAGATTAACAGAGAGAGGTGCAGTGGACTTTTACCCATCTGTTGCGGTGAACAAGGAGCTGAACATGAAAGCAAAGCTTTCGATTTACCGGTCCATCTATTCTCCTAGCCTAACTTATGGCTATCAGCAGAGATTGCAGATACTAGCTGCATAAATTCGGTTCCTCGGTAAGGGTGTCTGGGCTCAGCCTTAGAAATAGGGCGAAGAGCTTCGTCATTCAGGAGGGGCTCAGCGTAGAGCTGCTACTCCTCCGTGCTGAACGGAGCCAGTCGAGGTGGTTAGGGTATCTGATCCTGGGCACCTCCTTGGTGAGGCGTTCCTGGTATGCCCGACTGGGACGAGGCTCCAGGGTAGTCCCAGGACACTCTGGAGAGATTAGATGCCTCAATGTGCCACCAGATGCTGATGGAAGAGGTGGCTGGAGAGAGGAAGGTCTGGGCATCTCTGCTTAGCCTACTTCCACTGGAACCCCGACCCAGATAAAATGCAAAATTTGGATGGAGGGATGGTCAAATTTCCTAATAAATACCCACATGTAATTTCTAGCACTTGAAAATTGTGTTGCTTAAAATAATCTTTATATACAAATCATTTTAATTTTCTCTAAAGTATAAGCTTAGGCTAGCAAACCTGCAGACGTTTGAATTTAATTTTATTTATGTAGCGCCAGAACAGCAGTCGCCTCAAGGAGCTTTATATTGTAAGGTAAAGACCCTAAAATAATACAAATAAAATCCCAACAATCAATCAGACAATCAGACGACCCCTGTCTGAGGAAACATTTGATGACAGTGGGAAGGAAAAACTCCCTTTCAACAGGAAGAAACCTCTGGTAGAACCAGGATCAGGGAGGGATCGCTAATAAATGCTAAAGATGAGAAGCATCTGTTGGCCCACAAAAAGTGATGCAGAAAATAAATCTTTTAAATTTGACTCTCGTGGCTCATTTTGTAATCCTCACTTACTGTCTGAATCTCCGTGAGTAAGAGCAATAAACGATAGTTGTAACACACCTGTTTTCCCCTCCCCTCCTTTTTTGACTCATCATGATCTTATTCTGTTGATGCATCCTGTCCTCACCACCTTGTCCCTTTCACGTGGCACGCTGTGTTTCCTCCCGTGTGGAAGCCTGGATGGGGGAAGCGTTACTCGGTAGGTGACAGCACACTGACAACCCAATCCTCCCCGTGGGATACATTTTGCCAAAACAACAGTGCCTGCAAGGATTAAACAGAAGGATCGCATTGATCCCTCTCTGTTCAGTATGACGGACACGAGGCAGCTGGTTTGATTTCATGCTGTTTGGAGTTTAACGTGACACAGAAGACAGACTCAGACTGAGGGTAGTAGCAGGTTTAAAAAAAAATCAATGTTTGCAGCCTGCTCACACATGCAGAGGGAGACATTAAAGACATAAAGAAACACACACACACAGTCACACACTCCCCTGCACGGAGTCACACGCTGTCAGTGTGGACAGACACGTTTCCAACCGCATGTCCTCTTGTTTCTGTCTCCTGTCTTTGTTCTCTTCTGTTCTTTAGCGTCTCCGTCATCTCCATCTTTTCCTTTCCATTCTTTCTACATTACTCTCTGGCTGCTGCGGTCTCGCCTTCTAAACAGAAAACCTCTTGTGTTGATATTGTGGGCCTGTGTGCCAGTGTGCTTCCACGTTCATGCCTCTTGCCGGAGAGTGAGTCAGAAAGCAGTAAATGGGTAACGAGTGTCCGCACGGCACAACACACCATTTTAATCTAGCCCTCTCATTTTTCCATGACACGGAGCGTAAACAATCCGGACCCAGCGGAGCGCCTCATTAAGCGGCTGCTGTCTGCTCCTATTCTGATAATCAGCTGAGTGAAGTTATTGCCGTTGAAGCGAAGCATCCCTCATAAAGAGAAGGACCCCAATCAGAGAATAAGTGATTATCCCATACAATTAACTTCATTTGACTGTCATGGGCTTCTCCAGATCTGCAGTCACATTAATGTCCGTGTAATGGCAACAAGAAAATACCAGCGTGACATGGATGATAGCAGCAGCTATTATCTGAGCTGCAGATTTGCAGTGTATGACACTTTGGCCTTTTGAGTTTAGATGAGGAAGAGCACTCGATTGCTCGATTAAAGTTTAGGAATCAACTTAACACGTGACGTGGTGGTCCCCATTTCTCAGGCGTCTTCATAAGACCTCACACTGCAGCGTTTGAGTTGTTCCCCAAGCTTCCTCAAATAGATGGGAGGCAGATCCTTCAGCTATCAGGCTCCTCTCCTGAGGAACCAACTCCCAGTTTGGATTCAGGAGACAGACAATGTCTCTACTGGCTTCAAACTATATAATTTCTGATAAAGCTAATAGTTAAGTCTGGTTAACTATAGGCTCATAATGCTGGGGGACTTTCCATGATGCACTAAGCATTTATATGGGGTGGTCCAGTCCCTGCAAGTCTTCTTGCAACAGTGCTGCTTAGAGTTTTGTGAGCCTTAGTTAACCCTCAGCTTTTACTTTCGTCTGTGTTTATGTGCTGCTTTCCATGTAATACATCCGTATGAGGCTTACAAATGTATCTATTTTTGATCAAATCATTTGACTTCCTTTGGCCTTGTGGATCTCAATTTTTGGTTTTAACTTAGAACTTCAATTTGGATTCACAACCAGTCTATTGTGCAACTAGATTTCAAAGAATTACTTGTGGCTTTCTAAACAAGCGTTTTTCCCCCACTTCTTGCTATCGGTGCACCAACACAGCCTAAACTCACCCTTTAATCCTAATTACCTTTTACACTTTAAGACCGCTTTAGGCAATCGCTGAGGAATGAAGAAACAATAGATCCGGTTGTGTGTTTGCCGACACAGAGCCTTGAATTCAACCCTATCCAACAATTTTAGCATGAACTGCAATGCAGTCCAGGCCAAACACCTCAGGACTTATCAGCAACGGACGTCACAAATGTTCTTGTGGTCGAACTGGAGTAAATCCGGCAAATTTATTTTTAATGCAGTGTTATGTCTGGTTATATTCAGGCATCTATTTATACTTGTATTATTTCTGAGGCCCGGCGGTGAACAAATAACTGCAGAAGGAACAGAAAAGCAAATTTAATCAGTTTTGGTTGTTTAACTGAAAGAGGCCTGTGCAGAAATGTGAATATGTAACTGGTTTGACTTGTCAGGAGGAACAAATGTGGCTCGGCTAACGCTTCAGAGTTGGCGGCAGAGAACATAATCGTGTTTTCATTCCAAATTACGACTGCTGGTTTCAGTCTAAGACCCGTACAAATCAGTGCATGATCTACTGTTAATTTTTGTGCGTCTTCCATTTCCTCCCTGTGTCTCTCTCATTGTGCCACTCACCAGGGATTTGCACTTCTGTGTCGAACAATAAAATGACTGGGATATGGCAGCTTCAACCGGTGCATTTCACTCTGCAGCTTCCTGATACTCTGACCTCAATTACACCCACTAGGGAATGCACCATTTTTCAGGAAAGAATAGTTCCAGGTTCGAGTATTGTGCGGTTAAAGGTACACTCCCAGTTTTTTATGTCTTCTGCATATTAAAATCTATTCAGTTCTCATTTCACAGTAGACGACTAAATCGCCATCGTGCAGTTGAGGAAATAATTCATATCACCCGGGACTTGTGCCAGTGTTGGTCACACCTTCAACTGTCACGCGCTCCGTTTCGTCTGCACACTACTTCCTGCGTTGGCAGTGAAAGCTGCAAATATTGATTTTTTTCTTGCATAGGGCGATAATCCGTCAGAACGTGGCTTCGTTTGCCTTTTATGGTTCTGATTGGACCGATTAACTCGGGTTACGTAATCATGATCCGAGCTAACGTTTACACCGTAGCTACAACTCTTAGCTGCTCTTACTTAGAGGAGGCTTATTAAATGTTAACTTAAATGTTGGAAATAAACAGTGAACGGATTGCTTGCACTCAGACATCCTTCCACTGGCAGAACTTCAGTTTAAGGCCTCCTTGGGCTGGACGGTGAAAGAAGTTTCCGTCCTGCTTTAATATGGAAACGAGCCAAGTGTCTTAACTGTGTCTTCTCATAATTGGATGTTTACTCGTGTCTACGAGGATCTGAGTTCGTCTGGGGTGAACGGGTTAAGAAGAGAATTTTATCAGAGGAAGTGTGGTGAACGATGCGCCCTCTCATTTAGCTGACTGGATGAACATGCTTCGCATCTTTTAGGTCTGTTGTTTCTGGTGTACCAGTGTCGGTATGGCACAGCAGCTGCTGTATCCCCTTCCTGCCTTCTGGAGATCAGAGCGGTGCCAGGCCAGCATCTGCAGAGCATTGGCTTTGGAGCAGAGGAGCAGAGGAGGGAGGGAAGGAGTTGTGTGAGTGTACGAGCATGTGTGTTTGTCCTCTGGCTGTCTGGTATTGTCACGGAAGCCCTTTGGACACTTTCCAGCCTGCCTTCGGGCTAGATGATTCATCCAGTCGCTACAGTTATGGCGCTAACAACTAACACGCATTGAGTTGGAGGAAGAGTGCGATAGAAAGTCACGAAGAACAGAAACACAGAATCTTATGCGTTGAACTCTTTGAATTTACACCGTTTGTAATTTAAGTTTTAATATACAAAAACATTTACAAGCACGTCTGTACCAGTAACGCGCCAGTCTTACCAGACAACGATTGCTTTCTACCCGTTTTCCAGCCCTTTTACCATTTTCAGATGAATGTTTGATAAATGACTTATGAATCATGCAAGCATAAAAAAGCAGCTCAAGGCATGAACAAGCGTTGTGTGTGCAAAGAACTGGTTTTAAATGGCATCTTTTGGAACTTTGTTACCATGAAAACAACATAATTTGTTCCCATTTGTTTTGCTGAATTTATGAAAAATACCAGCGATAAGACAGTTTGACAGCCATAAAATACGATTTTTGCACCAACAAAGTGATTCCCAAAGAGCTGTTAGAAACAAACATGGCATATCTTGACATGGTGTGCTTGTTGCCTTTGAATGGTTGCTTCAAAAACACGGACCAGGTCTGTGACTACCTGCAGTCAGCTTCTGTACTCAAACTGACTTTGGTGCGCTGAGATGGTCAAAAACATGGAGTCAACTGAGTGTGGTCAAGTTGGCAGTTACATGCAATCTGATAAATAGACAAAATCTTTTGCTGTCTACATATACAGAGAGGTTGACTCCCACCAGACCACCTGACCAATCACCTTGTGATAGAAGCGGGCCCCCAGAGATGCCGTGTGTTGCACACTCATCCTCTGGGTGACCAGCTAGTCAGGAGGTGAAAAACTCAATGCAGTCACTGGCCTATCACCAATTTTTTTTTCCTAGTTGCAAGGAGAGTGCGATCCTGTTTATACTGTAGTGTGAACGGGCCATAACACTGCAAAGATTGCAGGACAGTGCTGTCACTATTAATTTCTCGTGACCTTTGTGAGGACAAAAAGGCGTTTCTGATGACTCTGACTTGTGAACAGACGAAAGGTTCAGCGTACCAGCTGAAGGTAACAGATAAATCAAGGTCAGTTTAGTTAAAAAGCAGAGAAGACGGTGAAAGGTGGCTTTCACAATCTGCTTTTAATTTACGTAGCTCTATAATAGACCAGCAGCAAAGCGTCCCATTGTAGAAACCTCCACAGCATTTCTTTTGTCTCTATCCCGTCTTCCTTCTCTCACCCCAACCAGTCGCAGCAGATGGCTCCGCCCCTCCCTGAGCCTGATTCTGCCGAAGGTTTCTTCCTGTTAAAAGGAAGTTTTTCCTTCCCACTGTCGCCAAAGTGCTTGCTCATACGGGGTCATTTGATTGTTGGGTTTTTCTCTGTATGTATTCTACCTTACAATAAAAAGTACCTTGAGGTGACTGTTGTTGTGATTTGGTGCTATATAAATTGAATTGAACTGAATTTAGAAGCATGAATTTACAGCATGTTGGCTTAATGTCATCACAAAATATTTGTTGTTTCTTTGAGTTTTTTCACCTCACTTCAGGCCAGCGTTCAGCTTCAGAAGCGTCCCTGCAACAGGTGAATAGCAACAAATCCTAACGTCATGCCACAGTCCAGCAAAGCTAAGCTGAATTCAAGGTACTGGGACGAGGACATCCAGACTGAGATCTGGGCTTAGATGACGATTGGTATTTTTAGAAATACAAATCTCCAATACTTTAATACACTTTAACAGTAAAAAGCCGTTTATGGAGATTACAGAAGGAACTCTGACAAAAAACAGCGTAGTGGCAACAATTCTCTGCACAGCACAGCAACAAAGTCTTATTGTGACAACGTTACAGTACATGCGTTATAGGATTTCCATATGGTATGCCATGTAGGTGAAAGGTCCATGTACAGAGGTGGATGTGTGCACGATCCTGTCTGTAACACTACACAGGTCACCGGTGAAATGGACGATGTTCAGAGTTTAAAGGAGTTGACTACAATAACTCGTAATCCACTCTGTTTGTAATCCTGCTGAGGTGCTTTGGAGCAGGAGCCTGCTGTGTGGTATCAGCAGAGCAAAATAGTTGACCGCTAGCTTTGACCAGCTGATGGGGGGATTACTAAGTAAATCCCCCGGTGTCCTGGAAATCTTAACGAGCCGCCTGAATGTGTCAGAGGGCACTTTGGATCATTGCGGTTCCACAGAAATAGGAGCAAATAGAAACTCAAATATGCTGTCAGATATAATTTGGTTATGTTTAGTTTCCCTACAGAGTGACTGCGGGTCTTTATGTTTAGATCCAAAGCTACAAATAGGCAGCAAATGATAAAGGCTTAGTTCTTGTTCCCGCAACCCGTACTTATGTCACCTCATTAAGAAGAAAACCACGGAAGAAACATGTGACTCAGACAGAAAAAGCAACTCCTTCAATGACCTAATGTAAATGTTTAGAAGGAAGTTCAAACAGCACCTTTTTTCTATCCCAGCCTGTATCCTCCAAACATCAGAATCAGCCTCCAGACTGAGTCTGTGATGAGGTGTCGCTACAATAACCATGTGAAATCTTGGAGAAGTGAGGAATAAGCAGTTTCTGTTTCCAGGCAACATCATCTCTATCGACTGTGGCGAGTTCAAAGGATCGGAGGAGAGTTTACGCTGTCGCTCTTACATCTGCTGGTTAACACGACCTAGTTTCACATATACACTTGCACGCTATACTTGAACCAGTGACCTTTTAATTAGATGATGGCTTACTTACTCTGGCTATTTGTTTTTACTTGCATCTTCTGCTCGCTGGGATGAATTAGCAGCAGCAGCAGTTTCAGCCTGCAGCTGTGAACACTCACTTTAACCTCTGTGCTCCTCCACCTCCACCTGCACTTTAATAACACTGCTATTTTGGTCATTTTCAGATGTCTGACCAATACAATATTCAGAGCACAGTGTGGGAGGATGATCCTCAATAGCAAATGGAGGAGTGTAAGTCTGAAATAAAACATGTCTCACCACAAGCTGCTAATGTATTTTATCATTCTCTTTCAATGGAGCTTTTATGGTTTCCGATGATTTGTGGAAAGCTAAAAGCTGAGCAGCATTTCGAATCCTGTTGAAACATTTTGTTTTTCTGCTCCAGTGTTATTGTATTTTTAGATGAAGTTTATTTCACTGAACATTTCTAAATATGATCAAGCGCTTCCATTTCCTCTTTAAAAAGCAGAATTTGCTAAAGATGCAAGAAAAGAAAGATTGGTACCATTAGAAATATGCACATGCAAAACTAGGATAAAGTACACATTGTGCATACTATAAATCAGCAAACAAAACACTAAATTAGGTAATTATTCATAGTTTTTAAATCATGTGACTGGTGCAGAGATTTTGAGGGCAAAAGTCCGGGTCATTGAAGGCAGCATTACTGTAATATTTCGCTCATAGTTAGATTAACTTCTTTTGACATGAATCTAATCATAAGATATTTCTAGTGAGTTTAATGATCCTCAGTTGACAGCCTGTGTTGATACGACAGGGTCTGCAGGACGCTCTGGCTCACAGTTGTGAACAAACTGAGGAGTTGGTCGTTGCATGTGAGTGAACAGCATTCCAAACCTGATAAAAGAATTAATCAACAGATAAAACCAACCTCCAGGTCGGTTTTCCTATAAAGTCGTGTTGCAGTCTGCTGTCACTTCCAAGTTCGCGTGAGGTCGAGAGATACAAGAACTAATGTGCTTCCATAAAATTCAATTTGCGTCGGTTTGTAGTTTGAAAAATATCATAGCCAGCAACCTTC
Organism: Rhamphochromis longiceps; assembly: GCF_057381845.1. Classification (NCBI taxonomy): domain Eukaryota; kingdom Metazoa; phylum Chordata; class Actinopteri; order Cichliformes; family Cichlidae; genus Rhamphochromis; species Rhamphochromis longiceps. Next base: position 35,178,552 of record NC_140560.1, on the reverse strand, counting down.
ACGGGATCTGTGACCCCAAGGCAGCAGGCTGTTTGTTTGGATAACGAGGAACAGTTTCTCATGAAAACTCAATGTCCCTCTTAATTTGTTATTTGAAAAACAATTAAAACTATTCACAATCTAACCTCTGTAAAAAAAAAAAAAAAAAAAAATTGCAGGCATTTGAATGTAGTCCATCTTCTGCTGACTCTCAAGCAGGCTTTGGTTGCAGGTAAACAGTCCACGTGGGGAGCAACCTGTGCTGAAAACCCTTGTACAGTCTTTATCGGACAACAATTTATCTTTCATTAAACTTTTTTGGAAATGCATCTGTGTTCATTAACAATATGTCTTGACGAGTGCTGCGCGGCAGGCAGGAAGAAGCACCCAAGTGCAGGATTCAAGATGGAAGCTTAACTTCAGGCACAGCTTTATTCGCCGGGAAAAACAACTCGCAAAACAAACCAAAACCTCAAACGTGAAACCTAAGCTAAATTGACACTAGGAAACACAGGCTCGGAACATGCCGCGAGAAAACACAGCACAAAGAGAGTCAACAGAGGAGATGGCAGGGGACTAAAATACACGGTGGTGTAATCAGGAAACGGGATACAGAAGGGAAACACAGCTGCGACTAATTGGGCAGGACGAGACAAGGGAAACAAAACTGAATACTCTGACATAAGACACAGACTTTCAAAGTAAAACAGGAAAAACACGGGAGATGTGGGACCTGGACAGGCACTGAGAAAACATGAGAAGAGAGACTGAATGCAGAAAAGGGAATTTCAAAATAAAACAAGGAGCACACGGCAGGTAGAGAGACACAGAGGAAGCATGGGAACAAAAACCTAAGAACTAGAAATTCTCCAGAAACATATCCAACAATTACACTGAAACATAAGATAATATTAATGAAGTCACCAGACTCAGGACCATGACATGATAACTGCTGGACCGAAACCAAAAGTTTGGCCAGACACTCGCTGGTTACAAATTAGCTGTTTCCCCCAGAGACAAGTCAACTGAAGGTTCCCCAAACGGGTTAAACTGTAGCCAGTGTGCACTAAATTAACAAACTGCAATATTTTATGCAATTTGTAATGAAACTTCGGTCTTTATATTTTTAAAAAGGAGGCTTTCTAAGTAAAAATGAATATGAAATCTGCTGTAGCTTTGTGAATAAGCGATGATTCATTGCAGCCTGTACAAACTGATCTTTTATCTCCTCGACTCTCAAAGCAGGGAGGGGGTTAGTAAGTTTGTGAGCATGCATAAAAGCGGCGCTTTGGGGTTGTACGGGGTAATGCTGTCCTGATTTGCATCTATTTAATGGCCAAGCTCAGGCCACACAGCAGATGGCTTGTGCAGGTTACGCACCAGTCTTACTTTGACCCTTTGTCTCAGCAGTCTCCATCTATGAATAAATGACAAGGTGTATCTGGAACAACAGAACAGGTAGACGCTGAACATTACTGACTCACCCGCAGGCTTAATCGCTGCTTAACAAGTCTTTACTGCATATATGATAACTGATTTAAAGAAGAAACACTAAACAGTGAGATGGGAACTTTATCTGCTCATTCGTTCTGATGCCATCAGCAGCAAACTGATAAAATGTTTATGAGTAACGCAGAAAATGTTTCTTCTCATAACCTCCTGTTTCCTCACATTTTCAGTTCTTTGGAGAAATACAGGAAGATTGCATTTTTTAAACTCACTGTGGATTTTTTTAAAATCTTGTTTTCTTCTACAAGATGAATTGAATCTTGCTGTAGGACACATTGGGCTCCTGTGCATCCCTGTGCTGGCAAGCAAGTGCTCCTGTACATGACAGAAAAGGGAAGGAGCCACCACTTGTGTTGTGGTGTGTGGGCACACTTATGACAAAGTAAGGAACTGTTACTTTGTTATGATACTAGTATCTTAAAAGGAGCTGACATAGTTTGAATTATGAAGCTTTCTGCTACCAGCATTGTTCAGTTTGTCGGTCAAAATGTGTGGATGCTGTTGTTTTTCTCCACCCATGTTTGGGCTGATCAGGGCTAAAGAATAACATTTCACCAGCTACCTCGGTCAATTTTCATCTGAGACAAGGGGGTTCAAATGTGGTAATTTTCATCACTTTGTGGAAGGAGGAAAGTGTAAACATCATCCAGAACTGCCACAGACCTTGCTTATGTGTGAAAGGAAACAAAAACAAAGCGTCCTCACAAAAGAAAGCGTTTCAATCGAGCAGTCTTTACGCTAAAGGAGAATATTTATCACCTCCGCACAGAGCTTATTTTAAATAGACAATGTCTTCAATCTCTGGCTCTGCAAGACATTGCTGATTTTCTGTTGTTCTCTGTGGAGGATGAGGCAGATAACAATACCATTTACAAACCCACCACTGAGCCAGACAACAGAGACCCAATGAAGCAACCAGGCAGCTGTGTGGGCTGCATCTTCCCACTGAAACCATGTTGGCCTGGTGCGCTCAATTTTGCTGCTGAATGGAAAGGTTTTAAGCTCTAACGTTATCATACCAACATTATCGTAAGTATAATGAATATCACCAATTTTTTCTCTTCTCGGTGACAAATGTTTTTTAAATGGTAACAAAGCTGTAACATTTAGATAAAGAAATGATGCAAATTTTCCATTTTTTGCTGACATCAAAGCCCTTTAACACTCAGAAAATCACAAGTGTTTGGTGTTCAAGAAGATATGACACTTCTATACCTAAAGCTGATCTCCTCTGGTCCAAATCAGTTGATGAGTTTTAAAAATCATTTTTCTCTCAATTCAGTTTCTATTAATGGACAAAAATCCAGCTCAACCAAAAACAAAACAAAAAACGCTCACGTTCCTACTAAACTCATTTGGACCCAAAAAGTGCACAAAGCCTTTTCAATCTACACATCCTACAAATCAACCTTAATTACTAAACAATGTTTTTAGATGCATGCATTTCAGTTTGGATATGAGGGTGTGAAGCTGTGAAGCTAACACTAGCTGTAACAAACTAGCTAGCTCTGGTTAGCTAGCTAGTTCCCTGGTTAGCGAGCTGGTTTGGTACGTCTGTGATTATTTGCAATATAAAATTATACAGATTTGAAACAAATGTACTTAACTTAAGAACTAAACAGGTCACCCCTTAGAGCACAATTAAAATGGCTTCCATCAGCAGCTATGGCACTAAAAATAAGTTCAAATTGAGCATCAGAATGGGGTAGAAAGTGAATTTCAACAAGACGCGCGCAGAGTATTTCAGAAACTGTTGATCTACTGGGATTTTCCCACGTGACCATCTTCAGGGTTTAAAGAGAAGAAGAGAAACTATCCAGTGAGCGGCTGTTCTTGGCAGGACATGCCTCATTGATGCCAGTGGTCACAGGACAATGGATAATTGGTGACCCGAAATAGGCACTCTGGCAGAGTTACTTTTTGTGTGTCTTTTTAAGTAGTTTTAAACTTGTGATCCACAAAAAGTAACAGTGAAAGAAGACTATTTTTAACCATAACGTTTTTAACAAACTACATTAACAATCAAGATGGACATAGCAAGCCTCACCAGAACGGCTTTAGTCGAAATTGGATATACAAGATGGAGTTAAGGCTCTGCAAGGACATCTGATTTCTAAGTTTGCAATGATTAGAATGATGTATTTTAGTGCATTGATTTATTTTAGACAAAGAAAAATATACATTTATTGCTGCTCCCGCCCTGCATTACAATCAGCGCGGGAGCAGTGGCTTTGCTAATGCACGATTCATTTGCAGTTTGGACGCATAGGGGTGAACTCTGATAGCAGCTGGGGGGGACAGCTGTGTGAGGACTATCTGCTGCCTGTGAGTGCTTTGGAACGAGCGAGGTGCCCACGGCAGCACCTGCTGCTTGTTGAGAGTAAGAGCAATACTTGCTTTCATGTCAAAAAGTCATCATAAGTCTCCAATAAGTCGCCAGATTTGTTGCTAGTCGCTTTTTAGAAAAAAAGGCGCTAAGGGGGTCTGAAAACTCGCTAAATATAGTGACAAACTCACTAAGATGGCTACACTGGCCGATAGGAAGGAAACAGTGTATCAAATAATCAATCATTTCACCCAAGATATGCAGAAGAGCATCTCTGAACCTTGAAGAGGATTAGATACAGCCGCAGAAGACCACACCAGGTACCACTTCAACTAAGCACAGCAGACTGAGGCAACAGTTGGCATGGCCTCACCAAAATTAGGCAACATAAGATTGAAACATTGGTTTATCTGGTAAGTCTCAGTTTCTTCTGTGGATGCTAGGATCCAGATTTTTCACACACAACATGAAAGCATGGGTTCAACCTGCTTGTATTGGTTCAGGTGGCTGCTGGTGGTGTAAAGGTGTGGCAATATTTTCTTGGCACACTTTTGGGCCCCTTAGGACCAACTGACCATCGTTTAAACATCACAACCTCCCTCAGGATTGTTGCCAACTGCATCCACTGTGTACCTAACCACACCAAGCCACAAAGTTAAAATAATCTCAAACGGTTTTCCTGAACATGACAATGAGTTCACCGTCCTCAAATGGCTTCAGCTGTCACCGGATTTCAAACCAGTACAGCAACTTTGGAATGTGATGGAAGAGAAAGATTGCGTTATTGATGCGCAGCAACTGTGTGACGTTTTCATGTCAACATAGACTAAAATCTTGAATGTTTGAGGCACCTTGGTGAAGCTATAGCAAGAATAGCTAAGGCAGTTCTGAAGGACTGAGTATAAATTCATTCTTTAGTGTTTTGCTGTGCAGTCAGAGTTTGAATAGGTGACAAACACATTCAGACAGTTCTGGAATGTGAGTAGGATTAACTGCATAGTATAACTTACGATAAACAAAGAGCAAAGTTATTTGTTCCTCTTCCTTGTTTTACCATTGTCCACTTTTTCGGACGTGTTACTTCGGCCACAGAGGCAGCTCATTTGAAAATATTTCATCTAATTTTTGTGAGTGAAAAATTTGACCAGCAGTCTCATGTACTGACATCAATGAGAATCTGAAACCTGAAGTATGGGATCAAAGCTGAAAGCCAGAATTTACACTTAAATTCTCCTCATTTTCTACTTTAATAGCGTTAAATAAAAGGGATGCGAAGTGGGATGGCGGAGTCTAACAACTCTAACAAATCACGGCATTGTCTGGTTTTCTTACATAACACACCTGTCATCTCACCCACACATACAGACCAGTTTGGTTAGACATTTTTCCTCATAATCATTCATAAAACACAAACAAAGAATTCCCGTATTTAAGAAACCACTTAAGGAAAATACCAGATAAATGTTCTTGCAGGAAGTCACACTCATACTCATACTTTTAGGTTTAATGGATTAAGATTAATTACAAAGATGAATGCAGGAGCCACAAACTCGAAGTGTTTCTATCAGGCTAAGAAGGAAGTGTGACAGATTTCCAAAAAACATCAGTAATCTCCAGCTGTTAATAAGGAAAAGAAAAAAGGATCAGAAATGCAGCAAGAATATAACAGATCATTTATTCCTGCTCATATGCTGTCTTTTTTCTGGTCAGCGGTTCAATTTGACACCTACGGCTCAGTGCTGGGACGTATTTGGGCTTTTCATCAATGGCATCAACACTGTGGCAGCGTACATCATGAATGCAAGGAGAGCCAGCATGAGTGGCAGTTATTTATTCAGCCTGAGGAAAATGGGAACAAGCCGCATCAAGAAATAAAGAAAGTAAGAGAATTTATTAGAATTATGCGGACAGCTGGCTTTTTTTTATGCTTTGACTCAAGGAAACAAACTCAAAGACATAAAATCATGGCATTACGTCCCAGAAAAGCTCTGCTGATACCCTTCGTGGAGTCGGTATATCCTGGTATATCCTATATCCCTGCATACTGTGAGCCTGGTTTAGGCCGTCCCACAGTAGCTCCACATCATGCAGATGAAAATAACAGCTTTTAATTATAGAGCTCTAGAGCATTGTTATTCTTACAATGGCCAACATCACTGGATGAGATCATAATCAGGACCATAGGCTGAATGTAATGTAGAAGTACAAGTACTTTATTGTTCTACATTACATTCAGCCTATGGTCCTGATTATGATCTCATCCAGTGATGTTGGCCATTGTAAGAATAACAATGCTCTAGATATCATTTGAATATGAATAAATATATAAAACCTATTTTAAAAACTTTATTATTTACTAACCGATTTTTTTTAATGAGCAGATGTTAAAACTATATCAATCCATTCACTTCCTCTTATATGTTTCACAGAAACAGTGGTGCTGGAGCCTTTCCCAGCTGTCAGGGGGAATATCAGAATATTTAATCAGAAATAAATAGGAGCTACGCAGTGCAGAAGAAAACTGTAAAGGAAACACTGAGCGTGGTTTTGAGGAGACTCGTGTACAGCCGTGTGCACTAATATTCACATGAAAAGCAGCAGTGCATAAGAAGGGGGTAGAGGGGGACAGACCCCTGCACTCCTAGTGCCAGTTTTAAAGCCATCTAAATGGGAAGGGTTACATTAGGAAGGACATCCAGTGTAAATTCTTTACCAAGTCAAACATTAGAATCAAGAATCGAGAATTCAATATCTGATCGATCGGAGCTCAGGTATTAACAACAAACGCCTCCGGTGCTGATGGTCAACACGGTGCTGCTGTTGGCTGAAGGGGAGAGGGGGAAGGTGTGTTAGGAGGCAGTGAGAGAGAAGGAAACGTAGAGGTCAGGAGGTGACAGTCGGAAGTTTAAATGTAGGGATGATCCGTTAAAGAAGAGCGATAGCTTATAGAAGGAAGGTGGGAGATGAGTGTAGAAGGGAAGCAAGGCCAGCAGCACTGAAGGTGGGCTCAAACTGTTATACCATGGCGTAAACAGGAAGAGAAACTGTAAGTACTATTGTGGTATTCCAAGATGGACGTGAGACCTGCTATGATGTGTGCTGTGAAGATGGTGACACTAAGAAAAAGGCAGGACACAGGGCTGGAGGTGTTAAGAAGAAGTTGGGAGGGACCAGGATGGACACAATTAAAAATGAGTACATCAGAGGGAGAGTTTAGTCCGGAGTTAAAGTTGCTTTTTAACTGCTGCAATGGTTTAGACCTGTGCAGAGGGCAGATAGTGGGTATGTTGGACAGCGGACGTTGAATATAGAATCGACAGGCAGAAGGTAAAGACCACAGAGAAAACTCATGGATGTTGTGAGGGAGGACATGCAGAGGGTGGGTGTGACAGAGGAAGATGCTAGGGGTAGGGTGAGGTAGAGAGAGATAATCTGTGGCTACCATTAAAAAAGACGACGAAGAAGAAGGGGCCGGTCCAAGAGAGCATTTTTATGATCCTGGAGAAAACTGTGGATATGATGTAAGGTTCATACTTTTACCCAGTGATGCTTTATAAATCCTAAAAGATGATGCTAAATTCTTTAGTTTTCAGTGTTGTGAATGTACTGTTTTAATGAGTTGGGTCCTTTATGAATTCATTTAAATGGCCCACATTGTATTTAAATGCCAATACTATTTTAATCTTGTTAGAAATGATGGAAAACCAAACATGTTTCCCAAATCCACCAGCCATTCTTGTCCTGAGCCAAGAGCTACTAACTGAATGGTTATTACTACAGTCAGGGGCTTAATGAACCAGCAGGCGGTAGCTCTGTGCTGCTCCAAGGGAAGACGGACATCAAATAAAAATGTTTTGCATAACAAGCAGATAAGAAATCACATAAACCTTTTCCTCTTTTGCTCTTTTGTACCTGGGTCATTTTTGCATACCCCCAAGCCTGAGATCAGCAGTGATTCAGCACTCGATAACACGATTTCTTAATATTAGATTAGATTAGATTAGATTAGATTAGATAGAACTTTATTAATCTCTCGGGTGGGTTCCTCTGGGAAATTCGATTTCCAAAAAAGCACAGCACCGACAGAAGTTACAGAGTTACAGAATATTATATATATATATATATATATATATAATACACACACACACATATATATATAAATACAGAGACAATATAAATAAAAATATTACCACAGAGCTTTACAGTGCCGCTCGTCATTTTTTTTAATGTGTGCTTTTGCTTTCTCCGTGTCACTGCTGGAGCCAGTCCTAAATAACATGCCACAAAAGTACATCAATCACAGAGCATCCAAAGTCCTCCTGGTTATGTAACAGTCCTGCATTCCAGGTAGGATCCCAGCCGAGACTAAAGCCTCTGCGGACGGGGCTTATTTTGTGCCAGAAAACGGACAATATTTCATACCGAGTGGGCACAGATATGCCTCATGTACCTGCACACGCTCAGACCAAACTCCTGCCAGGTTTTATGAATGTACTGCAAGCTGCGCCAGGCGTGTTGCGAGGAGGCAATGAACTCGACGCGAGTTCATCCTGTCCACATGAGTGTGCATTTCTGCAGAGGTCTCACTTCGTTTCACATGCTCTTTAACGTTAAAACATTTCGTGACCCCTGCCGCTGTGACCTCCCCGCTCTTCAGCTTAAAGCTTCAGCTACTATTTATTCATCGTCCTCCTCACGACTGCTCATTAAGGATCCATCTGTTTCCTCAGTGGCATGAAATTTACAACCTGATGTGGGTGGAGAGGTCTCGTACTGAGCTTGCAGTTTTAGCATGAGAAAACAAACCTGATGGGAAAGTTTCACTTTGCTTCCCACTGCAAAACATATTCATCAGTTGGGGTATGTTGTTATTGCTTGCTGGGTCCTTCTATCTCTCTCGCTTGCCCTGCACACCACTGGCTGGCTGCATGTCACCCAGATCACAGTCAAGAGCCCTCACCGCACAATCATTCCAGTTGCTGAATAATACAAAGCAAACAGTGACCTACTTTCAATGTAGGGAACAAGCTAGAGGAAAGACTTGGAGTGGAATCCTGCAAGGAAGTGGACTGTGGGAGGGGTGGAGTGACATCGGGAGGTGGGTGGAGCAGTGATGGACATGTTTAAGCATTGGTTTGAGTCAGCATTTAGGAGAAAAGAGGCGTGCCTTTGTGGTTAAGATGCCAGCAGCAAGCATGGCCTGCCATGTGAGCTCCGAGTTCGGTCCAGGAAGCCTGCCGATCCCAATCCGCTGCTTGTATCCCCCTGTAAATGTGATTAAACAGGCAGGCACAAGAATACTGCAGCAAGCCCCTATCCTGGAGGCCTCCCTGCACAAGGAATGCAGTTCACAGAAACAGGGCCTCACACATGTGTCACACCATCAATCTGGGCAGAGTACACTCCTTGACTGAGTACCCGCCCTTCTGCATTCCAGCTATTTTTCTACCTTTTGTTTATGTTGTGTTTATTGCAGGTACGCTGTAATGTTGCACTTGTTGCTAAGGGCGTTTTCTTCTTCCCCGTCATTGTCATCAAGACAGAAAACCGCACGCAGGACGGAGAAAACAAACAGCAACCGTACTGCAAATTAAGACAAATGTCCCCAAAAGTTTTCCCCCCAAAACAAAAACTTGTAAGTATTGTATTGGCGTCATTTATTAGTACAGTGACATTAAACATGCCTCACATGTTAATTCAGTGGTTAACTAGAGCCATAAATTATGTTTTGTATTAAAGATAATTAATGCGATTTCCAATAAATATGCACTTTTAATCAGTTTGTTCCCCAAAGACATAAATGCCGAGTTTGAATGAGAAGAAGTTCATCACTGACTGAAAGATGTTTCTGTGCTTCATTCTGCAAAAAGCTGCCCACAGTATAAATTAGTAAATAAGGTAGAAACAGGAATTTCACTCTGGGGCATTTTGATGTTTGGCTGCTCCGTGTGCACGAGGTGACAAATAAAGTTGCATTGTGTCATAAACATTAAAAATGTTTTCTTCTCTTTCTGCTGCTTTACACATACAGGTAACAAACCACTTCTGCAGTGTAAGGCTGACAAAGAAAGTAATGAAGTTCAGGTTTGTCAGACCTTTACCTTTCCCCTGGCACATGGAGCCAAAACATGCAACAAGTTGCCCAACGTGGACGCCAGACAAACACAGATGTGGGTTAGTGTTTTTAAAATAAACAGTTTCTTCATTTGTACATTTTGGACCCCAGATTCTTACTAGAATCTTTGGTTGGACAATCTTTAAATTTGTAAAATAAACTGACCAAATTTTCCTTTAATTATTAGGATTTTATATAAAACAAGTCACCCTTGTTGGAACAAATCAACTAGCTTTGAGATGGCTATCAAGCTAAGTTCCTAAACAGATTGCGGTTAAGAAAGCTGGTAACTTAGCCCTCAGCCACACTGACATACAGACTGGTTGATGACCCCCAGCAGCCTCCAGTTGCCAGGGAAAAATGTGTATTCCCTGTCTGGGTGGTGAGTGTCTTTTGCTTTGAAAAATCGATTGCAACGTAGATACCAAAAACCTTGTGACTGCCCATGGTTTGCATGAAAGATGCCAACTTCTCTGCCAAAACTCACTATTTACCCCCTGAGCTGTCTTGCAAAAGGCTGGTGCAAACTGGAAACAGAATGTTGTACCTTACCGCTGCAGCCAACAGAATTAAAAAGGCCACCAGCAGCCTGTTTTTGCCTGAGGTTTCTTCCTGTTATAAAAGGTTTGTCCTCCCACTGTCAGCCAAGTGCTTGCTCAGCAGGGGGTCGTCTGAATGCTGGGGTTTTCTCTGTATTACAATAAAAAGTGCCCTTGAAGTAACTTGTTGTGATTTAATGTTATACGGAGAAAATGGAATTGAATTAATTTGAATTGTTCACATATTCACTGTCTCTTATAAGCAGTATATTAAATGCCCGACCAGAGAGGAGAGGACATTAGACCACTGTTACAGCACGATCAGCGGGGCCTATCGCGCGGTGCCCCGCGCTTCACTCGGACTTTCTGACCACGTCATGATCCACATAATCCCCGCGTACAGACAGAGGCTGAAGCTCTCCAAACCTGTCGTGAGGACTAAAAAACTGTGGAGCAACGAGGCTGTGGAGGAGCTTCGCACGTGTTTGGAGACCACAGACTGGGACACATTGAAGGCTGCTTCTACCAGCTTGGACGAGTTTACGGACACTGTCACCTCCTATATCCACTTCTGTGAGGACAGCATTGTGCCATCACGCACCAGGGTGAGTTATAACAATGACAAACCCTGGTTTACTCCTAAACTCAAAAAGCTGTGGCTGGAAAAGAGAAAGGCGTTCAGAAGCGGAGACAGGGACTGCTACAGAGAGGCCAAGTACAGGTTCACTAAAGAAGTGGACATTGCTAAACATCAGCACTCTGAGAAGATGCAGCAGCAGATCTCAGAGAATGACTCGGCCTCTGTGTGGAAAGGTTTTAGGAATATCACAAACTACAAGCCTAAAACCCCCCACTCCACTGATGACTTGCTCTTAGCCAACACCCTTAACGACTTTTACTGCCGTTTTGACGAGCCATCAGGCAGCCTTCACACCTCCAACGGCCCCAACAATAGAGACACTTTGGACACTAATTCCCCCACCTCCCCCCCCTCCATAGAGCCATCACCACCTTCAAACCGTTCACCTACAACACCCCCCTCCTCACCCCACACAAAAGAGGATTTCACACCACCTCCTCCCACCACAACTCTTCATATTCATGAAGCAGATGTGAGGAAACAGTTTAAGAGTCTGAATGCTCGGAAAGCTCCCGGCCCAGACGGTGTGTCTCCTGCCACCCTCAGACACTGTGCAAACGAGCTGGCCCCAGTGTTTTCTGGCATTTTCAACTCCTCACTGCAGGCATGTCATGTGCCTGCCTGCTTCAAGTCCTCCACCATAATCCCTGTCCCCAAGAAACCTAGGATCACTGGACTAAATGACTACAGACCCATGGCTCTGACATCTGTGGTCATGAAGTCTTTTGAGCGCCTAGTTCTCTCCCATCTCAGGACCCTCACGGCCCCCCTCCTGGACCCCCTGCAGTTTGCATATAGAGCCAACAGGTCTGTAGACGACGCCATCAACATGGCCCTACACTTCATCCTGCAGCATCTGGACTCCCCAGGAACCTACGCCAGGATCCTGTTTGTGGACTTCAGCTCTGCCTTCAACACCATCCTTCCAGACCATCTCCGAGACAAGCTTTCCCAGATGAATGTGCCTGATCCCATCTGCCGGTGGATCACTGACTTCCTGACGGACAGGAAGCAGCATGTGAGGCTGGGAAAGAATGTCTCGGACTCCCGGACCATCAGCACCGGCTCCCCTCAGGGCTGTGTTCTTTCTCCTCTGCTCTTCTCCCTGTACACCAACTGCTGCACCTCCACCCACCAGTCTGTCAAGCTAATCAAGTTTGCAGATGACACCACCGTTATTGGACTCATCTCGGACGGGGACGAGTCTGCCTACAGGAGGGAGGTTGAACGTCTGGTGTCCTGGTGCAGCCACAACAACCTGGTGCTGAATGCCCAGAAGACAGTGGAGATTATTGTGGACTTCAGGAAGCACACAGCTCCACTCCCCCCCATCATCCTGACTGACACCCCCATCACCTCTGTGGACTCATTCCGCTTCCTGGGTACCACCATCACCCAGGACCTGAAGTGGGAGCCCACCATCACCTCCGTCATTAAGAAAGCCCAGCAGAGGATGTACTTCCTGAGGCAGCTGAAGAAATTCAACCTGCCAACACGGACGATGATGCAGTTCTACACCGCAATCATCGAGTCCATCCTCACCTCCTCCATCACCGTGTGGTACGCTGGAGCCACTATCAGGGACAAACAGAGACTGCAGCGTGTTGTGCGCTCTGCTGAGAAGGTGATTGGCTGCAGACTCCCATCTCTGCAGGACCTGTACACCTCCAGGACATTGCGGCGTGCAGCTCGGATCTCAGCTGACCCTTCTCACCCTGGACACAGTCTGTTTGACCTGCTCCCCTCAGGCAGGAGGCTCCGGTCCATTCGCACCAGAACCTCTCGCCATAAGAACAGTTTCTTCCCCTCTGCTGTTGGACACATGAACAATAACCGTATGACTGTTCCCACCACTAACACATGACCCTACGCTGTGTTCACTGCATCATTCCATGTTTGCACTGATCACCACCTGCACTCATGTATATATCTTTCAACGTAGCACTCTTAATTCTTATTCTCATGTATATATCTCATGTATATCTCATGCACATATCTTTCCACGTAGCACTTTTAATTCTTATCCCTACTTTTATTTTTTTCCATGTCTATTTAAGTGCTATTTATGACAGCATGTTTGCACTGAAGCACCGCAGCAATTTCCTAATGTTGTAAACCTGCTCAACATTTGGCAATAAACCCCTTTCTGATTCTGATTCTGATTCTGATTCTTGGAGAATAGTTTGAGAGTTGGCGTCTAGCATGCAAACTACTGGTGATGAACTTTTTCAGCGATGCTTAAGAGCCGAGTCCAAAATGGGGGGTGCTGTCATGGTCACTTAGCTGTGTTGTACCATTAGCTTTGATTTGACCTCCTCTGCTGGAGCATAAACAGCTAAAGAAACTAAAGATTTACAGACAGGCACAACACAGGAGCTTAGACTTTGTGAACTTGCTATATTCTTAGTAACGGAGTTAAGCTAGTGCTGCAAATATTGTAACTATGCCCTCGTTGATAAAACAACTTGCACAGATATGTGTGGATTAGTGTAAATAACACTATTATATTACTATGATGTCCTCATGAAAATGTGCCAATTATGTCTTGACAGTGTGAGCCCAGTGCTGCAGGAGCTGTTCTCAAATTATCCTCTAGTGGCCAAGGCTCAAAATAGGTCACACATTAACCCATATACAGGATGTGAAATGTTTCAGACAAAGGTGTTGCACAACTCTTTTATGTGACAGTCGGTGTTTCCTCTGCTGCTCCTCTTGCAGTGACACAGAATCAGTCACGTAGCACAGCTCGGAGACGCTGTAATATGTATGTCTGAGAGGGAAATGTAGGACACTTCATCAGCAATTTGCATCTAACAGCGATATATATGCATGTGAGCGTACGCAAGGTTGGCTAAAAATAGATCAGTAAACAGTTGGCTGAGGTTCCGTGTGACCAGCGTCCCAGGGTTACCAGCTTGTCACTGCCCACTGTCAAAAGCCTGGGTTGGCTTGACCTTCAATTTGCTTTTTGATTTCAAACTAAGGTAGATGTCATGATGACTAACGGTAAATGGCCTGTATTTGTATAGCGCTTTACTAGCCCCTACGGACCCCAAAGCGCTTTACACATCCAGTCATCCACCCATTCACACACACATTCACACACTGGCAATGGCAAGCTACATTGTAGCCACAGTCACCCTGGGGTGCACTGACAGACTAATGGATTAAGCACAGTGACTGTGGAAGTATGAGTCCATGATGTTAAGTACTGACTAAATCAGACCATTTATCAAATAAATGGCATTTGCCTTTGGGTGTTGCATGTAAGACTACATACTACAGATTAAGGCTATTAGGCCTATACATCTGTCAGAGAGTGGAGAGCTATGTACCTCCTTAGTGTTTCCAACGTATCCTTTTAACCTCATTATTTTTAATGAAATAAAAACAACAGACCAGCAAACCCTGCCTGTATTTATATGCTTTCTTAAAACAGAACTTATTAACAGGTGATTCACATCAAGGAACTAAGCACAAAGGCAAGCATCCCCTTTCCATGTCCATGAGGGAGGTAGCTTATTCTGTGTAGCTGCTGCTACGGACAAAAGCTCAAACATTAGACCAAACAAATATGAAACGGCATCAAAAGCCTAAACACTTTCCAATTTCTTCAGCATGACGTCATTGAATTGATGTCAGTAAGTCTCTGATGCCAAAAATGAATGAATTAGTATCCAGAGGCTGTTGAAGTGATCTCCTCCATTCAAAGTAACTCTATACATATATAGTATCAATTTTTCAGCCTAAATGTGACCAACTCTTTGCAGTTCTCTTTGATCTGCGTTTGACCCTGACCGACACCATTGACTGGGTGAGTGAGGCTGTCTCGGCTCAGGCCAAGGTTCATCTCATATTGGCCCAATGTCGAGTGTGTTCTGGTATTTGGGCCCACACAACATTTGCCAGCGCCAGAGGTGTGGCGAGCCCAGATGAGGCCAGAATGCGTTCGAGATCTGACCAGAAATTGTATAACCAGTTTGGTCAGAGACCATACCAGTGAACCGTAGGGAAACACAATGAAAACAATGACACAATTTAACGGAATCATTTACAGTCTGGTGGAAATAATCCTTTCTGTAAAGTAAAAACATCTGGAAGAATACAAATATTCACTGAAAAGCTATGAACACTTCACATGCTCATTGCTCATATAATCCTTATTTGTATCAGCAGGGCACACTCTAAAACATATCTTCCTTTTCCCTCACTTTTTCACTCAAACGTCCATCACAGCCCGAGTGCGTTGTTAAAAAAATGACACAAAATTCCAAATTTACCAAATCCAAACTTGTAACATATATACACACTGAATCTGTTGTGTTTTTCCAAAATATTCATTCTAAAAAAAACAGTGAAAAAGTGAAGTCGACATCAGAATCATCACACTTTTACTTTATCACCACTAGTGCACCGAAAACCTTTACTTTCCTCCACCAAACATGAGAGATGGTGTCCACCCATCATCTGGTACAAAATACTTACGAGTAATTTGTCTGCATTTTGTAGTAATAATTGCAAAATACAGACTAGAGACTGATGCACTTATCATTTTGTTTAGTTGTGGGCTGTATCTTTCACGTCTCGTTCGATTGTGGTTGGAGCACTGGTTGCACTGGTTACCAACTGGACACCAACTGTCTGCCATCCATAATCCAGTTTTGAGATCCCCTTCCAGACGCCTTAACGCCCACTCACATCCAGGGCTATTTGGCCTCAGGAAATCACATGATAGAGTGGGCTAGGCTTCACAATGGGTTCACCCGAAACCCTGGCTGATTGTGACCTACACCCATTTTCACAACTTAGCTCGTGTGATTAGGTGGAGGATCAAAAAGGGGTCCTCTTGGGGAGACTCCCATAGTGCTTAAATCTGGGACTCTCCACCAGCTGCTTGTAGAACTGAGAAGCTTCTTGGATGAGAGGTGAAACGTCTTAAAGGAAACTAAAAGAAGTCCAGACGCTTTTCTTTCTAAGTTCTTTAGACTACGATGACCTGGATGACTGAGAACCTTCACAAACATACTGGTTAACTTTACAGGTTTTACGGGAACTGTTTTCTCTTTTGGCCATTTTAAAAAACAAATTTGAAGTCACAGAAGCTCTCTGCTAGACAAATTGATTGCTTCTTTAATAAAGAGGTTGCAGCTGCGCTAACATCATTTGAAAATTATTATTATTTAGCCTGTAGGATGAAAAAAGCAAAGAAACTCCCCCTTTTCACAATTAAATGGATACTAATTTGATAGTGCCTTTCATCCAGATTAATAATGGTAACACGAAGACTGAATCAAGACTGAGAGCTGAAAATAAATGTTGGTTTCATTCAAGTGACAAAGACCATGATGAAAACCTCCAGTTAGTTCAGGTCTCAACAAAGGGGGCCTGAGACTCTGAAGGAAACATTCAGTGCTTTTTAATCAGTCTTATTCAATCATTACAAAATAGAGTGAAGTGTATTGATCGGAGCCTCTCCGGAGAGTCCACTAATCATTACGAGCAGTCGCTGTGACCTCACGGGTTTATTGCTGTTAAATGACGGCTTGTAGGTGGTTATGTAAGTCACCTTCAAGTACTCTGCATGTGAACATGAGCAGGTCAGCCATGTAAGTCCTGAAAATACAGGGTGGGCCATTTATATGGATACATTGTAATAAAATGTATCCATATAAATGGCCCACCCTGTAGAATAAAAATCTCTAATCATCTCAGAATCGTAACTGTTGCTTTGCTGTCACAGTACCTGTTCTGTTATAGGCAGAACATAAAACTCTAAAAATTCAATTACACATTTCAATACGATTGTTTCTGTCTATCTGGATTTTGGTCCCACAGATCCTTAAGTATCCAAAGCAAGAGATATACAGTGTTGTTTATTTTGCAGAAAGGAGTTACAAATACTTTGTGTTGTCATTCCAGTGCATGCATTTACATGAAACATATTTAAAATGCAGCATAAATAGGAAAATTGGAAATATAAGAAATGAACAGTTAGTTTCCGAGCGTACAGATTTGCGTGCAGCGGATCATGCAAACTTTGAACTGCGTGTGCAGATACAGTTACCACTGAACTATCTCTCCACGCTTTTTACCTCCTGCCTGTAGACAGACTCATCATTATTGGTGACACATCCCAGAGAAGACAAATTAAAACTATTGGAGATAAAGTATCTGAATTTCAGGAGCGGGACCACGCCTCCAAACACTCTCCTTCTGTATAGGTTCTCATCTATATATGTTCCCCCAGTTCTACAAGCTGTTCGTTCTTGTTTATGTGCCCCACCCTCCCTCTCCTTTTCAATTCTTTAACCTCTTTGCTTTTATTTAGTACACGGGGATCTGCCAGCCCCCGTGTTTGGCCTTCCCCAAACTGCAAATCAATTCCTGTCCAAGCCATTCACCTTTATCTACTAAAACTCTGTCAAACCTAAAATGAGGACGTGGGTACAGCGAGTGAATACAAAAGAAAAAGAAAATGTTAAATAAAAGAACATGAAATTGAAGAAACAGCAAAATGTAATTTTTTTCAGGCGATGGGGTTCTTTTGGCTTCAACCTACAGCTCACACAGGGGCAGTTCAGAATTAGCTTGTCAGTGTCCGAGGCCATGGTTCTTGGTTAAAAGGGATGCCCAGCTGCTGCCCTGAGGTGGACGCGTTTAAGTATCTCTGGGTTTCGTTGATGACTCAGAGGAGAGTGGACTGAGAGACTGACAGATGGGCTGATGTGGTGTCAGCAGTGATGCAGACGCAGCACCGGTCTGCTGTGGTGGAGAGAGCTAAATGTGAAAGTGTTGATCTACGTTCCGACCCTGACCTACAGCGGCTGTGAGAAGTGACAGATCATGTGACCTTCACTCATCTGTTTTCATTCTCCATGTTCATACACCACCCTACATTTAATCATTAGTCATTTAATCAGCTTTGGCTCTGAATTAATTAGATAATTAATTAAATAACTGAAGTAATCTTAGATACTTTTTTGCACCAACAAAAAACCTTTGAAACCTCTTTATTTAGTGGTTGTGTTTAAAAGAGCTAACCAAATCACAGAGCACACGCTGGATTCAGCTGCTTTTCAAGTTCCCTGTGAAGAGCTTAAATTATTAGATGATGAGGACACTGTAACCTTCCTCACATTCATTTAAAAAAAGCAGACAAAATCATGTGTGGTGTTAAATTGTAAGTGCTTCAAGTTCTTGAAGATAACTGAATGAAAAACCATCACAATTTGCACAACTTTTGCTTTGGGGGATGCTCATATGGATCCTGCTGCTGGTTACTGGTTACTTTAATGTAGAATTAATACCTCCATTAAACCTAATGATAATATCTGTGTATGTTTTGGATGAAAATGCACATGATGTTGAATTTTCTGATATATCTGCATATATTTAGATTGAAATTGGATATTTGTTTTTGTAGAAGAATAACTTAGGTACCCTATCTTAAACCAAACATGGCTTCATTCTCCTCACACCCAGGTTAAATAGGAAAACTCTTCATAACCAAGGCTAAGATTTGATCTTGTCTTAAAGTTTTTAAATTCCAGCTACAGTGACTTGCCTGCACATCTGCAGAGTTCACAGCCAGCCACAGGTGTGCAGGTGCATTTTCCTCATGACAACACATTATTCATAACATTCATAACAGGTTACAAAAGCTGCCACCATCAGAAAGTCCTGGAGACATGATGCAACGAGCAAGCATGAAGTAAGTATTATAAAATGGAAACGTAGAGGGAGATGTGATCATTCAGCAACAGGAAGTCTTACGTGCAGGATGAGATTGTTTACTAAGAACTTGGAGTTTATTCATCTCAGTGAAAAAAGCTAAATGACTCAAAGAAAAATCTCTGATTGAAAAACATTCTGTCTGTCTGTGTTGGCTGTGTGGAAGCCCACAACTCTATGCTGGCGGGAGCTGAAAAAGAGCCTGCTGCAGTGTGAAAAGCGGCCTCGTTGTTTCCTTGGGAACTAAAAGGAGGCTTTCAATCTTTGAGTTGAGTGCTGTGAGAGAGTGACACCGACCAATTAGGAGGTTAGAGAGCCGGCGGCGCAGTGCCTCTCACGTGGCCTTGGTAAATTATCTTCAAGAGCCTTCAGAGTCGCACTAGTGAAGATTGTAATTAAAAAGCAGGAAGAAAACAGCTCGGAAAATTATTAAAGCTCTGGACTTTATGCATTAAAATGTTTCAATCCGCTACAGTTCCTCCTAAAATGTTCTCCTTCTTAATTGGCACTAGTGGCATAGGAATATTTTGTTTGGTGCAGCACTCAAAATCTATTACTCTAAGTGGACCTTTTAGCTTGTATTTAGTTAAAAGAGGCACACAAATAGATTTTGGTGCATACTAATATGATTTGAGTTTCTTTAAGATCATTTAAACACTCAAATCTGAAGGTAAATCACAGTGAACAGGGGAGTGTTGTGTGATTACCAGCCCTGCTTTCATGTTGTGAACATCAAACTCTGACCCTGCAGTTTAAATATCAGAGCAGAAATTAAGATTCATCAGGCTAGACGACCTTTTTCCTCTTCTTAACACATTATGCATTCAGAGATGATCTTCTGCTTATTCTGACGAGTGGTTATTTGAGTTACTGTTGCCCTCTGACTGCCCACTGTTCACCTCTGACATCTGCAAGGCTTTTCCTTACAGAGAACTTCTATTCACTGGATATCTTAATATATTTTTTTAGCCCCTTGAAATCACCTTTCTCCTTTGGACTTCAGCAGATTAATGTGAATAAACCGAATCACTGCCATGTGATTGGCTGATTATATATTTGTGTGTGTAAAAAGTAGGCCATTATCTGTTTTTGTGAAACTACTTTTGGCAATAAAGGAAAGATTATAGCGTCCCCGTCTAGTTGTACTTGATTTCAAATGACAGCGCTTGTAGATACTGTGAATATCCTTTGTGATGATAAATAAAATATCAGGAGCATTGCATCTAACCGAAGACAGAATAAGAACCTCTCTGCAGATGAAAATAATCATTGCTGTATTTCTTGCACAGCAGCTTGAATTAATGACTTGACTGTTAAATAAACTCCACACAGGGCTGAGTGGATCTCTACAACATTTCCAGGGGGCAGAGGAGGCAAATTTGGGGTTTTCGGGGGTTTTTTGTAGGCGAACCATCTCTCTCCGAGGTTAATATCCAATGTCGCACAGTCCTCAGTGTGTTCTGGTGCATGGGGATCTTGTTACCAGGCCAAGCAGACATGAGATCTCGTGTTGTCGTCTGTTCAGTGTTACGAAATAAATGTCTGCCTCCCTTAATCAGTCTCCACCAGCAGTTGCTCCTTGTCAACACATTTAACTGCTGATGGCAATTAACATGATGATTTCAAAAGCCAAATGCTCTGACATTCACACATTCAGCGTAATTCAAAGCTGCTGTTATCATGTTTTCTGCACACTTTGGTAATTAAAGAAGCACACACAGGCCTCTAAATATAAACAGTGAATCAATGAAAATGTCTCCTGAACACGAGGGGTCATCGGGCTTTCTAAATTTCTGCAATCAGTGAAAATCAAGAGGCAGCAGATGTAGAGCAAATCCACCGTGAGATAAGTGTACTAGGCAGGCCAATATAATCATAAAACCAAGCAGTTCACGGGTCACAGCAGCGGCTATTATGATGCAGATTCTTCCTTGAAGTCTGAGTAAATAAACTCTATTGAGACCTTTGAACGCAGCAGCAGAGTGATCCTTTACAGCTCCTGTGAAAATATTTTAATGTGCTTTCGGGGATTGTACTGTAGATGGTGAGACATGCAGAAAACAGACCTTCCCCCGAACACAGGTTTCAAACGTGTTCTAGTTTCAGGGCCACACAGAGCCCAAGTTGAACTCAAGTGGGTCAGACAGGATTAGGAGCTTAGCAAGGTAATTCCAGGTTTAACCACAAACGGTATAAAAATGGACGTAGCCACGCTGACACCACATACTGGCTTGTGTTGAGAGGCCTCGAGCTGAGCGTCGCCATCCTGGATGGTTAAAACTGGATTTAACGAAGGAGGGAGGGATCCGACTGTGAAGCCACATGCTTATTGGCTAGTCAAAATCCCTAAAAAAATTTTATTCGGCGTGCCCTGAAACATGTGACCGAGCCTATAAACTCACGAGGGAAGTGTTTTCTGAGTTCAGGTGAGCGGTGGGTTAGTTACGAATATGTTTTATATTTGCAAAGTATTCAGATCTGCAGCTACGTCTCTAACACTGCTGGAACTGCGACTACTAGACGACGGATCAAGCACAAGGCGATCGTGGCTCAAGAGTTGGGAGTTCGCCTTGTAATCGGAAGGTTGCCGGTTCGAGCCCCGGCTTGGACAGTCTTGGTCGTTGTGTCCTTGGGCGAGACACTTCACCTGTTGCCTACTGGTGGTGGTCAGAGGGCCCGGTGGCGCCAGTGTTCGGCAGCCTCGCCTCTGTCAGTGCGCCCCAGGGTGGCTGTGGCTACAATGTAGCTGCCATCACCAGTGTGTGAATGTGTGTGTGTGAATGGGTGGATGACTGTAGTGTAAAGCACTTTGGAGTCCTTAGGTACTAGTAAAGCGCTATACAAATACAGGCTGTTTTATTCATTCATACTTTATAAGAAGCTGTTATGGAGCAACTATGGCATTTTATGCAGCACACCTAACCTGTGGTTATGTCTGACGTATGCTATTTAATGATCGATAACTTATGACGCCATTAAACATTAAACACATATTTAAACAAGCCGGCGCATTAACTTAATAAATTATGCAGTTGTAATTAGACTCAGGTCTTCCCGTCTTTTAACACTCACAGTTTTTACCGGCTGTCCCTCCTGGCTCAAAACAGGCCTGATTTTACTTTTGTAAAATCATATAAACTAAGTGCACAATGATATAGCGCTGTTTAACACCATACTAATACGTGCATGTATGATACCTTCAGCTATCATACATGCACGCTGCTGCACTGGCTGCAGTGGCCGCCTTCATTTCAGCCTCTGTGTTTTTGTAACATAAAATATTCCACTCTCATCAAGTTAATGACCATCATCATGTGACCGCCTATAGCCTGGCTGCTGATTGTAGGGTAACTGAACCCAGACAAGGAAAAGATATCTTGATTTGCTGAACATGTGTTGTAGTCAAAGACCCTAAACTGCTGCTTGTGTGCTTGTCAAAGATATAGATAAAATACACCACACGCACACGCAGCCCAAATGGCGGCATGGAAAAAGCACACTCCTCATGTTATGCACTGCTGGTGGTGACTATTGAGTTGAGACCACATCCACACAACAACCCACAGTACACCTGCTCAGCTTGTGACAAGACAAATTTACTGAATGAATGAAAGAAAAATTATATTTTCAGAAAAATTCATTGGCTTATCCAAATATGGTCACTTCTGGCTCCAAAATAATCAGAAGGTCCTGACCAAGATGAAAAACCTCAGGGTTTAAAATGCTTGCAGATGAGTGACGTCACTGTTTCACTAGATTATTTTCTTTGTATAAGTCATTCAGTTCTCTTTTGTCTTTCCCTTCTTCTGCCAATCAGCCGAGGCAGATAACTCCCCCGTACTGAGCCTGGAAGTGTTTCTTCTTTCCCTCCTTCGCCAATCGCTTCCTCGTAGAGGTGTCATGGTCCGTGGGAGCAGCTGAGGAGTTTTTGCTGATCGCTCTGTGGTCAGTTACAGGAAGACTATTTAAGCTACTCATTGCCAGTTTGTTCAGTCACCTACTTTGGTAACTGGGCCTCGTCTAGGCTCCGCTCTTCCCTCGTCCTGTCTTCGTATTTAACTCCACTTCCTCGTGCACAGGTCTCCGTACCATCTCGCCCTGGACTCACCGGCTATTGTTCACTTCCTCCAGCGCTGGTTTCCTCGTTCCACCTCCGTCGTCAGCTCTCACTAAGGAAATCATCATCCAGTCACTTCACCTGCCTGTCATCCTGCCAGCCCTCACGCTCTTGGCAACTCAGGGAACCATTCCTCCCCCTGTACTGCCCCTGTCCCACGGAAACCCTCCCCACAGCTCTTCAGCCTGGCCCTGCATGTAAGCCAACAGCACCTTTGTCAGATTCTCCTTACTCACCTGCCAGTAACTGTTTCTCCCTGGTTATCTCGGGACAGCCCTCCTCATAAGCTGTCCCGTTACCTCCAGCTTCTGCTTCACTCTTCTTATCCTCGTAAATAAAGTCTTGTACATAGTTCTCAGTGAGTGCATGGCATCTGCTTTTGGGTCCAGCTCTCATATGAACCTCATGACAAGAGGAGCATCTCTCTGGTATTGCACATTCTGATTTTTATTTGATTCATTTATTTATTTAATGCTGACTTTAGTTTGTGCAGGAGATACAAAAATGAGTGATCACTTCCCCGATTCGGGGCTGAGAACCATGACCTCAGACTTGTGTTACAAAGTAACGCAAAAGGTATGAAACAAATTATTTAAGCTTCTTCCCTTAACACAATTTCAGTGACAAAAATATGAGTTAAAAATATGTACATACAATCTTTAAAATTATAGAACAAAAGTCTCCACAAAGATTTTCAGATTTCTCAGACTGGGTGATTTAAGAGTTGCTTCAATCACCACATTTCTTCTGTCAACTCTCTAATATAAACATGATTTATATGACAGGATACAAGCCATGAACACTTGTGCATCTACACATTTTGCACACATGCACCTTGTAACACGCACTGATAATTTAAAAAAAGGCTGAAGAGTCAACACAGTTTGCTCAGTGTCTCTATGTTCTTGCTTTACAACTGGAACAATCTGTTTTTCGAAGCAATGTTCTGGTATAAAATTCACCACAAGAGCTGCCTCTGATGTGCATCCAAGAGGATCTCATGTGATGCTTTCAAGACCACTCGATGATCTGTAGGCACCTCTTCATCCGGGGCCTCTGACACCCAGAGCGAACGGTCACCCAGTACACAATCCACCAGAGATGGAGAGATAAAACACTGCACAGAGAGAGATGAGGTCAAAGAAAAGCAAAAGGATGGTCCTCGTGAAGCTGACACAAAGCCGAAGCACCTCATATGTATTATGGCGATATTATTTAGCATTTCATTTGCATGTAAACATCATCAGAGCACTGTGTGTGTCAGGCTTCTCAGTGAAATACCTCTGAGTGCTCTTAGCATCTATTTGCTCCTGCTGTTGCTGTGAAAGAGGTTTTTAAAACACTGAGATTTGTGGGAGTCCTGCATGTTTGGGGCTCTGGGATCTGGTCCAGGCCAGGTGCGGAGCAGCTGTTATCCAGGGGTTAAAATCTCCACAGAGGGTCACAGGCGGCTCGGCTCATCCCCGAGCTCCTCGCCGGCAACGAACGCCCACACAGCCTTCCAGAGCAGAGCATCTTTCCTCTCTGCTCAAAACCACCCACATCTCTCTATCTCTCTCTTTCGCTCCCTTTCACTGTGTTTTTTTTTAACTCTCCCACTCTGTCTCCATCAAGCTCTCATCCCTCTATCCCCATTCTCCTCACTCACTGCTTACGGAAATGGCTGCTGCTCAGCATCAGCCATCAGATGTCAGGGCAGTTGAGAGGCTGAGAGAGTGAAAAAAAAAATTACATTCACCAAAGGAGGCACTTCTGCTGTGCGGTGTTGTGACCACTGCTGTTTGGTCCAGCACTTGTTGTGTGTGTGTGTGTGTGTGTGTGTGTGTGTGTGTGTGTGTGTGTGTGTGTGTGTGTGTGTGTGTGTGTGTGTGTGTGTGGACCAAGAGTGCTAGTTGGCATGCTTTGCTCTGCACTGCCATCATGTGGTCAGTAAGAGCATAAATAAGAGCTCAGTTTCTCACTTAAATCTTGGCTGTTTGTTCACATGCAGTTAGTTTGTGTCATTTTTTTCTGATTAAGATGTGAGGGACAAATTGTCTTGATTGAATTAAATGTGTTTATTCCTTAATAGTCAGTTTCTCCACATCTTTTTTGTGACAGCTGAAAATTTGGTCCCAACAGAACACGGAAATCGTTTCGTTCAACTCAATTCAATTAAAAAACAAAAACAAACAAACAAACAAACAAACAAAGTCACTCCAGGGTGTTTTACATTGTAGGGTAAAGACCCTACAGTAATACAGAGAAAACCCCAACAATCAGAGAACCCCCATGAGCAAATAGTTGGCGACAGCGGGGAGGAAAAACTCCCCTTTAACGGAAAGACACCTCTAGCAGAACCAGGCTCAGGGAGGGCTGTGACCACTTGGGGGTGAGGAGGAAAAGTAACTAATGATTAAATGGTTGATGCACTGAGCACAGTTTTCATCCAATGCAGTCTTCGTGGCATTTATTTTACAAAAATGTTAGCTCACTTTCAAAACAGTAGACCTCATCTTACTATAATGATCGTAACGTATGCATGTATGGCTGTTCAGTAATTCGTTTTATTTAATCAATCAGGGAGGAACTTACCATAAAAACTGCTCAGGATACCAGCAACATGTAGCTAATGCTACAATGGTACATTCGCTATGTAAGCTATAGCTAGCTTGCTAATTGTAGCTTTGTTCCCTGTTAATGTTACTGATAGCAAAATCATTCTAAATGGTAATGCTTGTAGACTTGTGTGATCAAAGAACTAACTTATTTAAGGTGTAAAACAATATTTATTTTACATAATTAATCAATTATTAGCACAAAGAAAATGAGTGCTGCTAGCTACAGTGATAGGTTAGCGCAGAGCTGGTCAGCCAGGTGTTTTATTAGATCCACAGCAAACCTCTATCATTATACTCAGGTATACATGTATATTTGGGCAACTCTAAACCATTTTTAGCACCAGCCTGTAAATATGTTTATTTCAGTGGTACTGCCATGTAAGTTTAACATCAGTCTTCCCCAAATTCACGTTGGGAGCCAAGGTCAAGTGGCTACAAAAGACACTGCATTTTCTTCTGCTTTGTCTTTATGTTGTTGCTGCATATGACAGGTAGCATATCAAACAACTCTTAAATTAACGTTTATAACAAAAGAATTCTGTATAAGCAGCAATAATATGACATGATAGGAAAAGTGACTCTTGCTGAATATTTCTGCTGTGAAGTTTTAGCTTCATTAGCTTAAATGATATTACAATAAACGCATTGTCCACAAAGAACTTATTTTAAGAGGCTGATAAGAGGACATAAACTATGATTTGGAACATTAGAGTGTAAATTTTATAAAAATTAGTAATAAAACATGTGCCTCGTTGTTAATTATCTTCAATTTAGAACAACACACCACAGAGATAAGTAACAACTGAAACAGCACGAGTAAATCAGAGCAAGCTCTGGTTTCAGTAACCACAGCTCCCAGTGGATAAAAACTGATTCTGTTCAGCTGACTGAGAGGCTTGTTTTTCTCTGTGATGACAAAACAGGGATTGAAATAATTACCAAATAATTAGATTTGGCTTCTTAAAATAGAAGGATCACAAGAGGAAATCCACGTGGAAAGGGATTTTTGTGTAACCAGGACTGAGCGTCAGTTCTTGACGTGTCTGTTTCTGATTTCGTATACTTTTTCCTATGTTGACATGCTAGAAAGAGCCATATCCACTTTCTGCTGGCCCTCGCATCCTCCACTGTTGTCTGGAGACGTCCTTATGGAAACAGCAGCTTTAAAAAGCTAGAAACCAGATACAACCAGAGGATTAGAGACCAGGAAAATGTTTTTTTTTCTCTCAGAATACGAAGTGTCCTCCTTACCTCCTTAGGTTTGAGTGCCTGTTAACAGTTATGTCTTTAGGAAACTGATGTGTTACATGTGATACTTTGGAAAACAACTTTCATTGAGACAAACCATCCAGAGTGTTGGTGGTTTGGGTTGTTTTTGGGCAGATGGTTCCCTCTTCATCATCTCTCTAAGCTCCTCCAGCTTCCAGAGTATCAACACTCGATACAGGCAGCCGTAACAAGCTCTGGTTTCTATGGAGACGCACCTACACAGCCAGCAGTGGAGGCAACACAAATGTGTTCATGATGCCAATCTTCCCCCACCCGCCATCTCCTTCCAGTGTATTAAATGCTGCTGTTTCTTACTCTCCACATGGTGTCTGCCAGCAGGCTCTTTGGGCTCCGCAGAGACTCTGCTGTACAGTTTTTCCTGTCTGAAGCCACAGGTCAGAGCCTCATCATCAGCTCAGCAGACTCGTTAGCTGCTGCAGTCGTTACATAACTCTGTTATTCTGAAGTCTGAGAAGTAATGCGTATTGTCTTCTGGAGTTGAAACCTTCCGGAGTTCAGAGTTTTTGTTTCTTTATGTGTTTGTTTACAGGTCAAACTGCACAGAGATGCTTTTATTAATCCAGTTTTATTTATACAGCGCCAAATCACAGTAACAGTCACCTCAAGGCGCTTTATATGTAAAATAAAGACCCTTCAATAATGTAAAGAAAACCCCAACAATCAGATGACTCACTTATGAGCAAGCATGGTTGACAGTGGGAACAAAAAACTCCCCTTTAACAGGAAGAAACCTCCTGCGGAGCCAGGCTCAAGGAGGGCTGGCCATCTGCAACCGGTTCGGGTTGAGGGGAGGGAGACACGACAAAAGACACCGTGAAAGAGCAGGAATGGGAATAGAGAACTGCTTCCTGGAATCTGAATCGTTAAATTCTTATAAATTTCCATCCTTATGAAAGAGAGCCAGCAAGTCATAAAAAAGGACATTAAAAATTTAAAAAATACAACCTCCACATAACTGATGACACACACAGTGACCTGCAGTCAGTCTGTCCTGCACTCTCATGTTGCACTGTTGCATGTACACTATGTCACAAATCCTAAGAGAGAAGCGCTTATGCCAAACAGCAATATCCTGAGCTAAAACCAAAGCTAACGCAAAGAGACCTAAACTATTGTTGAGGGTCCAAAACATGTTTACAGTCTTGTATAAAAAACGTTTTGGGTTCTATGAGTTGCAGAGTGTGTGAGTGTATCCTTTTGAATGCTGGTAAGGTGTAAAGTTAGGCTGCTTCGATTGACAGATGTGACGATCCAGGCAACTGTAGCTGTAACTGTGAAGAAAATGCATTTGTGGATTGAGCAACAGATTTGAATATGTGTTGGCTATGACTGATTTATTGGCTAAAATGAGTAGTTCTGCCCATAAGCTAGTATGCTTGTATTAGCTGATGAAACACCCAACTAGCATTTGCATTCAGATAGGATTTTTCTACCAATAACTTCCCCTGAACAAATCTGCTATTGAAAAATCATAACATGAGCTGATAATAAGCTCAAAACGTCTCATATGATGTTATGCACCTATTGCTTGAGAGCTGTCTGCCATATCTGACATGATATAACCACCAACTGTATTATGTTGCTGAATCTGAATCTGGCAATCTGCTACGACCAAAACAGTCGTATGGATGCTTTTGGTGTTTGATCCTGTTTGAGAATGACAGGCAGCAACTTCGAGGAACCAAATGCCAGCCAGTAGGGCTGATAGTGCTGTCACCGACTGGTCTCTACATCTGCGTCTGTAGGGTTTTATTCACCAGACCCTACATCATCACTTCGATTGTCAAACCTCTAAAATTGATTATTTGTTTAATCTTAGATGGTTATCAGTCACATGACAGCAAAACCACATTGTGGGGATTGACTTGATTTAGGAACCAGCCTCAAGTGTTCAACTTTGTTCAGTGTTTTTGTGTCTTTAAAAGTGCATATATCCTGTTCAGAAACCCGTCTTTATTTTGATGTAATCCCAGAGTGACTGTGGTCAAATATTTGCATCAGTGTCTTGCTAGAAACCCAATTTCTCTCTAATACAGTTAAGTTTAGTTAAGGGCACCGTGGAGGAGGATACAAAGTGTTTTTGCACAGCATTGTCTACACCAGACAGTACAAGGCAGCCCAAGTGAGGAAACACCTTCGACAAAGCGGCTTAATTTAGCTCCTCATCACAAAGGAGGAATGTGGGAACTCTGCAGGGCGCAGACAGGATAATTGTTTCACCGCTGCCTGGGCGTCAGAACAACATCGACACAGAAACAAACCATCAGCGAGCAGATGTTTTATAAGCTCTGCTGCTTCTTAGTCTAATAAACCAGGAATTTTTATTCCTTGGTCGGTGATTCGGTTTCACCTAAAACACCTACAGTATGTGTGCGATGGCTCAAATGTGGTCTTTGTTCTTGGAAACGTCACGTATTGTACATCAGGTGTACTGAGTCCCTAGTTTTTAATATCGTTTGGAAACAAACTAACCCAAAGGTTGACTCAGCTGCACTAAATTATGTTATAAAATTTTATCCTTGGCAACAGAAACTTAGACAAAATATTGTCACAAAATTTTTGTTTGGTTGTGCAACATGATTTAATCTCCCCCCCTCCTGCCCTTTTGTTTATCTTTTTACCATCCGGGCTCCTATATCTTGGAAAAGGCTACAGCATCCACCATCCTACAACAAAAATACTTTTCTTTGGTTCATCTCCAACTTTCCTTCATGATTAAAGCTTAGAGTTCAGGTTACACTGAACCATCCTTTAGTTATTCTCCTTGTCCCGAGTGTATTCCAGTAACTTTTATCTTCTGTTTTCAGTATTTTAAGGAGCTTGGAAAGAAAAGCGACTGGACATCTTTAAGTTTCTTGAAGATGTTTCATCTGAGAAGCTTCTTCAGTTCTAAGACCAAACGGTGAAGAGTCCCAGATTTTAAATCCTGGTTGGAGTTATCCCTTCAGTCTTCAGTAGTTGGAAGTCTTTCTCTGAGAATAGTTCTGTCCAGGACGTTCTTCCTCTCCACTGTTGCCATGTGTTTGCTGAAAGAACCATCTTGGTCTTTAATTATTGAAGCATTTTAAGGATACCACTGTCCAGACTGGGCACTGTATAATTCAAGTTGGAGTGGTTTAAATAACTTTAACCTTATCAAATACTTTTTGATAAGGTTAAGGTTGCATGCTAAAACACGTGAAGCATACCGTATTAATTTCTGACCAACATCATATTATTAGCTCTCTGTAATACAGTACCCTTCAGAACCTCATTTAGTGTCACGGTGCATTCAGTTTTGCAGTTTCTGTTTCTTATCAGGGTTTGATTGGTGTGCCACAGCCTGACCCAACATCTCTGTACACGAGGCAAAAACATCAGTAGCTGGGCCGCGGTTACCTGAACACTTTTTTGGCACAAGTGTCAGTTGTTTCCTTCCAGAGGATTTCAGTCCTAGAGTGCAGAAGACTGCTTTATAAGAGAGTTCTGGTGACGTAAAAGCTTTTCTAATACGATGTTGTGTGCATAATTTGGTTTTCCACTGTTATACTAACCTTACCAGTTTGTTCATTTGGAAAATGTGCATATGAGGATGGCTCAGACACATACTGTAAACCAAATACCCCCAAATAAAGTAACCTGAACCAACGTTTTCTGATGGATTTTTTCGTTTCTGTAGATTTTGCTTCCAAGGAACAGTTTTCGAATGAAGTCTAACGTCTAATTTCTTTTAATTTTTTTGTTTTGAGTGGTCTTCCGTAATAGTTCTTCAGGCTTTCTGAAGATCTTTCAAAGATTTTCTTTGGCTACTTTTCACTCATCTTCAGTCCAGTCCTTGTACCTGATCATTTTCAGGAGTTGTCCTGTTAAGCCACTTAACAGTAATGTATGAATCATTCAAGGACTAAGGGATTGAGACAAAAGTCAACATCCCCCCCAAATCTTTTGGGTTTGATAGACATAAAATAGTATTTTCACCAACAATGTGATTTCTGAAGTCCACAGCAAACAGCATACTCTGACATCTGTGTATAGCACGTCCTTAAAGATAGAAAATTGAGGAAACGGGACAAGTGGAAGACTGAAGAAGAATTAATAGGTCTAGAGAGATGATGAAGTCAGGAGAGGTGCAAAAGTCAGTGTTTGTTCTAGCTCTCCTGACAGCTGTCTGTAAACCATGGAGGCTCTGTCATGGTTTGGGACTATATTTCAGTCAGTGGTGTTGGAGATTTGTCAAAACTGATGGAATTATGAACCCAGAGATCTGTCAGACTTTCATCCACATTTTTAGGCTTAAAAATAGAGCTGCCCCAATGACCCCAAACCCACTGAAAATGCAGTGAAAGTGTACTTGGATAGAGAAAAAAGGAAAACAAAAGCATAGAAGAACGCCATCAGTCATTGATTGTCTTCCAGAGCCTGGACCTCCATTACTGAAGCAGTGTGGGATCATCCTTAGAACGGAACAAAAGGCAGCCGACATCCAAAGAGGCTGAATGTCAGTGAAGCCTGGAGAGCTATTCCTTATGAGTACTTAAATTACAAGGAAGCTGTCTGAAAGAGTTGTGGTGCTGTGGAGAATTAATTTGGTCAAATGAACAACTTGATTTTTGTCTTATATTGTTTTTCAATGGATGTTAGAACCTATTTCCCCGTTTTCTTAACATAAAAACAACAAAAAAGGAGGAGTGGCTCAAGACTTATGAGGTCACCAACTGAGCACTAATATGTTAGAACATGATAAACATGCTTTTCTCACCAGCTGACATATTTAAAGATGTTCCAATGCTGCCCCCTGGTGGAGGAGTGGAACTATAACCACATTGTTTACCATTTACTGAAAGGGGAAAAGAACCACACACACTATATAGATGCACCACGGAAGCAAAAGATAAGGGGGGGGAAAAAAAAAGGACGTTAAATTAATTTATTTAAAAAAAAAAAAAAAAAAAAAAAAAAAAGCATTTCTCCACTGAAGCAGAACAAAAATTTTTGTTTCCTTTTACTGTTGGTTGAAACATGTACAATCAGGAAGAAAAAAAATAAAAATAAAAAATAAAAAGGAAAAAGACTCGCTGGTTCACCAGAACAGAGCAAAAGTTAATTAAGCAAAAGGGGGGGTTGGGCGGGGTTAGCCAACACCACAACGTCAACACAGCCGGGAAGGACCAGGAGGAGGAGGAGGAGGAGGAGGCGGCGGCGGCGGGTGTGAGGAGAAACAGAAAACAAAAAACAAAAGGGAAAATAAAACACAAACATTCAATTAAGTGCAGGTCTGGTTGGGACAAAGCAGTCTTTTTTTTTCCTCTTCAATTTACATTTAACAACATCTGTTGTCGGACACATGCAAGGTCAACATCTGGAACTACACAAGGAGATTTCATATGCTTATATCGGTTATCTGTGCACATATTAAAATATGTAGGCGTAACGAAGCAATTTCATACGGATATGTCAGAACGAGGGAAATAAAGTTTATGAAAAAAAGTTACTGTTTCACTGAACAGGAAAAAAAAAAAAAAAAAAAAAAAAAAGAACAAAACCGAAAGTGAGATTTCTATCTTGGTTACCGAAATGTCACCGACCTCACCGTTTTGTACGCTTCCTTTAATTAAATTATTTCTCTTCTAGATAAGTGAAAACACAGTTTAAAAAAAACAAAACAAAAACAAAGACCCTACGCTCCACATTTTGAACAACAAAATACTGCATATCTACGTACAGCTGCGATTAAGGAAGGTCAGTATCATGAGAGGCTAGCTGCCAGAGTTTCAGGAATATTGGCTCCGAGTTGATCCCTTTCTGAAAGTCTAATTTAAATTCATTTTTTAAATCTAACCACTGAATGCTCATCGCGCTCGCCGCTTGGTTGGTCACGTCACGCTTCCCGACGGGTCAGTGGGGAGAGATGTTCTCTGTTGGCTGCCGGAGTCTCCGATCCGCTCTGAGGTAGACGCGGCAGAAAGGCAGCATCCAGCCTGAGCCGAGTCAGGGCCTCTCCTAGTGGGATCACTTGAGGTCAAAGGTCAGCTCTTAAGTGTTAATTGTTGTTAAGGCTTCCTGTGGTCTCGCTTCAGTCACTCTCCAGTTTCAGGGGCTCAGGGGGGTGGGACACCTACAAGTTCACCTTTGTCCCATTCCTATATTTTCTTCTCAACCCACATTCCAGTCTTTAAAGGGGCAGACAATTTTTTTTAGTTAATCTTTGATGGTGTAAAACAAGATTATCCAAAATGAAAAGGAACAGAATCTTCTCCGTTTGGCACCTCGGGCGGCTGTGGTAGGAGGAGGAGGAGAAACAAAACTAACAACGAGGACGAGAGAGAGAGAGAGAAACTGTGGATTAGGAGGGGGAGCGAGTGGTGGTGGTGGCGCGCTGCGTGTGGAAACGAACTAGTTGGGTTGGCTGCCTTGGTCGTTAGCTGCCGACGAGACTGAATCTGGTGCGCCGGCCGGGGCAGGCTCTTCTTCAGACTTGCTGCGCTTGGCTTCCGGCTGCTCGGCAGGCTGGTCCCCGTTCTGCCGCTTGGTGGGGAGGGAGGCCGAGGCGGAGGCGTGGGCCGCCAGCAAGTGGAGGGGGCTTGCCACAGCTGAGGCTGTTTGGGGGAAACAAGCAGGAAGACGAGGGTTAAAAGAGGAAACACTTCACTGTTGAGCTGTGGTTCAATAACATCTAGAAGCAGAAGGCCTGTGGGATGTGTGGTTTGGATCAGCTGCCGCAAGTGAGCACACCAAAAACCTTTTCAGATCCAGAGGAGGCAGAAAAATTCTCTGTGGCGACGCTGCTGCTGGATCTCGTGTTTAACTTCAATTTGTGTGGTTTGTTCAAAATAGTTCTCATTTATTAGCCTTTGTGAAAGCCAGCCCACTTCCCCCTCCCCTGTAGCATGCTTTATTCTGATTGGAGGCCTCACTAGGGATCTCTCCCTCTAGATGCTGTGGTCGTGTTTATAAAGATGATTTAACAGGTTTCAGTAAAATAAGCGTTAGTTTATTTTTTTATTTTGTCCTCTAACATCCAGATGTCAAAATCCAGAAGGAAAAGAATAGTTGCTTAAATGTCCAGTGGCTATTCTGGCACATTACACCAAAAGCAACAAGAGAGCATGCTTGTTTCTAAGCTTCATACCCCATACACCACCAGACGTAAAAGCAATAATGTCTCAGTTCCATCTAAGCATCTAAAACATCTCGACTTGAACCAGCCTTGATGTCCCTGCTAAGTGTTCCTGTGTCTCACCTGAGCTGGAGGGTCCCTGGATGGCAGTGGTGATGCTATGGGTGCCATTCTGTGTGATGGCCTTAACAGGCAGCTGGTGTTGACCCATGGGGGCCTGCTGAACTATGGTAACAGTCTGCAGGGGGGTGGCTGCTTGGGAGCTCTGGATGATCCGACTGGAGGGACCTATAGAGGTGATGGTAGGAACCGTCTCTACTTTGACTGAGGATGAGGAACACAAACACAAACACCGGCTTTAGTGGTGGAAACTCATCACAAGTGTTAGAATGAGGTATGAGCAGGGCTCAGTCAGTTGTGTGACACCAAACAAACACCGAGTGCAAGCGATCAGATCTGCTGAGGCGCTCGGTGTTTGGGGTACAGCAAACAGCGAAATGTTTTCAGAACAACACCGAGGTGACTTTCATGAAGCTGTGCCAAATCCTGGGGCTTCCCCCCCCAACCTTTCTTAACATGACACGTTTGATCATGTGACTTCAAACAACTGTCAAAGTTTAAAAAAAAAAAGGCAGAATCTCAGATTAGACTGTCACATTTTTGAGAAATTTTCTAATCGGATCACTTGATCCGATTAGAAAGTTGATGCATTCAAAAATACTGCGACCATGAATGGCAGCAGCAGCTGAATGACTGTTTTAAAAGCTGCTTCTTTTAACCAAGTGAAACTTTGGAAGACGTGAAGTCTGGTTCAAGAAATATTGTCACAGAAAATAAATACAAGATTGTCGAATTTCCAAGCTTCTGGTTGAGATGCTAAACTCTTTAGCTCTTGGAAGCAGACTGGGAGTAACCCTTGAAGTTGAGTTTGTCACATATCAGACGTGCTTATAGAACAACGCGAGTGTGTTTGCATCAGAGGTCAGTGATGGTGGTCTCTGCAGCTAACCATGGAAAAACCCAGAAACTACTGAGGTATCAAAACTCGTTATTAAGGCTACAGCGGGGCTCAAATGTCTTCCTGTGGAAAGAGTTAGTCTTTTAAACTTGGTTCTGCTACTAACTCCTTTAATTTCATGTCATTTTATTATGATTACTCATTTTGTTGCACAGTACAAGTCTGTGTAGAGACTTAAACTTTACCTCCTTCCATCGCAGGTTAATGCAAATCTTCCTTTACTTTAGATTCTCTTGTCATTGACTGACTGTGTTGCACAACTAGCCAAAATGAACAAACAGATGGACACTTTGCCATGACATGAGCTCAATCCTTTGACTGGATGAGCTAAAAATGAAAGCGCGTGTTAGAAACTGCTGGAACTGGATCAACATGAAATCAGAGCCTTTAGCTGTTGATAATGAGATAACCCTGCAGATTAAAGGGTCTCAAATTAAACACAACTTCATGAACCGTCTAAATATTGGTCGCTTATATTAGTCCATCATATTTTTAATCATGACTTTGTTTCTGAGTTGTGGAAGAATAAAAGTTTAAGAGCAAAGCCACTAAATTATCCAGCCTATTAATTAGTTAAAAAGATTCAATGTGGCTAATCACGGTGACCCTCGGCATCTTCGGGCCCACAGAGCACAGTGGGGTGTCCCTTGTTGTAGGAATGCTACAAGCTAGTAAAAATGGCGCCCATGTCTTGTTTGAAGTCTGGCACCTCCTTCGCTGCTCATCTTTTCATTATAGGTCAATATTTCGCCAAAATCTTCTTTAAATTAGTAATAAATTAACAACAGTTATTAATACTGATGAAGGAAATCTTTATTTTACATGGTTAGAAGGAAAATCTCTCTTCGGGAAACCATCCCCAAGTCTTGGATTAAGGTAATATTGTGTAATATGGTGAAGAATTGAAGCAGGGTTAGAAGCCAAACATTTCACTCTGACAAAATTCAAAGCCAAAACACTCCTTGTAGAGAATTTAATGCCCTAGCTGCTGGCTCACCTTTGACCTCTGTGTGCTCTCCATTCTCCTGCGTCTCGCTCTTGATGATGGTGGCTGGCTGGGCGATGACAGTGGCGGGGCTGAGCGACCCTGCGGGGATCTGCTGCAGGACGTGGACAGTCTGGACAGTGGGCTGGGAGGTGCTGGTGCTCACTGGGGAGGCCATGGTGTAAGTCACTGGCTTGATGGTTTGAGGTAACTGACGCTGGACTGCTATGAGTACCGGCTGGTTGTTAACAGGCGAGCCTGGCACAGCAAAAAAAAAATCGAGGTGCACAGAAGTTTTAACACATCGAACAAGAAACAGAAAAGAGTCGCGCAGTCAGTATGTGTGGCGCAAAGTGTCGTCTCACACCTGGTGTGTTTTGTGCAAAGCGTGCTTCCTTGATCACTGCCAGTTTGGGCTGGACTGCTGTGGTGGACACTGGGGTGGGAGCAGAGGAAGTCTCCAGCTCCAGGGGAACTGGGGAGCCCTCTCGGGAAAGGCTGTCAGGGGTCTGGACACCGCTGGAGTGCGCAGAGAGCACCCCTGAGTGATTGGGAGATGCCGGGGCACTCCTGAGAGTCAGAAGGAGTTGTTGGAATGAGAAAAATCACACCACGTCCGCTAAAATGTACCATTAAATTTGTCACGGGAGGATGCAGCCAAACCTGGAAGAGAGGGGTCCATGTGGGGTCCTGAAGCAGGGGACGCCCCGCGGCCTTCGTTTCCTGAAGGCCTGCTCGATGAGCTTGGCCTCCGAGGACGGGTCTATCCTCCAGAATGAACCTTTGCCGGGCTCCTCCTGCGACCGTGCCACTTTGATAAAATAACGGTTCAGAGACAGATTGTGACGGATCGAGTTCTGCAACAGAGAACAGTCTCGAGTTACTTATTGATGACTGAGGTCACGTGTGTGACCGTCTCTGAGGAATCTGTACACTGAGGCAAAGAAACGCACCTGCCAGCCCTTATCTGCCGTCCTGTAGTAAGGATAGTTCTTTGTGATGTGATTGTAAATTCCATTTAGTGTGAGCTGCTTGTCCGGAGCCAGCGTTATGGCCTGGACTATCAGCTGTGCATAGGAGTACGGAGGTTTGGAGTCGTCCTGTGGGGAAGGGACAGGACGCAGATTTAGACACCAGAGCAAATTACCTGTGCAGCGCACATGAAGCAAGCTTTCAACAGACATGAATACATAACACTGCTGGTTCTCCTAAAGTGACTGTCATTCAGACATGCGTCACTTTTCCCACAGCGACGGAGCGTCGTGATAGATTTCAGCTCCGATGCTGAAGGTATGCAAGAAACTAGACTAGAGACAGCTGCAGGCTGCAAAATAACCTCAGCTGCTGGTAATGTTTGACAAAAGCTCCGAGGAGGACAAGGAGAAGGAGAGAGAGGGAGGAGGAGGAGGAGGAGAAGAAAAAGAAGAAGGAGGAGAAAAGGAGACAAATGCTTCAATCTCATTAATCTGACCGTCACAGCGTCTTCATCTTAGTTTCCACCTTTACATTCATGTTTGCTTCTTTTACAGCAGCGGCTTTAAAAGCTGTAAATTAAAAGCTCGTCACCATTTAGTGCAGCTGAGATGACCAAAAGAGAATCTTTGGTCAGAAGTTAAACTCATCAGGTGTTAATAGGTGAACCTGTAGAAGGACTGTTAATGGCTGCCAGCAGCTGCCTTTATCACTCTCACCATCTGCTTTCAGAGGCATGCAACAGTTGGTTGTTGGCTTCAAGTCTAACGGTTGATCCCGTGGGGGCATCCGCAGAGAGCCTGCAGGCCAGCACGAACTGTGCATCGCAGGTTATACACTCGCATACTAATTCAGGGTCGAACCAGGAGGCATTCAGATGCCATCAGGTTAATAAAAAGGTTGTTTCAAGCTGTTTCACTATAAATCACCACACATCACACATACACAAGTCAGTGAACATCAATAATAATTTGCATTTTGAGTTAAAGGATTATAATTTTATATTTCAAGAATCATATTCATGCCCTATTGCATGTTATCCATAAAAGATATCTAGCAAGGAATGAGTTACATAGTCTGAAGTGAAGTGTGACGCAGGAAAGTGAAATAAGTGATTAAATGTTGGACCAAGGCTGAAGTTTGGAGCGGGCTGGGAATTCTCACCTTGGGACTGTCCCCTCCAGAGGCCTCTTTATCGTTCTCAGGCTGGGAGTTGTCGTTTATGAGCTGCAGTTCTGCAGAGCTGACCATGCGACCACCCATCCTGTAGCCTGAGGAGCCTGCACCCCGAGGGCTGGAGGGGCAGGAATTAGCAGCACTGCAGCAACAAAACAAAAGAGGACAGTCAGCTGCCAGGAGATTTTATGCTGAAGCATAAACAGCCAACATTATGTTTGGATTAAACCTCAACATAAGCGCCTGGTATTTTTCAGAAATGGTGTCACTACATTCGCTGGCTCTGCTCATCCGCAGTCTTTGCTGCAGTGACACGCTTTCCGACGACATCTATGCAAATCGCTCTACCACCCAGATCGCACGGGAACACTGCAATCACCACAATCAGGCCTAAAGCAGCGCAGCTTTAAAACCTTAATCAAGTCTAATTATCTGGTGAACAGTGTGAAAAACCAGGGGGCGAACAGGCCTAATGTAAAGGATGATTTGCATATTTCATGTCTGGCTCTGGAGATGCGGGTGCACCAAACAAAAATGCACTGCCTCACGACCCCTGCATATACAGCACCTGCTGCCTCGAGCGTCGGTCTAAATGTTTGTTTCTTAACAGCAGAACACTAATGTTTACATTTTACAGATGGCGTACATGTCAGAAGAAAGCAGCCATCTGGCTGAGAGGATCTGAGTGTGAGAGATGGATCCGCTTTCCTCTCTGAGCCCTGTGGCTGGAGGACTAAGCTTAAGCTGATCAATATACAGTGAACATGTCGAGGTCAGCTGACACCTTAAGGTAAACTAAGGCAGCGTGGGAGAGCGTTCTATAACCCTGTGCACTGATCCAGGATCAGCCACTAATGTAATCTTCAGTTAAATTGACTGAATATTGATTTTTGCTTATTAAAATAATTCTAGTACATACAAACATACAAGTTTGTTTACACGTAAGAGAGTTTGTCCCAGTTTTAACTCTTTTCCATCGTTGCCTGTGTCGGGTCAACTCATAGTTTTTTTTAAAAACACATTTTTTTGAATTCTCCCACATTTAAATTCAGGGTTCTCTTATTAACACGCCTCTCTCCTGCATAAATCTATGCAATATGCACTCTGGTTAAATACCCAGCATTCACCTGTGAGGCACATTAGAATTTGCATATTTAAGCCATTTAAAAAAAAATAAATTCAGACTTCAATCCCACATCTACTGCTGAATACATCATTTCCAGTAATGAATACCTAATGGTGCCAGTAGGCGATGGCAGAGGACTCATTAGGTGAGCAATGTTTTCTGGAATGTTGATGGTCAGCGGGGAGATCTGGGGCTGCACTGGCTTCACGGGGGACTCGGGCGCCTCTCGCTTCACTTTCTTCCCGCTGGACAGGGCCGTAAATGCGATCTTGATGTTTGTGCTGGGGAACCTGAACGTGCACCTGCAAAACAGGGAACCCACAGAATTTTAAAAACTCAGCAGCTGTCAATGAAAACTGTAATTCACAGGTGACATGAACCTCTGACATTCTTGGTTTAGAGGTTTGTGAGGTATTATTCAGCGCTCAAACTCATTTACACATAAAGCACGGCAACGTCTGTCAATGAACAGAAGTTTTAACTGCACATTGAATCGCAGAGATCACAACATAAGAAGAAGCACAATTACAACAGTAAGTCTTCAATATTTTCAAATTCTTTTACAAACATGATTGGGAAATGTTGCTGTAGCAAATGAAAGAAATCTGTCAATGCGATTCCTTAAATTGTAAGAAATAAGTGGAAAAAAAAATGAAGAAACTTTGTCATTTAACAATTCATCTGTTGCTCAATGACTTTGATGCAGCACGAACAGCCACACGCCATGAAGCCATGAAGCTCCCAGCACAGCTTTTGTGCCGATGCCGGCGGAGGATTGGAGCTCTGCGCTTATAGAGTCAGAGTGCTGGTGGAGTTGCGTTGGTCCTCAGACATTCCACGATCAACTCTGAGCTTTATTGTTGCAAAGAGAAAAAATTTAAGAGTGAAGAAATTTAACAGACTTGTTGCAACAGCAGCATCCTATTGCAGTACCACACTCAAATTCAGCAAACTCTTTAGCGTGACCCCGTCTTTCACAAAGGTTTGTACAGGCAGACTGCACAGCTGAGTGTGTGATTGTATACATGATGCAGCAGCAGGAGTTCAAAGATTCAGACAGGTGTGGTCCAGAGGTTGTGAATTTTAGACTGGCGGATATAGGAGATCTAAAGAAATCCCAACAGCTGTGGATCTCACAGCTGTTTACTCATTTTCAGATTTTTTATTTTAAACTACAGGATAAACAGAAATACTGAGTGTTGGTTTACATAAACAGTTACACAACGTATACAAAACTGCATATGAAGAACAAGAGGGACTAATGTTATAGAGTGCTGCTGGAACAGGAAAGGAATGAGCATGTCATTGACCCTCAAACTGTCTGGGGGGGAAAAAAAAAGAAGTTGTGGGTGTGAGAGTTGACAACAATGAATGGGCTGAGATCCTCCGAGAACTCTGAGGATACGCCTTATACAGCCATACAGTGACTATCATGAAAATCACAGTTTGCACAGCACACACGAAAGCCTGCTTCATAAAACAAAACTAAATATTGGACGGGTAATTATTAATTAAAATCCCAGCAGTTATAGCTCAGGAAGTTATTTAAGACCGTCACATCAGCCACATGTAATATGCAAACAGTGTGGGACTTAATTCACTCATCTGTTTTATCCAGCTTCCTTGCAGCCTTCATTTATTTTCCCAGATTGCCTTCCAACTCGCTGCAGGAAATGCAGAAATTGTTGTTGGTGCATCGTCAAATGAGGAAGTGTTCAATCGACTGTGGTCTCTTCGATTCTAGGTTAGATCTGCTACATGTTCCGTTTTTCTCTTAGTGAACGAGGTTGTCGCTGCTCTTTTCATTATTACAAAAATACATATATAATAACAACGTTGCTTTTGCTGATGGTCCAGTCCATGGGAATCAAAGGCTGCCAATTCCTTTGATCGTGGCAGCGGGGCTTTTACGCACCTCAAAAAACTAATAAAAATACAAACAGTTACACCAGTTATCCAGAACTGATAAAGACATGGCATCAATACAATCTTTTCAACATCCGTCCCTATACTGCTGAACATCATCCGAGGAGTAATCAGGCGTTTTGGGAAACCGTTCAGTGTTCAACAAAAGACTGAAGTTTTATTATTGAAACTGTGGTATCACAGTTAGGCTCTCTTGCTGTTGGTTCATTCAGTCTTTATCTAGTTCAGGAGTGGCACCTGCAGTAGATCCCATTTTTTATAATAACGTATTAAATTTTGTCCAATTCATTTCAGCCCATCACAAACACACACCTGCCTGGTTAATGCAACAAGAGTAATGTATTCAGATGTATTTAGTGCTTAAGATTACAAGTCACATTTAAACCATACATTAACTTACATCAATGGCCAACAGCCTCACCAGTCGCCTAATAGGCACGTCTTCGATACATGAGGGAAATCTCTATAGGTAAGGCCACTGTGTTGCTCAACTCTGTTATTGATGCTTAAAAGTTGGTTCTGAACTCAAGCGACCAGATGCACCAACTGGACATTACCAAGTCTCAACATATGTACAAGAAATCCCAATGAGACCCAAACGGCTCCCTGTCAGACAGCTCTGTGAGCACAGAAGCCCCACTCACCCACTGTTCAAATCTTTTTTCGAGGGGCAGCTTAATCACAAGCGAGTGATTAAAAAGAGGAGCTAAAACAAGCCGTTTCAGTCGGCGGATGAACCGCAGGCCTCACCGAGGCCCAGGATTACCTCAGTTTCACCAACCGGCTGGCTGTTGCCTAACACCTGCATTGAAAATTTTTCATTTGTGATTTGTAGCAGCTATGAAGGACGAAAGAAGAAGAAAAGACAATTTCACTGACACAGAAATTGGAAAATAAGGGAAGTAAGACTAAGAACACACTGGATGGGAAGCGGTCCAACACTCGGTCAGGAAATAAATACACCATTAAGCTGCGTTCTGACTGAAAACAATGCAACCACCTAAGCAAGGAAAAGACAGACAAATATAAAACCTTGCAGTTACTATTAATCCAATCTATGAACGTGAAGTTATGACTGACGCTCAAGTTCGTGCAAAAAAAAAAAAAAAATCTTAGAAACTAAGATTTCAAGTGGATGTTTTTAATGAAACGATTCTGGATTTGACAGCAGCTTCACGGCTGCCGTACACGAGAGGAGATGAAGGGAAAGAGTCGAGGAGGAGGTCTCGCAGCAGTCACAGTCTGATTAGAAAGAACTCTTCTAAATGGCTGCCTGACGCCCTGGAGACCGTGCAGGGACACATTTTACTTAGCTGAAGTCTGCCAGGCACAGCAGGGTTTTTTCTGCCAGGCCCTCACTGAGCTGGCATCTGCTGAGAGAACTCTATCCTCGACACCTACATCTCAAATTAGCTTTGTCGCTAACAGGAGGAGACTGAAACACTTTTTGGAGCCTGGCTGGTGAGGTGAGGGGGGACGCTTTGATTATTCATGCACCCTTTCCAGGAAGGGTTGTGCCTTCCCTGTAGATCTGTTAAAGATATAGAAGATCCTTAAATAAACATCAGACACTTTCAGCGAGTAGCAACTGACAGGGTGGGAACAATGAAATCTAAATATATCAGTAAATCATAAAATCTTAAAAATAATTTGGTTGCTTTGTCTTCGCTGCACACCATCCTGCTGTCAATGAACACTGCTGCATTTTGAAATATATATGATACTTATTCTGCTTTCTATACTGCACAGGTAGGCCATTAATCAGCTGGTTAATCAACGGTCAGAAAGTAGCAGTAGTATAGAAGGAAACCATTTTGATAATTTAACAAATGTCTTAATTTACAGTGGGAGTATTTTTAAGGTACTGTTTGACCAAAGTTCAATTCAATTTGATGATATTTACAGCACAAAATTCCAACAACATCAGCTCAGTGGGTTATATTGTAAGGTAAAGACCCTGCAATAACACAGAGAAAACCCCAACAATCAAATGACTCCCTATGAGCAAGCACTATGCGACAGTGGGAAGGCAAAACTCCCGTTTAACAGGAAGAATCATCTGGCACAGCGAGACTCAGGGAGGGGCGGTCATCTCCCGCGACCAGTTGGGGGGGTGAAGTTAAGCAAACATGTTAAGGAGGTCTTGAAGCCTCTAACCAAGCAACCAGTGTTTGTTGTTAATAATCGCGGTGCACAACTTTAAAAGTGTAGCAGTAGAAAAACTAGCAACACGCAGCTAGCGTACATGGCACGTGTCGGGAAAGTTTGTCAGTCACATAATTTATGCAGCAGCAAGGAATCTAAGTTGTAGCCCGAAACTCCTTTTAACCCTACGCTGTAATTTCCACGCAACAATAACTTAACAGTTGTGATGTAAGGTTACGAGGACCTGGTAACAACAACAAGTTGGGACAGATTTCCCGCA
Source organism: Rhamphochromis longiceps (assembly GCF_057381845.1). Taxonomy (NCBI): domain Eukaryota; kingdom Metazoa; phylum Chordata; class Actinopteri; order Cichliformes; family Cichlidae; genus Rhamphochromis; species Rhamphochromis longiceps. The sequence continues at coordinate 35,134,982 of NC_140560.1, read as the reverse complement.
GAAGTGTAAATCCAGCCGGACTCTGAACTTTGACCTAGTTCCACAGCACTAACATTGACCACATAACAACAGGTTTCCATGGCGCTATAACAGCATTTATACATTAATGGAACCATTAATGTTTTTTTCCCCCTGTCATACATTGAGACTGCTCCAGTTGTGGATGCTAACAGAAATTGCCGCCAATGTCAATGTGCTTACTATTTGTTGGAGCCAAAAATGAACTTTTGTCCTACTTTTAGCTCTGTATGATGTTAGTGAGGGTTATCACTAATATGATGACAGCTCTGGCTGCCCGAATCGAAACCCCCACCTACCTGCTGTTCATATTTTTTGCTTGCTAAGGGTAACCAATCTGATGAAAGTTGGCTTACGAGGAATTTAAGTTCAGCAGGGTTACTGCGTTTGCTATCTGTTAGCAGTCGGGGGATGGGCCGTGTACCTGCAGAGATGGAAGCAGCGAGCAAAGTATGTGGAACAACCAGTCGGTGGGCCTCTCGTACTTGTGCTGTTGTTGGTCCATCAGCCAGCCGTGGAGAAGAGCGAAGCTACTGTATAAAAAAAATAAAAGAGCTGAATTTCAAATGTTCACTGCAGCCACTGTCTGTGCTTTTCATTCTGTATTTTTTGATCTCGGAAACTTCCGCCCCACAGTCCTCCCATTCCCTTCCTGCCCACATGTCAACCAATTAGCATTCGACAGACGCATTTATCATCAGCTTCCAGCGACGTGCAGTTAAGATTCTGAAGTGCACTGAATGAACCCAGACGCTGTACAAGGTATGGACTGTGATGACAGGGGCTACTTCACTCTTGATCCACAAGTAAAATTACAGAGTTTCAAAAAAGGATGAACGCAGGCCACAAACACTATGCTGAGAGGATTTAACACATCGTCACATTTACCAGACAAACTGCTGCCAGTCACAGACACAGTAGTGACATAAACTTTAAGGACCAGCAGGTAAGTTTCAAATATGTTCCGAAGAATTTTAGGTAATGAACAAAAACGTTAACATCCAATCAGAATCAATCTGTCATTTCTGCTCATGACTAAATAAACAGATTAGAAAAATATCAAACATTTCTGTGTTGTTTGAAATGATCAGAGGTGGCCTAATTTCAGAGGTAACAAAATGACATTGTTTGCAAGACACAAAGTAACAAGTGCTAATCACCTCGGCTACTCTAATATCCATTTTCACAGTCTGAATGAGGCTCAGAGAGGGGAAAGCTGTTTACGGTATCCAACACCCCCCTTCTAACATGCAATCACAGAAGCCTTTTTTTCTCATTTTCCTCTGTGTGAATAATGAGGCTTCAACTCCAAATGCTCAGTTGCTACGCTGCTAAGCTGTGAGGACGGCAACAAACAAAGCTGGTTTCGCTGAAGACTTTCGCTTGATGTTCACCCCCACCCAGCCTGCACAAGAGACTGTAAACAAAAGAAGACAGGAAGAGCACCAACTTGGAGTGAATTTTGGGGTGTGGGAGAGGACAGGGAAGGGGGAGGGAGGATGGGAAAGGGAAGGCTGTTGCTTTTTTGTTCACTCCGTTTACATCACCAAAAAGGAATCCCTGGAATACAACCGACCTGTCCCCTGAGCCGCGGCTCTACGAGTTCTCTCATGCTGTCAATCTGCTTCCTCAGCTACACCCGTCTTATCGTGGGCAGCGAGGCTCTTTTAAGGGTCTTCTGTGACATGAAGGTTACTTTTAAAACACGTGAGCACGAGCTGGGTGGTGTTCCATTCATGGAAGTCGTATTAACCGCGATTATAAGCTCACAGTTGGCCTGATCAATATGAGAATTTGACACCCCTGCTGTTCCTTCCTTGATCCTTGTAGGCCTTTTACATTTGGGAATGCACTGATGTTTGTATGTAGGGCTGCCACAAACGATTATTTTGATAGTCGACTAGTCACCGATTATTTTTGCGATTAGTCGACTAATCAGATCATCATCCATTGGACGTAAAACTACAGCTTATTGCACCAGCAGCATCTGCTCTTATATAACTATCATTAGCTTACAGCTTTAAGTGTTTAAGGTCTGTGCTAGCTAAAAATAAAGACAAGATGATAGTTTATTAAATTTTAATGAAATTTGCAGATTGTTTCGGTGAAGTTTAATAAACTCCTTGCTATCTAAAATATAACAGGACACCGGAGTATATTCTGGAGCATCTCACACTTCTGATAATCAGCTGTCTGCTTGACGTTTATTCAGCTGTGTAAAAACTATAACTTTAATCTCAGACAAACTGATTTACTCAGGAACAAATAAAATACTAAAAAAAAAAAAGCCAAACAATAACATTTTAAGTTATCTAAGTGACTCATATATATTTAACCTGAGTAGCGAAAGACGGCGGTGGGTTTGAAAACGATTTGCGGGGAGTCCGGTGTTCTCACGGCGCTAGTGAGCCTAGCCCCCGGCTCGCTAACGAGCTAGTGGGTAACAGACGTCTCCGAAAACGTCGGAGCGCTTTTGAAAATATGTGGTGTCCTGATAAACTGAGCCGATATTTGAGGTTTACACAGCTACATTCTCGCCTGAAAATATGTTAAACGTTTATTTTGTGACCCAGAAAGAATAATAAGAGTAATATTAAAACTAACTAGCTGCCGCCATTGTTGGAAACTGCGCTGGGCCGCGCTATGAATTCTGGGACACAGCTGCTTCTTCTTCTTCTTCGGGGTTTAACGGTAGCTGACATCCTTGTACATGCAATGCTGCCATCTTCTGTTTCAGTCCGTTATTACACTCTTAAATCCTGCCACTTATTCCTGCGTCTTTTGTGATCGTACAAAGTTTCAAACGACGCGTCGACTATTAAATCAGTCGTCGACGATTTTGATAGTCGACGTAATCGTGACTAGTCGACAAATCGTGGCAGCCCTATTTGTATGCTGCCGAAAAAGAGCAGTGCAGAAATGTATTCAGCTTTCAAGCACATGCCTGCAGAAAAGATTTTTCTGCAAAGGGACAATTTGGAAATTGCTTAAAGTCAAAACAAGTCCGTGTTGTGTAAAACGTGTTTTCATATTGAGATATTGCACAATAGCTGAGAGCAGTGTGCAAAGTCTGACCAGAGCTGGCAGAAGTTTGCAGGCTTGTCGACATTGCCGGGCACTGCAGTGAATAAACTAAACACTTTCTGGCACGCTTAAATCCCAGATAACTGCTTTGGCAAAATGGAAACCAGGAGTTTTTTTTTTCTTTCTTTAAACCGAATCACACGCAAAAGGCTGACTGAATACTTTCTGTTCAAGGAAAAATATGTATCGTTGTTTTCCCTCTCTTCTTCTTACAAGGCTGAAATTACACCCAAAATAAAATCACACTAAAAGTTCTTTAGTCTTGTATTTTCTGATCATTTCATTTTGACATTTTGTTTTAAATTCGCTTTAGTTTCAGTTGCTTTCCAGACTGGGTTTACTCAATTCAGTCTAGTTTTTATTGTTTAAAACTGATTTGTTTTAGTTTTGGTTGTAATTTTATCTAATTATGTTTTTTACTGACTATAGTATGGATGGTATTCAGCACAGGTAAGGTTTGGAAAAATCTGGGTTGAATACAATACACTAAAAACAGCACATTTTTAAGACATTTCACAAACTTGCAATTTTTAAAATTAAAAATTAATACTCTACATATATTTTTCAAAGTTTACCAAATTGTTTCAGAGATTTACATATATTATTGTATAGAAATTTTAAAAAGGGTGTCCAGCAACAAATATTTATGTTGAAGGTGAGTTTCGGATAGTAATTAAAATATTACTTATTTTAATTGTTGGGTCTCTTCACAGATCAGAAACGTTTCGAGGTGATGTCTTCAAATACTTCATTTCTAAAATTCATATATATTTTAGATTTCATTCATCAGTAGAAAAAAAAATGTAAATAAAGTAAATAATCACATGACAAAATAAAGTGACACCATTATGAAAACCGAATCAGTACAAATGAAGGAATGATCGTTAAAACTAGCACATTTTGGGAACTGGCCAATTAAATTAAACAATAAATGACTTTTTTTTTTTTTAACCATAACTGAGCATTTAAAACATTGATTTACTGGTATGGCTATTTCCTGGCTACGGCTGGTTTTTGGCATATATATTTCAATATTTGGCATTTAAAAAAAGAAAGGGAAAAAAAAAAAAACAAAAACAAAAAAAACAGACAGTTGTCCCCACTCTGGGCTGGTCAGCAGTGTAGCTCCTACAAATCTGCCAGAATGAGTACATGTCAGGGGTAAAAAGCCCGGAGCCCAGAATAGCACATTCAGCAGAGCTGTGTTTAAAGGTAAGGTAGCGGTTATCAATGAAGTTGCAATAAACATCACAATGTGACCATGCAGCTCCACAACCCCGCTCCTTTTGAACAGCTTCCCCATTACACTGAAATCCAGAATAATGAACTTTCCTGCAGTAACATTTGGTGAAGGCTGGGCTCCACCTATGATTTGGAGGCTAGCCTATCCTACCATTTCTATATTAGTAGACTGTAGGCAATATTATTTTTAAGCTTGCTATATTACTTTTATATAATTTTTTTTTGAGGAGTGGTTTAACTGGAAATGTGTATCGAGTCCTTATACCAGTTATCAGTTTCCATAATTACTAATAATTCATAGCCAATTCACCAGTTCTGAAAATGCCAAATCAGTACCCCCAAAAAATAATGCCTTAAAAAATATTACCTGTAAGTGTGTCTGTATAAACAACATGGGCTACATTCATACAGGGATTTACTGGAACAAAGAAACCAAACTGAAGTACCAATCAGACCTGTCCCCGGTCTGGCTGATAGAGTATTTCACAAGAAAACAACGTCATCAAGCCTAATAAATGGTAAATGGCCTGTATTTATATAGCGCTTTACTAGTCCCTAAGGACCCCAAAGCGCTTTACATATCCAGTCATCCACCCATTCACACACACATTCACACACTGGTGATGGCAAGCTACATTGTAGCCACAGCCACCCTGGGGCGCACTGACAGAGGCGCCACCGGGCCCTCTGACCACCACCAGTAGGCAACGGGTGAAGTGTCTTGCCCAAGGACACAACGACCGAGACTGTCCAAGCCGGGGCTCGAACCGGCAACCTTCCGATTACAAGGCGACCTCCCAACTCTTGAGCCACGATCGCCCCCTAATAGTTAAACAATGGCGAGAAGCAGGCTACAACCTGCAACTCGGAAACCAGCCTCTCAGGACATCAATGTATGTCAGAAAAGACGTGATTATCGTGTTTAACAGTTGGATGGCACACACAGCTGTCATGACCTCCATATGTGCGGACCGAGGTCAAAGGTCCTGCAGGTTGAGCTGCTGTGAGCAGACAGGGCGGGGACGCCAGGTTTGTTTACGTTTAGGGGTCAAACAGAAGCTCCATTCACAAGTACAGGGAGGCTACAGCTAACCGCTAACTAACGTGTTGACATGGCCGAAATGACGGATGTTTACAGTATCACGAGAATGCATTTCTCGCTTAAGGGTGCCCACGTGACAGAAAGAGAAAAAACCACTACCATTCAATGTCAACAACAGCGTCCCCGTAGCTACGAGTTAAGTTGATTATTTTTAGCTAACTAGGTTAACTAGCTAACTATGGCTGAAATGTGGCAGTTAGGCAGGCGGCTAAATAACACTGCTGCTAACAAAAATGTCAACAAAGAAAAATGGCATTGGGAACAGGATGCGGGGTTCTTGCTAACATGCTAAAACACGTGGTGCTGTCGACTCCACTGCTACCCTACATAAACCCAATGTTGTTAACTTTAGCCGCCTGGCTGCTGCAGATGGGAGCCCACATGTTCACTGAGAGGGGTAACTTACATTCGTGGTAGCTGCAGAGGAGGGGCGCCCCGTCTGAGGAACACTCCGTCTACAAACACCCCGTTTTTACCCAGACATTTCAGGTAAAAATCTCCGGTGCTGTCGTCGGTGAATATCTCCAGATGCCTCCGCGAGATGAAGCTGGAGTGGCCCATGCTCACGTCCACGGAGCCCTGCGACGAGTTCCGGCCGATGGTCACAGAGCGCTTTTTCATCATGTATTCGAATTCACGGCCCTCGAGCCGGGCAACCGGCCCAGACGATCCGCTCACCACAGCCATGTTCGGGTTAAAGTCTCTAAACGCCAAAAATACCAGGGGGAAACTAAAGCACTGGAGTACGGACGCCCGACTGTGGTCCTTCAGAGGCGCGTGTAAATAAAGCAAAACTACAAGAGGGGCATCAAATTCAAAACAGGAATCTAAAGGGGAACATGCGAGGCCAGGGACAGCGGCTCCGACCCACCGCCGAGAGAAAGGCTAGCTACCAAATCGAGCAAGGGGAGGATATGGCTTTACTGACAGCGCTAAAAGCCAATCACGAGCAGGGAAGCTGGTGCGGTTCCGCGTCTCCGACCAATCACACGCGAGAATTAATCCGAGGACAGATTCAAGGTCGGTTGAGGGGCCCATATGGCTGGGTGGAGAGCTGCAAGCTGCGGGGGGACGAAAAACGAGCAAAGGAGCGGATCGATGGGTCTACACGTGCAATCAGTCGCAGCAATCACCCCCTCTACCGATGATCTATAATCTGCGAGTGTGCGTCGATATAATCGATTAATCGAGGATCCAGGGCGAGAATCTGACGCTTATATTGTGGGAGTTTGAAGGATTTAGCTCGGCACGGTCTGCGAGGGGTATCAGCGCAAAGCCACCATGCGCCGTTTCTCTTCCTCCTCCACTACAGAATCCACGCCTGGTTTTGCGCAACGCTTCCTTTGCAGCATCTTGTTACTTTGTAATATGAGGTTAGATATATTTTTAAGTGATTATAGTTACGCTTTGTAATCAGTACACACATCTGGCGGCCATCACAGACAGGCAGACCTCATTTTGGTTTGCTGCAGCTTTGTAGCCCCGCGCTGTAACGGTTTGCAGGTGAATGACCCCTCCATCTGCATGCCACTTGTTTGTAAACAGTGGCTGGCACAGGCGCGCACGAGACTAGTCAATGTCTCTGTCAGACATCTGATCGGGTGCGAAGTGATAATTAGGTGTTAACAGCCTGTGGGTGCATCCACGAGGTAAAGCCAAGGTTAGTTAACATATCAATGGTTTGAATACACAGTTGGTCAGAGTGTTGGGAAAGTTTAACAAAAGGAAAATGCTGGAATCTGCAGCAGTTTAAGCAAACAGATGATCAAGAATGAAGGAGAAAAAGCTTGGAAATCCACATTTATGCAGTAATAAAGATTCAGTTTTATTTTGTGGACTTGATAATATAGCCTTTAGTCCCGGATGGCATATCACAGAACATCAAGAGGCTAAAGTAAACTTTGGGTCGTTCACTTTGAGGGTTGCTTGAGACAAAATTACAGCTGTTGGCTTATGTGGTGCTGTACGCTTGGGTCCACCCTTCGTTCTCCCAATGCTTTGTCTATTTTTTTTAAAAATTGAAATATAGCACCAAATGCCAACATCAGTTGCATCAATTATGTTTTTTTTCCCTTTGTTGTTGTTGTTTATTTTGCAATGTAATCTGTACTTGTACGTTAAAACCTTCTATGTTCTTGCTCTTCTTTCGGCTGTGTTCTTTAGGGGTTCTCACAGCAGATCATCTGCCTCCATCTCACCCTATTCACACCATCCTCCTCTGTCACATCAGCCCTCTCCTTCACTCCACGAATCTCCTCTGTGATCTTTTCCTCTTGCCTGGATGCTCATCATAATTTCTCCCTTTATGAGGTTTGATAGATTTGTTATATATCAATGAAAAAAAAAAACTAAAGCAACACTGAAACCAGTATGAATCGCAGCACTAAAGTTGCAGCCACCAATGCTACGTAAAATAAGTCCTGCACCGGCCCCCAGACAATTACAACCTGACCCGCTGTCTTTCAGAAAGAAAATTGTAGAAGAAAATCAGTAGCAGCATTATGTTAAACAGTCTCAAAGCAGTCTGTGACTGCAGTGAGTCAGAACTGCTTTTTAACTCAATTCCAGTCAGTCAGAATCAGATCCAGCTGTCACGCCTCACTTCCAGTTTCAAAAACACCAACACAGCAACAGCAAAAGTGCTCAACAACAGGGTTCCTCCACAAACCAGTGGGTGACATCCAAGTGGCTACATCCATCTTTCAGACTGTCAATGGGCCAAGCATGGGGACACCTGTCACACCTGTGAGTATGCAAGGGTCTGTTTAACATCATTTTCATCACTGGACTGTGAGTGAGAGGGCCCGTGTAGATGTTTGCATGCCTTCCTGTTTTTTGTGACTGAGCCTTTGGGTGTTTTCACACCTATAGTTTGTTTACTCTGGTCCAAATCAGTCGATGATTTCTTTTTAATTTGTAGCTTTTCCCCCCCTGTGGTGTGGTTTGTTTTCACACAGAGAAAAATGGAATTGAACTCCAAGTGAACCAACATGCATCACCGCAGACCACATTTGAGTATTCAGTCTGCTGATTGGCCAGATGTGTCTGGGACAGGAGTAACAAAAGTAAAAACAGGAAGAAGGTGTTGTCTTCTGGACTATTGGAGAAAACTGAGAATTTCTGTTAATTTCACAGCTAGTTGCTAGACTGTACAGAACTTTACACATCTATAGTACCTTACCGTATCCCACATTATCCCAAACTGACACATATGCACATTCGAACTCCACAGTTGTGCAAACATCCTTACATTACGATGCACCAGCTACATGTGCCCAGATGGCTAACTTCACGAAGATTTCAAAAAAATATAAAACTTTAATTATACTCAGGTTTGGACATGGAGAGAAACTGCTAGAGACACAATGGCCAAATAAAAACTGATGTAGTCATTGTGACTTGTAACAGATTTATGGAAAATACCATCAAGGCTTAGCTTCATCATCCACATTTGAGTTATAAAAAATAATCTTCCTTATAGTGTTGATCAAGAGCAACCTATCCATAAAGGACAGGTATTTTGTATCATTCTGTAAACATATTTGTGCTGTAAAGCTGAACATTTTAATATGGAAGTCTGAGGGGTCTGACTCACTGCTATAGCAGCCTCACGTGGCCAAAAGAGGAACTGCAGTTTTTTGTTGCCGCTTGCTTAAAAGAGGTAAAAGGAGTAGAAATAAAATGAAATAATAGTAAAGATTAAGTAGACATAAAAAAGATAAAAATAAATAAATAAAAAGGACCATTTAGACCATGCAGGAACTAGACAAATGAAAGAGTAAACGGGGATGGCTTTAATTTGGTTTTAAACACCGATACCTCTGGAAACATCTAAATGGCTCTGGTGAAATTCTAAAATGTACAGGACAGATATAAAGATATTTAAACAGGAACGGGAGGTTTGTTGAAAACATATACTTTAGAGGTTCTCACTGGTTATTTCCAACAGGTTGGAGATTGATATCCACATAAAATACTATGCTTTTGTACACTTGGAAGGGTAATGCATTTGCCTTGACTGAAAGTTACTCAGGGTCAATTCCTTCTTGTTTTTAAATGTCCAAAACAAAGAAAAGCAACCGTTTTGAATAAACCTCAAAAATAAATAAAGGCTCACCTGTTGGTTTATTCCAGTGTACACGTTATACATACGCACCTGCCACTTTGTTAGGGCGTGGCATGGTTTATGGTGTCAGACAGACTGGTCTGAGTAGTTTAGAAACTGTTGAATATTTAATGGTTTGTGGAAATATCCAATGAGTGGCAGTTCTTTGAGAAAAATGCCTTGCTGATGCCAGATGTCTGAGGAAAATGTCTGCTTTGAGCTGATATGAAGCTCAACAGTAACTGAAATAATCACTAGTTACCACCAAAGTTTACAGAAAAGCGTACTGGAAAATGTAAATCTCAATTTCAGCTGTGAGATTTAAATAGTAAGTTCATAATTTGGCGTAAACAGCATGACAGCATGGGTCCATTCTGCCTTGTGTCATTTGTTCAGGTGGTTGTTGTTGTGATGCATCGGGGGTATTTTCATGGTACATCTTGGGCCCCTTTACTTACTTCATAACCACGCTGATGGCTCCTTCCAGCAGGACAACACACCAGGTCACAAAGCTTAAGTCAAACTGGTTTCTTGAACATGACGATGAGTTCACTGTACTCAAACAGCCTCCATGCTCACCAGATCTCGATGAAACAGAGCGCTGTAGGGATGCGATGGAACGGGAGATTCACATCAGAGATTGCAGCTGTCAAATCTGCAGGAACAGTGTGATGGTGGTTGAATCTATGCCACGAAGAATCAAAGCAATCCAGAGAGTAAAGTAAAAATGGGGTCCAACCCAGAGCTAGCAGGGTGTACGTAACAGTAAAATCAGATGTAAAATTAATTTTATAAAATGGTTTTACTGAGATAATTTTGTACAAATGCAATGACGCAAACACAAACTATTTTTATTTAACTATATATTGATTAAAGACATAATCAGCTGTAATTTTACAGTATAGTTAATGTAAATTTCCACCTTTTAAGTGTAATAACTCAAACAGTTTTATTTATAGGCTGTATTTCACCTCATAAACACAAATATTATTTCCACAGATTTAATAGAGAGAATAGTTTGGCCAGTTCACTGCACTCAACTGTAAGTAGAATCTAAATAAATACAGGGTCACTTTCTCTCCAAAAACGAGGTCATGTGGTTTCAGCAGATGCCAACAGACTTAATAAACTGATCCGTAAAGCCAGCAATGTTGTGGGGATGGAGCTGGACTCCCTCAAGGTGGTGTCGGAGAGGCGGATGCTGTCCAAGATAAAGACAATGTTGGATAACACCTCCCACCCACTCCATGACATGTTGGTCAGTCACAGGAGCTCGTTCAGTGAGAGACTGAGATTACCGAAAAGCACCACTGAACGACACAGGAAATCATTCCTGCCTGTGGCCATCTCCCTGTACAACGCATCCACTTAACACACTGTTTGCTGCTACAACTACACATGTTTCTTTTCCAAATATTTATTTATAAGTGACTTATGTATGTATGTATGTATGTATGTATGTATGTATGTATGTATGTATATATATGTATATATTGTACTATTCTTAGTTAGCGTATTGTCTGTCTTGTCTTAATGTTGGTTTAAAATGGAGCACTGTAACAAAAAATAATTTCCCCCAGGGATCAATAAAGTATTCTGATTCTGATTCTGATTCTGATTTTCCGTTCTGCAGTAGTGTCAACAATATTCCAACCAGGGACATAAACCTTACTGACCACTGGGGGGAGACATACACCTTCCCTGGTGCTGAAACGATGACATCATGAAGCCAACAGCCATTTTAAGCTGTTAGGCTGGAGAAGTAGAAATAATAAACACATTATGATCACTTCATCGCCTGCCAAAAGAAAGATTTATCTGCCTACCGCCAACACAGACATTCATCTGTTTTTAATAACAACATTCAAAGAGTGCAGCTTATCAAAAAAAGCTTCCTAATGGGCTGATGTTTATCTGATAATACATTAATACACAACAGAGATTTTCAGTAATTGATAGTTCTCAAACATTAGGTTACAATTCATGATTTATGGACTCAAAATGATTCATTGACGCCTAGCAGAAACCACGGCAGAAAAACGAAAGACAAATTTATTCTTCCTGATCTTTATGCTCGTCATACTTTCCGTAGTGACAGTCAGGCCAGTTTTCGCTACAATCCAGGAAGAGTGGCGTCCACTAATGGCTAGAAAATATTGGACAAAGCTCTTTAAAACCACAGGCGCTTCTCTGACGCGGTGTATGCTTTACCATATTGTGCTAACCACCCAGGATTGAAATTTGAGTCTCATGGCCTCATTCTACCCCCTCATAAACAGCGTGTCACATGGGAAGTGCAAGTATTGATTGTGTTACGTGTGGCTGTGATTAAGATTGCAACAACATATACCATGTAGGCAACTTTGGGATTTTAGCATAATAGAGAAGGTGGTGTCCTCGGGGGGAGAGGAGCAGCTGAGCAGGAGGGGTTTCCATCTCTTTCCAAAGAGAGAGAGACCCATTACGCCTCTTCTCCATTTCCTCTCTCAGGGGCAGAAACCAAATGGACACATTAATAACAGTTCGCATGTCTGAGGGAGCTAATGGCGCCTTGAGTGCTGATTAAGGCTGGGAAGAATTGGGTGCGGAGAAAGAGTATTCGTTTCACTCCCTTTAGTGACTGTTACGGTGCGTAAACTGAATCCAGCATTCAGGTTGCGCATTTTTGTTTCTTTTTAAGGTAAACTACTTTAAATGAGCTGCTGGTGTGCCGCTGTTTCGCGAGTGAACACGTTTCTGACCTCTCTACTTACATTTCTTTGTGTGAGAGCGTTTAGACTGGGTGGATCTAACTAAAAATAACCCCAACCCAAAACCCACAGTGCCAGTTTGGCCAGTTTGAGGAGCTACCACACAAAGATCACACGTCAGTCATCCCAGAGCATATTTAGTTACTAGTTTCAAAGACTTACATGAATGTGCAAAGTCAGGTTGAAATATAAATATAAACTCACAATATATAGACAGATATAACAGTGACATAAATAAGGCACAATGCATCAACTTGGCACAAGTTTTCAAATGCATGAAAGTGCTGTCAAATATATTTCCATCAAAGTGTGGGGATCGCTGCTGTCCAGTGCGCCGGAAACTTGTTTTTAGCCTGAAGACAAATGGTGGAGTTTTCTTTCTGTCATGGGAGTAGTCAGATGTGCTCCTGGTTTTTGCCGGATTTGGATGTAAAGCACAAAACCTCAGTGAGTTCCAGAGAACCACAGAGTCAGCTCAGTTTGACCTGCTCGTGCGATCAGCTGGAAAGTGATCAGAAGCTCACCCAGACACGACTCAGTCCAGTTTCACTCACACTGTAGTTACAGGATGTCATGTTTGGGTAAGTTGAGCTCCTCCTCAGACACAGTCAGGTCCCCCATGTACCAGAATATCCAGAAGATCAGACTCAGGAAGATCAGCAAAGGTCCAGATATCACAAAAAAGTCCCAGAAGCTCAACGGGGCGAAGATCCCGATGAAGAAGAGGATCAGGCCGGCGATGTCAAAAATCAAAGCCAGCGCCAGGAATGTGCTGCTGCACTTATTTGGCTCCATAGCCGGGCCGGATGAGACGGGCAGATGGACGTTGTCTGAAGGCCTGATGAGACTGAAAAGTCTGTGCTTCCTGTCTTGGGGAACATTCTTTTTTTTATCCAGCACACCTCTACATTTCTTTCATAGCAGAGCTTTGTGGAAAAACTGGTCTAAAAACCAAAACAACGGGTTTTGCTCATTAACAGATCTTTAAAACCCCACAGCACGCCTTCATTCCTCTGAAGGGCTGACTTGTTTTGCACCTTCCACGTGTCATTACTGCGACACCTCAACCCATTGTCTCAAACCAGTGTGACAGATTTATGCACATATATTTCATAATCAGCTGCCACCGAGCTTGTGTTTACACGGTGATAAGCATTCAGTAATTATTCAGGGACCCCGGATCTTTCTGTTCAGCTAATGAAACCAAAGCGATTCGAGGCGTCGCATCTTTTATCAGATCGCTCAGAGCCTCCTCGTCGCTTCAGTCTCACTGACTAGAGATTTATCCCTGGAGATATACTCTAGTTACCTTTTGTATTTGTCTTGGGAGCAGCTCTGCAGGGTGGATACACTGCATTAAAGCATTTCCAACTATTTGATATTTCACGGTTCGTGCAGCTCGACAATAGTGACACGTATTATAAAGTGCAGCCGCAAAGAGGAAATGCACGTAATGGAAACTTCTCTGAGTACCTTGTTTGACCAGTCATGCTGCCACTATTTGTCTTTTTGTCTCCGGCTTTGACTCGCTGTCCTCTCTACTGTTAGAGGAAGTGTGCACAGCGGAGACGGATTCAGCTTTATTTACTGTAACGCCGCGGCTCTGATTAAAGCGAGCTGAGCTGTCAGTCACACTGACTCTGTTTGTCAGAAGCCATTTCAGTGCTTGATCAACTGAACCCTGCAGAGGCCGCGTTTGCATAAGGTGTGCCGTCAGTGGAACTTGAACCTCCGGATCAAACAGAGGCTGCTGCTCCCAAACATATCTATAAATATAAACGTACAATCAGAAATGTACTCTCCCAAACAAATCCATATCATATCTGCGTATGGAAAATGCTATAAAGTAAAGTTATGCCTTGTCTGGCTTTGCTTTGCCATCACCGTTCTGCTGAGTCAAACCAGTCTGACCAGTGTTTGTTTTGAACTGACAGCAAAGCAAACAGCAAACATGACCTATCTTTACTGTGTCTAGTTATCAGTGGAAAAGTGGAAAAAATGAAGTAATGGAAGGCTATCAATAATCAGTCCTTTCACCTTGTAATTGTAGCTGTGGCTCAGAGGTATATCTGCGCATTCTCTGCTTATCCAGCTTATATTAAATCTACAATCAGGTACAGAAAAAATACAAATAATATAAAGTCTGATTTTCGTAGACTCTAAATCTGTAACAATTGTTAAAATGAATGTTAATGTTCATTTTTTTATACAAGCAAAAATAAATAAATAAACATTGAGCATCCAGAATTGTATTTCTAGCTGCAAGGCTGTCCGTCTGCTCAGGGCCCCTGATGTCCTCACTGTTTCCCCCAATTCTTTCCTTTTTATTGCACAATTTTATATATTAAATTTGCAACACAAGCAGAAAATAAGCTCCAATAGATAAAAGCCTCAACAAAATGGGAGAGAGTGGGTCACAATAGGTGATTCATAAAAAGAGTTACTGCAAACTATTAGTTGGAAGACTCTAAAGAGTCCGGGGCCAGTGAGGTTCTGGGGCCTGAAGCAGCTACAGCACAACAGGTCGTGTTTTATCTTCTATAGATCCACCGTTCCTAATCATTCCTTTTAAAAGTTTTCTGGAAAGAACAAAGAAAGTTCTGCTTTAACACATTTTCAAGTTAAAGTGCCCCGCTGTGCTGCGACTGAAAAGGACTCACAATTCATTTTGAATTGATTCGCTGAGAATGCCTCGAGTGAACTCTCTTTCTTATTTCCCTGCAAATGGTTGCGAATTCTTTCCAGGAAATGTACAAAGTCATTAATATGAAATTGCAGACCAGAAAAGCAAAGTATAAGCTCAGTGAGAAAGAACAGAGTATAAAGGGCCTTGTGCCTCAGTATTTCTAACATTGTGATTTACAGCCTATTTAAACATGTTTGACAGAACAGGTCCAGACATAATGCCCATCTAGGTTTGACTGAGAAGCCTGGAAAATATAACTTGCAGTAGTATCATCCCTCTTTCTCTGCATACTGTACAGAAGGCTCCAGAAAGAGGCACAATAAAGCGGCCAGATGGAGGTACTCATCATGACATCAGGTCGTGTCATTTTTGCCCATTTTGCTCTCCACGTCAGGGATGTCCGATGAGGTATCGTAGCCTTCGTTGGAGTAGGCGGTGGATCTGCCCCACGTCACCCTGCTGGCTTTGTGTGGAGAGGATCCCCCATGGCTGCTCTCCTCATCCTCCACGCACTTCATGCTTTCCTCCCCTCCCTTCAGCTTCATGGTTAACCTCTCGGATAGTTTCCTGGCCAGCTGCACGATGCTGTTCCTCTTCTTACAGCCGTCATCCACCGACACCTGGACGTTGCCCACGTACCACATGAGCCAGCAGGCCAGGCTGATGAAAATGATCAGGGAGCCGGTGTAGATCAAGAAGTCGCCATAAAAGAGTCCGTTGATGCGCAAGTTGGCGAAGATCCCGATTAAAAGCAGGATCACGCCGAGCACGTCAAACACGACGGCGATGAGAAACATAAGAAAGCAGTTTCCGATGCACTTGATCGCATCCATCCTAGACAGATCACAGCCGCTTCAAGCTTGTATAACGGCAAGCTGCTTCATCCTTTATACCTGAGCCGAGGCTGCGCACCTGTGGAGAGAGACGCCCCGCCTTAAAGTAGAAATAAACAATGTGTTCACGCAGGTGCATTCCGTGTACACACAAAACAAACACACACGTATGCACACTTCCTTTTTGCTCGTTTTTCACACTGAAAAGTCAAACATCCTGAATTCTCCAGTTCACAACAACAACAGTCATTTCAGGGAACTTTTCACTGTAGGCGCGCTGTGAAATATTAGAAAGACCCCTTATGAGGAAGCGCTCAGCCAGGTGGAGCAGACATCTGCCACGTGGTGAGGGGACAGAGGAAGCAGATACAGCAGGCAGGTTTCGTTTTTGATATTTATTGATATTTAATAAAGGATTCAAAATTGTAGTTAGAGTCCAGAATCTCGCAGGCTGGTCTGGGCAATGCAAATAATGCAGGACTCACAAGACTCCTTAGCATAATATTTGGCTGTCAAATTATACAGATGTATGCATCGTGTATGTTGTGAATATCAGGAAGAAGCAGGTGTATTTATTTGTTGTGCTGATGTTGGATTAGAACTTCTTCGGGTGTTTTTTTCATTCAAGTTAAAGTTAAGTAGTGTTGTGATCAGAACTTGAGTAGTGGAACTTGTGGCGCCCCAAACACTGCAGTTACATGAACACTGACAGACGTGGTCGTAACTGAGTAACGACAGCTAAATAAATAAAAACCTGAAACCGCTTCTTCACAAAAATCAAAATGTAAAAGCATCATAACTGAAATAATGATTAAAACACTGTCACCTTTGATTTTCAGCTAAACTATTACATTTGATTTGAGTCTTTGCACTTAACTTGCAGGAGTCTTCTGCATTATATTTAAAAAATAAAGGATGAACAACTCCTCAACACAAAGGTCAAAAGCATTAATAATAAAATATAATCAAAAAATTTAACAAGCTTCAAAGACTAAAGTTCAAGTTATAACGGCACTAATTGAAAAGACTTTGCATATACAGTGCTTCTGACATTATGAATGCATCCTACTGGCCTGTGAATAATGATTATTTTCAGCATGAATTAATCCGTTTGTTTCTATAAAAGGGTGAAATATTCAAAAAGCTATTTTGTTGTCTAAAACCAAAAGATTTGTATTGTTATATCCAAGGCAAATGTGAAGACCATGAACTTTGGATTAAAAAATTATTGTAATAATCTTTTTATTGCAAATAAAACTCTGATTACATCAGAGGATCATTTCTAAATGTCTATAAATCTTAAATATAATAAATATATCTCAATATAAACCTGTAGCAACACACCAATAACCACTTCACTGCTTCACTGTTATTTTATACATTTAGACTTGATTTATGTTGATGACTGAAGGTGCAGTAATCACTACTGCAGTAACTTCAACTTGTGTAAATCAGTATTTCTTTAGTTCAACATTTATTTTTAGATGTCATATGTTGTATATGTTCCTGGTCTTGTGTGTTACCTGGCAACCTGTATGACAAAATGTATAAATAATTGCTCAAAGATTAATTCACAAGCAGACTGACACATGAAAACATTGGATCAATAATTACAGATATTGCATTGTTTCAAATTCAACACACAGAGTAGAAGTATCGGTATTGAAATAGAAATAATCCTGATTAAATAAAGCAAAGATTGCAAACTTAAATGTCTTTGCTAATTAAATATTCAGAGTTTCTCTAACATTTTCATCTTCTGATTATTTGACATCTGCTGTGGTCGTTATATTAAATAAAAATATTTAAGCTGAGCAGGCATTAGAATTTAATGTAATGATACATATAAATTAAATACTTTAATTCTGAACAAATTTGAGTGAGTTACCAGATATTTGCACACGTGTCTCTATCTAATATTTCCTCTTCCATTACCTCTGGCTTTGCTCTCGTTAGAAACCTGCCTCATGGCTGCAAAACACTTTATTGTGTTCGCTCAGCTTGTGTCTGACTCTCTGTGGTGAACAATGCTGCGCTGGAAGGGTTCACACAGGTCTTTGGAGCTTTTTCCTCTGAAGCTGCCTGCCGTCATCACAAATGAGAGCTCAGTCGGTGAACCAACACAGTAAACCAAACAAAGGAGTTAAAGAGGCTAAAATGCTTCTGGGAGCCGAGGGGAACCGTGGAGTTTGGTGATAATCGTTGTTCATTCATTACAAAGAGTGATTCCTTTCTGTAGCAGTCATACGATTCTTTGCAAATATACAAATATTGATTATCGTTACTTTAAATATGATCTGCACTGCTAGCCCAAAGAGTGCATTTTCAGTGGATAGAAGGAATTAATATTTAATGCACATTACAGTGGAATCTGGCTGTGAAGGGGTTACTTTAAATTGGCTGCTACCTAATATTGAAATCTTATGTAAATGTGCTTTCAGGTCACACCAGTCAAATCATCACTCTTTACATAATTCAAGGATGAATACATTTAGATTCAAAGCATCCTTCCTTGTGGTTCTTTCAACAAACACTCACAGCCACACGCAGCTGGACACAGTAAAACACAAAGTGACAATAAGAAGATGTCGTGACTTCGACTGACACGGTCAGTCTTTGCATAATTTTTATTTTATTCTTTGCAAATATTCATAAGGACACTTTACTGCCTTGTATCTTCTTGCTAAATTGTTTGTGCAGGTATAAATAATTGCATTTTCTGCAGCGCATTCCTGTCCATGCGCTCTCATCCTATTTTCAACAGCCGCTGTTATTAATGAAATTACATCATGCACACTAGAAACTTCAATAGTGTCGTCAATCCAGAGAGATAAACATAATTGTTGTCAAACAGTCTTCTATTAATCATTTTCCACAGAGCTGAAAATATTAACCTCAGTTCAGAGTGTTCTCCACGTTTCTCCTGAAATTACATCCAAACATAGTTGTGCTGAAAAACATCACAGCCCTCACAGGTTAAACACCGGAGGCCTGTAATAACTCAGGGGCTTCTTCATTTTCGACCGCTTCCTGTTCTCTTTGGTAATAGGAATCAGGACCACGCCCACCACAAAAACCATCAATCCAATGGACAGCAGGGCTGGTCCCAGGATGTTGGTGACTTTCCGGCAGTGGCCAGCGAAGTAAAGGCCGCTGATGATGATGCCACATGCCAGGAAGCTGCCCCCGGTAGACATGAGGTGGATGGGGAACCAAAAGACTTCAGACTTCTTGGGGGAATTCTCCGTAGTCCAAACTGACTCGGTGCGGGACAGGCTGAACACGGTGCTCTCCGTGTGGCTCGGGGGCGTGAGCTGGTCCCTGGACTGGGACAGCGTGCACTCCCCCAGGGGGATGTTCTCTGGGCTCCCTGGCATGACTTCCTGGCTGACTGTATGGAAGCAATGTGGAATAAAAATCAATCTGGAAGGGAGGATGTGTCTTTTTCCTATACACGAACGTTACTAAGGATATTGTAGAACATTTACAAGATACTGCAATAAGCAAAACACTCTGTGTGTCACAACAAATCCACAAAAGTACAATGAGGACGTTTATGCTGCAATCAGAAATTCTAAAGAAAATACAAACAGCTTCTTTGCCCACTGGAAACGAGTCCACACCCAGGAAAGGAGCAAACAAGTCAACAAACACCTACCTTCGAATTCTGGATCAAATCTCTTAGTCTGTATTTTTGAAGAACTGACAATAAGTTACAGTGAAAAATCACAAATCCTGAAGGAGAAGCCGACAAAATCTCTGCCCACCGTCTGACCAGAGAACCCAGTAAAATACAGCCATACAGATTTAGCAAACATCTACCCACCCTCCTACATTATCTCCACCTACTCAAGAGAACCCTGTGACCACCATCCCCTTACCATCTTCTACCATCGCAGGCGGTTTGTCCTGATATTACATGCAGAGCGAGGTGCTTGGCTTTCTTTCCCCAGAGGATATCCATAGACTCCCCCCAAACCACTCAGACTCACGGCTCCATTGGGCTCTAAAACGATTTCACAAAAACTTCAATAAACAGCTCCAGTACAGCCTTTTTTTTTGTTTTTTCAGAAAAAAAAGCCTCAAATTTTCCAGGACAGGACAATGAGAGGAAAATATCTGCCTTACTAGCCTGAACTCTTTCCATACAAAGAAGAGTAGGGGCAGGAAATGGCTCTCTGTTATAGGCAGATTGATGCAGCAAGCTTTCCAATACGGACGGTTATGTTGGTACAGTATTGATCTCTAAGTACCCTGGAGCAATTATCTGCAAGTTGTTCACTGGTCATGAGATCTGTGTAGTAAAATTAACCCTGTGAAAGTAAAGGAAATCGTTTAGAAATTTGGTCAAATTTGGGATTTTCCTTTGTCGTCTTCTTATTGAGCTTCTGAGATTTCGCACCTCGGGTGTGTAGGGGACCACAGCGTCAGAGGGGTGTCGCTGCAATCTGATGCTGCTGCTTCCATTAAACCGGCCTGATATTACATTTGTGTCTGCTTCGCTTCGTGCGCTCTTTTGGAAAGACAAGTGCCACTATGTGGCCATTGATCTGAACACGAGCTCACACATTAACACAATTACGCTCGATGGAGAGCTCCTCAGCTATGAAGACGGCTCTTCGGGGCTGTTTCTACTTAGCAAAGGCTGCACCTACTCCCTGGTTTCATTAGATTACTGCTGTCCTCTCTTTAAAATGCACCATCATGTGGCGCTGATACATGAAGCTTGTCTATACTTGCAATGAGCAGCATGATCCAGCAGAGGGCAGCGCTGCCATGTGGCTTAGAATTGGACTTCGGGCTTGCTGTGTCATTAACTTTTAGTGAAATTTTAAACAGTACGAGCTGTTAATTGATCAGCTAATTCAATGTTTTACTAATTAACTTAGTTTGTTCTTTTACTTTGCACTGACATATGAGGAATTAATTGCCCGTTCCATGTAGTGCTTGTGATCATGACGTGCCTAATTCTCTTAAACGGCCCATTTAGATGGGCTTTATCTCATTCATTTGATCAGTCATCTGAGGGCATTTCCACCTGCAGGCCTGCAGACTAGATGTGATGTGAGATTGAGTTAATATATCATTTTAGACAAAAGTTAAAGAACCGTGTCTCATTTGAACGTCTTTTTGAACACAAAGTTTTGTGCACGAGCCAAAAGGTTGGAGGATGTAAAAGGGTCAAAAGATTACCTGATAAAGCTACAAGGATGTGCAGCCCTGATGTGTTTGGATGACTGCACTAATATGCTACAGTATAATATTGTTGTCTGTTTCACAGTTCCTAACTTAGTGGTCTGCCACCCTGAGAATTCAACATGCTGACACTAATTAACCTGTAAACTGATCATAACCACGACGTGGTGGCTCTTTTCCTTCTTGCTGTAATGAGCTAGCATTGGGAGATGAACACAGAAACATACAAATGATTTAGAGCTGGTCTTGTAATGCGTTTGATACTAAGCACTGCAGAATAAAGTTTTAGTGTGGACGTCTGATCCCTACGTTTGAGAAATGTCCGAGCTAAATAGCTGTCCTGGACACCAATCGTTTTGCTTGCTTTTCTAGCATCGTGTTGCTACAGGCTAACTGTAACGATCCAGAGTAGCGTTCCTGGGACCTTCAGTTTATAGATAAATAAATCTGATGGGTAGTTTGATACATAATAATGTTAATCAAGTTAATTTTTCTTGATCATTGGTTGTTTTCTGTGATTTCATGTGCTTGAGTTGCCGGCGGCATGAGGAAGCCTGTCTCACCCGTCTGTGTGACACTCAGGTTAATGTTGGCTATTCCTGGGTGGAACAAACATTAAGAGGAGCTGCGGTTCTGTTCCCTTCAGCTTCATAGGATCCACATGCTCGTGCCCAAAGGAAGAAGGTGGCGCACAGTTACACACAGAAACTGTATCCTCATTACTCATTCGGAGCTGTGAGTTTTTGCTGACAGAAAGAGAGGAATAAGAAGCTGATAATACAATCTGCTTTGTGCAACTGAGTCATCTCAACTGAGTCAGTGTTTTAGGGTTAATCATTTGTTAGACAGCAGCAGGAGTCAGAGGTCCTAAATTTTAATCAAGCTTTAATATTTATGAATTTTTTTTCTCCTTCTCCTTCAATCCAAAGCCAGGAATGGTATGTTGGTGTGCTGAGCCATGAACTTTAGAAGTGAAGCAGCGTGGGTCAGCTCATTGTACAAAGTAACGCCGGTGCTCACAATAAAAACTGAAATTCTTTCTCTACTGGGCCTCCACAGCAGATCCACCATGTTCCAGTACGTGACATTACATTACTCCTGGTTTATGCTCTTTACATCTGCAGTTCCCTTTAAATGAAAGTAAAAAATAATAATAATAGATTAAATAATTAAATTACCTACAGAGCCCTTCACAGACAGATTATTTATCTCAACTGCTGTATAAACTCTCTGCTGCTTGCAGTCTTCATTCGCAGGTTTTAAATTTATTAGCTCTTCCTCGTACAAGATTAAAGACCAGGGCTGACAGCCTTTCAGTCTGCGGCACCAAAACTCTGGAACATACGCCACTTCATCTACGTTTAGCTGACTCTGTGGAGTCCTTCAAAAAGTAGTTGAAAACTTTCCTGTTTAAGCAGGACTTCTGCGGAGATTATTATATATATTTATATCACTGTTTCTATTATGATTTTATTCTATTTTAACATGTTTTCGCTGCGTTTTACTGTGAATCGATTTCATCCCTGTGAGAAACACTATAGAAATAAACTTTCTAAATCCTGGTTTTGTGCAAATACATCCGTTTTTCCCCCCATTGTTGATATTTCACGCTGAAATGATATTATGTGACAGAAAAGCAATGACTGTTGTATGATGGAGTGAAGGAATTGATTTAAATAAGAGTAGCTGTGCAAGATTGTGTAAGACAGGGTGACTCACCGCATTTATAGCATCTTTGAAATGATTTATTATGATTCATTAAGTGATCTGGACAAATTCCAATACACATTAGACCTTTAGGAATATACGATTGGCAGATACATTTAAAGAAATGCTTGGTTTGGGTCAGTTAAAGGAAGGGTAATTGGAAATCAGTACAAAGATGACCTTTATCTGTTGGTGAAATATTTCGGTCCTGATGGGAGTGGATTCTTTCGGGATATGGCCTTCATACTCAGACTGGACAAATACAGTAGGCGACACTCTCCACCGACTTCATCAAAACTCCAAATTAGGGAATATCCCAAAAGATACACCCATCCCATAAAGTTCCACAGAATCAAAAATCTTAAGGCACAATAAAGGTCTTCTTGTGGCCACCAGTGATGGACAGTAACGCATTAAAACGAATGTGTTACTTGTTACTACAAAAAAGTAACAATTACAGTAAGGGATTACTATTGCAAAAAAAGTAATTAGATTACTGTTACTTTCCTGTAAGCACGCTGCGTTACTGCGTTATTGGACTGTGATTTTGTTTGTGAGAGCGTCTCATGGCGATGATGTACAAGCACGCGGCGTCCGTGGCAGCGACAGACGTGTGCAGATCAACAATGAATAATATGGAGTGATGGAGAGAGTACGACCATGTAGCGTTTAAAGCTCAGACATACTTAAATTACTTTAATGTTTTTGTCACTTTTTACAGAATCAAACTTAGTGTCAGCTGTTCACTCTGCGTTGGAAGAAACGTCTTTCTACAGCAAAAAAAATAAACTTCAAATCTGAGCACCGAGCGCGCTGCCACGGGAATGTGACATTCACAGGGAAACCCCCGGATCCTCCCACTGACATGACCGCTGTGGGCAAACCTCCACCTGCCCCACTCCTGCTGAACAGGTGACAATAGATTTAAGCGCGACAGGACTCAGAGCTGCTGAATCTTTGATTTTATTTATTTTCTGCTGTGTTTCACTTGCATCTATTTGAAAGAGTGAGTGTAAACACATAACATTATTTTATTTTATATACTGGAATATGTCAGAAATAGGTTTAAATGTTAAACACATTTATTCCGGTTACAGACTGTTGCATTTAATTTAATTTTTGCTGATGCAATGCGCATAAAGTTAAAAGATTAAAACCAATAAAACAAGTTTTAAAAAAAGAGACTTTTGCATTTGATTACATTTTATATGATGGATTATACAGAAAAACTAGAAGTCTATTGTTTTATTACGTATTCAGATTGTGTATCATGTTTTTGAAAAGCAACTAAATAATAAAGTAACTAACTACTTTTGAAAATAAGTAATCAGTAAAGTAACAGGATTGCTTTCTTGGAGAAGTAATCAGTAATTAGTAACTAACTACTTTTTTCAAGTAACTTGACCAACACTGGTGGCCTGCAAGGCAACCAAACCTCAAGTCCTGTAAGAAGCCCAACAACAATGCACATGAGTGATTTTAAGGCTACGTCCACACGTACACGGGTATTTTTGAAAACTGAGATTTTCCAAAAATAATCCCGTCTACACGTAAACGCAAAAATGAAGGAAAACGCTGCTAGGAACATGCCAAAGCAACAGGTGGCGATATATTCCTAACCATGTAGAAATGTTGGCCAATCAGAAGTCTAGAAGCCTCGTGGAAAATAGTAAACAAAGATGGGGCATAGAAGCAGAACCGAGTCGTATGTGTGGAGGGACAGTAACTGTGTGTATATGTAAGCATTTAAACACTGCAGAGAGTACAAGTAACAGTAACAGTATTTTGTCATTTCACCGAAACAATAACGTGGCGCACAGTGTGACGTCAAAAAAGGCGCACACCTTTGACGCGGCGTTTTCTCCTTTTAGTTCGTCCACACGTAAACGCAAAAACTGAGTTTTCGAAAATATCCACCCTGGCAGGCGTTTTTAAAAATCTCCGTTTTCAGTGACCGACAACGCCGTTTACATGTAGAGAAAAGGTGCAAACGCACAGAAAAAAATAAAAATTTTCAAAAATACCCGGGTACATGTGGACGTAGCTTAAATGTACTTTATGTCAAAACACTACAGCTGGATAGAGTAAAAATATTTCCTCTGAGACATCAGGATTAATCTCTAACAGTTGATTACTTGCTGGGCTTGAATTTCACTGTATTATTGCACATAATTTAACTGATTTTTGCAAATGTAGTACTCACAATAATACTACTACTAATGCTATGGCAATCCCACTGAAGTTGATGTTAAGACCACAAATCTTCATGATCCTCTCGATTGGTCTAACATTACTAAGGTTAACTGGCTCAGAATCTGTGGCCCGGTCTTACGAAGGTGACATGAGCTGCAGTTGACTGTGCTGAGGCGCCGATGCAGGTCAAGGATACGCCAAGAACACATAAGATGAAGAGAAACAGCCACCAAAAGACCGAGCAGAACGTAGAGCGATGGAGTTTAAGGTGAACGATAAAACACGATCTGAGGTAAGAATGGGACAATGCCAAACCTGTAGTTAAAATCACAAGTTGTATGAATCCCCTAAAGGGTGAATTCCCCAATTCTGTAATAAACATGTACATCCAATGAACTTAAGGTTTGAATTTGGGCTTTTTTCTTGTAATTAGAAGCTTATTTAACAACTGTTTTATCCCTAAAATATGATCAAACGCTTTTTTTCCAGGCTTTTGGCAGCATTTTCTAATGAATGCATGAAAAACCCTTCTGAAAAACAAACAAACAACCAACAACAACAACAACAACAACAACAACAACAACAACATTGTCCAAGTTAAACCTGAACTGAACTGTTATGTTTCAACTGTCACTAATCTGTGGGGCTCAGCAAAGACGCGTCCCAAGACTGGACCATCTATTCTCCAGCCACATGTATTTCGTGGGACCCACGTGTCCTGTCACGTCACTTCATATTCCCTCACTGTGTGAAAAATAACTGCTTTGCTCAGTTCGGAGCAGTTTCCTGGTTCTTGTGGATTTTGTTTTCTTTGAGATATTTTTCATCATATTTCGCTGTAGTCTGCATAGCTGGTGACCTTGTAAAGATTTCCATTGGGTACAGTGTAGGCAGTAAAAGACGAGATGGGTTAACCTACACTTGACCCGTGACGAGAGCCTTCTCTGCTTTCTTCTTAGCCATTGGATAAAAGACAGACTTAGATTTGCAGTGTTCAGTTTCAAAACTAGAGCCAATTAAACTGGAACGTTGTCTCAGTATGTGGTCCAATCAACAAGGGATGCAAACGCTGTGCAGTCCCACATAAAGCGTGATGCCTGGTCTCCCTGCTTGGAGGTGTTGAGACTCTTTATGTCAGCTTTTCCTTTAGATCCACTGTTGTTGTGTTTTTTTTTAAAATAACACTGAAATGTAAAATAAAATTACGTGCAATTTCAAAATATAATTCCAGGTTTCCAAGACGTGCGGTCAAAGAGAGACTTCTCATATCACAGGCAGATTATGTGACTTAGTAGTGTTGAAAAGTTAAAAGTTGAGCCAGTATACTGGTAAACCAACATACAGGTATCAGTCTAATCCTGTTTGATAATACAAACAGAGAGCATTGCCAGGGATTAGAGCTAATAAGCTTCGTCTTGAGTCAGCATGCTGAGTTTGTTGGTTTGGCAGGAGCTTTAGGATGGGATTCAAATGAACTGTGGACTTTGAGGTGCAGCGCGCACGCCCCCCGGTTAAAGCCACCAGAACTAAGATGCTCTAACAACTCCAACCCTTGCGGTTTTTTAAGGCTGTGGATTAAACAGAAATACTTTTTGGCCAATGAAGCCACGCACAGAGCCTCGTTAACTCCAGAGCAAATATCAATAAAACTGTGCAGATATTCATTCCTCTGCAGACAAATTACATTTTAGGTACTACATCACTGATTTATTGACACATGGAGCCCTTTTCTTTGCACAGGTCACCTTGGAAAACTAATTAATCTGCTTTGCATATTTACAGATTTTTGTAGAGTAATCCCAGAGGTTGAGGCATACAAGCAACTGTAGCATAAAGGCTCTTTCACATTTGCAAATGCATGAGGAAATGTGATATTCATTGTTTTTCTGAAAGGTAAACAGCAGCCACTAACACCATGCTACATATCAGTGCTCTGTAATGATAAATGAATTAAGAGGAAATGTAAGCATTTACTTTGTAAAGGATTCCACTCTTTCCCAAACCAACAAATTGTCAGTACATGCTGCTATCCACTGCTACTTATATATGCATATATTACTTATTTGCAGGTAATCAAGAAAAAAAATACTGCTTCAGCATCTGTTATCGAGCATCAGCCAGGGACTTAAACCAGCTGCATGTTGCTGCCATGATGCTATCCATTTGCAGCAGCCTCAACATTGTAGTATTGACTGCTGCTGTACTTGGAGTGCTAATACTAATTAGCTTCATTAGCATGCTGCATCCATCAACGTGTATGGATGCAACGCACAGATAGCACTTCTTAGTAGCTTTGTGAAAGTAACATACAAACATGAGCCTCGAATTCTGTGCAGCAAAACTGGGATTATCTGAATAGTAAACTGTATTTCTTTGTCAGACAGTCAATGAAAGGTTTCAAAAGGCACCAACAGCACAAACAGTCAAGGGATCTAGGTCAGTGACTCAAATTAGTTAGGTTTACCTCCACCACGGGCGCAATTATCGATGTTTACTTCAAGCCAGCTTAGATGCTTTGGTAGAAAATTCACCCACCGAAAAACTGTTGATACATCAAAACCAAACAATTTATTCTACCTGTCTGCAAACATGATTATTTCTGTTCCAAATTTGGGTATTTCAACATGGGAGTGTGGGGGAATTTACTCGCTTTTGTAGCAAGCTCCAGGTGGCCATTAGAAGAACTGCGATGTTTAATACTTTGGCGTTGGCTTCATTTTTCAGCCTCAGAGTTTGTTGCTTGAAACATATTAGAATAAAATGTCAGGTTGGTTTGTGCCTGCACCAGTCCACCTTCCTCTTCACACGAACACATCATTTGAGGTCCAGATGGGAGGAATAAACAAGACTGTTCACATTTGATAGAAGTGAGTAAAATAAGAAATGCTTATGAAAACTTTATTGTCCATTTTGATTAATTCAGAAGTGCGTAACTGTTTCTCAGATTGTTTTGGGTTTAATTTGATTGTTGAAGAAGTTAAAGACTTGTTACTCAAATTTTTCATTTATGAGGTTTGTCTTTGTGGTTTGACTGTCGCAGTAGCACTCAGGGAGCCCAACATGCAGCCAGGCATTAATAAAACGCTAACTTATAGACTGAACCCATAAAGTATTTTACAAACAGGTTGCATTTATACCTTTACTTATCTTTTCCACTCTTATTGATTTCTCAGAGCACTCTACAGTACAACCCACATTCACACAGTACTTTTGGAAGAAACCCTGTTTTTTCTTTTTTTATGAAGAGGTGTGGATAGGAAAGAGGAGGGAAAGACGGAATAGAGACCTTGGAAGAGTTTTTCACACCGTATGTCAAAGATCGGCGGTGTTAGGATGAGAGAAAGTGGCAGCCGAGAGTTGAGGAAGAACAGCGATGTATTGCTAAGCCAACAAACTGCACTTAAATTGCACAAAAAAATTAAACAAGGCTCTATTATTTTTGTATTCTTTTTTATAATTCATTTTGTAGTAAGAATATTAGAATAATATTATAAAATATATCAAAATAATTGTACCAAACAGGTAAGACAGATCTCCCTGCACTGGTGCATGTGTATTATAGAAGTGTGAAAGCAGTGTGAATCACAACTAACATGAAATTGTGTGGATTGTTGTAAATACTAACAACAAGTGGATGATCTCACAATTGATTCAAGAGCACAAAACACTGTTCTGTGGAGGCTAAATCCTCTCCACAGAGGTGTAGGGGGATCGGTCTACCTTTTGGGTTATAATAGAATATATTTTGAATTTTTTTTTTTTTTCATAGACCACTCTTTCTGATAGCCCAAAACTTTAAGAGCTTCACAATAACTTATCATGTGGACCAATTAGTCAGATGGGAGTGACTACAGTGGAACCCCAAAGATGACCTACGAGGGAGGGAGGGAGGAGAGGAGCAGAACAGCTGAACAGGAGACTTAAGGGATAGTTTGGATGATCCAGTCGGCCCCTAGGACCGTGCACTAAAGCTTTAATGAAAGAGAACTAAGAGACATCATCCTTATACCTAACTATAACCCAATTGTGACCCTGACACCAAAACCACATTTTAAGTCTCAAAAATGCCTTCAAACTTATGGGGACCAGGATTTTGGTTCCCATAAGTATAGTAAACTTCAAACATTTGGTCCCCACAAAGATATGACAGACAGACACACACACACACACACACACACACACACACACACACACACACACACACACACACACACACACACACACACACACTTTGGGTGTAACTTGGGGTTCATTATCTTGCACAAGAATGCACGTTGGACAATCAGAGATTTTTCAAGCATACCCCTACTTTTCATTTGAGTCACTTTGATGGTATTTATTGAAAAAAAAAGAAGCATGATTCATGCTTCAGGGGAGTGTACAGCTTTGGCTGCAAGCACAGATGCAACCACCCACCTGCTGTTCACATCCTTTGTTCATGAGGGGAGTCAGTCAGACCAAAGTTGGCTTAAAGTGAACGGGGCTAAAACAGCTCGGAAAGCACTGAAGCCCAGCGTTTTGAGCTGTGAATCAAGCAAAGCCTAATAGTACACATTTGGAGCTGGAAATAAGCATAATAGGTTACCTTTAACGACTAAGAAATTCTAGAGAATAAAGGGAACACATACTAACAGGTTTGCTATACACCTTGAAACTGTGAACATCTATTAAATAGGGGAACATTTTATTTACTAGAGTTCACCATCAGGGTGTGATGCAACCTTCACTCTGTGTGTCATTTCTTTAGGAGCAGCCTAATGGTCATGGCCATCTAGTTTATTCATACAGCTCAAATGAAAATAGAGCCCATAACACATTTGATTCCTGCATGCTAGAGAATAGGTATCTGGCCTCCAGTGGTCCTTGGACCTTCATGACGTAAATGGCTTGCACTGTTCTCCCCTGCTGTGGCATGAGATGGAGAAAGGCAAGCAGTGCTAATAGATTCTGTGGGAAAGTGAAAAAGATGTGGACTGTATAAACAGATCAATAGCTCAGCCACGTATCATTTCTGACAGATTTGTTTTCTCAGTCTGATAATTGGAGAAAGAACAAAGCATGCCATGCGCCTGCTGATCTGACTGCGTGTGGTCTCTGGGTTCACAGCTGTTTCAGTTCAAGGTGGAGATGCTGGAAGGTCCTAAAAGGGGCCAGTAATTATACCCGTAAGATTTTTGCAAGACCCTTTGTCATTGGAGAGGATAAATTTAGGTTGACTGTTGTTCCAGAGAGGCTATTGATTGTTATTTAGTGGTTTTCATTATTTTGGTACGTTCTATATTAGAAAGAAAATACTGTCATTCCTTCAACGGCACATTCAGTGAGCAGGTGGACACATTTTTGAGAAAAAAAAAAAGAAAGAAAGAAAAAAAAAGTGCAATTTCTTTCAATTTCTCTCTCACTCTCAAACTCATAATTAAGGCTATTCATGCCAGAATAGAGCAGATCTGCATGAAGTGTTGTAAATCAAAAATCGATATTTGCAATAAGTGAATACCCTGTCCAATCATGGGGTAAAGTGGGCAGTCATTAGACAGTCTCGACCGTTTCATCCTTGGAAACTGTTGGAAACCCCCCCTTTCAGCTAGAGGTTATTTACTATCATCTATCATCTTCTAGCTTCAGCTTGTAACTTCAGTCAGATCTTAAATCTGATCAAAATTAAGTCAGACTAAGAAATCGAGGTGCAGAGAAAGCACAAAATAGGAACAAAGGCACAGTCTGAGGGGATTTAAAGGCAAGCAAGCTGCAAGGCTAAATAGACATATATTTACAATGTAAGTGACTGAATTAAGCTGTCATGAACCAAGTAATTAGGACCCAAAGGCAGACTCAGAAACAGGCCATCGTTAACTCCAAACACACCTTTTAACCTGGCAGTTGAAACAGTCCAAAAATACAAAATTCACAATGCAACAGGCAAAACAAAAGCCAGCGATTACAGTGAACACACAATTGGAGATTAGTAGATGCTGAGACAAAGACTAAAGGAAAGACATCACCATTTATACACTAGAGGGCAATTAAAGGGGAAGTGAACACAGCTGGGTAACGAGTCGCAGGTGATAGTAATCAAAGACAATGAGCAAGGAGGGGGAAGTAAAAGTAAATGTGAAGCACAAAAGAAAAGTGATGATCAAAAGGAAGCAGGAAGTGAGAAGTAATACAAAATCAGGGAAACTCAGCCACATGAAGGAACTTAACAAAGGCGATGAAAGAGAAACACTGAGGGATAAAAGAAGAACTAAGAACGGATAAATAAAAACACTAAGGAGATACACACAGATGAAAATGTAAAGAACTAGCAAACTAAGAATCAAATAACAATTTAAATAACAAGAACTAATCAGAGAAAACAAACTAAACCAAGGCAGCTAAGCTGCTTGGGAGCATTTGCAGGGAAATGGATTGTGTTTTGTATATATATTAATTTTTCCCCATACCTAGGCCACCCAGCCAACCTTCAAAGAAAGCCCATTTCTGCCGCTTGTATCAGCGATCTCACCTTTAGTCCCTGCTCAGAGCTCGTTAGCATATGTAGGGTAGTGACGTAGATCCACCGAAAAATAGACTGCTTCACTTTTGTGCTCAGCTCTCTCGGACTAATACAGCATCAGCGTCACGGCAGATGCTGCCCCAATCCATCTAACTCTCTCACTGAAAACTGTTTTAGTGGGAATTCTGTCCATAAAAATTATGAACAGAATTGATGACAAAGGCAGCCCTGAGTTCAACACCCACTGGGTTCAATGTCCTAAATGTTACTAATGCAATTGTGTTTACAAACAAAATGAGACGTCACCAAAAACATAACAGTCTTTGCAGAGGTCATAATTAGATCTTGAAAGTCAAAATTAAAAATCTAGGATCAGAAACCCAGGACATGACAGAACCCTCTATCTACTGAATCTATTGACAACCTGAACACCATTTCCTCTAAACTAGACGGTGGCTTTAGCTACGAGCACAAAGCAGGAAAGCAAAGCAAGATGGATTCTACTTTACATGCATAAGTTGGCATTTTCTACACTTGCTGAAAGTGTTTTGTCATAGGGGATGGTCTGATTGCTCGAATTTTTTCTCTTATATTTCAGGGTCTCTACCTTGCAATGTAAAGCACCTTGAGGCGACAGTTGTTGTGAATTCGTGCTACATAAAATTGAATTGAATTAAACTGGATTTCATTGTTCACTCACCTGGCTTGGTTTAGCCACTTAGTCAGGATTTGGAAAAGATCATAGTTTGGGTTAAAACACGCCTCCTCACAGCAGCAGCTTGTTGACAGATGACGAGTTAGGGGATTTAGACTCACTAATTCCACATTCCAGTGCACTAGGCCAGAGACACTAAAGGACACGTTATGTGTGTGAATGAAGACAGTTGCTTTTCATGTTTTATTCTATTGTGTACTCTCTTATTCTTATCATCTGATCCTATTCCAGTGTTTTTCTCATTTTTGCTATGTAACTTTGCACTGTCCACTTTCTGCTGTAACAAAACAAATTTCCCACGTGTGGGACTAATAAAGGTGATCTTATCGAAAACATCTTTGAATGACATGTCAGGAATAAGAATAGGCTGCATTCTCACCTGATCTCTCATGAATGTTGCTGGATTTCAGTCGCAAGGCAAAGCAATCGCCACGACCATAATGCAGACTCTTACAATGTTGATATTACATAGCTTTATTTCCTATTCCATACAGCTCTGTGTACTCTGGTTTAAATGGGTATAGTTGTACATCAAAGGCAAAAGGGATTCACAATCATTATCATAACACTGGATAAACCAGCCATTTTCTGGACTCTCCATAAAAACCACGATGTCATTAATGTAACAATGTCTACACATAAAAGGAATCCTAGTGTAATTTTCTACTTTAGTATTTACAGTCATATATATATATATATATATATGTATATATGTGTATATATATGTGTATGTGTGTGTCACGGAAAAGAGGGACCCAGGCGCGGTTCTTGCTCACAGAAACACAGTGCGTTTATTTACAGTGAAACAGACAAGTCCAACAATCCATTCAAAAGTGCAATTTTCCAATCGTGCTCGTCCCTTGCTCCCAGTGCGTTCCGTGTAGTAACTCCCTTAGTGTGTGTGCTCCCCAACTCGCTTCTCCGCTCGCCCCTCCTGGAGGAAGAAGGAAAATCCAGCGTTAGCCACACGCTAGCCGAATAACACACTCACACTGCTCGCACAGACTATACCAGTTCGGAGTAATAATCCCACGTCGACTGTCGCCGTGAGTCCAGGTTAAATACCCCTTTCTAGCCTGGAGGAATGATTATCAACCACTGGTCAGGTAATCAGCTGCAGGTGGGCCGGCAACAGCGAAGAGGGACTCCCAATGACGACAGTTGCCAGGACACGCCTCTCCCACGGCGCGCACTTCCGTAAACAACCCCGAGGGCCAGGGAGGGAGAAGCAAACACATATACAGAAAACATAAACACAAGCAGGGTCGTCCGGAAAGGGCCGTCCAACCGTGACAGTACCCCCCCCCTCTAATGGGAGCCTCCGGGCGACCTGGCAAACTTGTCCGGATGCCGGCGGCGGAATTCTCTCACCATGCGATGATCGAGAATGGCAGACCGCGGCACCCAAGAACGTTCTTCCGGACCGTACCCCTCCCAATCCACCAAAAACTGAAAGCCCCTACCGCGGCGCCGGGCATCCATTATGCGAGTAATGGAATACGCCGGGGCGCCGTCGATAATCCGGGCGGGTGGCGGGGGCCCAGGGGGCGGGCACAAAGGGCTGGTCCGGACGGGCCTAACCTGAGAAACGTGGAAGACGTTATGTACCTTCATAGCAGGCGGAAGGGCCAGCCGGACCGTCACCGGGTTCAGGACCTCCTGGATGGCAAAGGGGCCAAGAGACCGAGGGGCCAGTTTCTTGGACTCAGTCCGAAGAGGGATGTGCTTGCTGGAGAGCCACACCCGCTGGGCGACCTGATAATCCAGAGCAGGAGTGCGGCGGCGATCCGCCAATGCCTTGTTCCGCTCGGCCGTTCTCAGGAGTGCTGCGCGCGTGGCCCGCCAGACCCGACGACAGCGCCTAAGGTGGTGCTGGACCGAGGGAACCGCCAGCTCTCCCTCAGAGATGGAGAGGAGAGGGGGTTGATACCCCAGCGACGCCTCGAAGGGCGAGAGTCCAGTCGCTGATGACGTGCTGGCGTTGTGGGCATACTCCACCCAGGCCAACTGCTCGCTCCAGGTCGCTTGGTTCGATGATGCGACGCAACGCAACATGGCCTCCAGCTCCTGATTGGCCCTTTCGGTCTGACCATTAGTTTGGGGGTGGAACCCGGAGGACAAACTGACCTGAGCTCCCAATTCTGCACAGAACTCCTTCCAAACCCGCGAGGTGAACTGAGGGCCACGGTCGGAAACGATGTCCTGGGGTATGCCGTGGAGCCGAAACACATGCTGCGTCAGTAACTGGGCCGTCTCCAAGGCAGAAGGGAGCTTGGGCAGAGCAATGAAGTGGGCAGCCTTGGAAAAACGGTCAATAATGGTTAGAATGGAGGTGTTACCTGCAGAGGGAGGCAAGCCGGTGACGAAGTCCAGGGCGATGTGCGACCATGGGCGTTTTGGAGTGGGTAACGGTCGCAGGAGGCCAGAAGCAGGCGAGTTGGTGGTTTTGTTCCGTGCGCACACCGGGCATGCCGCAACATAGTTCTGGACATCGAGAACAAGAGAGGGCCACCAAAACAAACGTCGTAGAAAGGAGACAGTGCAATTTTTACCTGGGTGGCACGAAAACTTGGCAGTATGTGCCCAGTGAATGACCTGACTACGCGCTGTGGCCGGAACATATAGTCTCCCTTTCGGGCCCGTGCCAGGGTCGGGCTCCTGTCGCTGGGCGTCCCTGACCACCTTTTCAATCTCCCATGTTAGTGCACCCACAATGCAGGTGGGGGGCAGGATGGGTTTTTCCTTCTCGTCCTCATCGGTCACGGGTGCGAACTGGCGCGACAACGCGTCTGGCTTAGTGTTCCTAGAACCGGGCCTGTAAGTAATGGAGAAGTGAAAACGAGTAAAAAATAAGGCCCACCTGGCTTGTCGGGCGTTGAGGCGCTTGGCTGCCTGGAGATACGCCAGATTTTTGTGGTCCGTCCACACCACGAAAGGCTGCTCAGTGCCCTCCAGCCAATGTCGCCATTCCTCAAGGGCCCACTTGATGGCGAGCAACTCCCGGTCGCCCACGTCGTAATTTCTCTCGGCCTGAGACAACCTGCGGGAGAAGAACGCACAGGGATGCAACTTGCCGTCGATCCGTTGGGAGAGAACCGCCCCCACGCCCGAATCGGACGCGTCCACCTCGACGACGAAAGGCCGGCCGAGGTCCGCCTGGACGAGGACCGGAGCCGAGGAAAACAGGTGCTTGAGCCGATCAAACGCTTGCTGGGCTGCGGAGGACCACTGGAAAGACAACTTAGGAGAAGTTAGGTTGGTTAGAGGAAGGGCTACCTTGCTGAAATCCCTGATAAAGCGGCGGTAGAAATTGGCGAAGCCCAGGAACCTCTGCACCTCCTTGCGGGTCTTGGGAATAGGCCATTCCACTACGGCTTTGACTTTGGCCGGGTCAGCTCGCAAACGCCCCTGTTCCACAATGAAACCCAGAAAAGAAACAGTTTCCACATGGAACTCACATTTCTCCGCTTTCACAAAAAGGCGGTTCTCCAATAGGCGCCGTAGAACCAGACGTACATGGTTGATGTGCTCAGTCTGCGACCTGGAAAAAATCAGAATGTCATCCAGATACACGAAGACAAAATGGTTAATAAAGTCCCTGAGCACATCATTAATCAGGGCCTGGAACACCGCAGGGGCGTTAGTGAGACCGAAGGGCATCACTAAGTATTCGAAGTGCCCCAGGTGGGTGTTGAAAGCCGTCTTCCACTCGTCACCCTTGCGGATGCGAACCAGATGATAGGCACTCCGAAGATCCAGTTTGGTGAACAGGACTGCCCCCTGTAATAGTTCGAATGCCGAGGCCAGCAGGGGGAGTGGATATTTATTCCTAACAGTGATCTTGTTCAGCCCTCGAAAGTCAATGCAGGGACGCAGGCTCTTATCTTTCTTCTTTACAAAGAAGAATCCTGCTGCTAAAGGCGAAGTAGATGGGCGAATAATACCTGCGACCAGAGACTCCGTTATGTAGCATTCCATGGCCTCACGTTCCGGTTTAGACAGACTGTAGAGCAGACTTGCTGGCAGGGGAGCGCCTGGGAGTAGGTCGATTCCACAGTCGTAAGGCCGATGTGGAGGCAAAGACAACGCCTTACTTTTGCTGAATACCTGGCCGAGGTCGTGGTAGTCGGCGGGCACCAAGGAAAGGTCGGGGGGTGAGGAGCTTTTCGCAGAGGCGGTCCCAGGATTGTCCGGGACAGCGGCAAGTAAACATTGTTCATGACACCGCGTGCTCCAGCCAGTTACACACCCTTTGGCCCAGTCGATTTGGGGGTTGTGATGTTGGAGCCAAGGAAATCCCAGTACCAGTGGGGTGTGGGGGGCTTTGAATACCAACAAACTGATTTTCTCAGAGTGATTTCCTGAAATAATGAGTGTAACCTCCTGAGTGCGATGTGTGACGGAGGCTAGATGGCCGCCATTTAAGGCTGAGACCTTCAGGACCTCTGGAAGGGGAAGTAGGGGCAGGCCTAAGATGTTGGCTAACTCCTCGTCTAGGAAATTTTGTTCAGAACCAGAGTCAATGAGTGCGCAGCAGGAGTGAGTGAGGGAGTGAGACATTAATTTAGCAGGGCAGCTGAGGTGAGGGAACACTTTTGTTGTGGCGCCCGCCAGTATCCCCACAATTACTGACGGGCCGACTCTTTTACTCGGTCTGGGCAGGAGTCAACAAAATGTCCTCTTTTTCCACAAAGAAAGCACTCACCAGTCCGTTGTTTGCGCCCCAGTCTAGAGGAGGAAAGCTTGGCTCCGCCGAGCTGCATGGGTTGCTCTTCATCCCCGTGTTGCTCCTCCTCACTTCTCCACATCAGAGTAGGAAGGTCCCTAGATGTACCCGTGCCCCCAGCAGGCCGCCGACCATCCCCGGCTCTTCTGCCGAACTCCCGCATGTGGTCGTCTAAGTTAATACACATATTGATTAGAGCAGACAAAGCTTTAGGCAGTTCCTTGGTTGCTAACTCACGCTTAATATTCTCATTAAGGCTGTTGAGGAAGGCTCCACGCAGTGCTTTCTCCTCCCAGCCCGACTCCTCCGCCAGGATCCAGAACTCCACGGAAAAGTCAGCAACACTCCTCCTACCTTGCTTCAGAGAAAACATGCGATGACCTGCAGCATCCGAGCTAGCGCCTTTATCAAACACACAGCGAAACTTGCTGAGAAAGACGTCATATGACACAGAGGGCTGGGTATTTAAAACTGCCTGAGCCCATTGAAGCGCCCGCCCAGTCATAAGTTGCACCAAATAAGCGATTTTAGCAGAATCAGAGGCAAAGGCACAAGGTTGCTGTCTAAACACAAGAGAGCATTGCGTCAAAAAACCCCGGCTCCTCCCCAACTCGCCGTCAAATTTTTCGGGTGCGGGGAGTGAGTACTCCCGCTGCCGCGGTGGAGGTGAAGGAGGAAGCGGACAGGCTGCCGCGGCTTCCAGCGAAGGGGCGGGCTGCGTTGGAGCCGTATTAGGTGAGGAAATCAACATACCTTTAAGCTCTGTCATGGCTTGCAGAAGCGCGGTTTGTTCCTTTGAAACGTGCTTCAGCATTTCCTCGTGTCGCTCCAAAACCTCCGCTTGGATAGACAGCTGGCGTGAAGCAGAATCCGCTGGGTCCATGGTGGTGGGATTATTCTGTCACGGAAAAGAGGGACCCAGGCGCGGTTCTTGCTCACAGAAACACAGTGCGTTTATTTACAGTGAAACAGACAAGTCCAACAATCCATTCAAAAGTGCAATTTTCCAATCGTGCTCGTCCCTTGCTCCCAGTGCGTTCCGTGTAGTAACTCCCTTAGTGTGTGTGCTCCCCAACTCGCTTCTCCGCTCGCCCCTCCTGGAGGAAGAAGGAAAATCCAGCGTTAGCCACACGCTAGCCGAATAACACACTCACACTGCTCGCACAGACTATACCAGTTCGGAGTAATAATCCCACGTCGACTGTCGCCGTGAGTCCAGGTTAAATACCCCTTTCTAGCCTGGAGGAATGATTATCAACCACTGGTCAGGTAATCAGCTGCAGGTGGGCCGGCAACAGCGAAGAGGGACTCCCAATGACGACAGTCGCCAGGACACGCCTCTCCCACGGCGCGCACTTCCGTAAACAACCCCGAGGGCCAGGGAGGGAGAAGCAAACACATATACAGAAAACATAAACACAAGCAGGGTCGTCCGGAAAGGGCCGTCCAACTGTGACAATTAGAGAGAGAGCGCTGTCTGGGCATACAAACAAGTTGTTTGGCTAGCTGATGCTTTGTCCCAGCAAAGATTCTTATGCACTAAAAACAAGGTGACGACTGTTTAGCTGCTGATGCAAGTTTGTGAAATTAAATTGAATTTTGTGTCTTTGGAAAGCTCAACGAGGCTGGCGGGGTTTGCTCTTTGGTGCAAATGTGCTTTCAAACGAATGTGATAAGGTGAAAAGTTATGTCATGCGTCATATTTTCAGAATCATTGATGATATTTGGTACTGTAGATGATGAGATATTCAAAGTCCTGACAATTTTTCATTGGCGAACATTATTCTGAAATTGTTTGTAGATCCCGTTTTTTCAGTTTAGTGAAACTCTGCTATCTTCTGATAAACTCCGCCTCTCTAAGGTGCTCTTTTTGTACCCAATCATGTTACTGAGCTGTTGCCAGTTATATAATTAGTTGCAAAATGTTCCTCCAGCTGTTCCTTTTTCCTAATATGACTTTTTCTTGCCGCATTCAAACTTTTTTGTGTGTTTCTGGCATCGAATTGAAAAGCTAATATTTTCATGGAATGGTATAGAAGCTTCATAAACTTATGAGTTCTGTTGTCAGGGAAATGTGGCTTTATAGGATTAGCAAATCATTGCATTCTTTCTCTTTTGATTTACATTTTGCACAGTATCTCATTTTCAGAACTGGGTTTATAGATTAATAAAACCTGCAGAGAAATAGTTACCAGATGACAAAGTTTATCAATTAACAGGCATTCCTAATAGCCTCTTTAAAAGAGAAGACGTGACCTGAAGATCTCAGGTCACTTTCAGCACTGATACTGAGAGTCCGCATGAATATGATGCTTCAGGTGAGAAATTAACAGGCCACTGTGGCTTTGCATATTACTGTGAGCCTCAGTGGGTGAAGCACACTGGCCAGAAGAATACGCTCAAAGGGCGATTTTCACACTTGACATGAATAATTTGATATTTTCTAACACGTTATCTCAGAATGAGTCCATGGTGAGTCATGCATTCGTCTCGTTTTGACTTTGAAAAAAGGCACCGGAGGAAGGGCTTGCAGTGTTTTTGATAAAAACAAATCATAGAAACTGTTAAAATTGCTGAAAATAAACCAAAATCCTTGTTCTAGTCCTATGTTTGATGTTGGTCAGATTGATTTCAACATATTTGTTTGTACCCAGGAGGCCACTGGATGATAAAACTCTCCTTCTAAAAATAGCAGTGTCTACGTTTCAATTGAGACTTTTATCCAATTCAGAATCCATACAACTTTCATCAAAGAGCATCAGAAGTGTTGTTTGGAAGACCGGCACCTACACTCAACTGCCAAACATAAAAGCTGTGTTGTATGCACTTCCAGGCCAGCAATTATATAAAAGATTGTGTAGTGTACTTAAGATGAATAACCCTTTAATACAGGCTATATGGTGGCCCCGCTGACATATACCGCCTAAAAAGTGTTTAAGAAGGTTCAAGTATATATTAATCATATTCCTGCTGTTGAAAGGGCTTAAAACAGCCACACTCAAGACTCTCATGGAGGTCACAGTTTTGTTTGAATTAGGTTGAGACTTAGAAAAAAGGGTGTTTCACAGCTTTGTCCTCAGTGATAGTGTGTCGTTAAGAAACTTTAATAAAAGGACAAAAGCCAGCTCCTCAGCAGTTGTAACTTTCCTGCACAAACGTTTATTGCCACAGAAGATAATGTTCAAGGGAATGATGTCATTCTTTTCCCCTGCATTTTCACTCAGTATGTGAAGACGTGCATGCCAAATGTTATCACAGTATCATCAGAAAATTGCATTTTCGCATAAAGTTTCCATTTGGAAACCCATTTCAAATGCTAGTCCTTGTCCTTGCTACTGTTGGCCAGGGAGTAGAGCAGACACGGGCAAGAAAGGGGTTTGATCCCGCTCTGGCTGCATTTCCTCTGTGTGCCCAGAGGAAAACTAAAAGACCTGAAACCACTTTGTACTTTAACGTTCAATTCAAACGTTGTCTTATAACCTGCACGTGAATGTGAAAAGATGTCTGTTTCTCTGTGTTAACCCCGTGACGGCCTGGTGACCTCTTCAGGGTCGACCATGCCCGTCACCCTGTCTCAGCTGGGATGTGTTTCAGCCCCCTGCAACCCTGAATTGGATGAGTGGAAGAAGTTGAATGGAAGAATTAGCATGATACAGGAGGTAGTTAAAACTATTTATAGCATAATAACTGATGAAGACAATAGCAGCCAGAGTAGATGGAGCAGACAGAGAACAAGCACCATCCATGTCCAGTGCCATGAAGACAGAAACTGAGGACGGTGAGGATGGATCTGGACAGTAAGCTATTAATAGGTGTCAGCAGTGTCTGAAAGCATAAACATGAAGGTTTATGGTTGTTTTTCTTTTAAGGACCCTGTAGAGTTTTGTGGGTTTTCTCTGACATTTTATATAAGCTGTTTATAACCCTGTTTCGGGTGGCCAGACATCCACTGTTAAGGAGATTTTAAAGTCAAGGAAATTCTTGATTATATAAAAAATAAATGTGAAAAGGAGGAACAGTGATGCTACCTGGCTGTTTGTGTTTCTGTAATTAAAGGGCATGGCAGCCAGCAGGTGAACCTGTGCTGTGAATATCAAATGTTCCAAGATGTCAAATAAAATCACATCAGGTTTTTGAGTGTGAATGCCCTTTTTGTGAATACCAAGGCTGTCCCTGAACTCATAAGGCTGTCTCGAGAGAAATGCAGGCAGCATGAAAATTATTATTCTTAGTATTTTACACAAAATGTGGAAATTGAACACACTCTGACGCAAGTAAAGTGAGAGGAAAAGAGGGAAACTCCAGCTTATAAGAAGACTCTGAAGTCGCCGACCACTGTCTATTACAGGAAGTCATCCTCGCTTTGGAAGCAATAAAACCCTAATGATGTCAGCCCTGAAACTGAGTTGAAAGCATTCAGCAAAGGTTTCAAACCAAGTAAACCAATATACAGAAAGTTATGACTCTTGCTTCACAGGAGAGAGCCTGACATCTAATTTTCAGATATCAAGAGGGCTTGGCTTCGTGAACCTCGGGAAATAAGAGCAATCTATCCGGGGTCAAAGGGATAAAGGCAGTGCAGAAAGGCCACTACCCCTGCCTGTATTTATGGCTGAGATTTCACAATCAGTAATCCATAATGCAGAGGTTTCCACGGCAACCGAGCTGTAAAGCTGCATAGTGTTTGGTACAGTTTCTCCCGAAGCACAGAGATCACAGGTCACAGCTTAGTCATGTCCCACCTTTGATGGAGAAACCCTCCAGTAGGTGCAGCTGAAGTTCCTTTTAAATGCTAATTCCCCTCTGAGCAGTGGGACCAATCAATCATATTGATCCACATGCCCATCAGGAGCATGGAGACAATCCTGCAGTCGTATAGATTAGTATTTTATGTCCCCTTTTTCCCCTTTTTAGAACCCCAAGATTTTGTGTGGATGCTGAGCAGGCTAACCAAGGCTAATGTTCAATGATACTTTGATGGCCGAGGCCGTACAGATGTTCGAGCTTAATCAAGATAAATGGGAGCATTCTGTTGTGTGCTGAGAAGTCGATATGGCCATCCCGCTGAGTTACCTGGAGAAACTCCCCGTGGAGCTCTAAGGCCTCTCAGACTT
The DNA here is from genome assembly GCF_057381845.1 of Rhamphochromis longiceps. Lineage (NCBI taxonomy): Eukaryota > Metazoa > Chordata > Actinopteri > Cichliformes > Cichlidae > Rhamphochromis > Rhamphochromis longiceps. The sequence goes on along the minus strand of NC_140560.1, from coordinate 35,093,015 downwards.
TAGATTAGTCGGTGGAAACAGTTCAGGACTCTGAAAATAAGCAGCAATTAGCAAGTTTCCCTCCTCACTGCTTGGATTCTGCAATTTCAGCTTCAAGAGACATTTACTGTAGCTTGGTAATTAGAAAATGATTCAACACAGTATATGCCAATATAAACTTAGAAATGTGCAATGTGTACCTACAGGCTTGAATGCCTTTTACAAAAATGTGAATTTTACTTGCAATACAAACCATGCTTCATATTTTTCATCCGTGCATATTAGTCTATTTTTTGGCACAGTAGATTGTAGTTAAATAAACATCCACTACTGTGTGTTTACCAACAAAACATTTGAATGACCTGAATGATCTTTCCTTCTTGTACCATCAAGGACAGTCAGTAAGAGACATCGTATATCACAATTACATCCCGGGAACTGTAACAAGCTTGGAGACCATCTCAATCTGGCGTCTCAGATCTTAATCCAGGACCGGGACTTCCCTCGCCAGCTTCAATCCAAGGCTGCTGAGTTAGAGTGTGTCCATCTGTGGGTTTGAGAGTCTCACAGCAGTGACTCACAACAGTGACTCACAATGGTGCCTGCTGGTAGGAAAGCATGAGATGGGAAGTGCAGGTGATAACTGGCTTGCCTGGTCTGAACATAGTGTAACGCAATCTGTACTTACGCCAAACCTTTAATGCGTGGAAATCAGGACTGTTGACCTTGGGCAGTTCACTAGGTGTCAGTGTCATCAATTTCACCCCGATGTTTAACCCAGAATCACAGTTTCTCTAAAAATAGGTTACAAGAAATCAAATGTATCCCAAATATCTATATCCTGTCAGAAGCTAGTTTCGTAAAGGAGATTGGTAGTAGCTGCTCCACCACAGGAACAATAAGGCTTCCAGCACACAATGGACACCACACTTACTTAACATAAACACATTTATTAGACACAATTTTAAATAATAACCCCCTTTTTTTTTGTAGTGTCTTTCCACTCAGTGTCATAAGAAAAATAAAATAAATAAATAAAAACAAATATGTATCCTTTAAGGTCCTTTGGCCAAAAGAAAATCACCTGAGCTCAGGGAAAAATAAAGCGCATCGTTGGGGCCCTTTGAATTGTTCCTACCGCTCTGTTGGAACGGTGTAGCATCCAATAATAGCATCCAGCAAGCAGCAACGACCATCTATTTGCCAGGACGGTTCGGCAGAGTCATCAGATGAGGACTTCCACAAGGCAGTTCATCCAGTAGGATCCAGGGCACCAAAAGGGCAAACAAACCAGCCTACACACAAGTGTGCAGAAGAATTAACTGAAATGTTCATAAGTCTCAGTACCACTGACTCAGTGTCCATGTCACTAACGGCTTATTTAACAGACTTACCATTATAATAATACAGGTTTGTCAAAATAAAAATATAACAGAACATAAATGCTGTTAACAATGCTTATTAATGCTGTTCTCTTAGGCATAACATAATAACACTGTAACTGACCTCGTGTCGGCCGCCATTTCAGGACATTAGCTAGGCTCACTTAACGGCTAGCTTGCTAACAGTCAGCCAATAACACACGTTATACAATATTTAGCCTCTTTCTTAACAACATGACAGCGGTAGATTTGATACCTCGCTGCAATATAATAAGGCACAAAACATTTCATACGAACATGAGCTGCACGCTAACTCACCAGAGGAGTTCGTGTAATGGCGAATGCTGTCGGACTCAGCTCCGCTTCACGTTTGTAACCGCTACAAGACTTTTTCCTAACAACATATTAAATCATTAGCTTCACATATAAAGGTTTTTAAAACTATTTACAGCAACTCAAATGTCTACTGTACCCGAATTTCCAGCTCGTAGAGGGCACGAGAGCAGCATGCGCCTCATCGGATGAACGGAAGGAAAAACTCTGTAGCTGGACTAGAGAGTGGCTATGCGCACGGCACAGTGGTGCGTTCAGCGACCACAAATAATCAGAAATCCCATACTCAACCAATGATCTGGGTTACACTCTCCCCCTCTAAAGTGCATGAGTCTCTGCATGCACACTTGACTTAACAGGTGTGTGAAGGAAAGTGCTCTGAGAGAATACAATTGCGAAACTCTGACAAAAAGGAACTGAGAGCCAAAATTAAAGGCTCACCTAACTCATCATAAGTTAGTTTACGAGGTTGGCGTCTCTCTCTCCCAGAACGCCGCAACTCTACTGTCTCTGGCTCTGAACTCTGCTCAGCAGTGTCGCTGCTTTCTTGATTCATTTCAACAGGTTCTGTTTGTTCAGGAATGTCAATAACAACCCAACCTGGACCTTCATCAGATGGAATGGGAGATGTGGTCACCTCATTGCTTTCTGAGTGTAACAAAGGCTCAGGTTCAGAAACATGACTGGGTGTTTCTCGTGCGTGTGACTCGTCTTGTGGCTCTGCACGGGGCAACCTAGAATGCACATCCCCAGTGGACAGCTGAGGTGTGATAACCTGCCTTTCAGTCTGGATAAAAGGACCTCTGGTTATTATTTCTGGAACCGCAAAAGCTGGATACACTTCGTCCTCATCACTGTATACCTCATCTTCCTGACCATCAGGGTTATCAGAAGATTGTACTTCTCTTTCGGCTTTGTTCCTTGGTTTCTTCCCTTTAGAGGGCCCATGAGATCTGCTCCCTGCCATTTCTTCCACAGGTAAGAACCCACACGGTAGAAGGAGATCCCTGTGTAAGGTGCGTTTTGGTCCGTCTCCCAACTCGGGTTCCACAACATAGACAGGGCCATCATTGATTCGTTTAACCACAACATGTACTTTCTGTTCCCACCTGTCTGAGATTTTGTGTTTACCTCTGATACTCATGTTCCTAACCAAAACCCTGTCACCTGCACAGAGCTTGGCCACTCTAATCCTCTTGTCAAACCTAACTTTATTCCTTTCTCCGATCTTCTGGGAGTTTTTTGCAGCTAGGGTGTAGCTCTCCTCCAGACGTTGACGAAGGTTGTTCACATACTCTGAATGAGACTTATGGTTGGCATTTTCAGGTTGGATACCTAAGACTAAATCAATGGGTAGTCGGGGTTGTCTGCCAAACATCAGTTCATAAGGAGAGAAACCAGTTGTGTCGTTCCTCGTGCAGTTATACGCATGAACTAAGGGTTTAACAAAGTCCCTCCAGTGAGATTTGTCTTCCTCTTCCAACGTACCCAACATATCAAGAAGCGTCCGGTTAAACCTTTCCACCGGGTTTCCGCGAGGATGATAAGGTGTAGTGCGGATTTTGTCTGCTCCTATCAACGCACATAGCTCTTTGATTGTGTGAGATTCAAAGTCTCTACCCTGATCACTGAGTAGACGACTGGGAAACCCATAATGAACTATGAAGTTCTCCCACAGAGCTTTTGCAATGGTCCTGGACTTCTGATCTTTAGTTGGCACTGCCACAGCAAACTTCGTAAAATGGTCAGTGATAACTAATATGTTCCGGGTGTCTCTGTTGTCTGGCTCAACTGACAAATAGTCCATACAGACGAGTTCAAGCGGGTAAGTTGCTATAATATTTTCAAGAGGCGCTGCCTTCTGAGGCACTGCTTTCCTCCTGACACAGCGTGGACACTGTCTGCACTTCTCTTCTACAGACTTTGTCATCATTGGCCAATAGAATCTGGAACGGGCAAGATGCAGTGCTCGTTCAAAACCAAGATGACCAACTTCATCATGCACTCCACGCAACGCTTTCCCTCTGAACTGTTCAGGTAGGACTAACTGCCATACAGTGTTGTCTCTATTTGTCCATTTCCTGTACAATACTCCATCTCTCATTTCGAGTCTTCTCCACTCCTTGAGAAGGAGCCTAACATCAGGAACTTCAAGGTTTGTTTCTCTGAAGCTGGGCTTTTGAGCTCTTTCAACGAAGGTAATGACACGTGAGACAACCGGGTCATCCCTCTGAGCTTTATACCAGTCAAAGCTTGTCATAGATGGTAATGTGTCTTCTCCAAATACATCCGCAACTGTTGAGGGATCAACAGCAAGAGACTCTACAGCCAAAGGTTGTTCTAGATTTGAACAGTGCTCGATCTTTGACACCACAAGATGGCGTTGACATAAGGCAGATACCACCTCGTGACTCATCTCGTTGCTCACCTCTAGAAGACGGTTTTTCATGTCATCAACTCTCTACCTTTCTTTGATGAAATCCTCATCTTCAAAAGGAGGAGCTTGTGGTCGTCGGGACAGCCCGTCTGCATCGCGATTGGCATGACGGGCCCTGTACTTAACGGTGAACTGATAAGTAGACAGCGCAGCTAACCAGCGATGACCAGCAGCATCTAACTTTGCAGATGTCAGTACATACGTGAGAGGATTGTTATCCGTCACAATGGTGAAGTTAGCGCCATAAAGGTAGCTGTTAAACTTCTCACAAACTGCCCACTTCAAAGCTAGAAATTCAAGCTTGTGAGTGGGATAGTTTCTCTCACTTTTGGAAAGTCCTCTGCTTGCATAAGCCACAGCTCTCAGCTTCCCGTCCTGCTCTTGGTAGAGCGCTGCACCCAAGCCTTCACGACTGGCATCAGTGTGCAGGACATATGGTAGCTGTGGGTTGGCAAAAGCAAGGACAGGTGCCGATGTCAGTCTCTCAATCAAAGTCTTAAACGCATTTTCACATTCAGGTGTCCACTCCTCTCCAAAAGGTAAGTTAATGTTTGATGGTTGTTTGAAATGTTCTCCAAGATACACTTTACCCCTCTTCTTGGGTGAGTAGTAACCAGCCGTGAGACTATTTAAAGGCTTTGCGATCTTTGAGTATCCATCAATGAATCTCCGGTAATAACCGGCAAAGCCTAGGAAACATTTTAACTCTCTCTTGTTTGTAGGACGAGGCCATGTTTTCAAAGCTGAGATCTTATCAGGATCTGTGTGAACTCCTTGGGCATCAACCACATGGCCAAGGTACTTCACCGAGGGCCTAAAGAAATGACATTTTTCTGGGGACAGCTTCAACCCAAAGTCCCTCAACCGGTTCAGCACCCTCATGAGTCTCACCTCATGTTCCTCCAGGGTGTCTGAAAACACAATCAGATCATCCAAAAACACAAGTACCTCACTCAAGTTCAAATCCCCAACACACTTCTCCATCAGTCGTTGAAACGTACTTGGGGCATTTGTAACGCCCTGAGGCAGGCGATTAAACTCATAAAACCCAAGAGGACAGACAAAAGCAGTTTTAGCTTTATCTTCCTCGGCCATCTCAACCTGATAATAGCCTGATTTGAGGTCCATGACCGAGAACCACTTGGCACCACTAAAGGCCGTGAAGGTCTCCTCAATGTTTGGGAGGGCATAAGCATCCCTAATGGTCCGTGCGTTCAACTTGCGGTAATCAACGCACAACCTGATTGAACCATCCTTTTTACGCACAACTACTATTGGAGATGCGTAGGGGCTCTCTGACTCCCTAATAACCCCTGCATTAAGCAGTTCTTTGAGGTGTTGCTTGACAGCTTCTCTGTCACTTGGATGGATGGGCCTCGACCGTTCCTTAAACGGCGTGTCATCGTTCAGCCGAATGTGGTGTTTTACCACAGTGGTGTGACCATAAGACAGATCATCAACCGCAAACACTTCTGAAATAGACTTGAGCTTGGTGGTGATGCGCTCTTTCCATTCTTCAGAGATGGAAAGATTAAACTTAAGCTTCTCGCCATCAAACTTGTCATGAGAAGAAGCATTTGAAACAGGCACCAGGGGTGAAATGTGCTGGGCTACACATACCTGGGCAACTGTACTTCCTGGTTGCAATACAATACTATGCCCACTCAAGTTCTGCAAGACGACTGGAACCTTACTCTTAGCTTTGTAAGGGATGTCTATCAAAGCAGTTTCAAGAAATAAACCACCAGGTAACTTGTCGTGTTCATTCGGTTCAAGGACGAAACTTACGTTAGGAGTGTTCTTTCTCAGCCTAACATCGCCCATTAAACAGCACTTGTGGTTGGCAGGGATGGTGACTGGTACTTTCCCATGCAACCTCACTGGGTGTATGTGGCAATCATCCATTTGTTTAGCCAAGTGCTGGAGAACCAGTGCTACATCTCTGGAACACAGTCTGTGAAGGAAATCTGGACCGTCACGTTCAGATAACTTATCATGGAGTCTTAACAGTGCATTGGTACCAATCAAAACTGGTATTCTGCTGTTAAAATGGCACTCAGGCACAACAAGAGCCAAAACAACCAACTCTTCCTCTTTGCCTGTAATGTTGTGAGGAAAAGTGATGTGGGTCTCAACATAACCAAGGTAGGGAACGTGCTGTCCACCTGCACCCTCAATCTCAAGCAATGCTTGAATGGGCTGAATGGGGAGATGTGCCAGCTTATCCTTGTGAAATGATTCGGAGATTGTAGTGACTTGTGAACCACTATCCATGATAGAGTTGCATTGCACACCCTCAACCAAAACAGAAGCTGAACAACGAGGACCTATCAGACCGGGTGGCAAGCGGGATTGGGAACTGAAATCTTGAACCGTTGTCTGGGTCTTTATTTTGCTCTGAACATCAATTCTTTGGTCACTTGAGGCGGGACTAATGCTGGTCTCAGCTCCTGGACGTCCCACAGCAGGAGCCGCTACAAGTTTAAAGCAAAAGGCTCAGTAACCTGTTGGGCTTGGAACCTTCCTTGCTTTTCCTTTAACTCAGCATTCTTCTGGCGGACTAGTGCCTGGTTGGGTTCATTTGGGCATCGAGCGGCAATGTGGTTATCTTCACCACATCTAAAGCAGAACCATGCTTTTGGCATAGAGGGAACCTTAACTGGTCTCCTGGCACTGCTATTTCTTGCCGTAAGGAAGTCTTTGCCACTATTATTCTCTTTAGGACATTTTTGGTTCTGAGTGAGCTCTCTGAGTTGTTTAGACAACTCATCTATTTTGCTTTCAAGTTTAACAGTTTCTTCTTGCCTCTGTTTTAACGCTGCACTAAGCTCACTGTCAAAAGGAGAATTCTTGGACCTTTGACTCAGTTTCTCTACCTGCTTTGAAAGCTCATCCATTCTCCTCTCAAGCTTAGATGCTTCGCTCTGCTTTGCAGTCTGTGTTGGAACGGGCTCATCATCATAGGAGGGTACATCAAAAATGGAGTGGGCATGTACAGCTGCTTTTGTAGCACCCAGATGTTTTTTCATCCTGTCTAGCTTTGCAGATCTACGACCTTCCTCGGTCCTCAACATAAGGAGTAGATCTGGGAATGTTGGTGGACTGTTCTTTTTGTTTTCTAGTTGGAGAGCTATAATGAGACTCTGGTCCCAGCAGCCTCTAATAAACTGTCTGAGTAGGTGTTCGCTCAAACTTTCGACAGAGACTCCCCCTCTAGAAATAGCTCGAGTAAGGAGGCTATGGAGTCTGTTCAAATATGCTGAGGGCTTTTCTCCGCTATTCTGGTTGGAGCTGAGAAAGGTTGCAAATAACTCTTCTCCGTCCTCTACAACACTGAAAGCGGAATCGAGCTGCCTAACATAAGCCCTGGGTGGTGAGCTCACACCAAGCAACTTAACAACATCGGCTGCTGGACTTAGCAAACTTTCAAGTATATTCCTAACCTTTTGCACATCACTAAGAGAGCAATCACTGACAAGAAGGTCCACTTGTGTGCGCCATGTTTCATAGTCTACCTCACCATTGGGCCTAGGAGCACGGCCAGAAAAGGTGCGCAGTCTGGTTTGTGTAGACCACGGGGCTGTTGAGTCATTTCTGATAACGTGCTCAACGACAACTTTTTGAATCTGAGGTGGGTTAAGGAGACTGCGGTCGATATTAACAGGGTTCACCACAGCACTATCAGGTGCATTGTGGGTCTGTGTGTAGTGATTAGGTTCATCATGATCACTAGCTACAATGTCATGGAGGGATGTGTCACCATCCTGAGCTGTGTGTGGCCGTGTGTCAGGAATCTCAGAGTTATGTCGAACTTCTTTGACCTCACTCTGAATAACACTCAAGAAACCTGCTTTACCACTATCTCCAACAGCCTTCAGTTCTTCTAAATATCTACGAGCTAACTCCTTGCCTACCTCTTCCTGAGCAACATCTCGAATGGTTTTGACAGACCAACCGATAGCAGGATCCTTGGGGCTCGGCAAGTCGCCTAAGATCTGGGGGTTGATCTTGGAAATGGCTTGATCGGACAAATATTGTATCAGGACTCTACCCTCTGGCTGGTTTGATTCATCTGGAATTCGAACTATCCGAGAAACTTTACCATTTACTGAAAAAACACTAGCAATGTCATCATCTGTGTAAATCCCTTCAACGCCAGTCACAAAAAGTGAGCACTGGCCATCTACATCAAAACGTCTGCAAAGATCCATGTCCAACACAATAGGGTCAAGGAAAAGAGGTAGGTGTTGTGAGCTGGAAAGTCAAGGTGCTACTTTTCACCAATCTCCTGGCTGGCTCGCCACTTGTAACGCAATCTGTACTTACGCCAAACCTTTAATGCGTGGAAATCAGGACTGTTGACCTTGGGCAGTTCACTAGGTGTCAGTGTCATCAATTTCACCCCGATGTTTAACCCAGAATCACAGTTTCTCTAAAAATAGGTTACAAGAAATCAAATGTATCCCAAATATCTATATCCTGTCAGAAGCTAGTTTCGTAAAGGAGATTGGTAGTAGCTGCTCCACCACAGGAACAATAAGGCTTCCAGCACACAATGGACACCACACTTACTTAACATAAACACATTTATTAGACACAATTTTAAATAATAAACCCCTTTTTTTTGTAGTGTCTTTCCACTCAGTGTCATAAGAAAAATAAAATACCGTACTTTCTGGACAATAGAGCGCACCTGTATATAAGCCGCATCCGCTCTATTTTTAAAAAATTTTAAAAAAAAAAGATATACAAGCCGCACCCAGCTATAAGCCGCAGATATCTATGATGAAAAAATAGATATTTACTGCATGTACAGAACAATCTTGTAGTGCAAATGTACAAGTATGTACCTGAACAGATTCTTTCCGAACAATGCCTTTTAACACGGCAGCAACTTTGCTGATTAAAACGTAACAGAACCAAGAGAAAATAACCGCTATTTATTTACCTCCATTTTTCCTGTATTTGAAACCACATGTCACTTTAATCATCTTCGCTGAAACCCATGAAGTCGTCTTCTTCAGTGTCGGAGTTGAACAGGCTCAGAAGCGCTTCATCACATCTGTCTCCATCAGTCTCGCTCTCCGTGTCACTGTCATCCTCCGGTGAAGTTGGCTCTGAAGGTGCGCCGCTCTCTTCGCGCAGCAGTCCAGCCTTTCGGAACCCATTGGTGATGGTGGATTCTTTCACAGCACTCCACGCTGTTAGGATCCACTGACAGACATCAGAAAAGGATGCTTTTCGCATGCGGCCAGTTTTTGTGAATGACTTTTCACCGCTTGTCATCCAAGTCTCCCACTCAACCCGTAGTGCAGCTTTAAATGCCCGATTTACACTGATGTCAAGTGGCTGCAAAAACTTTGTTGTACCTCCAGGAATCACAGCTGGAATGGAGTTTGTTTTCTTGATCGCTGCTTTCACAGAATCTGTGATGTGGGCCCTCATGCTATCCAAAACAAGCAGTGCTTTTTTCCGGTGAAAAAATCCTCCCGGGCGCTTCCCATAGCACTCCGTTAACCATTCCTTCATTAGACCTTCTATCATCCACCCTTTGGTGTTAACTTTGACCACTATGCCTTTCGGGAGTTGTTCTTTCGGCATAGTTATGTGCTTAAAAATCACCATTGGTGGAAGTTTTTGTCCGGATGCCGTGCATGCCAGAACGCAGGTGAAGTGCGTCCTCTCATGGCCTGTTGTTTTCAACAACACGGATGATGCACCTGTCTTGTTAACGGTCCTGGTCAGAGGCAGATCAAATGTTAAAGGTACTTCATCCATATTGATTATGTTGTCTGGTCCGATGGAGTTTTCTTGTATCTTTTTTTCAACGAATTTGTGGAAGTTTTCAACTTTTTCCTGATAGTCAGGGGGGAGTTGCTGACAGAGAGTGGTCCGTGCCCTGACGGACAGGTTTTTACGTTTCATAAATCTGAAACACCATGACGGCCCACCTTTGAAATCTTTAATATTCATTTCGCGGGCGATTGTTTTGGCTTTCAGTCGGATCTGTACAGTGGATACACCTCGGCCACCTGCTCTCAGTGTGTTCACCCATTCCTCCAGGACATTTTCAAGTTCAGGCCACCTGCTTTTATGTCCTCTGAAAGCTTTTCTCGACTTTTGGCATTGCATGAGCTCTTCCCGCTGCCGCCTCCAACGTCTCACCATAGACTCATTGACGCTAAGCTTGCGTGCAGCAGCGCGGTTTCCCTCCTGGATAGCAAGATCGATGGCCTTCAACTTAAAACTTGCATCATACGAACTTCTTCGTGTGGTTTCCATGATGAAGGGGCGAGGATTTGAAAATAATTAGTTGGTAATTTGTTGTGCGTGTTCTATCTGCTAAAGAAAAAGTAGTGTATTCTTCTTTGCATTGATTTTTCATCTATCTTGTTTTTTATTCTAATTCTGGTTAGAGTCCCCCTAGTGGTGGAAGAAAAATCCACAGAATAGCCGCACCTTTGTATAAGCCTCATGGCTCAAAACCTAGGGAAAAAGTAGCGGCTTATGGTCCAGAAAGTACGGTAAATAAATAAAAACAAATATGTATCCTTTAAGGTCCTTTGGCCAAAAGAAAATCACCTGAGCTCAGGGAAAAATAAAGCGCATCGTTGGGGCCCTTTGAATTGTTCCTACCGCTCTGTTGGAACGGTGTAGCATCCAATAATAGCATCCAGCAAGCAGCAACGACCATCTATTTGCCAGGACGGTTCGGCAGAGTCATCAGATGAGGACTTCCACAAGGCAGTTCATCCAGTAGGATCCAGGGCACCAAAAGGGCAAACAAACCAGCCTACACACAAGTGTGCAGAAGAATTAACTGAAATGTTCATAAGTCTCAGTACCACTGACTCAGTGTCCATGTCACTAACGGCTTATTTAACAGACTTACCATTATAATAATACAGGTTTGTCAAAATAAAAATATAACAGAACATAAATGCTGTTAACAATGCTTATTAATGCTGTTCTCTTAGGCATAACATAATAACACTGTAACTGACCTCGTGTCGGCCGCCATTTCAGGACATTAGCTAGGCTCACTTAACGGCTAGCTTGCTAACAGTCAGCCAATAACACACGTTATACAATATTTAGCCTCTTTCTTAACAACATGACAGCGGTAGATTTGATACCTCGCTGCAATATAATAAGGCACAAAACATTTCATACGAACATGAGCTGCACGCTAACTCACCAGAGGAGTTCGTGTAATGGCGAATGCTGTCGGACTCAGCTCCGCTTCACGTTTGTAACCGCTACAAGACTTTTTCCTAACAACATATTAAATCATTAGCTTCACATATAAAGGTTTTTAAAACTATTTACAGCAACTCAAATGTCTACTGTACCCGAATTTCCAGCTCGTAGAGGGCACGAGAGCAGCATGCGCCTCATCGGATGAACGGAAGGAAAAACTCTGTAGCTGGACTAGAGAGTGGCTATGCGCACGGCACAGTGGTGCGTTCAGTGACCACAAATAATCAGAAATCCCATACTCAACCAATGATCTGGGTTACAATAGCAGACACTGGTCATTTGAAACCAAGAAATAAGAGTGAGGATGAGTCAGAGCAAGACACTGAGCTTGGAAAAAATAAAATTCCACAAAGATACTCCTCGGTACTTCAGAGACACTTTTCTGGGTATTAAAATTCTTTTCTCAAGGTAAAGGTTCACCTCACATAATGCACTTAAAATTATCTTCTGTGATGTAAAATCACATGTTGGTGTGACCATGAGCTGCATCCACTGGCAATATCTCACAAGCAATCAGCATGACGGGCTGCTCCGGCTTTTTGCGTCTGTGTGAGGCGATTTCATTAATTACGGTGTAGATGGCACGGGGTTAGATGAAGTCAGACCACTCGCTCTCCTCGGTCCATTATGGTGTCAGTTTGAGGAGAGTATGATTATTTTTGCATTTCTTGTTATGCGGGATAACGTTCGGACTAAAGAAAAATAAATTCATAGTGAGGAGGAAATGAAACCATTGTTTTTCTTGTGACATTACCAATAAGTTTGATGTGTCACATGGCCCTCTTACTACTGAAAAAACAAAAGTTGTATCCAAGATGGCCGACTTCTAAATGGCCACCATGGTCACCACCCATCTAGAGGAGTTTGCCCCCTCACATAGACTAATGTGCCACAAACAAGACTTTAATATCACCAACCATTCCCATGTTATTACGCTGTATCCATATAAATGGCCCACCCTGTAGAACAGAACAAGATACAACGCATGAAAACATGTTAAAAACAAAACAACCTTATTAAACACAGAGTAGTTCTGACCTGGATGCAGGGCTCATATGTCATCACTTAACAACCAAATAGTGAAAAGGGTTGATTCATGTATGCAGTACATGTTTGCAGCTATTGCAGAAGTGTCATAAACTTGCAAGCATCTTTGGCTGCAAAAAGAAGCCCATTTGTATAGAATCCTCCTAGAAAATGATCAATGAAGTTGATCAATGACTTCAGTAAACACCTTACCTGTGACTCAGTATCTGGGATTGTGTCTTACATTTATTAAATTATGGTACCATTAACATAAACAATTACATCCAAGCAAAGTAAACCATGATATAGACCTACTTTCTCACTGTCAAGCTGCTACTGTATGACTGAGCCATATCCACTGGCTTCTCAGGTCAGGTATGGTCTTAAAACAAACACCAACCTGGTGATGTCATAGTGGCTCTTTTTTCATCTTTTATTTACAGTCTGAGGGTGGCAAACGTAGCCGAACAAGGGAATGCAAATGTTGCCTTTGTTGCACTTATATATTGTTTTCTTACATCATCTTGTATTTTTCAATACCTTTAAATTGACCCAAAAATGTCTTTGTTAGTACCAAATAACTATCCTGGTCTGTCTGTTTTTATGCAAACCCTTTCTTTTCACAATAAAGACATAAATCTATAAAATGTTATTTCAGAAGGATCGCACGTTTCCCGAGACAGATGGCTGCTGTGGGTTTTAGGAAGTCTTATCCAGATCGACTGCTGTCTGACTGAGCTACATTTAGTGCTCCAATAAATTCATGAACACATGATAAATCTGGATGCGCATCAAAGTGTGCGGCAGATCTCAGCGTTGTTGGAAGAGATTATGACAACACAGTCAACGTGTTTGCCGACCACTGTGGCCAGGAGTCGCTCCATTAGACGTTTGGTTGATGCAATTTATTGATGAAATTTCTGTCGGATGATGAAAGTCTCACTTCAACCATGCTGTTTGAGCTTTAAAGATTTCATTCAGCGCTTATCCGACAAACAAACGGAGGAACACTTACTGCCTCGGATTACATCGATACAATAGATTTTTTCCCTTCATTTTCATCTCTCTATTGAGACAGCCATTGATTTTGTTTTTTTTACTCACTTCATTTCAGAAAAGGAACAGGATTATAATTACAGCAGCTCGTCTGTGTCTGAAGACTCAAAACAAACCATTGTTTACCCAAAACGATTGTTTGGCTGAACAAGTTTATTATGCGGTTACACTCTCAGACTGTACATATCTGATTGTATCTGTCAACTGCTTTCTGCACGTTCACACTTGTGTTTTGTAATTGACTCAAACATTGTCAGTAGAAAAAGATTCTTGGCAGACTTTACTTTTTTACGCTTGAAAGACAATCGTTTTGAATAATTCATGAGTGTACTGTTTTTCTCCTGAATCTGTTGCAGCTTGCTCCGAACTGTCACGCCAGATTTTAATTGTTCTGAAGCCTCCCCAGACTTATAGAGAGAACACAAAGAGGTTTGACCTTAACGGGGCGATCTTTTTACCATTTACCATCAAAACATCTGAATTTTTTTCTAAAGCATTTTTCTCGTAGGGGTTTGCAGGACAGCTGAAAATTCACATCACACCAATTCCCACAAGAGGCTCCTCTTTTTCACAGTTTCTCTTTTACTGCAGTACATACCAGTTAAGGTCAACAGTCTTTTATCAGGCAACCCATAAATCCAGTGAGAGGCATGTATTTAAGAATTTCTTACACTCAAATCAATACATGCGATTGTGAATGATTCTCCCAAAGCCAGAAGCCACAGAGCGAGGACTCAAAAATGTGATATCATCAGGTATACAGCCAGGAGCTGCTCCACAGAAAGTGAATTAAAAAAGATAGCAGAGTTGAATGGTGGAGCTTGCAGTGTCATTTTCTGGTAATGTATCTGACAAGTCAACAAAAAAGTAACAGGAAATAAAACCTGTAAAACAAAACACAGCAGCAGTGGGGTTTACAAAGTCTTTCATTTGTTTCCCACTCTGTAGTTTGAAGATTTATGCTTTACATGTGGAACCACTGCCAAATATTTTTGATACAATCTTACAATATAGCATTAATATAGAGGTGACAGTTGGGATAGTAACGATCATATCTCTTTGATCTCAGCTCTTTACAGCTCCTCATAATCCAGAGAATAAATACTGAAGCCTGACTGATATATCTGCAGCTGATACTGACCAACAGATACTATCTGATACACACCAGTATGAACTTGTAACATACTGCAGAAAAGATGACTGTAGTATTTTAGAAACTGTTTTATCGCCTAGTTTTCCAGCAGAGATGCATCAACTCCACTAATGACAATATTCTAACCACTGTCTGCAGCACGTGAAGCAGATTAGCATCTAAGCTCAGCAGGAGGTACAGATTGAAGCAGTGTCTTTGTGCTAAAATGCTAAAAAGTTTGTGAGAAAATATTGCTGAAAAAAAGGTTTTCTGTTTTCAATGAAACTGAATAAGTGCATTCACACCAACAAGCAAGGCAGCATGCAGCACATCGTGAGCAGAGATGGGCAGTAATCTGATTATGTTTTTCAAGTAACAAGTAAGGGATTACTATTGCAAAAAAGTAACTAGATCACTGTTACTTTCCTGTAAGCATGCTCCATTACTGCGTTACTAAACCACCATGATTTGATTTGTGAGTGTCTCATGACAATGACTTTTGAGTGTGCGACGTCCGTGGCAGCAACAGACGTGTGCAGATCAACAATGGATGGTATGGAGTGCAGGAGAGAGTACGACCATGAAGCGTTTAAAGCTTGGACGTTACTTTCTTTAAATTAATTTAAATTTGATTCTGTAAAAAGTGACAAAACCATTAGTGTTCGTTGTACACTCTGTGTGGGAAGAAAACTTCTTTCTACAGTGAAAAATTAAACTTCAAATCTGAGCAAGCACTCACCACGCTGCTACAGAATTGTGACATTCATAGAGTGACCGCTGGGGCACCGGGCAAAACTCCTGCTAAACAGGTGACAATAGATTTATGAGCTGCTGAATCTTTAATTTTATTCATTTTCTGCTGTGTTTTACTTGCATCTATTTGAAAGAGTGAGGGTAAACACAAAACATTATTTTATTTTATATGCTGGAATATGTAGGAAATAGGTTTAAATGTTAAACAAATTACTTCCTGTGAAAGACTGTTGCATATAATTAATTTTTGCTTGATGCAATGTAGATAAAGTTAAAAGATTAAAACTAATAAAACCATTTTTTTAAAAAGAGACTTTTTCCTTTCATTACATGTTATAGGATGGATTATGCAGAAAAATAGAAATGGGCTGAAAGGTTTATTGCTTTATTACGTATTCAGGTTGTGCATCATGTTTTTAAAAAGTGACTAAGTAATAAGGTAACCAATTACTTCGCTCATGGGCGATTCATTTGCAGTTTGGATGCATAGGTGTGAACATCTCCTGCCCTGATAGCAGCTGGGGGAGGACTATCCTCCGCCTGTGAGCGCTTTGGCACAGGCCCACGGCAGCACCCGCTGCTTGTTGAGAGTAAGAGCGATACGCGCTTTCACGTCAAAAAGTCATCATAAATAAGTCTCTAACTACAATTTGTCGCTAAAAATGGTAAATGGCCTGTATTTGTATAGCGCTTTACTCAGTCCCTAAATACCCCAAAGCACTTTACACTACATTCAGTCATCCACCCATTCACACACACATTCACACACTGGTGATGGCAGCTACATTGTAGCCACAGCCACCCTGGGGCGCACTGACAGAGGCGAGGCTGCCGGAAACTGGCGCCACCGGGCCCTCTGACCTCCACCAGTAGGCAACGGATGAAGCGTCTTGCCCAAGGACACAACGACCGAGACTGTCGGAGCCGGGGCTCGAACCGACAACCTTCTGATTACAACACGAACTGCCAACTCTTGAGCCATGATTGCCCCACGTCGCTAGTCGCTTTTTAGAAAAAAAGTCACTAAGGGGGTCTTAGGAACTTAGGAATTTGGGGATTATTATTAATATTTACTGTCTGTTATTTTTATTTTACCATCTCAGCAAAAGATTCAGAAGTAAACCCACAATTCAATAATAATAATAACAATAATAATGATAATCTTTAAAGTCTCTGAATCCTTGAGGCACTAAAATTAACTGATCAAATAAGAACATACACACCTATCATGGACCCCCATCTCGTATTTCTTCTTTTAAGCTGAAAGCATCAAACATCACCGAGAGCAACACATAAGCACCACGTAGCTGTGGTTACCAAGAAGCAAGGACACCCTTTTCTAGACTTTAGGTAGTGTGTGTGCAGTGCTGGGTGAAATTAGCACTCTCTGATTTGGCAAATCACAGGAGGGAAACAATATTAATTAGGTTAGCAGTTAGCCTGGTTTTCACATCCCTGGAATCAAATGCAGCACTTTTCATCTGGCAATTCATGCAGTCTGGCTGTGCCCTTTTCTGAAATGCCTCTACACCCATACGCTGAATTTTTTGTGGCACATAACCTCGTTTTCGGGTCCCAAATTTCAGATGACCCCCCGCAGAGTTGTCGAGTTATTGTGTAATTTTCATAAATTCTATTTTCAGATCTCAGCCATATTAGCATAATAAGCTGAACCGCGTGGCTTTGAGCCATAAAATGAGAAACCTTCATTTTAGCTCCATTACTTGTACGGTATGACAAAGATTTACTTCAAGTTTCATAGAAAGTCTGAGGAAAAGAATACATTGACTATTAACATTAAAGTAAGTAACTGAGCTTTTTTTTTTTTTTTTTTTTTTTTTTAAATTTAAATCTAAAGCAGGGCTCAGATGAGTCAGTCTAAAAACTGGAAGCACAGACAATATAAAAGATGGATGTAGCCACCCTGATGTCACCCAGTGGCTTTTAGCCAGAAGTCACCTTATACTGATTAAAATTAGCAAACCTGGTTAACAAGGATTCATAAACTTTGCACATTAAGTGCACAGAGACACGTATCAGCTAAATGGTGCTAAGTAGCATGCTATTAATATGCTAAAACTTCACTTACCAAAACTGAAGCACAAATTTGTTGAATGCTCTGCATCTCTGTTTGTCAGACGCTTCCATTGAAACACTCCAAAACACACCAATAGCACAAACATGCTTGAGAGGTCTAATTAGCAGAGGGGAGCAAACAGCTTTCAGCTACAGCTGGCTGATCAACAAACCTGCCAGTCAAGCGCTCCAATCAAGTTTAAGCCTTAGAAAAATCCAGAAGAAGGGCGAGATTAAAAAACCCATTGTGCGCTATTTTTAAAGAGGCACCAAAACTAACCACACTAGGTAATAACTCTGCATATGTAACTTTGGGCTCCAGGAGGAACCAAGTCTGCAGCCGATCACAATGGCAATGTCCATCGTTTGTATAAAGCCTATGGGGTTGTGATGACAAAAATGATCATTTCTTTTATTTTTTACTCTCTTTTTATTTTCACTTTCATTCTCGGTCACGTTTAGGCTCTCACAACGTGTTTGTTATGGTTGGTATGAGATTGTCTTTCACGCCAGTAACCCTTTTCAGTGAAAAATGAGTAGTTACAGTTACGGCCTGATGCTCAAGGACATACTGAGACACACCAGCAGCCTGGACCGGCTGGCATTGTTTGACACTCCTCAGAACAGTGGTACCAGTCTACCCAACAACCCCCCCGATTAAAATAAACAAACAATAATTAAATAAATATCTCTGTCAAATAGAAGCTTTTAGCATGGCTAATTATATTTTACTCTATGTATCAGAACTGTGACTTTTAAATGAGTACAGATATGTTACTATAATGATCATAGTATATATATATGTCTATATGTGCCCTATCTCCTTAACGACTGGGCCTATCTTAATGAAACACAGTCAAACATACAGTGAGTATTAACATGTATATGTTTTAAAAAACTGATTTCCTATAAATCCAAGGTCTTTTGATTTTCATATATATTATGTTCATTTCATGACTCCCCTGCCAGTGTGGTGTAAACTGTCTGTTTGCATTTCTTTTACATGCCTACATATGTTGCCTGTATGTAGCTTTTCAGTCATCAAACAGCCTGAAGGCTGAGCTTTCACCATTTTATCTAAAACATGCTGGATGTGTGGGTAGGTGTATTGTTACAGGCACAGATAAGGTGATGAAAAACAGTCCAGGAAGGCTAGATTGGCTAATGGCTGCATGCGTAATCTATGAGTAGGTATCTAACGAGCTAAAGAGCTCGTCAGATTTATATGTGAAATTTAAGGCTCAAGCAGAATACAACATTGGTATTGTTAGTGTCAATGACTCTAAGGTGCTATCTCAAACTCTGAGTTAAAGTAGGCTGCACCAGATCGCAGTGCTCAAACACAGGGTGCTGCTTTTCCTCCAGGCTTAAGGAAATAAATCAGAGCTCTGTAGGTTTCTCTACAGTAGAAATCAAGGTCATACACTGTTTTTTAAATCTAGGACAGTTCGCCTCATGAGACAAGCTGCTCATCTACCTCATATTACTGGGGTGGCACCATGCAAGTCCACAAAATCAGCAGCACAAGTACAAATGTCACTGCACAGCTGGACAGGTTTACTGCAACGCCCACAACAAGGTGGTATAAATATTATTACCTGTTCTCATGTAAATCCTGGCATATCTGAGGACCCAGAGATCCATTGGAGGATCCTAGGCTCGGGGTTGTGTCCACTGCGGGATCAATACTGTTAACTGATGAATTTGTTACATGATCTCTTGAACAAGCCACCTACTATAGAAGCATGTGACAGCTGAGAAAGCTGCAGACCATTTTTCTTTCTTTTGTGTGCTTACTTTGTGCCCCTCCTGTTTCTTCTGAGACGCTTCAGCCTAGTTGCCCAGATTAAAGCTGGGTAAACACTGTGCGATTCAGCTCCTGCTCAAACTGTACGATTGACTCGCAGAGGTTAGAAGTTCGTAGGTCACGATGCAGGTCTCACACTATACGACCTTTCCAAAGTTCTACAAGTGCCTCCATCGCTTGTGTCCAGATCACACGCTGCACTGCCGCGCTACTCCGTCTTTTTCACCGACATTTATGTGTGACAAGCTGCGGTGACACCCTCACGACGATGATGGTGTCACGGCCCGATTTTGGCCTTCATCGTGCGTCGTGCATCGTGTAGTATACGTGGGGTAACGAGAATCAATTAACACCTCACGACCAGCTCCCGATCATCAATTGCTTGGTCGGGAGGATTTCAAACCTGTTTGAAATCCTCACAACCAGTGTTGAAAACTTAGCGACTTTGTCGCTATATTTAGCGAGTTTTCAGACCCCTTAGCGACTTTTTTTTTCTAAAAAAATTACATTAGCATGATCTATTATGCAAATTAGGCGATGACATCATTTAGCGACTTCTAGCGATTTTTGGGACAGCCAATAGTGATTTTCCTTACTGAGGAGTTGGCAACACTGCTCACGACCACGTGATGCACGACGATGCACGATGAATGCCCAAATCGGGCCGATCGCCAAAACGGTTGCACGACTGAAAAATCGGCTCAAAATGGGCCAAAAATCGCACAGTGTATGCCCAGCTTAAGACTCTGTCTGCATGTTTCAGCTTGCATGCAACCAGTGGCGTAAAATGAATCTAAATATGTTAAAGTGTTAGACAGAGGAGGTGTTTTTAAACCATTCACTAAGTCTACTGCATCATAGTCTCTTAAAGATAAACCTGCACAGTGAATACACATAAACCTCTTTGTAAACAAGTGATGGTCTCTGCTGGTGGTTCCCTCTGTCAGACGCTTCCCAGCAGGATACAGTCAGATTAGCAGCATCTCATTGATGGCTTGTGAACATCCTCGTTTCATCATGTTCACACAGTGGGAAGCTTCACATCCCACCTCAGCCCCATCCTCGCACAAAGTGAAGAGGGTTGTCACGTGCTACGGTGTTGCTGGCAGAAACCACACTCAGACCGGCACAAGTAACGCTTATCAATGTAACCTATCACACGTTAGGTTTAAATTACATGTGCTGAGGACTTTTTTCTTTTCCTTCACTACGCCATTCACGGGTACAGGTCTGGTGATCGTTCAGGTCAGCCCATGTGATGGAGCACTCGCACTCACTCCGCTTCTTGATCAAATAGCCCTTACATAGCCTCGAGGTTAATTTTGGCTAAGGCTCAAGCTAAACCTTTGATGATATAAAAGTGAAGCTTAAGATTTCTTGAATGGCCACTGAGGATAACCCATACACTGTACATGGAGGATAGGTGTAGCTTGTCAAGGTGAAGGGATCTGAAAAGTGAAGCAAGCATAGGTATTTTTAAATATCTCAACCTTGTGAATTTTGTTAAGGCTTAAAGTTAGAACACGTTGACTGGCAGGTTTGTTGATCAGCCAGCTGTAGCTGAGAGCTGTTTGCTAGGCTTCCTACTGCTAATTGGACCTCTCATGGATGTTTGTGCTGTTGGTGCCTTTTGGAGCGTTTTAATGGAAGTAAGTGAAAACAATAAATATGTCTTGCTGAGAGATACAGACGGTCTTTGTCCTTTGAGTTTTGGTGAGAAACTTCTGGTATTTTCTCGTATATTATGGTTGTTATTAGCATGTTACTTAGCACCAGTTAGAACCCAGAGAGGATGGATGTAGCTTGCTATCTTGCACACCAGGTTCTGGACTAAACATGGCCACTTCTCGCTCCAAAAAGAAAACCAACAGGGAGGTTTCCAAAAGGTTAACACACACTTCAAAATGTGGATTGGAGAATAGGTGTCACGTTAGCTATGGCTATTATTTATATATCATACAGTTAGTATAGCTGTATTTAAAGCATGTTTAATGCTTTGAAGAAAGCACTGAAGTCTTTTTTTTAATAGTTGGTTGATATTTCCATTCTTCAGTTTTTTTAGCTTTAATTTACTCAAAAACTTTGTGTATTTTTGTGTGTATTTCTTGTTAAATGGGTAAAACCATAATGGGTAAATTACCTAATATGGTCAAACACTGCTGCAGTGCAAATAATCAGGTATAACATATATAGGGTGTTATAATGTAATTTTATATAATCTATATTTTATGTAATGAAATGATATACCACCCATAAAAAATGTCACAATACTAGTAAATGGGTATATAACTACAATATTAATTTTAATAAATTCATTAATTTTTGATTATATAAACAGTAATATGGGTTTTCATGTTTAACTTAAAAATGTCCAGAAAATGTTATTACAATATACTAAAAACCATACACTGTAATTTACAGTTTGGCCTCTTGTAGACAGAAAAATTCTGTTTCAGTCCAGGTACAACTTCACAGCGAAGCAGAATGAAACAGTTACACGTTTCAGGTACCTGTTGTTACCTGAGTCGATACTTGCAGCCCATTCAGGTTGAACAAGCAGTTTCACTTCTCCAGGATGGTGCATTCATGGGTGCCATTGCAAGAAAGTTTGCTGTGTCTCACAGCACAGTATTAAGAGGTTCCAGGAGACAGGCTGTTACACATGGAGAGCTGCAAAAGCTTGTAGAAGGGCATGAATCACACCGCAGAACCAATATCTGCTGCTTAGTGTGAGGAGCTGCAAGACTCCTACAAAATGCATATAGACCAAATTGTCAGAAACAGACTCCATGCCATCACCTAACACCCTCTAGCGGGACCTGTGTTCACAGCCCAGCACTGCAACTCATTTGGTATTTCAGAGAATATCAAAACTGGAACCTGTTTGCGTCACAGATGAGAGCACAACTTTAGTTATAGGAGACCGATCGAACACCAAATGCCTGCTGGAAATCTCCTCCTCTGTTTCTCGCACGTATTACCTTAAGTTTTAAAAAAATAGTTTTGAAGTTTGTGTACACATTTACAAACCTTACAAACATATCCATCTTATATTTACATGCTTATTAAAACTGCATATGACCATTCATTTACACGGGAGCTGTCTTAAACTGTTCAACAGTTTCAAGCAGCTTTAATTCTGGACATTTAAGTAACAGGGCTGTTGAACACTGAGCTGTTCTGACTGCAAATAAACTGTGAATAGTTTAAAAAAATCCGGAGTGCTTTCATTTTGGTTGCATGAAAAGAAAGGTGTTACTTTTTTCTGCTGGCATTTGATCAAATGGACACGAGAGCCGAGCTCGGACTCTGGAGAGGGCCCGGCCTCTGGTGTTCTGCACATTGATCTGCTCTGTGACCTGTACTGTCTGAAGTCTGGAGTATCTGCTGTGCTTCACGAGTTAAAGTCCAGGTTGAGGGAGGGAAAAACTCTGAGTTTGCCTAGAATGTGTGAAAAAAATGAAGGAGAAAACAGAAGGGAAGGAGGTAAAGAATGACTGAGAATTGTGAGCATCCAGCGTGTGTGACTTCAGCAAAACTAGTGCCGTTGTTATCTCGGTAGCAGATGGAGAATGAATGGTGTGTATGGTGTGTGATTAATGAAGGCTGTCAATAAGACAATGCAGGCAGGATATCTGTGAGGCAGTAAGCTTTGTATTTAATTGAACACTGGAGCAAAGAAACAGGACTTTTAAGAGCTTGGAAGATAGTTATGTGCAATATCACAATATAATTTAGGCAGTTACATTCAACAAACATCTAATTATGGTCAATTTTGGAGGGATTTGGAATGAATTTGCAGATTTTGTGTCTTGTTTTCACTTTGTTTTCTTCAGGTATGTTAAAATCACTCATGAAACCGTGGCCATTTGGATGCATTGTGACATTTATAGCAATGGCTGCTCTTATTTGTTGTAAAACCCTGCAGCTACTCTAATAAACATAAGGCTTCCTTTGGTCTACCCTAACGAGGATGTTTCCATGATATTTGAGGAGGGAGTTTGCAAGAACTCCCATAACTGTTGTTATTATCGTTATGACGGTAATTATCATTATCATTTTCTGGACAGAGTCCTCATCTCTGATGCGCAGCTCAGCGGCCCTCTAACTTTTCTTGGTGGGTAAAATTGACCAAGGTGATGAGGTCTGGGATCATTTGAGGTATACAACTAATCCATCTGTGGTCCGCCGGTGCTTTGCCGAGCCCATTAGGAAATTACTCTAATCACATCCGAGTTATGGATTATTATCATCTGCAGGTAGCCACTTCATAATCATTCACTGCTTAATTTGTGGGTTATAAAATCACGAAAGGGATCATTCTGTGGATCCTGTGTAGGATTCACAATGAGAAATGTCTTATGTGACAGAAAGGAAATAATGAGGTTCATGTAAATGCAATGAACAGCAGCACATCAGTGCAGACCACAAGAAGGTAAGACACACCACACAGTTCCCACAGAGACAGTCATTTTGGATCAAAGGAGAGCCCTGTAAATGATGCGAACCACATTTGATTAGCAGAGTCATTTGTGGTTTCTTAATTAGTCATTTAGTCAGAAATAAAGTCATTTATTTATATACTATAAAGTTTATGCTGCATAAATGCCAATACATATCACACAGTTAGGATTGAAAGCCAGGTCAAATCTGTGAAACTAAGTCAATGAAGAGATCTGAGGTTCTTCCCTTCTAGAGGGAGTCAAGGAAACATGGATGTGTCCTATGCAGAAGCCTTCAGTCAAGTAAATTCAGCCACCTTCAGTCACCTTTCTCATTCACTATGTGTTAACAGACCTCTCTGCAGTGATTCATACTTGTTATCAACCTCGGTCTCTCTTCCACAGCATGTCTTTATCCTGTCTTCCTTCTCTCACCCCAACCAGTCGCAGCAGATGGCCCCGCCCCTCCCTGAGCCTGGTTCTGCTGGAGGTTTCTTCCTGTTAAAAGGGAGTTTTTCCTTCCCACTGTCGCCATGACCCCCTATGAGTGCTTGCTCATAGGGGGTCATATGATTGTTGGGTTTTTCTGTGTATGCATTATTGTGGGGTCTACCTTACAAAATAAAGCACCTTGAAGCGACTGTTGTTGTGATTTGGCGCTGTATAAATACAACTGAATTGTATTTATACAGTGTATGCAGCACTTTTCATATACTTTGAATGCTTTTCTTTTTCCTTTTATTATGATTTAAAACACAAAGGATTAAAACACTTAAGGCACTCTCTTGTGACTGTAAGAATCTCAGACGAATGCTCGATTGGCTGTCAAACTCATAAAATTAACACAAAAAAACTTAGACTGTATTTATCTGCAGAATGCACATCCTTTCCAGGTTATTGTTACTTTTTATGTTATAGTTATACAATTTCCTCCCACCCATCCCCTCCACCCCCATTCACCAACTATCACTAGAGGCTATCTCACACACAGCTCTGCTACTGACTGCTCTCATTTAAGCAACAGCGAAGCAGTATGTCGGAGGGATCGATAGCAGCCGCCTACGAGAAAGTCGTATGTGTGTGTGCTTTGCAGTGGGAACAGCCGCAGCCTGTTAGCTGCATTCATCTTCAAACTCCCATGGTGCTATGGTCACCAGTGAATGGCACGGTGTTTACACAGGCTCCTTAAGCACCCTACTCTATTAACTCTCTGCATTTACATGGTGCCCACATCCATTCATTTCTCCCGGGAGGTGAGAACTCTCGTAGTGAACCATAGATTACATGAATTGTCCAATTTCTGCTCAGGTTGGATCCTATTGGTATAATAGCAGCAAAGATAATAGCCCTGTGGCTGGTCAGCCGCATTTATTATTTGAGTATTTCCTCTTTATGGTTAGGTAAATATTCTACTTAACAATCTAATGCATTCACTCATCTGCCAGCTATGAGTATGTGTTGCACAGTTGGAGCTTATATAAAGGTATTATTACAGTTTACAGTGTAGAATGATTGAAATTTAAGAGTGTTGGATGCAAATATGAGATGATAGACGGAGGAGATGAAATTCAGTTCTGATGAGTTTGAGAGTTTTAGTGTTTTGACAAAGTGACGAACAGACTAAGTTAAAGTAAGAGAAAACTGGAAATTCAAGAAAATTAAATAAAAACGTTTTTAGTATAAATCAAAGAATATAAACTCAAAGTATTTCATGAAGATCTTATAAAAATGGGCCCTGAATAAAACCAAGGAGTGCCAATTGTGAATCTGCAATATTGGAAAAAATCATCAGGTAGGAAGAAGGGGAAGAAAAGTAAATAAGTTAAAAGACTAGAACACACAGATTGAGAGAGACTCGTACAGTCAAATGGAGGAGACACAGTGAAAAGGTAAACACCAAAGAGCGCTATAAAAAATTCAAAAGTTGTCTAAAGTGGATGGTGAGGATAAGGCTATGGGTTTTTTCCTTTGGTTCTTGCTTGCTTGCCTTGTGTCCGTTCTTTGTTTGGCACATCAATCAATCAGAGCAGCGTTTGTCCCTCACGCTGCTGTGGCTTCTGATTGGATCACAGTGGTGATTCAGCAGCTCGAAATCCTTTGTCCTTCCAGACAACTCAGATCCCATATTTCAGCACAGATAAAACCCTGAAGTTCTCTGCATGTTTTTTTTGTTTTTTTCTTCAGAAAAATACCAACAACAACAAAGGAATGATTCATGAGTGTACTTGGTTATTTTGCATTGTTGGGATTAGCACTAGGGCTCAATAGCACAAGGATATATCCTTCTGACTGTTGGTTTGCTGATAGTAAGCGGGACCACTTTACAGTATACACCATATCACCTTTTTGAACACCAGTAGCTGTTGATGATGGTCGGAATCATTCAAGCAGCTATCTGAATTAATTAACCTGATAAAGGACACAGAGGGAACAGGATTAAATTGCTTAATGGCCAAACATTTGACCATTGCTCCTCAATTTGGGCCACAGTTGTCCAAATAACCTTGTTCGTTTTTCCATCTAAATGCAAATGGATGGGTGTTGAAGAAAGTGGAAACCACTGCTATTTGCCATCTGCCCATTTGTGTGTGCACTATTGTGACCATTAGGTTTTGTTCTGGTATTGTACAAAATGCATGGCCTGCTCACTCCGCTATGAATTTCAAGAGGGTTTCAGATGTACCAGGACATGATGGGAGCAAAAGGTATTAATACATGTGTCATAAAAGTAATGAGGCTCAGTGCTTTTTGTTGATGGTGTCAGTGACCAGGAATGCAAAGGCAGGTTGGGGTACAGGTATTTTTGTGTGTTCTTTGAAATTATTATAAAGCGAAACCAACCACATTGTAATTCTCAGTGGATCCAAATCTGTTTTTTTGTCTTAGAGATATGCACAAGGTGTCTGTTGGTGTGCCAGGACACACCTGGTTATAACAATGCTGAGATGGTTCTTATGCCCAACTCATCTTTTATGTAGTCCTGTGAAAAATTTATCTCATAGAACAACCTTTACCGGCAATAACCTTGAAGTAAACATTTTCTGTATGACAACCTCTCAGGTTGTTTTGTAGGAATTTTGACCAACTCTTCTTCATTAATTGCTTCAGTTCTGTGATTTTGCAGGCATTCATCTAAGCACAGCTCTCTTAAGGCCAAGCCCCAGCATTTCAGTCAGGGTGAGGTCTGTACTCTGACTGGACCATTCTACTGTAGATTCACTGATTTGCTTGGCATCATCATCATCCTGTTGCATGATCCAATTTTTAGGCCAAGCTTTATCTGTCCGACAGAAGGCCTCACATTTGACTCTAGGATAGCTTGGTGTACCGAGGAGTTCACAGTCAACTCAATTCCTGGAAGGTAGCTTGAGTTGACTGTTATTGTGAGTAACAGTGTACTGTGATTGAAAGGAAAGGAAATGAAGTGAATAAAAGAAAAAACATACTCGGTATTTTTCTAATTATTCTGTAATGCACGCTGACTTCTCACACTAACTGAGGCCTGTAGAGTCTGAATGTAGCTCTTATTTTTTTTTTTGTAATTTCACTGAGCATTGCATGGTCAGCACCTAAATGCTGCATATCAGTAAACTGCTAAAACCTTTTGCTTTTATAGAGGTGGTCACACTTCCAGATGATCAAGTAGATTTTATTAAGTGCACTTAACTGTTATTTACCCCCAGAATTCCTATGGAAACACTTCCAGGACTGCATAAATTCTTTTTTCACTGTAGATTATTGTAAGACAGCCCTTTGGACTCATTTTTGAATGCAGAATCTTACTCTACTTACTTTATCTAGAGCAGACCTTCCCAAAGTGTGGGGCCTACCCCCCTGGGGGGGTATGGCGCAGAGCCATTGCGGGGGGCAGTATGAAAAGGGGAAAAAAAACAACAACGCTTGGACACTACTAGTACGGGGCGCCCACACAAACGCAAAGCAGGAGATGAAGCATCGCTGAATATGTTTCCAAACCAACTTCATTCTAAGCCAAAGACTAGAAAATATGGTGAAGCAAATCTTCCCTTTGGCTTCACCTGCACAAGTGCCGAGGTAGGTCTCCCCTGCAGAATTGGTTTTCCCTTCCTCGGGAGCAGCGCTGGGCTCTTCCTATCACGGACAAACAGTATCCCACATTCTTGATTTTTAGTTCACAAACACTTGTTGTAATGACTAACTACTCCTGACATTTTGGAGATCTTTGCTCTTTATACAGTAAAGTTACAGCTGGATACAAATAACATCAGGCTGATCCTGCCACGATTTGTCCCCCGGTTCAAATCACGGACAAACAGGATCCCACAGCTGTTTATGTTTTTAAACCTATTTTGCACAGAGAGGCATTTTTTGAAAAAGGTATTGTAATTATTGCAATGTTGAATATTATTACACAGGAAAAAAACAACTACACGTAAAATAATTACACTGTGACGCCTCTGCCTTTCTAAATGGAGGAACAGTAACTGCGATTCTGCAATTCATCTCATGTAAACAATAACGTGGCGCACAGCGTGATGTGAAAAAAGATGTGAACATTTTTCTTGTAAAACAAAAGGGGGCCTAGCAATAAAGTTTGGGAACCACTGATCTAGAGCATATTTATGGCCAATTTAGAATCACCAGCTAACCTGACATGCACTGGACTGTGTTAGGAAGCTAGAGTATCCATGGAAAGCACACAGAAGTGAACTCACCAGGGTTCAAACCAGGAAACTTGCTGGGAGGCTCCAGTTTTGACCAAGTATGCCACCTGTGAAGGATTAATTAGTGAAGTAGATCGCCCACTTTTTTGCAAAAAGGCTATCAGACGAGGGTAGTGAAACGTCAAATGCTCAAACCACAAACAAAAACAATAATTGTGTCTCACTGCTGAAACCATCATGTTTCCAAAGGTTTGCATTGCAAGCTTCACAGTTTTGCAACCTCTTAGTGAGTAGTTGGCGAGAGTTCAATGCAAAGTACTGACTGTCAGGGCAATCTGCTAGCAACAAAAGCAATTGCAAGGAGGTTTTTGCTGCAGCATCATATCTTTCTTTGTGACTAATTTCACCTAGCAACAGCAAGCAACCTCCTGCAAACACTTACCAACTGGCCCGAATTCACATTTTTTCCAGCCGTAAGCAGTAAGGTTAGTGACCAGGCCTATGTGGCAGAGACCTTACTTTGTTTTTTACTGGCTTTTGGAGGAAAACTCCTGTGGCCATTTGAGGAACTGCAGTTTTTGGTGCTTCTGCATCTGCATAATATCCAAGTCCTCCCCAGGTTCACGCTACGGGTTTCCGAGTTTTGTTATCTTGGACTTATATAAGCACACGTTATTAAACGCATATATACAACACACATGGTTTGCTTTAATAATTTGTAAACAGAAAAATGCACAAGAACAGTCATAATTTGTTTGTTGAAGCCTTTAAGTTAGTCTCCGGTTATTTGTGCAGTTACATAGACGTGTTTTCATTCATACCACATTTATCTGTATTATAAAAACTCCTCTTTGACTATGAAAGACAATACAATCCTAAATAAAAAGGACAACAAAGCCTGTACGGCAGCCAATGAACTTCACAACTTTTTAAAAAGAGTAATAGAGCTATAGAGCTATACTGCATGAACAGGAAATATTGCACATAGAGAAAAGGCTCTTGGGATGACATCATTATTAATTAAGTGAAAAGAAGGAGCAGAAGTTTGTGAAATTAGTCGAGCGAGTTGGATGAACACATATCTGTCTAAAGCAGTCTATTAATCACGCCTTCTTCAAATGGCCCTCATTTGTGCAAGCACTTTCCAATATAGGAAGAAAAAAATAGTGTACAAAGACGGTAAAGTTGGAAAAAAGACAACCTCAAACTGACATCATTAAATGCATATCTGACATTAAAACATAAAGTGGCACATTAAAACAAAGAAATACATTTCTTGAACTTAAGATACATTTGGCCAA
Organism: Rhamphochromis longiceps; assembly: GCF_057381845.1. Taxonomy (NCBI): domain Eukaryota; kingdom Metazoa; phylum Chordata; class Actinopteri; order Cichliformes; family Cichlidae; genus Rhamphochromis; species Rhamphochromis longiceps. Next base: position 35,063,388 of record NC_140560.1, on the reverse strand, counting down.
CCTTTCATGCTCCACAACGTAAATCAATTTTAAATGTATTGTTATGACAAGAAATGAAGCACACTTAAGGAAAACGTGCAACAATGCATGAGCGTACTTGAGCATAATCACAGAATTGAATGGAATGAGCCATTGCTTTCCTTTGAAGTTTTCCATTTAAATTGCACAGTCCAAATCACAAGTAACATTGTATCCAAGTTGTATATACAGTGGCTGACCACTCAAATATCGAAAGAAACAACAGTTTTCCTGATATCTTACTTGTCCAGTCTGCTGAGAGTTGTCACAAAGAGACACGATTTCAATTTCTTATTTCCTGACATTTTGGGAATGGAAATAGCAAGTCTGTAGAAATACAAAGGTTATTCTGAGGAGCATTTCCTGACCTTTAATGAAAACATAATGTCATTTCTGGCCTTTATACCATAAACTGAGCTACAATATAAAAGTTGGATGTAGCTTTAAATCTCTAATTTATGGAGCCCCGCAGGGGACATGGGAGAAAAAACAATTAAGACGGACTTTTGCGAGATATCGCAAAACAAACTCGGGATCTCGCAAAAGTTTTAGCCGCATTCTTCGGAGGCCGCCAGCTCGAAGCCGACCGGGAGGTCGAGGCACGATGTGCCGGGAAAGCGGTGTTCCTCCCGGCTGTAGTAGGTCTCGACCTCCCGTTAGCTTCGAGATGGTGGGTGTCAGATCTCCGAAAACGTCGGAGCACTTTTGCAAATATGTGATGTCTTGTAAACCGAGCAGGTATCTGACGTTTACACAACTACATTCACGCCTCAAAATATCTTAAAAGTGTATTTTGTGACCCAGAAAGAGTTTGTTTTGTGAGATCTCGCAAAAGTTTTGCGAGATCCCGAGTTAGTTTTGCGGGATCTCACAAAAGTCCGCCTTAATTTTTCTTCTCCCATGTCCCCTGCGGGGCTCCGTACTAATTTAATAAAAGTCTATCAGAAAATGACTGTACTGCTCACTTGATGTGTGACACTTTCTGTATGAGTTCATAGTTTCAATTGTTAGTTACAAATTATCTTTAATTTAGCAGGATGTTTATTTCTAAAGGGTGTGAAAGTGTTTTTGGATTCTCCATCAGACACACCGCTTCAGCAGAAAGCTGAAGTTGGTGGCTACGTCCATCTTTTATATTCAGTCTAGGCTTAAATTAAGATGGGACTTGTCTTAGTGAGAAAGCTATTTTTTTGGACATGTGACCATTTCCTAAAGGAGGTGCTTAACTGGCTTTCCCTGGGATTTGAATTGGGACTTAAATAGGGACTAGATTGGCAGGAAGCAGCATGACACTCCACCTGTAGTTAAAAAGTGCAATGGCACGCTTAAATTTTCCTGCACTTAATAGAAATTTGCCTTAAAAAACTGTCTTTGGCAATCTTTATGACACACTGTGGCGAGTCCATGTAGAAAACCCAAGCCCTGAAGGAATTACACAAATCCTAACAGCCACACTTCTATTAATAGTATAAAATCTGGACCCCGACTGTCTCACTTCCTGGACTGGATCTTCATATAGCAACCGAGAAAACCTTCCCCACCTCCCAGGTCAACTGAAAACAGAAGCACAGTATTTTCACATACCTGTAAGCCCATAAAACTTTAATAAATCTTATTCGAGTAAAGTTTAAACAACTTTCAATAAGAATTGGAAGATTGATATATCTAATGGTTGTTTTGGCTGCAAAGTTTGAGACTTCTTCAATTGAATTTTTGAGGTATATATACTGCAACATCTCTCACCGTATAGGTTTTCGCTGCTGGTTCTGCTGGTAAACTATAGTCAATAATATTGCACAGAAAGCAAAGACAACAAGCATGATTGTTCAGTTAAGAGCATATGGGATTCCATACAATGAGGCAATTGCTTTAATGAAAATATCTCAAACATTTTAATCAATGCTTCACTGACAGGCGATGTGATGTCCTCTTTAGTACTGATTGGTCCATCACATCGACAAACTATTACACAACTTGTGCACTTCTTAACACGGAGTGCTTGATATGTAGAGATGGAAGCAGCTGACCAATCACAAACTGAGAATTATGGATGGATGGGGTTACGGATGACAAAGCAAGGATATGGAAATTCAGCAAATTTGAATGACCATCAGGCTCCGTTTTCACCTGTAGACTTATTTCTGCAGACTGAAGCTGCCAGTCAACACTGGTAAAAGTTTTTTTCACACACAATCATTCTATGCTACAAGCACAGTTAGAAAAGAAAAAAATACCCCCCAGATATATATTAAATCCACATATTTTGCCGACATCTGTGGAAATAATGTTATTTGGGGGAATTCACCTTATCTAAAACAAAATTTTAAAGTAGGAATCAAGGATTCCAGGTGGGAGAAAAAATAATGCCGGAGGGCCAGCTTTTCTAGGTTAATGCTGCTAATGTAGCCTATTTACAATCTCCTATTATATGCAACAAAAATAGCCTTGTTTTTCACTAATAAGCTGATATGTTCTGGCCATTCACCGAAGAAGAAGAAGAAGAAGAGAAAACTTAATCGAAAAAAAGGGAAGTCATTAATTGTGCTTTTTAACCCACAAATCCACTTCATCGCTGAAATGGGACAATTCAAGAGGCACCATCTGAAGTGCTTACATCAGTTAATGAGAATCTCTAAAGCTATAACAAGGACTGAAAATACAAATAGTAAATATATCATATTTATATATTTATAAAGTTGATACAATTCCCTTCCAGTCCCAAATCCAGTTTAAAAAATATTTTCTTCACATTGTCTAATGTCCGACATGAAGGATCTTTGTGTCGCCGCGCAAAGCCCTTATGATGCTCTAAAAGAGAGATGTCTTTGCCAGGGTTTGATTCTAATTATCCAAAATCTGGATGACACAGAAAGCTTGTGCTAAAAAGCCGGAAGAGTTATTTTTTTGTTCTCTTTTCTTAAATGCAGGAGGTTGTTTTGATGAGAAGACTGAACAGTTCTGCTGAGTATCCTTCTGTCGATGTTGGTGGTGGGTCTCAGGAATGCTTCAACCCCGGAGTTAAACAGTTACCTCGTTCTTACTGGCAGTGTGGTATGTGTGGTGGTGGCCGGGAATGTACTGCAGGTGGTCCACCGTGTGTGTTCGTCGGGAAGCAAACACCTGCCTCTTAGACGTGGTCACTTGCTGGTTGACCGTCAGCGTGTTGTAGGAGTCAGTAGAGGCACTGGGTTGAGAGTACATCTTGGTCACCTTGTGGCGGTCCATAACTGGCGTGGTGGGTATCAGCATGTCAGCATGAGACATCGCCCTCGCCATGGCCTTCTCCCGGAACTTGTCACGCCTCATTGCTGGGGACAGCAACAGCGGATCCTGGGAATGGAGGCGGTCCGCTGAGAGCAGCTGCTCTTCCGAGAGGTGGCGGCTGCTTCCATATGCTGCAGCCGCCATCACACCGTAGGAAGACAGGCCGTACTCTCCACGTCGCGGCGTCCTGGGAGGAGACAGGACGTGGTCCTGCGACATGGCCCTTTGGACTCGACGAGGACGTTGCCGCTGCTGGTGCTGCTGGTGTTGCTGGGGTTCTGCGTTCAGCTTCACCATGTGGGTTGGTCCCCGTCCACCAAAGTCAGGATGATGCTTCCTGGCGTAGTAGTCATCTATGTCTTTATCACCTGGGGAGTTAGGAGACAAAGATCATCAGGGAGAGGCAGGCATTGAGTCTTAATGGCTTTGCTTTGAATGGCTGTAATTTTGGATAGCTTGGCTTATGCCACATCTCTCCGCAGCTAGCTTTATTTCAACAAATTAGCAAAATGCACCCATCAATCACTGAAACAGCAACATTGCATCCCTGGTCAAAAATAGCTGCAGTACACTGGCAAAAACTGCAGTGTGGCTTATGAGGTGGAAAGACAGATGGGGGGTGGGGGTGCTGTTTCCATGCTCAACAGCGGGAGTCGGGAACCTTTCTTATAAACCAGGAAATGATGAGCATCCACCCAGTTTCTTAACTGTTTATCCAGCTTATGATCAGGAGCAGCCTGATCCTGTCTCCCCTCTCATAGGGCAAAAGGAAGGATACACCCTGGGCAAGTCATAAGTCCAGAACAAACAGAGAAAGGCAGACAATCACACATTCATACCCATGGCCAAGTCTTTAAACCGTGGGAGGAAAACTAAGAGAGTACTAGGAGAACATGCATATACAGAAAGGCACCAGTAAATCAGGGAACACTGAATAAACATGTTTATGTCGTTTATGTACACAGGAACACATGGTGAGCTTAGCTGTACTGACCTTCAGACTGTCACATAATGCCCGACGATCATCACTCTGCTCTTTCGGTATGAGTAATATAATCCAGTCGTGTCTAACCCTGGACTGTCAGCAGCATAAGTCAGTGTGTTAGGAATCAAAGGTTGCAGAATAATCCCACCTTGTAGCTCGTGAATTAAAAATTATCTTATTTCCATTTGATTTACAAAGAATTCTGGGTAATAAGACCCCGTTGCTAGAAAGTCTAAATTTGGTCCAATCATGACACAATGTGTTGAATGAATATTAAAGCAATGGTTGCTCATTGCCAAAATGTTTCCTGGGCAAGTCGTGCTTTGCAGCATATTAGATCATTTTTCATTCTGATACGTTTTAGTAATCAAAACAAATTATTGCACAAGCAAGAGCCTGTACCTGCATCAGAAAAAAAAACTCTCCCCAGTCTAAGGAGACTCTTTACTGAGCATAAAATCTCTTTTCTGTGGCTATTTGGGTATTAGAAGCTTTCTATCTACTATTATTGAAGGCCAGGCTCGTGCCATTTGTGTGGCTCAGTACAGATGACGGTTGCGTAGTGCGTCTCGCGACATCATTAAGTCAAATAACAAAACACTCAGCTGCGGCGGCAGATTAACCCGGTCTTTCACAAAAATGCGATCCCCACGGTAATAGTGGCAGTAAGAACTGATAACATAATCCCACACCAGCTGGAAAGTGCTATTCAAAGCAGTTTGAATTGTTTTGTCCTTTCCCTTCGTGAAAAACAGGATAACTCCAAGCTCTTGTCAATGTATTTGTCCTTCAGCATTGAGAACACTCATCAGCAAACCACAGTACTCAACAGTTCATGCGCGGGTGGTGCCTGAACGGGCAACCAGTCATTTAATCCTCTGCCAGAAAGCAGGCCGCCGCTCCGCTGTGTGCACACACTCCTAATGGTAAAATCATTACCGCAGTATTAGCCACAGGTAGCTCTCAGCAGACTTCTGTCTACCTGGTTTTTGGCTGTGCTCGCAAAAAGGGGAAGGCTACCAAGGAGCCTGCCTGATTAACTATTGTGCTGAGCAGTTGTTACCTCTGCAGTAGTTAATTACTGCAGAACACAGAGGTTGAATTGGCGCTTTAGGACTATATCACGCTTCACCAGGTCGTGGAGAAAGGGGATGATGGGAATTGTTTGTCTGGATGCTCATCTCTCTGGGAGAGATGTCACGCCTGGATGCAGAAGGTCACCTTATTTTCTCCCACTCTGAGGTTTTAATGTCCACTAGTCTGTGCATTCCTAATGAGGGAAGGCCAACTCTTGCCTGTGGCGATGCGGTCTAGCATTCTTCCCCGAAGGGTTGGTTTAGATATGACATTACGGCGGGAAATGTCAACCGAACTACAAGTATAGACACAACTGACAAGCTGCGGCTCATATCTCTAATGACAGGTCAAAGTAAAGTTTCCAGTCAATAAGATCTCAAGAGTTACACTCAGATAATGATATGGCATAAATAAGAAAAAAACCCACAACACGGAGCGGAGTCTATATAACCTTAGGGTCTGAAAAGGGAAGATTAAAGATTAAATTAGCATTCATTCCTTGTGGTAAAATGTCGTAAACTGTGGTCTATGTGAACACCACCATGGGGATATCTAAGGTTGCAAAAAGTCTCATAAAAAGTCTACGAGAAGCAACTTTCTGATTTCGTTTCCAAAAGGATGACCATCTGTGGTATTTTCTGCGAACTTGTTTGCTAACGAATTGTCAGTCGTTAGCTAATGAGCAAGCAGTTTAAGTCTTCCCAACTCCTCCCCACATATATTTTTTGCAGTCAAGATGCCTGAAAGGCTCATCTTGAGGCTTGAAAACAGGAATTTGCAAACCAACAGGTGACGTCACAGTAACGACATCTATCTTTTGTACTGTCTCGACTGTGGTGCAAAATGCCTGTTTTAGTATAGAAGTCTATGGGAAAATGACTGTACTGCTTTTATGATTTATGACCTCAGTAACCACTTTTCTATTCAGTTTATTGTCTCAATCTCTACTTTTTCTTTATATAACTCAGTATTTATCTTTAGATGGATGCTGAAGGATGTCATTCATTAGGGTTGATGCTTTGCTATTGACACATGTAGTAAAATGTAGCAACGTCCCCCACTTTCTACAAATTCCTACACATTGTTTACTTTTATATTTGAAGTCAAAGTTTTCATAGGACAGGACAAGAACAGATCAGAAAACAAGAGATGCTTTTTGTTACAATCAGCTGAAATTAGCTATTTTTTCCTTTCTGCCACTGAGATAAGTAAAGTCATCCTTGAAATGGCCTGCTCCTCTATAACTGCCTCCGCTTCCATTTGATTTAGGTCTTATTCTTTATGGATGTACACATGTTCCACTGTTTACAGTGTAAGTGGCTGAAATGATTTAAGAAGGGCAATGGAAATTACTTGATCTCATCTCTGCGGCTCAGATAAAACGCAGCACTTTACTGTTAAAATGATTGCGAGAGGCTGAAGGGTCCCAAATGTGAAGCAGAGCTACAACACAGGAAATTGCTAACAACTGCTAATTAAACCCCAGCTCCCACTTTGCTAGATTACATGCAGTATAGCCAGTGTATTTATGTGTCAGCTATTGATCACAGGACACCGTAATTATATAATGCGCTAACACTCGTGAAATTGGTGGAACATCAATTATAAAGTGATCGTCAGAGGTTTGGAGTAGGAGTGGTAGACTGTAAAAGGGGGATAGAGTAATATCATTTAGGTATTTCTTTTTGGGCGGATTAAAGGTGGCTTATTTGTTCTAAAAGGTGTTTTAATCCCTTTTAAGGGTGATTAAGGGGAAAAACAGCAGAGCCAAATATGATTGGTTTCTCCTTCTTTGTGCCGCCTCCTTGGAGGAGCTAAGCGGGTTATTTTAGAGCTGCGTCCTCAATCCCTGCGTCGTTGACGTCGTTGAAGGACGGAGAGGATGGAAGTGCCGCTCTCGCTCTCTCTCTCATACACACACAAAAACTACACACCAGAAATGATTTATAATTGCCAATTTTAAATTGCAAATAAACCATGCTAATTAAATTTACTAATCATCGTCTCTCCAGATGGTTTCCATTAAAATTGCAACTAATTATATTACTTTTAGGCTTGTTTCCAAAGATCTCACTCATGCTAGAACTTCTTTTTTCTTCAAGGGATGACTTTCCTTGCGTGTTTGACAAATTCTGCTGGGCCCCTGTCTCAAATTCAAAAAGCTTCTTTGTAGTTCAACATGATTCATCTCTGTGATTTTCTGTGTTTGTACAGGACTCTGGCAAGATAAGAGCAAAGCCCTGAGTTGATAAGTGAAAGAAAAGACAAACTTATAAAAGACAAATGTGGAATGCGCTGAGAGGAGATTGCTCTGATGCATGTTTTTCTATCACATAACCACACAGTGTAAAAAAGGACCAGTGACATGTTTAAGTGGCTTTCTCTGTGTGCGTACCTTGTCTTAAGATTCCTCCTGATGCTTTGAAGGTTTTATTTGAACCATTTTTGCAAACTCTTGTGAAGCTCTTTCTGAGCTTAAGGGAAAACTAAAGTACACCCAGAAGTTAGCGATGAAATGTGTACTTTCTGGGTGCTAAAGCTATAAGCGAGTAGGATAAAAGCAATTTTATATATACATATAATATATATGCCAGTTGTTAACAGTCATGTCAGCCCACATCAGCTGCTGGAATGACTGATCTGCTTCAGCTTTATATATTTTGTGGAATTTTAGAGCATTTAGAGCATACTATTTAAAAAGGGAGTTTTTCCTTCCTACTGTCGCCAAAGTGCTTGCTCATAGGGGGTCGTATGATTGTTGGGTTTTTCTCTGCATGTGTTATTGTAGGGTCTACCTTATAATATAAAGCACCTTGAGGCAACTCTTGTTGTGATTTGGGGCTGTATAAATAAAATTGAATTGAATTGAACTATTTAATGCCCCACTCACACAGGCCTAGATACTGGTTGGCAACTGCCTGGCAACCACCAGTTGCTAGAGAAAAAGCAGTTGCTTGAGGTTATAGGCAGTTGCTGTGAAATTGTCTGCAAAGCCAAGGACACACAGACCTAAAGATCTGCCAGTGACTCAGTGAGTAAGGAAAAATGTGTCTTCCCCGACAGATTGGAAAGTGATTGCTTGGTGTTTGGTAGGGAATAGGTATATGCAGCTGGAACAAAAACCTCCTTATCATTACACTGGATGCCTGTATTTTGTATGGAAGATGCATGTGTATTCTTTTTAATGCAATAGAAAAACATTCATACTTTATGTTGATGCAAATGTGTGGAGGTACTTTTAATGCAGTTGTTGAGTTTGATTAATTTTGGCTACATGGAAACATGCCCCAGAAACGTCAAGCATGAATAAGGCTATATGCAATCAATATTTGATTATAAAATCTCACTAAATACGTCAACTCAATGGACCCTAACAATCCACGTGCCCAGCCTAGAAATGAGCAAAGCTGCAGTTTAATGACCTGGGACTGAATTAATTCACAAGATAAACATAACATTAAATAAACAGCTTAATTTAAAGATCGCATTAAAAAATGTTTAATTCATAAATAGTCGAGATTTCCTATTTGTTTTCTTGTTCATGCCTCATGTCCCATCTTACTGTGCAATAAAGGTAAATGTAATTTACTGTCATTTAGGAAAGACCTTCCACACAGATGGAGCATACCTCAGGAAACTTGTGGCTTTAATGAAAGTTAAATAAATGAAGAAAAACTTGACTCATCACATGAAACCATTCTACGAACCAGTGGACAATGCACCAGTGAGGAGGTTAAAGCAGCAGCATCCACGTTATCATCAAACTGAAAATGTCACCATGAGGATAATGAACTGTAGTATTGGCGAGACATTAAAGTGCCATCCAGTTGTTGTATAGAAGCCATTCAGCTGAAAAAAAAAATGGTTCTTAATATGTCATTAAGAGACATTAGCAACATGACATGGGCCACAGATGGAACTAAATTACACGCCAATTAGATGTCAGTCTATGAGCCGATAGATGAGTGGATGGGAATGAGTGTGGAGCCTCTGAGCGTGCTGTCATGCATTTTAAAAAGTTTATTTCCCTAAAAAGGTGAAAAGTGAGAGTACTATCTGTATGATGAGCTAACAAACATCTGGAGGTAGTTATCATGATGCATGTCTCTGTAATGGACATTGAGATGTTTCATCGGGCCCGGCGCGGTGAATCGAGTAAAACCTCTAATGCACAGGCCCGACATGAGGGTGATGTCATCGCCTGTGTTTTTGCAGCGTATCAGGTATGACACAGTGATGGAGGACGACTGAAGGACCACTTGCTAGATCTGTGGAAAGTATTTACTTAAGTCAGACTTGAGGGCCAGCTCGTAGGAAGGCAGCAGATGGCTCAGGTTCTGGAAGGATCTGGACAGGGACAGGTCGTAGGCTTCCGTGGCTGAGGTCAGGATGTTGTTCATCCGCTGGGGTCGCTCTACAGGGGACAGGGGAGGAAGTGGTGCACTGCAGTCAGCACACAGTCAGTCAAAAGGATGGGCTCTACACTGGGAAATGTGTGTTGAGAAAGATTGAGCAGGACTACAGAGCATTTAGGGACTGTTTTACACATTTTTTCAACTTTTGGTAATAAAATTAATAAATAACTGAGACACTGAACAGCAAGTTAGAGTATTAAAAATGTGAATGTGGGCACGGGTAACTGGGGTAACCACTGTAACTACACCCACCATATCTTATGTGCATGCTGGTCAGATTTGGGCTGTTTTAAAGTCAGAACTAACAGAAAAGGCCAGTTATTTCTGTTCTTATCCTCCATATGCTCCTTGTTCCTCCTCCATCCACTCATGAAATGATGTGGTTCAAGTGGTTTTTGTATCTTTCTTCTGAACCATGTCGAAAGTTTTCGCCTATTCCTTGCGACCGTCTGCAACTTTTTCTTGGTTTTTTCCCCTTTGTTTTCAAAGTCGCTCTCACCCTTTTATATTTAAGCCTGGTACATGGCTCCATTCAGATGAGAACATCTTTTCTTTTGTGACATTTGGATAGTTTATTTTGGGCATATGTGTATGTATCCTTAAGATAGTTGCATGAGTTCTCTCAGAAATGCCAAAAACTTGGGGCTCGCTCCAAATGATCACTGTCATTTTTCTTTTGAACTGTGGTGCTTGTTAAAAATAGCCACAACTGAGCGGTGAATTTCGGCATCATTTCAGCTTGTGATGTCCTGCTTTTTGGAATCTGGCATGGCCAGGCAAACATCTCTACACATATTTCATTTTCAAGATGAACAGTTCTGCAAAAAAACTTTACAAATCCTTGTTTTTCATTTCAACATTTGTTGACCAACAGCTACCAGTGCGTCAGCCTTAACTACTTTATGGACAAAAGTCCCGCTGCCACTGGTGGAAAAAAATCAAGTATGCATATATCAAGGCATGCACTCTGCCTTTCCAAATATTTGTGAAAGAATGTTGTGCTCTAAAGAACTCAGTGAATTCGAGCATGGTATTCTCATAGGATGCCACTCTTGCAACAGAATTTCCTTCCTACTAGATATTCCACAGTCAACTGTAAACTGTATTTTTGCAAAATGGAAACATTTAGAAATCACAGCATCCCAACCAGTGCTGAGGCACATGGTGCATGAAATTCACCAGTAATTCCAGACTTCCAAAACTCCTCTGGGATTAACATCAGCACAAAAAGTGTGCACTGGGAGCTTCATGGTATAGGTTTCCATTGCCGAGCAGCTTCTGTAGGTAATGTAAAGGTAGCTCAGTACTTTTGACCATATAGTGTATCTGTTGGATGCATCAGTACAATCTATGGATGCACAATGTGAACCAAGCTTGCTGGGACTGGTTGATAGTTTACACTTCAGCCTTTTGTCTAAACATGGCTACTTCTGGCACTAAGAACCTCTCAGACTGGGATCCCAGTTTGGAAGATGTAATTTTAATTCTTTGCTGGACAGAAACATACTCAGAACTTTAAAAAGAAGAGATAACATGTTAGACTGAACTGAACTAAAAATTAAAAAGTCAGAATGGGCTGTATTTTAGAAAGGACTATGCTTAACAAAGAGCGCTTTGCTTGCTAAGGCTTGCTGAGGATTTTGCGTCAAGGCATTTCAAGGATATTATTTACTGAAGTTGCAGCTTCAATGAAATGACTAATTTGTCTTCTTTGCAGTTCTGAGTCAGCGGGAAACTGCGTCACTCAACTGCATCTAAGCAGCTCAAACGACAGATCATTTTGCACGCCTTTAACAGTTCATTTGGGGATATCTGTGATATGTATAACACCATTACAGCTCCCTGCACTGCACAGAGCTCCTGTGGCTTCAGAATTTAGGACGCCCAGTCACGGGTCAGGAGGCGCGGTGGGCGGAAAGGGCTGGGATTCAGGCAGGGACGCGGGTGCTGGATTTAAAAATAGGACCGGGCGACTACTGCAGCAAGGAGGATAGGGACACACAACACCAAGGAACATATGGTGTAGAGGGGAGACATTCACAGAATCAGAAAGTGTGTGTGGGGGTTTGTGGGGTAGGTTGAGTGAAGGAAGAGGAAAGAAAAAAAATGTGTGTAGAAAAGATTTTTAAGGTTGGACTAAAGGTCATGGATTGTAATGCAGCAATGTGAAGTTTTGCAACTGCAAAATATACACAAGCGCTTGAACAAAAGGAAAGAAAAGGAGAATAATGACCCTCAGTGTGCAGGAAAAGAATTCAGTTGCTACTATACATGAATTATGTTAAAGAAAAACTGATGAAAAGATACACATAAACACCATGTGTATGTGTATTACTTACCGTATCTCATTTGTCTGTGGGCTAACAAATCCAAGTGAGAAAGAAAGGATCAATAACAATCAATGTGCACAGTATGTTTCAAACTAGAGGTCGCCCTTGGTCAAAAACAATATTGCAGGAATGCTGCCAAGGGTTAACAAAAACGTCCAAACCAGCAACTCTTGAATTATGCATTGCAGCTATGATCCTCATCAGAAGCTAAATAGACTTCAAAAGTGCTGTTTGAAGAGTTTTATTTGGTTCTGAAAGCACTTTCGAAACCCATTTTCCCATGAAAAGCCGGCCTGTTTAAGAGGCAGACAAGCGCAGGCAGGATGTGGATGGCAGCGCTCCGTTAATGGTAAAAAACTTTGTTTAATGACTCAATGACGATAACTTTAACCCGAAACAGTGACACAAAACACTGGCCTCTGCAGTTTTAGAATATCACAGAGGGGATTTTTGTAAGTAATTAAAAATCCAGGTTGCCTCTTTCATTTCACAGCCATTTAGATGCAGAACCGTTCAGTAATTCCACAGTGAAGAGCTGCTCCCCTTTCACAGAAAATCACATTTAGAAAAATAGATGGGATGCTATGAGAGTAACTGGGTTTTCAATAACTCGAGCAAACTGCACAGGCGATCCTTTGATTATCACACTTTCTGCTTTTCATTTTCTCCGAGGATTTCTTTATCAGCTCCTCGTACTTTAAATTCCCTGTGAAAGGCATACTTTTGTTTTTGAAATTGGAAATAGTCTATCACAGAAATTGCTCGGCTTTCTATCACTTAGAGATAATAATGCATATCATTTTGGAAAATGAAGCCAATGACTGCCATGAAATCAGGCTAAACTAAAAAGAGTATATCACGTTATCAGTCTAGGGTTACACAGTGAATTGGACTCTGCCTGTAACTACACATCAGCAGTCAAGCAGTTTCTTACCCATTTTAGGTGTCAGGGCGGTCAGGTCCAGGTGGCTATGCTGGTAGTCATGGTGGTGGTTTCCTGTTACGAGAAGAACAAAAGCAAATAAAAGTGTGTCAACATCAGCAGACACAAAGAAAGGTAATAAAAAAGAAGCCCCTTTTTGATTTATTCAGACTGCATTATTATATAGAATAACTGACCCGACTCAAAAGTAATAACAATCAAGTCAAAAACATATTACAAATCAAGTTAAACTAAACCAGTCAGCAGCACAGCAAACATGAGGTATACAGCCCAAATAAAAATAAGATGGTTATAACTGGAATCTAATCCGGTCGTTATGTGATGACGTGAGTGAATCCTAATTCCGGGCCTAAAGTAGTCTGCGTTTAATATGGCTTTTGTGTTGTTAACATGTTTAATGTTTTGTATTTTCTTCTATTTAATCTCAAAAGGCTCCTAAAACAGTCAGTGATCACTGTTGACCTCCCTCTGCTTTTATTACCGCTAATCATTTATTTAAGCTCAGTTTTTAAAACCTTAGGATGTAACTAACCTCGTATTGTGGATGGATTATCTCAGTTGTTCTCCTGGCTGAAGTTTGGTCCTTTTACAGCATCCTGCCATGCGATTACATTTGTTCCTGACCACCGAGAACACTCACGTTAACTTTTATCGAGTGGAAAAAAAGTTATCTTGTTTATATTATGCTAACATAGCTGTGTCGCTAGCGATCACGTAGCACATCATTATATACCAGCTAGCCAAACTTCAGTAACCCTACAAACGTCACTGCTGTTTAGTTTTTGGTCTTCATTTATGTTGGAAGTGATAACAGAGCTGTACGTTTTAATTTGTTTCCAAAACCCTGCAGTCAGGACATGCTATATTGTATTTAGATAGAAGCTAGCGAGCTAACTTCCTGCTAACTTCTAACTCCGTTAAATGTCATAAATTCCGTTTTCATGGATGCCTGGATGTTAAACTCAATTGTTACACCTGGTAGAGCAGAACGCTGATCATTTTATTAAAGATGAAAGACTTTAGACAGTTTTTCAACTCTCAGTAATGCCATAGTGATCGTTTGATATATGGACCTGCAGCGGAGTTTAGGTCCAGACACGGCTAGTGATGTCAGACTTAACGACCGGATTACTGTTATAATACTGTTAATATGCCTGTTTGACAACAGCTTATGAAAAATGTCAACGTATCTCCTGGCTCAAGGGATCCAATTTTTGTTTTTGGGGTTTTTCGAAGACTCAGAATCTGAGAACAGATTCTTCTATCGGTCCTATTCAATACATTATACACCCGTGTTATACAGGCCATCCATAGCTGCTGTGCAATACAAATAACCTTGCTTTGCCTTGACAGTCACTACACTTTATGCATTATCTATGCCGCAGTGTTGAAGTAGTGAAAAACTGACCTTTATGAGTTCGGCACGACTGGCTCTTCTATAATAACGTGACAAATGTTGTTCTCTATTTCAGCAGAGTATCAGTCAGCCCTTCCATCCACTCAAGTCAGTATTTGCTATATCCCCAGACATGAAAGCTTTGATTTGTTCAGTGTCTCGAGTGAGCAGTAAACTGCCACTGCTCAGTTATGAGCCTGTAAGTGTTTCTTCCATTTGACAGAATCCACTGTTTAGCAGCGCTTTACCAAGATGATTGATTATAGTCACTTTGTCTGGGTACGTGGAAGCGGCTGCACCTCACGGTCATCCATCTTTGCGGCGGGTGTGTCATTTGATGTTGCGCTAATATTGTAATGTGTTGTTTTGTTGGCTATAGAACAAAGCAATATGTTGTGAGACCTCTGTCACTGAGAAGCAATGGGAATTCCAATAAGTGAAAATATTGCCTTTATTCAATTATATCTTCTTTTTTTCCCCCCTGAACAACATACAACTCATGGTTATGCAGTTGTGGCTTATTTCCATTTAAATATGTTCATCTATCATTCAATAAGGCAGTAAAAGCACAGCTCTGATAGCTGCGTGTGAGCTCTTTAAGAGGCTTTGAGCTGATGACAGTGGCTTGAGTTCTGCCTTTGTGAAAGATCGGTGCCCGTATGTCACCGACGCTGATTTGCCGGTGGGAGTTTGTGACATTTCAGACAAATGTTGACTTTTGCTAACATCCTTAATGTGGAGTTGGTGGAGTCTCTTTTACATTCAGTTAGTTTTTGAATGTAAAGGCTTTGAGAGTTAAACGGTTTTGACTATTTTGGCTAGGTGCGTTGCATCATTATAAAGCATGTCTTCGGTCCGTCCTCCCTGCAGCTGTACTCTGTTTTCCAGTCACACAGGTTTGATCAAGGGGCCAATTATAGCAGCTATAGAAAACCCAGTTAAATTACCCTTCTATGAACAGAGGTTTTGTACCGAGTAAATAACCTTTTACTATCTGAGTAATTGGGGAAACTGCTTTTTCCCCAGAGCAGAAAAACAGACCTCTAGATAAATTTCACACATTAAAATGTACCACAAATGTTTAGCCAAGGTTCAAAAGCTTATCACCCGGCAAAGATGGTTTTGCTTTGAGGTAATCTCCGGTTCAGAGTATGCATGGGTGTGATGCCTTTATATAAATATGAATGGGATCACCAGCATTGTGCAGTGCCTCTGGTACTAAACTGAGCACATATCGGAGACCTAAAGAAAAATATTAAATATTATATATACATACAAAAAAAATAAATCAGATCTAGTCCCATGCATGGCAACATGGAGCATGGAGCTCATTCACATCAAACTCAGTTACTCATGAGGCTGGAGTCTCTATTTCTTTAGATGTGTTTGGTCAGCAAGCTGACATTTCACATCAAATATATGAAATTTAAAGTCCGTGCCTTCAAATAAACTGACAGCTAAAGACTCCTGCTACATATTAAGAATTACAGGGGATTACCAAATGAAGTGAAGGTAACTTGATGCAAAAAGTATTTTGTTTTTAAAAGTAAGAAGAAAATCTCCCCCACTAGAGAACATCAAGTGCGTCATGCAAAGCCGAGCCTTTTAAAAGATGTCCTCTTTCACTAAAGCCTGAAACCCAGCAGGACGACAACACAACAAAACTCTTAGGGCTATGCAGTCTGCTGCAACAGCAGTGCACAGATGCACTACAGATGCATTACATAGATAAGGCTTAACACTGTTTTACATACAAAACCTGGCAGTTTAATGCACTACTGAAATATACTGAAACATGTGGGTATAATTAATAGCCTTCACCCATCTGCAAAGGTAATGCCATTAGTCTATCCAACCATACATCTACCCATCCATTTTCTTCTGCTTATCCAATTCAGGGTCATGGGAGGGTTGGAGCCTATCCCAGCTGCCACAGGGCTGAATGCCGTCAGGCTTTTGGAAAAGACTGCACGTATTTGCTCTTATTTAACCACTGAATGTTAAAGCTCAGCTGACAGTCGATGCTTTTAGTAAAGCTCAGATTCAGATTGAGACTGTGCCGACCAGTCGAGTTCTTCTAAACCAAAATGTAAAAATAAATAAAAAGATTCTTTATGTACCCAGGTTTTTACTGCGACTGTCACCAGAGTTGAAAATGATCTTGTATGAAAATTTCCCTTTACTGGAACTAATGAGCCTTAACAAGAGAAGAGCCTCAGACTAAAGGTAGAATGAGAGAATACTGATACTGAGTACTGTTATTAAAGTGTTATTAAAGTGCTAAACAGCAGTCACTCGAGTACGGAATCAAAAAAGTGGAGCAAATGTCAGTTTTGTCATTCACACAGAGATAGTGGCATGTTGAATGCATCAGCGTGTACTGAAAAAGAACACACCGTCTAGGTGTTAATACATAATGCAGCAGCTCTCACTGTCAGTAAAGTGTGTCACATGGATTGGCTGTAGTAATTCAGGCAGATCTGTCACAAATGAACTGAATGCTTCCAGGTTCCAGCGGGTGGACAGAGGGGATCCCACTGTGACCCAGATCCATTTTAAACGCCTCGCTCTGGGGGAAGCTGATGGACAGACGCTGGCTACCGAGACAGCCCATGCTATGTCATTATGCTGGCAGAGTGTGAAGTACCATGTGGACTTGGTGGGACAGATCACCTCATTTTGCCCTTCTACATATGCATGTGTTATGGAGAGGCCAGTTTACAGAGGAAGACGAGTTTCTCTAGAGCCATTCAGGATTTTAAGCTCTCATGTATCTGTAAAGGGAAGCTATGATGGATACATTGAATTATTACTAACACTTTACAATCTGACACAGAGTAACTACATCTGTAAAAAAAAAAAAAAGAAGCAGTTTAGTGACATTTTATGTATTTGGCAACTACAAATTTATGATATATAATAAATTAATGTCGCTTTTTTGAACTGGAAAAGTGAAGTGAGGCAATTTGACTAACCACATAACGCAACAGATGAATAGAGCACTACTTGTGGGAGCCCACTTGTGTTATTTGTTAATGTTGGTGGAAAAAAATGGAATAAATTCCCAAATCAAAGCAAAATAAACTGAAAAACGTGTATACAGAAACTGAAAACTAAAATTTAATGTGACACCAGACAAGATGAGATGCTTTGGATATTAAATTCAGCAGTCATGTTTACACCTCTGCTATACTGACGACAATTACATAATTCTGCACATGCTATTTATCAGATTTCCTCTACAACCTTCGTCAAAGCTGAACTAAAGAAATGACACATTTTAATTAGCAACTTTGGTCAACCTAAAAACCCTACTGTGACTCAACTATCACTACAGCTTACATTTAAATTGCCAGCTGGTTCTCTGCTGTTTTGTCAAAGGCAGGACTGCCTTGACTTTGTAGAGAGATGCACAAGGTGTTCTTGGGCACTGGTGTATATATATATATATATATATATATATATGATTATGATATGTTTTATGATTATACTTACTTGTAATTGCTTTACTTTCCTGAAACAAATGACTTTAGTCATTCATGTTTGAATGCCTTCTATGCACAGCAACGTTTTAGACAGGCACAGTTTTACATACATTTTACATACAGGGATATATATGGGAGATATATGCACTACTGCACTACACTAAGGAAATTGAGGCAGGTTGGAAAATACTGACAAGGTAGAAATATTTAAAAGTTATACAGGTAAAAAATTGTTGTGTAAAGTGCTGTTTTTTGTTTCTGTTGAGTATTGCAGCATCGACAGCGATCAACTCGAAGGAAAATGACGGAGGCAAAAATGTCCTTAATATTTTGGGAACTTTATTCCACATCAACATGCGGCAAAACTTTTCCTCATGGGTGCCTTTTTTGTTGTTGTATACTTTTTTTTCCCTCAGGGGCGTGATGATTCAGCATACGTGCCCTTACAATGAAACAGTGCCTCCTTGTGGTGACAACTATAATACTGTCTCTCTGTTAAACAACAGTTACCATAATGCAGTTAAACACACTGTACACCATGAGTACACACAATGAATATCTTAACAGTTTCCCCAGGGGGCTCATCAGAAATGGAAGGAAAAACTGTGTAACCCAAAGAGATGGAAAAAACAAACGAAATTTAAAAAAAAAGTCAATCGCGGGCAAAGTAAATAGGAAGGGGAGAAAAAAGCAGGACCTAAACTTAGAAAACTGAGAGAAACGAGGGATAAAAACAGCTGACAAGAACAAAGAAGAGCATATGATCAGGACCATTTAATACTCAGGGCTGAGTGGAGACTGGTGGGGAGCGTGTCACAGGTGAAGTTACTCAAGACAAGCCCACAGGGGGAGGGGCAAAGCAAGACAGATGAAAACAGACTATCAGAATAAAACAGGAAATAAACACATACCTGAAACAAGGTGAAACTACACTGAAGGAAAGTAAACCTTTAAAATGAACCAGAAAGTAGACAAACGACAATTTAACTGAAACAGGGGGACAGACATAGAAAGAGGGAGTAGACAGGTAAACACCAAGGATACTAAAACAACTACTGTACTCTGAAAAATGTAGACAAAAATTAAAACACAGAATCAGAAAAGAGAAAATGTGAGTCAGAAAGCTCACGATCTACTAGAACAAACAAACCTTTTAAAAAACAATGACAAGGACATCCTGTATGACTTTGGACTACACTTGTTTAATTAACTGTGATCTCACTCGACGATATTTCTTTCGTCTGCTAATTTTTAGGCCATGGCACAGGAACGTGTTATCCCATTATTATTTAACTGTTGTCCCTTCCAAGCATAGACAGTATGAACAAAGGGGTAAATCCGACGCATGCCCTGAAAAATCCTCCTTACACACTCTTGGAGTGACTGTAATCTACTTTTAGATATGACCCAAAATGACTGATTGCATCTATAATAATATCACAAAAGCATTTATAGGTCAAGATTTCTATAGGAACAGGCTCCACCCCCTGGCAGCTATTAAAAGAACACAGACTTAAGGCCCCCCTGCTTTAAATCTGCACTCCCAGCTTCACTTTTTAGACTCGGAAGCAACATCCATCTTTTATGGTTTCACAACACCAGCTGGCGGTGCAAACGATTCTTTTTCCCCTTCTTTCTTTCACCAAAAAATAAATTACTTGCTACTTATTAATCAGACATTTTCTTGGAGGACACACATGAAGTTACAAAGAGTTAGACTTCATGAACATTCAGGGGAATGACTTTAGATAAGGCATGCAACGTTCAGTCGTTTATTGGCTGCAGCCCATCTTTGATGAGTTTTGGAAGGTTGTTGCTCATCTCAGCGTATCGGGTATTTAAAAATTCTCAGTGTCATTTTTCACTTTCTGCACTCAGCGTAATTATAGCATTTCTCTGTGCACATGACTTCATCTTATTTCATTCTACAAGTAAACCACATCTGACTGAAATCATCTCATCCTGTAAAGACCAGGATTTGAAAAAAAAAAAAAAAACAGGAAAGAAATCCTTTCACCAATCCTTTCATGCTTTTCCATCTCACATGGTGCTGTGGTGAAAAGGAAAGTTGCTTCATTTTGCTTATTTAAACGCCGGTGTCTAACATTAACGCGATCCACACAAGTCTCAGAGCCTTACCCACACGCTGCCACGAGCTTGACCGATGGTGTTTCGGGGAGCACGGCTTCTTGGAGTCTGTGAATTACTAACAAGGATAAGCACAGATTTATCTGATGTCTTCTTCGATATGTCAGAAGTCACATCACACAAAGCTGCCGTTATCCTTGCCGTGAAATAGAGGACTCCATGAACCAGAAGGCTGAAAAAGGATAGGAAACCTGAAGAATCCAAGTAAGCAGCTGAAGTTGGAACAAACAGATTTATAAAAAACAAAAGCAGGCTTGCAACTGGCCAGAAGTGAAACGGATTACTGAAGAACATATTCACAAACCGTCTCCCCACCCCAAAGGTTTATCTAAAGCTTTCTCCTTCGACACGCCTTTCCATCCACTTATAGTTTGGCTCTGTTTTTCTTGGTTTAGGAGCATCCTTTCCTCCACTGCAGAGAAATCTCTGCTACATCCTCCAGTGTTTTTGGGGGGGATCTTTTTGTTAGCTGTTCTTCCTGTTTCAATAAAGCCAGCCCTGTAAACAAATGCTTTTCCCATTTTAGTGTGGAGAAGCTCAACTTGTGTACACACAGCTCTGACCTTCACCCCATCCAACACTTTAGGGATGAACTGGAAACAGAATGTCCAGCTTTAATGGAGCAAAAAGTGCAATGCTTTTACAGAAATACACAAAAGTCCTCCTTTAGTGTGAGTGTTTAAAGTGCAGACGTTCCAGGAAAATCCATTTTAGCAAAAGATCCATGAAGGTTCACAAGGTTCACAGTAGATTTAAGCAAATTTAAGTCAGCTATCCAATGTGTAATGGATTATAATAGAAATATATAATATGTGCAGCTTTTGATATTTGGAAAGCAGACTGACCTTTTCACTCCCCACAGGGGATAGACACCAAACTCTGGACACCACAGCTATGATACTAACTCCTTCTTTGCTGGATGGTAGTCCCACAGCGCTGACACTGGGCGAATCGAAATTAGCGACATCGTGAAGTCACCGACGTCTTATGTTCCATAAAAGTGTGCTCGACGTGTCGGCATAGCAATAAACTGAACATGAGTACCTGAACCGTCACTCAGCCACTGACCTCATTAAAAACAACGAGAATGTGCACATATCGTTAATGATTCTGCCAAAAGATTTCTTTTTATTAGAACTTTTTCTTCGCATCAATGCAGTGTCCTCTCAGAAGCAAGAATGCCGACATCTCTGCATTCATTTCAGAGTAGCTCTCATTAAATGACCACATTTAATGAGAGCTGTAATTAATGAGCAACGCTGAATTCCTGTTCTAGCGTCTTCTGTCTGTGGAAAGTTGGGCAGGCTGAAGGAGAGGAAGCGAGAACATAGACAAGCTGCTCAGTATTAAAGGAAAACCCCAGAACTCTGTGATCATACTTGTAAAACACACGTGCTCATTGGTTCAGATGAAACTATATTCTGTGCTCCTGAAAGATTGTTTTAATGCAGTATTAGTTAAAATACAGCCTTCATTGTCAGACTCACTGTGACAGTCCCAAGCTGATTTTCTATTTGCTGTTTTAAACCAGGTGTAATGATCGACGAATGGTAGACTGAGAGACTGAAGCACACTGCAGACTCATGGGCTTGCAACCTGTCAATCATAACCTGCTTTATCCTTCAACTTGTGACTGAGACCAGTAAAGTGTTAACAGAGGATTTTAAGCAAGTGAAACAAATGCTAACTTTCCCACAGACTTATGCTGTTTCCCCCTGGTGGCCATTGGAAGGAATTGCACTGCACTGCCTTCACTTTTCAGAAGGTCCGTCAATCTTTTAATTGGCGAGACCTGATTGCTACTTCAATTTTTCACAAAAAAACTGTAGTTATATTAGTAACAAACCTCCTGCTTGTTGCAGCTCTTCAGTTCAGTAGTTGTTGTTTTACCATTTTTAGATTGAACTTTTTGGCCCATTGCTTTTTGCTGATTTTATTTTTTTAATGCCAAAGAATATGTTTACAGACTTTTTGTGTGTAACCAAGACAGATTATAGCTCAAGCAAAAAGCTGAATTTAATAAGCCTCATTGCATGAACAGAAGCAAATGAGTAAAAACTGGCAAAGCGTTTTAATTCTCATTATAGATGTAAAGGAAATCATTGATGTAAAGGAAAGACAGGAGAGTATTCAAAAAACAAATTATCCAGTAAGTTATTTTCCATAATTGCGCTCCGTGTTTTCCCGTAATTACATTGGTCGTTTGGCACGGAGCAACTGTTGATAAGCAGACTGATGAAACGATGAAATGAAGGAGAAATGGGCAGGTTTTGTCAAGACACCACAAACTGGAAAATTGCAACTGGGATCTTTTAATGACTTTGTAATTATGAGGCAGCCTCATCTGCTCGTTGGCATTTAACAGAGAGCTCATGGAATACTAAAATTAAATGTTTACGTCTTTCCCTTCAATTTGGGAATGCATTTCATTTTAGTTACAGCTAATTGGAGTTCGTGCAAGTTTAGACTTTCATCAGTGATGACTGCGCAGTCAGGCATCACGCAAGCTTCAGAGTGAACTAGAAAATCGCTCTGAACAAACAGCTGAAGAATGCTCTTTGTTTAGTCTCTGATGTGCACTTCCACACTCTGAAAACAGACGAGTGCAGTCTCTGTTTCCAGTGATTTAGTATGTTTTTAGTTGTTTGTCAGTCTGTCAGTTGTGCCCACAGTTCTGACAGATGTTGGTCTGTTTTCAAAGAGCTCTCCCTCTTTGCCGAAAAGAACAGACCGGAGAACCGAGACGACTGTCTTGGCATTACATGATGGCTTCCCACCAGGGGCCCGCGAGGCCGAGGATCTTTGTTTCTCCAGTATCGATTAGGGATTGTGTGTCACAGCTCTTGGATGCATCATGTGCTCCTGACATGCTTTTTCCAGTCAAGAGGAGGCGCAGCCTGTTGTTTTCCCCTCTCCTCCTGTGACCTTGTGACTTTTTAACAAAAAGAAGAAAATACCTGCAGACCCTGCAGGGCAAAAAGCAGTAACACATAGGTGTGGAGGGACAAACCTAAGCTGTGTTTATGCACAATATTTCTTTCTGTGCCAAGGCTGTGCTCCCATTCTGGGAATGCGCTCTGTACTTTGCATTTTGTGGGCTATCTGAAGGAATCAAGGCTCTTTAATAATCGGCTCTCCCATCTCTATTCTACTTATCACACAACAAATTATAAATAAATTCAAGATTAAGGCTTTAAGATCATTCAGCTATAATCAGCTACAGGGTTACAATTTCTAGAGTAACACCTAAATCTCATCTTCAATATGTGGCTACTGTTTTAATCAAGTTTGAGCTGGAGGAGGTGGAGTCTGGTGACCGGGAGGTCTTCTTAGACCGCTGTCGACCTTAAATCACAAATTCTCAGTTTCGTCTGTTCATCGTCGTTGTGAAAGGTTTGGTCGATCAGCAGAAGGTTTCAGTTTACAGCATGAAGGTTGGGAATAGGTGCTTTACTATGTACTGCAAGATGATAAGTTGAGCCATCTGCCTTTTCAGATATCCAAAGAGAGAAAAAACATTATTAAGGTTAACACTAGCTCCCTTTTTTTAGCTCTGTTTTTGGTCCCCTCCATCTGATTCTTTAGCTGCTATCTGCTGCTTTATGGTCACCAGTTTAGTGGTGTGCAATGGGTTTTTAGAGGTTTTGCTCAGAAAACAGAGTTAATTAATTATAGAATAGAATAGAATAATCCTTTAATTGTCCCACAAGGGGAAATTTGGTTGTAACAGCAGCCAAAAAGACACATATACAAACAAACAGTACACAGGACACAGAACAGAAACATACACAATTTTCTTACATATCTATATATTTACATATTTACATATTTATACTCAAGGATGCTCTTCGATGGGTCACGGCAGCTTAACATTTAAAGTTCACACGATTTCAACCATTGCTAATATCTGTTGTGTCAGAGGAACAATAAATATTTGAGTATATTAATGTATATACACTAGCACTGTGAGGCTTTTACTCTGTGTATATGTTAGGCCATTTATTTCCCAGGCTAACCTTGAAAAGCAGCATCAGTGTCTTGCCATTTACTGACTACTGAGATGATCTTTTTCCGGGAGGCTTCAGTGTAAGTGGGTGTTATTTTACAGCCTTTCTGGCTCCCTGCATGTCTTTGAGTTGCTTTGTCTCCTTCACACTTCTGTCACATTCACAGAATTAAAGCAACAAACGCCCATTCCTCCGCCGCCTCCTGAGTAATGTGCGATGATTACAACAGATAATTACATCTATTTACATATAAATGTGATTGATATTTTTCCTACAGAGCTTCAGCTTCTTTAAGCTGCTGCCGGAGACGTTTGGCACTGATCTTGTTATAATCTATCCATAATATTTGGATCCTCCATCTGAAGTTACCTAATTAAATGATCATTCGCGACAAGTAAACAATCGGAGATGATGACGCTAATTAATGACGGCGCAACGCTGCGAGGCCGTATGTGTGGAGAGACGCTGCTATGGCATCTCACAGTGTTTATTCGAAGACTTGTGATTATAAGGAGTCAGATGTTGTGTTTTCTCAGTTGCATACTCAGAGTGACTGCAGAGGCCACAGGCTTAATTGATGAGGTGCTGTCATCCACAATATCGACCACCCTCATAAGAATCTCAAATGAACACTCCAGCGATAATGCCAGCACTCGTTAAAATCTGAGCACAGTGGGACTTTCGGAAATGTCAAGACAAACCCAAATGGTTTCAAAACAGGAGGACCTTTTAAAATAGATGCCACAAACCCCATTTTCATAACAACGAGCAACAATATCTTGATTGTGCATTCATAATTTTCAGATCTCCCTGCTGTGCTTTTTAATTTTTACTGGCCCTGCCTGAAGAGACCATTTGCTCACCCTGTGCAGCCTTGTGTCAAACATGCCCGGCAGTCAGGTCGCGCCTCAACAGGTACATAGTCAGATTACTTATTAAAACGTTGGCTTTAAGCCCAAAAGGTCGGCAGCTTGCCACTTGGCTGCAGGTGCAAAATGCGGCTGGCAGGAGGTTTGACCTCGGGTCAAAATGATCCTTGATTTCCTTTGACGTACTGTAATAATTCTGACACACTTAGAAACTTTTACTCATTAGCTGCTGAGGATTTCGGTGTAGCACCTGTCACATTCGTGAGATGATCTTATACACACGCAGTATAAAGTTGACTGATGTATGCCTCGTACAGCCTTTTCATGAACAGTTTGGTGCACATAATCCTCTCACTATTTAAAGAAAGGCTATCTTCACAAAGTTTAAGTGTCATATATCTACAGCATGGTCAGTTTATGAAGCTCACAGGCTTTCCTTGCAAGCTTGACTGACTGTAAGGACAAAATGTATGTTCCCTGACTGGGTCATGGGGGGGTTGGTCAATGCAACTGGTGATATTGTTGGAAATAAGTATAAAGTGCTGCACCCAGTCTGCATTTTACTTGCAAACTACTGGTGACCGTGACAATGTAGTAGTGACCAAAGCAATCCCCAGGAGGTTTTTGGTGAAGCTAATTTCACGCGGTGACAGCTAGCAACCTCCAGCAGCCACTCACCAACCAGCGAGGGAACACACACTTTTCCCTAGCAGCTGGAGTTTTGCAGGGGATCACTTACTGGTTTCCAGGCCTGAATGACTCAAAGTGTCAAGCAAAACAATAACAACTTGTTTCACAGGCCTCTATCAGACAGCTGCTAGTAATATGGGGCATTTAATAAAACCCAATACATCCTGAGCTTTGATATTTAAAGACTACAGCTGTAGTTTGCATTCCTCACCAATCTATACCTTAAAAATGAGCCTTTGAAAACCCTTGAAAATATTTAGTCTGAATAAACCCTTTCAGGAGGTTGAGATGAATATAAGCCACACATGACAACAAAGAATGTGGTTCACTTCTCGGCCTCTCTCAGAGTTGAACTAACACTGCTTTATTTAAAGCAAGCAAGGTGATCTTCGCTGACCTTAACTCCCGATGCTCTCGGCTATTTTTTGTAATTTCATTTATCAGTAACATCTCCACAACTGTAAGGCCAAACTGAATACATTCAGTGCCTCCGCACCATCACCTGGAAAGAGTGAGATATGTGAAAGTCCAGCAGAAATCCGGTTTAACTTCAGCCCCATCAAAATTCTAATCAAAATTCAAAACAGGGACTTTTTATGACGAGTCAGTGGCACTGTTGCATCTATAAAGTCAGTGTTAGTATTATGCACACTGAATGTGCCAACCCTTTTTTAAAAATGTCAGGGGTTCTGTTTTAGTAATTGGCATTATCCTCAGTGCAGGAATTACACAGTTTGGAAAGGCTCAAACAAAGAGGTAAAATAAACCAACCTTAGAGGACACATCTATGAAGATGACCAGCTTGTTTTCTTTTACACCTGCCATGACGATCAATATCTATTAGTTTTAGGTGTGGAATCTTTTTTAGGTGATGTCATGTACATTTTTAACATATGTTTGTCTCCTCTAGTGGATTTATTCTCAGGTTTTGGGATCTACTTCATCAATATATAACACTTGAACAAAATCCAGCCAGTACATACATACATATATAGTCACAGAGAGGAAACGGAGGCTTTGGAAATTGAACTGAAAAGAAGCATGCACCTCTGGACAGAAGGGTCTTTAGACAAATTTGCAACAAATATTTTTTCAAACCAAGCTTGATTTTTTGGATCCAAATGAACAGATTGGACCAATCAGACCACTGCATGTTGCAACAGGTGCAACGTGCCCTGGTACTTAATATACAGTGATACACAAACAGGAAAATGTTACTGTTTTACCTCAGACACAAAACAAGACATCAGCTCTCTGAATGATTCCTCTGCTTCCTCAGATGAGGTATGAATTATGTCCAGCTGCCTCTTTGTCATGAGAAGTGAATAAACCCAGAATCTCATTTTCTTCCTTCTCTTGTTTAGAAACATCAGCTCATCATCGCTTGATGTTGATAAACTTCTTTTCCAAGTGCATTTTGATGTTTTTATTGGATTACACAAAAAGTTTGTGTCACTTTTTTGCAACTCACTCGGTGTGTAATGGCCTTAAGACTATATGGTAACCATCCATCCATTCATTATTTAAAAGAACAATATTATATAGAAGTTTCCAAATGCACACTTCAAGTCCTGTTGGCAGGTTTAACATCCCATATGGAACAGATATATATCAATCTTATAAAGTTTGTATCGGTCTTGTGTGAAACTCGTATGAAAAGCATACAAGAGTGAAAACAGATATAAGATCCCTTGAAAAATTATATAAATGAAACTTGTATGTTTTGGATATTTACTAAAACAATATATGAAAGTAATGAGAAAGTGGTCACATTCATGAGTAAATCATATAAGCCTTCTATGATTCACTATATTTCTTTTCCATATGTGATAAAAGTTGAATGTACTGTCACCTATCAGTTTGAGACGTCCTGTTTGAAGCCTTAGCCTGAAGATTGTCATCTCTGATATTTTAAAGTTGGGCGTGACAGTTGAGGAGTGGCTCTTACAGAAAAGCTGAGGGTCACTGCGCACCCACTTAGCAGTCACAGGCTGTCCTGCCTTAGAGCAGAGCCTGTTTTATAATCCATTTGACTGTAAATATGAAAATACAAAATGAACATTATTCCCACTGGCTCCACTTTTAAGATTTGAAAGCTCGGTCATCTGACACATGAACATGAACCCTGTGTGACTCCTTGAGCTACAACTTTGAGAGATTTCTCAGCAATGACACATTTCTCAGCACTGAAACGAAATGCACTATGTTCAAATATATGATATATGTCAAATATAAATATATGGAGAATATGATGATTGATATCGAAAACCATCAGTTTTATCAATTTAATAAGTGGAAAACCCAAATATGTACTTTCTGAATCGACTGTATCAGCCCGCTCAAGGTTTCCTCGAGTGAAAACAGTTATTCTGTTACAAAAAAGCCGCTCAGTGTTTGTATAACCGCAGCCTGTACCCTGCAGTTTTGCCACTAGTACAAAGGTAAACATATGGCATTAACAATTTGACAATTACAATGCCAAGTAACAACACGGCAGTCCTTTTATAAAGCAAGTTAATTGACTCTTTTCTTAGGAGGTCTTTTTATACTCTGTGTCTCCACAGCATTTGGTTGTCTACCCCACGCTCAAAGCACCCCCCGTGGTGCTGACTGCAGGAGTGACTACTAATTAGACAACAGCAGGGATGTGTACAGTAAAATGGTATTGCTATATAACTTGACTTTAAAAACTGCTTCTTTATGTGTCTTTTTTCATGCGTAATCTTTTGCTTGAAATATGATCCTGACTTGAGGCAGGTGTCAAATATACAGAGGAAATGAAAACTCATCAGCTGCAATGTTGCTACCTGTCAGGACAGAAATACGCCGAGTGAAATCAGAAGAAAATAAAAATCACACAACTAAGTGAACATTTCTGGGGATTCAAAATACTTTTCTACCCAAAATCTGAAAGGCTGAATTTCAAAAGGCTGAGATAAGATAAGAAGTAAAGGAAACAAGGGAAGATAAGGAGCAGGTGAGAGGCCAGAGATGAAAGGAAGGATTGAAAGAGAATGAATGTCTATGAAGGTTTGTGTCAGAGCTTTTGAAGACATGTCTGGTTCTTACAAAAGGAAGGGTCAGTGAACAGATAAGGGTAGAATGGGTGGTCTGCCATATGCACAGGTGAAGAAATCCCACACTGCCAAACAAAAGAGAATGGAAAACACAGGTGAGAATGAAGGATGGATGCATCCTCCAAGGGATGCCAGACATTTTCTGACGTAGGCGATAACAAAGAGGTGAAGATGAAGAAAGGTGAAATAGACTAGGACCTTGATGTGTTGCTCTTTCTGTTCAAACTAGAGAAATAATGGTAGAATTTGCTCATATTGCTTTTCTTTCATGGAAATTCAGGGTTAAATGTGTGGTATAGACATACCTAAAGGTTGTGTTTGGTGTTTATGCCATGGCTAATGCACTGCTGTGGTCCTACACTAGGTTTTCTTTTATCTAGTAAAAGAAAATTTAGCAACATATAAGGGAAAAAAAGAAGATATCTCTCCTAACCTATGGTTTAGTCAGTAACCCAGATGTTCTCAATACAATGATGTGGACAAGCTTCACATTTCTAAATAATTTTAAGCCTTACCAAAACCTCAAACAAGCTGAGTGGCTTTCATTTCTTCTTTTATTCACCAAATCGATCAGACATCAGATCCATCTGCAAAGGCTCGTTTTCCCGAGTGGTAGTAAATGAAAAACATCTATGCCT
Organism: Rhamphochromis longiceps; assembly: GCF_057381845.1. Classification (NCBI taxonomy): domain Eukaryota; kingdom Metazoa; phylum Chordata; class Actinopteri; order Cichliformes; family Cichlidae; genus Rhamphochromis; species Rhamphochromis longiceps. Next base: position 35,034,046 of record NC_140560.1, on the reverse strand, counting down.
CCCTCTGTAGTGACATTTGCAAAACCAGTACTAAGTCTCGCTGCCCTCAACCTCCTCCCCTTACAAACAGCTACTCGCTTTGTTCAGTTTAATACCTTAAATGTAGACTCAACGAAACAGTTTCCGCCTTAAGTAACCTAAACAATGGACCCTGCTCTTTTTGCAGAATGGCAAGTGTATAGTCAAGACACGATAAGCACCAGGGTATCCATTCAAAGATGCGAACTAAGAGAAAACTAGAGTCAAGCGACAGTTTGTAAGACTGATTTGCATTGTGCCTTCAGGTATCTTGGGGGAGTGTAAATGAAATTTCTGCAACCTCTTGTCATCTATCCGAAGACTCCTGCTGTCAGGGAGCCTCCACCAGCCACATTTTGATCTTTGCTTTTATGTCTCTCAATGCTTTGTCTCGCCTCTAACCAAACATGTGTTTTAATTAGACTCAGAAAGAAGCTGCTTCACTTTTCATCTGTTTTTTCTTTCAAAACTTGAACCTAAAATATTATTTATTATTTACTCAGAAAGAAGATTGCATTAGCAGAGGCAAAGATTTCTTTATGTGTTTACTGCAAATATGTGCCTGTGGATAACACAGCGTGACGATCGCACAGACAGCACTTATATATATATATATATATATATATATATATATATATATATATAAAGACAGGAAATTGCATTTTGATGGCCTGAAAACTAAATAAAAACTGAAACTAGACAAAAGTGAGAGATGAAAAGACTCGTGCAAGTCTGTGAATATGGGAACAAACAACGTCCAGCCGCTTCCCACAAGACAGAGTGATGCACTAACAAGCTCTCAGAGTGCCTCGTTTTTCCACCTCTTGCTGTTTCTGTTCATTTTGGGTGCCAGACACATCTGTCTGCGAGCCTGCAAAGGTTATGACTGCTCGGAGATGAAATCCTGGTGGGCATTGCATGACTGGAATCCACATAGAGATTCAGGTGTCTATCAGTGTCTGCTGTTGCTCCTGACAAGCAAACCTAATAACAAAACAAGAGCTTTGGAGGCGTGAGAGCTGCTGATGATAAACGAGTGTGTTCAAATCCGGGTGGAGGCACCAGTGCGCTGCACCACAGAGCAAAATATATCAAGCATAAATCAGAGTGTCTGCAGGGGATTGATTAGTTGATACTAATGAACTCCTGCCAATGCCTTGCATTTTTAACTACTCCATGATGAACGTCTCTGCTATGACTGAGCAGCAGGATATTTTATTTTAGCTTGAAACTATTTCAACTCTTGGAAAAAGTACAGTTTAGTGTACTTCAAGTCTGCTTGAATGGTTTTGGGCAGGAGAAATCTTAACACTAGACCGCACAGCTTGTAAAATGGTTTGGGGAGCACCCTTTCTCTGCTTCAACATGTCGGTATTACAGGTGCTTTTGTGGGTAAATGGGAGCTGAAAGAGTCCAACAACTGGTGGAAACCCTGCCTGCTTTTATAATACCACATTATTGTGGAACTATTATGCTTTCCCTTATGCACTGTCATATATAAACAGCAGTGAATTCATATTACTTTGGCCAAAGTTTCAAATCACAAGGTCGGTATATGTAAAAATCATCCATGGGAGGTTCAGACTGCCCTACATGCTCAGGCTACGTCAACACGAATACGTTTTTGTTTGAAAAAGCATCTTTTTCTCTCCGTTTTGGCCTTCCGTCCACACTGAGACGGCGTTGTTGGTCAAAACGCTCTCCAAAGAGGATACATTTGGGAAAACGCCTTTTCGAAAATGATGACATATTTTAGTCACGTGATGCAGTCATGTGACCAGTTAAACTGAGATAGCTGAGGGCATTATACAGCGGTTGTTTTGTTTGCTCTCAGGTTTGACAGCCCTGTTAAAGATTAATATCAGTCTGTACATGTGACCAGACTAGCTTTTCTTCAAATTCTTTAACTCTCACTCGCTTTTGTAACTTTGTACTTTTGTGTTACTCGCAGCAACAACTCCACCTCATTGTTAGTCCATTTAAAAAACTCGGTGCTTTTCCTCAACATTTTGCCGCGACGTTTCAAAGAGCCGGAAAGGAAATAAACGGCAGAAAGAAATGAGGAAGGTCGAATCGTCTTGCGTTTTCAGTCGTTTCAACTTTTCGGAAATGATTGAAAACTGTAGTGCGGACGTGGAGCATTTTTAGACTAAAATGCCGTATTCAAATTTATCCAGATTAGTGTAGAAGTAACCTAAGTTTTTACCCCTCAGCCATAAAAGGCTTATGGGTTATTGTTGTGGATACTCAAGTTTGTGAATGCGATAAGTCAAGAACAAAGCGGCGTAGGAGTTTCAAATTGATATAAAAGTTGTATCTACTAAAAATCTCGGACGAATTTGAATCTAATGGACCTCGACCTCAAGGTCAAGGTATAACCTTTAGTCAGTCAGAAAAACTTTGGCTCATGGTGACGTGGTGACACGTACGCTTGGCAGCCCTGCTTTTCTATGAGAATGTAACCAGACTACAACCAGTTGGCAACCAGCTGAGCCGAGTTCTTTGTTGCAAACAGATGTGTTGCAGATGAGTTGTAAAGAGGTTGCTGTGTTATTTTTACTTTAGTGTACCTGAGCCATTAAAAGGAAGGTGACCTTAAAGGGGGGAAGAGATTGTTTCACACAATCTGGAGGCACAATCAATCATATCGCGCTTGTAGAATCTAAGAATAAAATGAGCATGAAAATCTTCTTTAATGAGCATCGCTTTTGATTTCAAGTTAGCAGATGTTTTTATTAAATTCTGTAAATTTATACAAAGTATGACTCAAACTGAAGCAGAGACTAATTTTTTCTAATTAAGAGAGTGTCTACAGCCAAAAGTGTCTGACAAATCAATAAGACTGATGGATTTCAAGCAGCTGAAGGTGGAGATTTAAACGCAGTCATAAAAAGGTCTCCACCAACTTGCCAGAAATGCTGATCAGCACCGTGTGAAATAGAGGCTCCATTATGAAGTGGTAGGCACGTCCCCTTTATTGCTGACAGGGTTGGAAACCTATCATCATCTCTGCAGATTTCATTATTTCCTAGTGTGCAGTTTGTGATGAATGAAATCTGAGCGGAGATCATCGTGCGAGTAAAGCCAGTTTGAGAAGTTGTTACTCCAGGTTGTGAAGAGAGGCACAAATAACACGTCGCAGAGTGAAATGTGTTTTCAAATAATGTTCTGCTAATTATATTTCTCTGAAAGTTGAGCAAAAGCCATTAAAATGATTTCATTGCTGTCTGAGTGGAGCATTATTGAAATTGCCTTCATGTGAAGAACATAAAGACATAAAAATGGCTGTAAGGGAAAAAAAATCCAGAGCAACTGCTGGGTCACATCATTACATCCAGGTTTCACTGCTCAGCTCCACTCAACCGAATATCAACTTGTCCAACATAACTTCACTCATACGTGGTCCACAACAACGCGAAACCAGATTTTCTGCATGCATGTCAGAGGTCAGTGTTAGAGTCAGGGAGGAAGGAAGGATGAAGACAGCCAGAAAAGAAGGAATTAAAAAAAGGAAGAAAGTTAGGAAAAGGAGGTGAAAGGGAGAAGACTGAAAAGAAGGAAGGAAGAGAGAGAGGAAGGAAGGGAGAAAGGAAATAAGCCAAACAAGAAGGAACAAATGAATGGAGGAAGATGGAAGCAATAAACAAAGGAAGAATGGCAGGAAAAAAGTGTAAGATGAAAGAAAGACAAGAAAGGAGACCAGGAGTAGGAAGGAACAAAGGAAAACTGGGAAAAGGCATGATGATAGAGGGAATGAACAAATGAAGGAAGAAGAAGAAGAAAGGAAAGAAGATACAAAGAAGTAAGGAATGAAATAAATGCTAAAAGAATACAAGTAAGAAAGGAAAGGAGCTAGGAAGGAAGGAAAAGCAAATTATCAGCTGCATCATGTAATCACACTGACCAATAAATCAATAGTGGTGAACATGTGGATGTGTCTCTCAAACAACCAATCTGTCAAATAATTAAGGGAAAAAATCTCAAATGTTAGTTTTCAAAGAATTTTACATTTATTCTTTTACAATCTTTAAAGTTGTTGTCAGAAAGTGCCACACAGACCGTCTTCAAACGTCTTCATGTTCCACACAAACCGAGTGGCATCACAGGGACAAACAAGGTTTCCCTGCAGATCCATCGCAGCGAGCAAAAAACAGCCACCGAGGGGAATTGTGGGCATCGGTGGAACGAGCCTGTCCAGGCTGTCACAATCCACACAGCACAAAACTGTCAGGACTTTGTTCACAATAACGACCCAAAATCTGCGGTACGCAAAGACTTGAAGAGTCGCGATAAAAAGATGACACAAACGAATGAAAGACAACAGGGACGGAGTAGAGACTCTGACCTGACATACACTGAGGGAGAATACGCTGACTAAATACAGACACCAGGAAGAGAAGGGTCATGTTGAACAGATGAACTAAAGGAAGAGAACAATGGAGACGAGTTCAAATGAAATGAAAAAGTAAGCAAGAGGGACCAATAATAAGCTGACAGAGACAACACTGAGATGGAGGCGAACACAGTAGGTGCAGAATTTAACACTTTGGGGTATCCAGTGGATTCAAGGGACCCTGATAAAACATGCAGTGTACACGTGAGGAGTTGGAGGTGTCATCCCTTACAGCACTGGCACCAAAGGACACCTTGTACACATATCTGGGACGCCAGCAGCTCTGACCAAATTTAAATGAAAACAGTTTCATTTCCTACCAACAACTTCCAACATGTTTGAAACCGATGCTTATCCGTCTCCGTTACTTGAACAATATGACAGTCTCGCACCCAACCTTTACCCGTACAAGCCCGATGACCTATTTGCCGTTTGATGACTCGTTGGAGCGCCTTTTACAATACGCCAGGAAACCCATCCCATTTCTAACACGCAGCTCCTAATTCATTATAACAATGGTGTGTAAATTACCTCGGGCTCCTTCCTGTGGTCTGACACTGAAGAATGCTTCAAGAGGAAAACAGCTGAACTTGAAAAGGAGATAAGGGCAAATGAACCCGTGTGGGAAGTCTTAAAATACCCCCTTAAATAGGGCAGCGCAAGAGGCTCGGGGTGTAGCACGCTGTACGGCGAGCCCGTCCACGCAGACGGGACACGAGTTACATAAACCGACACGAGACACCGCGGGATCCAGCTAACTGGAGCTCCCGATAATGAAAGGGAGCGTTGAGGGCCCTGCGAGCGATCGGGACCGAAATGTCACCTGCTGCACGGCGACCCAGATGACTGCGCAGGTACGGCACCCAGCCGGGGATTAACTCCAGAACTTATACTTTGAATTTCAGCTCTGCCAGCGAAGCAACTTGTACAACTGGGGTGTTCTGAAACAAATGAAAGGAGCAGAGGTGGTTAAAGATTCATAGGCTCTATATTCACAGCCATCCGTTTCACTGATGAGGTGCATAGTGAGGGATTAGGGAGGCCTTGCATATTGTTAAAAGTAAATTGGTGCCTTTCAAATTTCGCAGCATTGCCCGGTCTGTCCTGCACATATAATGAATTCTAGTAATGAACCGCCTTATACAGGAGCTGTAAAGCGTTGTACTATGCAGACCACATTTGTCACCATTACAGTCAATATTTGGTGACTGCCACAAGATGAATGTTGCCCTGGGGAACAATGAAAGAAGCCTGGTCTAATCTAAAGTGAGTCATGATAGTCTCTTTGGCTCCTGCAGGTGCAGGTAATGGCCGGCATTATACAATGCAACACCAGCTATTTTCTATCCCTTTCCTTTGATTCTTCTCTGTATGCATCACACTCTGAAAGCATTAATATTAGTTCGAGGAAACAAAAAGTAAAAGGATTAAGGCAATTATACAACAAAAAGATGGAAAAAGAAAAGCTGAAATGGAGCAGATGTATTTTATTTCTGAGTCGCAGCACTGACCCAAATATTAGAGGTACATTCACCTCATTTTCTATTTGCGCTGGCTGTCTCTGGTGACCGAGCTTAACATGGAATCAATTCAACTAATTGGAGACTTCAAATGGAATTGTTCTTGCCCAGCACCTGAATCATTGCCAAAAGCGCCTCATTCAGACAGTGAAAAACAAACAATAGTGTTACTTCTATTAACTCTGTCTTCAATTAACTGCTTAAGTTCCCAGTTGTGTCTTTATAATTCCCCGGTAATGATATTAAAATGAAGGGGTGGGTTGTAATCTCAGGTTTCTTTCCTCCTACCCCTGTTAAACTATCGACAACGCCAGAACAATAAATGTCATGGTCCTGGGTCATTTTGACCCAGTGTTCTTAGTTTTTCTGTAGTTTTGTATTTTGTTTCTTATGTCCATTGGATTGTTTGGTTTGGTATTTGGATTCCCCCTGTGTCCATGTTTTTATTGTGGTGTTTGCTCTGGTACCGTGTTCCCATCCTATGTGTTCTGTGTTCTCCTCATCCCCTCGTATTCATCCTTCTTCTCTGCCTCTCTCTCTCCGTGCTCATCTCTGTGTACTGTGTTGTGTTTAAGGTCCACATCTTGGTGTCAGTATCGTCAGTTTCGTGTCCTCCCTGCTCGGCCATGAGTAATTGTCTTCAGCTGTGTTCCCCGTGTGTTCCCACTTCCCTCGTTACCTTCTGTGTATTTATGTCAGAGTGTCCCTTTGTTCTGTGTTGCGTCGTCCCTCTAGGTTGTGTGCATTTTCCGTGTCTTCCCAGCGCCTCAGCTTTTAGTTGCTCCCAGTATAGTTTTGTATGACTTCTTATGTTCCTGTTAATAAAGACCGGCCTTTGAGTTCATCCCCGTGTGTCTAGAGCCGTGCATTTGGGTCCTCTCTTGCCTTCACACAGCCGCCGCATGACAATAAAGGTGTTTACGTACCAGACAAAGCGACTGCGCTTTGATTTTACCTAAACGTGCATGTTCAGTCTCAGTTTCTGCATCCATGTGGCCAAGGAAAACAACGTGAGTGGAGTTTTTTCTTTATCCGGCACAAAGCAGGTTCGGCACCTTCACGCGTGTAGACTCAGTGTTTTAACCTACTTCAGCTTTAGGCCAGCTGGTTGGGACCAGCGCTAAATGTGGCAGAACCTTCACATGAACGCACAAAGTTTGTATGGAGATATTGTAGGAAGCAGATTGAAGCTGACCTGAGTACGAATGATCTCTTTGTTCCAGGTGTCAGCACTCCCCTACCAGCCGTGCAGTGGCAGTTCAGAAGCCTTAAAGGTAAATTGGGGTTAATTTTGTAATTGTCACACCTGAGCGGAGTGAATAAAGGCATGACTGAGCGGCTTTGTGATGGTCCCAGCATCTTTCTGCAGAAACCTATCATACTCTTCTGGTTGTGTTTTTTTTTCGTGTACTTGAATCTTTTTTAAATCGTTGTTTTTAAAAAGATTTTTTTCAGCATGAACACATCCAAAGTTAAAACTACAGTCTTTATGTTCTGTTGCAGTTCATTAGCTATGTGACACCATGTGCTGGTTTATAGATCGTGATTCTTTCAGTCCATGTTCCCTCTGTTTGCTCCAGGCAACTAGGCCCAGTCTGGGCTTTGCCTTACAATCAGTGTGGTTCTTAGTTTTCTAAAGCATTCACAGGTTCACTGGAGGCAGGAATTACTAATGGATAATTCAGTATACATTTAATGTTTCTGATTTTCCAAACATTTAAATAAATATCTAAATGGTTCGAGTTGCAGTCGACAACGTGTGTGATCACAACTGTCAAATCCATTTAGTCTTTTCTTGAAGGAACTTGCAATCTCAGACTCCCCTCTGGCAAATAATTTCTCCAAAATGTCCATCACTAGCATCTTTTTATATGTTTTTACTGAAGGTTTACAGAGGTACTGTCACACTGAGTGAAATCTAGGATCAGTCATATTTCTGATAAACCTGTCGTTTATACACATGACCAGAAATCAAATGTTAGATTTGCAATTGTATTAAATCAAATGTCTGTGGCTCTTTAAAAAAAGTCTAGTTCATTCCATTTCCATTAAACCCAGAGATATTTTTTTCACATTTTCAGCCACCCAGACTCTCTGCAGAGGACAGCGTCTTGCTCAGCAATTCACCCTGGATTTTCCCTGCACTGCCGGGTAAATCCAGCCACAAACAACCTAAAACTATCTGACCGTAAAACCTTTATTTTCTGCAGTGGTGTTAAGGGACCCATGCTCACCTCCCCACTTTTGTTTTTACTCCTAAGTCCTTCAGCTTCATAAGAATCCAGCTTGTCAGCTGACAGACTGACAGAATGCCTCGGGGCCACCCTGCATCTCCAGCCGGGCTGGGGCATTAGCATGCACGCAGAGTTTGAAGCTCGTGTCCGTATCACACTGTGTGCGGTCATATCAAACCTCCTCCTCCAGTGCTGCACACTACAGGCAAAGGCAGTTACAAAAAAAGAGTCGCCATGGCTACAAAATATAGCCCAGCATACGATCTGTAAAAGAAGCATTTAAATTAAATTAATTAAATATTAGTTAAAATATTTTCAGATGACAAATCCTCAATTATTACTCAAGCCTGCACTTCCCTTCAGCTCTGTGGAGCTTTTTAGAGTTCGTTGTTTTAGGTTTTGTGCCCCAGTCCTACCTGCAGCATACACAAAAATAAAAGCATATGAAGGATATTAAACTTTTTCTGTGAACTGGATGCACAAGTGATGGCAAAGATATTTAACTTATCTGTAAAGTGTATTGCATTAAATAAATCAAGTCATTTTTTCCCAGCTACAATATTAAACCACTAAATTGAGAATTAAAGCTGTAAATTTTATTAATAACAGTTGTGATGTCTTTTTCCTTCATGCAAAAATAAAACACCGGTCATGATGTTTGTTTGCTGTATTATTGCTATTTTAGTGTTCCTACTGTATTCCCCATAAACAGTTTATTAGCTACAGCAGTCTTGGTCACGACGGCCCTTTGCCAGTGAAATCTTTACGCTGTTCTCAGTCACGCAGACAATGGAAACCACAGCAATCAAAGTGTCACTGGAGAATAGCTAATTATAAAGACGCAGAGTGGATTGCTGTTAATTTGTTTTCCCTGAAAGGCATCAGCATTTATAATATTCCACAGCATTCACAAATAACTGTGTATTACTGTGTTTTCACAGCAGTTTCAAATTCAAATTTTATTTGTCACGTACACAGTCATACACAGTACGATATGTAGTGAAATGCTTGGACAACTGCTCGTGACCTAAAGAGAACAAAAAAGGAAAAGGCTATGAATAAGATAGGAAATAAATATGAAAAATTAAAAAGGGTAAATTTAACTAGGAAGGAATAAAATATAAATTAAGGTTAAAAATGAAATAACTGTACAACACAAATTAGAATGAAGGGTAAATTTAACTGGGAAGAATAAGATAAAGATAAATATATAAATTAAAGTTGAAAATAAAATAACTGTACAACAAAATACACAATACACAATATAGAACTATATAAGAATGTATGAAGAAATCTAAATATAAATAAATATATACACAATAACAGCAGCTGTACAAGTATTAACCGGAAATGAAGAATATAGTGACCAGTGTTGTGCAAAACCAAAGTCCAGAAAGTCCAGTGTGTGTGTAAGAACCATATGTGTGGGTCAGTACTGTGTGGTGGTGTGATTGAGAGACCGTATCGCCTGCGGGAAGAAGCTCCTCCTCAGTCTCTCTGTGTTGGTCTTCAGGGAGCGGAATCGCTTTCCTGACCTCAACAGAGAGAACAGTCTGTTGTTGGGATGGCTGAGGTCCTTCACGATCTTCCTGGCCTTGGTCCAGCACCGCCTGCTGTAGATTGAGTGCAGGTCAGGGAGCTCGGAGCGGATGGTGCGCTCAGCTGATCGCACAACCCTCTGTAGAGCTCGTCTGTCCTGCATGGTGCTGTTCCCGAACCAGGTTAAGATGTTTCCCGTCAGGATGCTCTCTATGGTGCACGAGTAAAAGTTCCTGAGCACCTTGGAGGGCAGTTGGAAGTCTCTCAAGCGTCTGAGGTGGTAGAGACGCTGTCGGGCCTTTTTCACCACGGTGTTGATGTGACAGGACCATGACAGGTCCTGCGTGATGTGAACTCCGAGGTATTTGAAGCTGTCCACTCTCTCCACTGGGCACTCGTTGATGACGGGGGTCTGGTAGTTCCTCTCCTGCTTAGTGCTGAAGTCCACTATCAGCTCCTTTGTCTTACTGACGTTTAGAAGGAGGTTGTTCCTCTGGCACCAGTTCTCCAGATTCCTAATCTCCTTCAGGTAGGCCGTCTCGTTGTTATCAGAGATCAGGCCCACCACGACGGTGTCGTCAGCAAACTTGATGATGGTGGTGGAGCTGGTAGTGGCCACACAGTCATATGTGTACAAAGAGTACAGCAGGGGGCTCAGAACACACCCCTGGGGGGCTCCAGTGCTGAGAGTGGTGGAGGCTGAGACATGTCCGCCCATCCTTACTGCCTGTGGTCTGCCAGTTAGGAAGTTGGAGATCCACTGACACAAAGATGAGCTGAGTCCCAGATGCTCCAGCTTGGTGGTGAGTGTGGAGGGAATTATGGTGTTAAATGCAGAGCTGTAGTCTATGAAGAGCATTTTAACATAATTCCCCCTTCTAGTGTCCAAGTGAGTGAGTGATGTGTGGAGGAGATGAGAGATGGCATCGTCTGTGGAACGATTTGGACGGTAAGCGAACTGTAGTGGGTCCAGTGTGTCTGGTAGTGAAGAAATGATGAAGTCTCTGACCAGGCGTTCAAAGCACTTCATCACTACTGAGGTGAGGGCTACAGGGCGATAGTCATTGAGAGAAGCAGGGTGGGGTTTCTTCGGGACAGGAACAATGATGGACTCTTTGAAGCATGTGGGGATCACCGACTGAGATAAAGAGATGTTGAATATCTCAGTGAACACAGGAGCTAGCTGGTATGCGCAGTCTCTTAGGATACGACCTGGGATGCCGTCTGGTCCTGCTGCTTTCCTGGTGTTCACTCTCTTGAAGGCTCTCCTTACTTCATGCTCGGAGATGACGAGCACGTTTCTGGTGCTGGCAGTATCTTCCTGTCTGCAGCCGTTAGCGCCGCTAACACTAGCATTGTTGGAGACCTTAGCTGCAGCCTCGAAGCGAGCATAGAAAGTGTTCAGCTCGTCTGCCAGAGTCACGGCCGCGTTCGTCATACCGGTTGTTGGTGCTTTATAGTCCGTTATTGTCCTTAGTCCCCGCCACAGGCTCCTAGAGTCACTCTGTTGGAGTTGTGACTCTAGTTTCCTCCCGTAGCGCTGCTTCGCCTCTTTCACCGCCCTCCGCACGTTATATGACGCGGCTTTGTACGGGTCCATGTCCCCCGTCATGAGTCCCGTGTTGTAGGCAGCGGTGCGGGATCTCAGAGCGTCGCGGATGGTTTTATCCACCCACGGCTTCTGGTTGGGAAACGTTGTGATAGTCTTTGTCTCCACGGTATCATCCGCTAGTTTCCCGATGAATCCCACAACCGCTTCCGTAAACACGTTGACGTCATCGTCGGAGCTGTTTCTGAACATGCCCCAGTCTGCGTCATCGAGTGCGTCCTGTAACGTGGCCACCGATTGATCCGTCCAGCGCGCGACCTTCCTCTGAACCGGAACTTCCTGTTTCAGCCTTTGTTTGTATTTTGGCATGAGGAAGATGGCGGCGTGATCAGATTTGCCAAACGGGGGGCGGGATTGTGCCTTGTTAGTGTGCAAAGAAGTGAGAGGAGCAAGATAAGTTTACCTTCGGCTTCACTCATTGAACCACGTTATCATTTGTATGTGTCTAATTAAGCAGATATGCTTTAATCATAATCAGAAAACAACAGTTTGGTAATTTAAGAAGTGGTTTCTAATCATTATAACATCTAAATAAGCATGAGAACTGTGCACACTTAACTTTTAAGGCATGTAAAATAATGCCCGTCCTGAACTGTAACCATATAATCAAAGGTCACTGTGGTTTGTGTTGCCATTAGCGATCAATTGAAGTTGTGTTTTGTCCTGTTAGTGCAGCTTCTACGAAATGACCTTCCCTTACAACTGCTCTCCCTTCTCAATTATGTTTTGAAGGGAAACAATTTTTCTCCCAGTTAACTTTTGTTTGTAACCTTTCACGGATATTTTTGCTATTTATGTTCTTGCTCTCCTCGTGTGGCTCCTTCTCAAGCAACAATGCACCAAGTGGTTTTACCTGTACAGTGTAGGAATGACCTGTGGCAAAGTATGTGACACAAAAGTGTGCAAAAAAAAAGCAAAATATTTGCACACTTTTGTTTTGTCCGCTGACAAAGCACATTTAGTCTTTAAGGACCAAACCTATAAATCATCCTATTGCAGATTCAGCATCTTTAACAAAACACATGTTCAAATTAAAAAGCTTAAAGAGCTAATTTACTCTTGTGCCTTGCTACTGTGATTGTAGCACAGAGGAGAATATTCAGCTAATACCCGTCACTTTTTAGACTCATTTCCTGAAATTCTCAGGTGGATTAAGAGCATTAGAGAACGACTTACAGTGTTTTGAACAATGCCTTTGTGTTAAGGCTACATTGTGAAATAAACCCAGAAAAGAATATGACCAAAAAAAGAGATTTAATATAGCAGGAAGCGGAGGATTGCAGCGCAATATAATAAGCGCGGTTGTTATTAATTCAGTGTCTGATCTCGACAGAGTGCTTATCATAGCAGAAAGTAGGCCACCGATTCCAGCCAAAGATCATGTAATTTTCTGAAATGAACATCGTCAGTGCAAAGGCCAATAAAGCAGAGACACACCTCTCTGCTCGATCTCCATAATGAGGTCAAGCATTAAATATGCCGCCTCTCGGAGTGAATTTCACTTCCGCTCTGATCTCTCTCTCTGATTCTTAAGCTTTTTCTCTCCCGGTGACATTTCAATTGCCACAATAGCTGCTCGTGTAAATGCTGCCAGTAAGTGAATCATCACAATTAAGTTAAATCATCACAAAGGAACATCAAAGCCATCAGTAAACCAAGTAGAAATGAAGAGCGACCGCAAAGGTTTGATGTGAGAGAAATGTGAAAAAAGGAAGCCGGTTATATTAATACATAGAGGACATTTTTCCTGTTGTGAGTCGCCGACACAAAATGAAGTGTTTCATTGATCTTGTAAGAGCCAATAAAGCATTTGTTAACCTCTCTAATCCCTCTTCAGATATGTTTTAATCACTCCGTGCCCATTTTGTTTCGTTAGCTGCACATACAGCAGCTCTTTATCAGTGTTTTCCTCCATTGCATGTCCCTGAAATCTAATGAACTCGTCAAAGATGCGGCTTTTCATATACGGTCCCCGCTGACTGCTCAGTTAATATCATTTACCTCCGTGGAAACGCATCTGAGCCTCGGTGGATCACGACAAATATTAGAAATGTAGAATATTTATTTATATTTAGTCACAGTTTTTGATGAAAATGTACATCTAGGGGCAGGAAGATGATATTTTGTGAATATTTAAAGAGGCTGCTGTACAACTGAGAGGTTTGGTAGGAAGAAAGGAACTGATCTCACTGCGTGTGATACATGGAGTATGCAATTTTATTAAATGTTCATGCGCGTTTTATCAAAAGGAAGCTTTTAAAGAATTAATGGAGGAGTGTTTCAGGACTGTCTGCACTGTCTCGAGGTAGTTTTATATGGAAGATCTGTGTTCAGTGAATAAATCTCATTTCATATTAATGACACGGTGTCTTGTTAAGCCTCTGAAGAGTCAACACGAGAATTATGAAGAAAATTTAGTGCAGGGTGATGCCTTTAGAGAGATTTTGTTTAGTTTTCTGCGAATATTAAGTGCTGAATGTGAGATAAAGTCATGAACATGTCTAAAAAAAGCTGTAGATCCATCCAGCTCTAACCGGCAGGAACATGGAGGATGTTAAACCGTCAGTCTTAAATATCTGTTGACCAAACCTGGAACTTCGTCTTCCCCTGAAAACATCTCTCTGGTCTAAACAGGTGAAGGCTGCCTTGTTTGTGGCAAACCCCACAGAAAGGTCACCAGCTCCAGTGGATACGGGCTCGGGGTGTTTGTGGAGGTGTACCTTTGTTTAAAGACTGTATGATTAATTCTGCTGGTGTAAGGTAAAACCAGACAGCAGCAGTAACAATGCAATTTCACAGAATCCTGACTTTTTTACAGTTTTATTGTACAGCTGCGTGTTTTTATTGAAGTCTTTGATGAATAGTAGATTTTATCATTTATTCTTTTTTTTTAATTAATTTATTCCAGGAAGGATTTTACCTTAAGTGTTGGATTGGATTACAGTGAATCCTCCTAAAGGTGGGTGCAGTTACTTTAAATCTCGGAGCGCATTATCATAAGTGGCTTTCAGTTTTTCTTGCTTCTTATTTGCATGCTTGGCTTTTACGTGTGTTTAGTATTCGTCATTTTTAGTGCAGTGACTGAATGTCTCTCGTGTTCTTTAAATGAGCTGTGATTCCCCTAGTCTTGGATTGACCAGCCTTATCCCTATATTTCTATATCTTTTAATGTTATTTGAATATTACGTTTGTTAATACTCAATGAAAGTAGCACTTTTAAAAATAACTTTATGCAGATTTTGGATTTTTAAATGAGATACGATAAATTCTATCATTAAACGCGATGGGTGTGCTTGTGTTATAGGGTGGCCTTATAGTGAGAATCAAAGATGCATTTGTAGTTAATACGAGAAGGTAGATTGTGTAGGTCCTGAGGGGGTGTTACTAAGATCATAAATATATATTTTGCCAGGTTTTCTGTTGTGGCTGCACGTCCATCCATCTTCTGCTGATCAGGCTTTTGCCCAAGTGGAGAAGCCTTCTCTCCAACCATTGCCTCCAACCCTTTCAGGGGTATACTGAGGAGTTCCCAAGCTACACAACACCCAACCTCACCTGGAGGGATCAAGAACCTCAAATCACTTCATCTCAGTGCGTTTGATGCAGAGGAGGAGCTGCTCTCCTCTCAGCCTTTCCTAAATCACTGAGCCTCCTCATCCTTTGAAGGTCTTTGAGGATAAGCCCAAACATCCTTCGGAAGAAACTAATTTCCACAATGTAATTTTTTAGGTCACTAACCACAGCCTGTGACCATAGGCGAGAGCAGAAACATAGTTTAACTAGTAAATTGGCAGCTTCACCTTCACAGCAGAGCGGGACAGCATCAGCACCACTGCAGACACTGTGTAAAATCTCCTGCTCCACAGTTCCCTCACTTGTGTTTTTGTCTTACTTTGAAGGTACGCGAGGAAAAATTAGAAACCTGCAGCCGATGACTGATTTATGTGGTGAATTACAATCATATGTCCTGTCTGAGCCAAGCACTGATGCAGCAGAGTCTTAACGCTGATAAATCGCCGAGGTGAGGAAGAGCCCAAAGGATACTAGAAGTTAATACCCACCCGAGCCACAGCCTGTTCACCCTTCTGCCATCTGGCAAGCGATACCCAAGTATCTGCTGCCATACCGCCAGACTTTTGGAGAAGTTTCTCTTTTCAGGCTGAGAGAGAAGCCAGTGTCATCCTCCTAACAACGCCACGATATTAGCTTTATTATTTTCTCATGACGTGCTTAATGTGTGGTTCACTTCTGCTGAAAAGAAAACAGATCAATGCGCCCACCATAAAAATCACCAGCACATTAATTCACATAACATTTCTGATGATCGAGTGCAAGCGCCGCACATGTAGCTGCTGGTCACATAAAACCTTCATCACTCTCCGCAGAGAGCTCTTTGTAATATACCTGGGGAAGAAAATAATTACACTGAGGCTGTGGGAATCAAAACACATGCATTATAGTGCTCCTTTTTCAATATGTAATTTACTATATTACTGAAAAAGTTATTAGCCTGACAAAATACCACAAGTAGGATGTATACACGTATACAAATACCACAGGTCCACTATTGGCTTGTAAACTGGATGGACATGATTTACAAGCAACAGCAGGAAATGACAAAGATTTTCTGGTAATAAAAAGAAAAAGAAAAAATCCTCCCGAACAACCTGTTCAACGCTGGAAAAACAAACTATGCTAATAATCATCAGAATCCAAAGTCATTATCTTGATTGTCATGCTGGGAAGCAGCCTTGCTTTAAAATAGTGACACTTATATTTAAAAACCCAAACAGTGAAAACTCAGAAAGGAGATTGTGTTAAAATATTTAAACAGACACATTAGTCTCTGTTTGCATCACTTGGTGTCAGTTTGTGTCCTCACATGGACACTGGAAGCAATCATGCTGCACTCACACCAAAAAGTAGACCCTCTGTCAAGTTTCATGTCTCAGGACATAAGAAGACATCATTTGGTTCTTACCAGAAGCAATGTGTGAAACAGCAGCAGTAACTTTGTGCTGTTTGAAATTGATATATTATTTTGCTGGTAGTGATTTTGAGACGTTATCAGTTTCTCACTTTTTGTGGAGGAATGTTAGCACACAGTTCTTTACTGCATCCTTTCAGTTCATTGAAATGTGCAGCATTCATTCATGCACAGCTCTCTCATGGTGCCACCACAGCACCACAAACTCATTGCCCTCTTATATGACCCAAACTGGTCCAAGATTTTGCTGTTGGACAGATGGCCTCACGTCTGACTCTAGAATGTTTTGGTATACAGAGGATTTCATGGTAAAGTTGGTAACTACAAGGTGCCAAATTCCTGTTTGTGCAAAAAAAAAAGCCCCAAAAATCAGCCCTCCTCCACTCTGCTGACAGTCGGTACGAGGCGAAAATGGTGAATGTTTTTTCCAGACTTGGTGCTTTGCATTGTGGCCATTCACATTGTTGAGGTTTTGTGGTTTGTTTAGATGCAGCTTTGCAGATCTAAGCCATGCTGCCATGTTCTTCTCAGACAGAAGACGTTTTCCTTCCAAACAAGCCATACCTCTTCAGTCTATTTCTACTGTTGTGAACTGTAACATTTAATCTTAACATGCTAACTGAGCACAGCACCGTTTGACCGTGGGGTGAATTTACTGGAGCGTCCTGAGAAGGCTGGCAGCTCTCTCAGAGTAGCTGATGGCCTTAAAGTTCTTCCCAGACTGATCATTTTCTGTCATTTTTTAAGATCATTGCTAATGCCTTTCCTCCTTGGTCTTGTGATTACACACCTGAATGCCTCAGGACAGCAAACTGTCAACACTTCTGTTTTTATAGAGCTAATGCTAAAACTTAGTGATCAGTTAAGAGTGCATGTGATTATCCTCTCCGTTACTTACCCTTACAACTCCTATAAACACACTGATGGTCTTTGTAGTTGTTGACGGGACCGTTTTTGCATTTTGGCTTCATTTTAGTTAAATGAATAGTTGCACATCATAATATATCATGTTTTGTAATTCATATGAAGTTGCCTTTATCTGGCATTTAATTTTAAGGACCTGTTACATCAGGAAGACAGCTGGAAGTTAAATTTTATAGTGTTTAATATAATTACTGTTGCTTTAATGTTTTGGACTGAATTTGAAGGTAAATGTGTTTGTAGCTGTTGTGAAACTCTCACAAACAAAGCCATTTTTCATGCCAACAAGGATCCCTGATGGTGTCAGAGAGGAAACACCATCTGTGCACAGCAGCCAAGCCTGTCAGGACAACTGCAGCATTCAGAAAGACTGACATCAGGATTATGTTCAGATTGTCTAACCCCGGCATTCACAGGCAAACAACAGACGAGGATGCTCTTAACTAAGGAACAACCAGGGAAAACAATCACAGTTTGTCTTTTAAAACTTGAGAAAAGTTGAATTATTCTCTTATGCTCATGCTGGTTGCTCTTTAAGGTTATTTTTTCCAGGAAGAAAAAGCGCTAAATCCCGAATACTCGGTGTTCTGCTTACATTTTAAACCTGCACAGCATCAGGTCTCAGGTGATACCATATTTATGGTTGTCAAACTGGAGGTAAGTGTCACCACAGATCCCACAGCAGCTTTCTACGTGAGCTTCCACATTTTTGAAGTTTTAATCACGCAAAGGCTTCACTCTGAGATGAAAGATTTATTTTTAGTGAATCAAACCTTTAGGTTCCTGTTGATCACAGAACTTTTATACCAACATCAAACGCTCCGTGTAAGTAAAAACCCACAGGCTGGTTGTGCAAGCTGTTATTATGATCTATTTTAGATGACAAGCAAAGTGTATGTAAAATTCACACTGGTTTTTCACCTTTAGATAGAAAGGTGGAAGAAAACGGAGCTTTCGAACACTTTAAATTTGTGTATGTGTTAGGCCACACTGTGAGGGTTTCCTTGCCTAACCCAAACAGAGAGTTTGTGTGGCCCACATACCTTCCAATGTAGACTTTTTCTTTCTTTTAAACACTCCTAAATTATGAGGTTTCGGGAACACGAGTTTAGTTGGAGGACGGTGCGCATATGGAACAACTGTAAAGGAGAAACAGTTCACTTCTTAAATTTAGACTGCTGTTCTATTTTTCTATGCTTATGCACAGTATAGTGATACAAGTTGTAGAACTCTATATTTCAACTGAGAAATGCAACAGAGGAGCAACGGCATGCGCGTCACTGGCCAGAATTACAGCAGTAAGTCAGAAGCATGCGATGAGGTGCATAATATCTAAACGCGCAGATTTGTGACACCAAAATCAAAATGACGGCGTGCTGCTTTATGAAGCACAAAGATCACGGAGCGGTTAACTGAAGACTAAATTATCGGACGGTACAAGCGTTTGAAGCCGAGCCACTCTGTGTCCAAATGACCTCAGCGACAGACCGCGCTTTCTGTTAAAGTCCCGGCGTGAGCATTTAATTGAGTTGTCAGCCCAGTAAAAACAGAGACTGCTCTAAGGTCGGTCTCTTGTTGATTGAAGGTTTTGTGGTGAGGTGAGGTGATGAACCTCTGGAGGAAGTTATTGCTGCTGTGTGGAGTGGCAGCTCTCAAATGATCTCAGTGGGAAAAAGTAGTGGGATGGGACCAGAGGCCACGAGGTTAGACTACACTAGAAGTGTCCTGAATTTCCAATCAGTCCAGCGAAAGGTAAAAAGAGACCTGTCCACTAAAAAAAATTTTTTTTGTAAAGGTTTCAGAGGAATTCTTGTCCTAAGAATTGTAAGAGAGAGATATCGTCTTGATTTATGTCCAGGGGATACTTTGGCTGGATCTCACACCAATTGGTTGCCATATTTTCATAATTCCTCTCTTGTAAAAAATAACTTTGTCATTGATTTAAATGTTTTCACACTAGAATTGATAAGAATCATGGTTCAGTTTCTTATAGACTGAGATCTGCTCTATTCAAAGGCTCGGGGCTATTTGTAGCTGACTGTGGTCCAGGAAAGGTTTCACACTTCTACACTCAGGCTGGAGATAACTGAAAAGAAAGCTCTCTAATGGTTTGTCTGTCTGATTCTAAACAAACTCCAGAGCAGTTTGTTCATGGCCAGAATGTAATTCGACCTCGAGCCAACTCAACTAGCAGGTGTTCGAGCTAAACGGCTTCCCATAGCATTCTGGGATGTAGCAGAATACCAGAAACACGCAGAGTACACAAAGTGCGAACACGTATTAATATGAATGTTAGAAGTGAAATTTTCTTTCTTTATCTGCTTTTGTCGCTCATGCCCGACCCGTCTGACCAGCAGGCAGCATAAACGTTTTCGCGTGGTTTGTAGTGATGCCTTTTGGTTCACGTGGAATTTTCTCTGTGTACAAAAAGAAAAAAGAAAAGAAAGAAACAGAAGAAGGCTACAAGTTTGCAAACTGATCAACTGATACATCAACTATAGGTGTGAAAACGAATGACATCAGCATTTGTTTGCTATTTATTATTTTGCTGCCATTTCCTGCAATATTTTGTTCCTGTGCAATGTTTCGGCAGATGTGCAATGTCATCTCTTAACTTGTCCTTAACAACTATAGCACTTCCACTCTTATTTATCATTTATTATATTTTATTACGATGTCCTTGTTCACACCCCCACAATGCTTCCTGTAACCCAAACATCGTGTATACACTGCACACAGTGTTCTTATATTGTTTATCTTCTTCTTTTCTTGTATATTGTTTTCTTTACTTTTGCACCTTCATTGTGCAAACAGCTGTACAATGGCAATAAAAGTTCTAAGTTCTAAGTTTAGTCTAAATGCACAACACACTACTTGGTTTAGTGCCATGTTGTCGTGAACAAGATGTCCAAGTCCAGCTAAGTTTTCAGTTGCAGGTTCACAAAATAACTCTTCAGTCCAACAATTTATTTCTATTATTTCTATATAAATAAATCTATATAATCACTTACAAACAAGTCAAACCAACGTTGAAACCTTTCTCCTTCCTATCATTGCAGCAAATCTAAACCAAGCCATTTCATATGCAGTCAAGTCAGAGCACTTGAAGACAATTCATATTCTATTCATTTAAGTCCCTGAGAAAGTTCTGATGTCATTTGCACTTACATCTGTCTTGGCTTCCAGATCTCTATTAATATTGTGTAGAAACAGCTGCAGGTAAATATTTAAACATAAAAGCCTCAAAGCTCTAAGGACCTCGCTCTTGCTTAGTTATTTACGGTTACTTGTTTTTAATCTGTTAAAAACACGACACGATCACAGGCTTGTGTTCAGATTTTAGTCTTAAGTAAAACAGTCTCATTAAGCTCAAATTAAACTCTCGAGTTTAAGTCTTGAGCGTCCAGCTCTGAAATACAAAGCTCCTAAAATTAATTCAGATATTTCATGAATACTGTATTAAAAAAAAAGAAAACTCATACAAAAACAAAAGCACTCAGAGAGCGCAGTTCCCAAAGGAGGGCCAGAGTTATATTAAAACTTTCATGTTTTATGACATTTTTATTACCACACGCTAATGTCAGCCTGCTTACAATACAAAATGCTTATGCTTGACCTTTGAACTATGACCTTCATGCATGACGTACTAAAATGACGTATGTTATTATCTTTTTTACCCTTATGATTAGAGCAGAACTGGATGACATCTTTGGTTCTACAGGCTGTAAAAACGTGAGATTCTAAGATATATTCATGCTCTCTCCATAATGTATTACTAAGTTTTGATTCTTGACTTCTTTTTGGTAAAGGGTAAATGGACTGATTCTTATATAGCGCTGTTCTACTCTCCCGGAGTGCTCAAAGCGCTGTATACAACATGCCACATTCACCCGATCATACCCATTCTCACAAGCACTGACACTAAACACTAAAGTGCTTTTTCTAACAACATTCACACACATTCACACTCCAATGGACGCATCGGAGAGCAACTTGGGGTTAGTACCTTGCCCAAGGATACTAGGCATGCAGACTGGAGGAGCCGGGGATCAAACCACCAACCTTCTGATCAGTAGGTGACCTGCTCTAACTCCTGAGCTTTCCAAGATTAACTTTGACCTTGAGCACTAACAGTGGGGCTAGCTGTAGCTCAGGAGGTAGAGCAGGTACTCTGCTGATTTCAAGGCTGGTGGTTTGATTCCTGGCTCCCCCAGTCTGCCAAATATCCTCGGGCACGATACTAACCCCAAGTTGCTCTCCGATGCATCCATCGGAGTATGGAAGCACTTAAATGCATAGAAAAAGGTGAATGTGGCATGTTGTATAAAGCGATCTGAGTGCTCCAGGAGAGTAGAAAAGTGCTATCAGTCCATTTAACAATGAAGGCCAAATGCCAAAGATCAAGTATATTGTTGTGAAGCTTGAAGACAATGCATTGAAAAATGTGGGTAATATAAAGTTTTTACTGGTTTTCACATTTGACGTGGCCTTGTCCTTTATCCAGTCGCTTGAGCTGTTATTGGTCTCCACCATCACACAAAATTTGAAAATTATATCTTGAAATTTGTGGACTCCTAACAAACAGTCGATTACATGCTCCCTTCCTTCAGGGGGAGAATGATGGCCATCATGAAAAATGTTAAACACCAGAGGTTTGAATTTTTATTGAATTTTAAGGATTAGTTTATATTTTAAACCACAAACCTTCCTAATCACAGCTATGTGCTATAAAGACACTGATTGGCATCAATCACAGCTGCCCAGAGAGGCTGACTGTTATAAAAACCAAACAGATGGTTTCTCATCAGGGAATAACCTCAGTGTGACACTCGTTTATTTATCCAGCCAAAAGAGAGCAATATTTTATTAGAACTTGTTAGATATGTTGTTCAGAAATCATGACCTTCGGAAAAAACCCAGCTGTCTTTGTTCCAAATAACATGGCTGCTTGCTTGTCTTAATCAATTAAATGTGTAAGCTCTTAAGCTCATTCCTCTTGATATCTGTGATATGCATAATAATGACCTCATTACTGGAGGCGTCAGCATTGTGTTAGGGAGATTGGCTGCAAAACACACTTTTATTATTTGTAATTTATCCTTCCGAGGGGCCGAGGAGGAAAAAAGAAACAAATGGTGAGAGGAGCCAGGGAGGCTGCGACAGAGAAACCAGACACTGTGTGAAATTGAAGCTGGTCTGAGTTATTCCAAGCATGAACGCACATCCAACCATATGTGGCATCTGTGCTATCTGCCCATCACCGACAGCAGGCTGAAATGTAACACATAAAACACGTCGTCTGCTACCTCTTTGACAAAAAGGTGCAAAGAGGAAAGAGAAAAATGACCTTTTCTCGAGTGACTCAGGGCCTTGGACGTGTTCTTTTCCAACCAGCACTGTTTCATTAAACTCCATTTTCAAGATGTGTTTCTGTTGTCAAGGTTTCAGTGTGACGATTATCTGTTAAAGGACAAACTTTGTGTTTTTATTGAATAATCAGATGGTCCTCTGGCACGAGGAGAGACTCGAATATACTTCATCGAAGTAGTTGGCATGTTGTTTGACAGAAACGTCAGTTTAGTTTTAAGCACAAAAAGTAAAATAATCATTTATCACGCACTGTGCACTTTCTTGTGAAATGCATTGAGCGTGCCTCGCATTTAAAGGCGTTTTGTTCATAACTTATTCATGAGTTTTGTAATTCTTTCTCATGCAAACAGACAGAATGTCAAACAGGGAAATGTGTGAAAAGAGCTGAGAAAATGCAAAAAAACAAAAAAAGAGAGATGTTATTCAGCGCAGCCTCGTGTCTAGATTTAGATCTAGTAGTGGACATTTGTGATTGAAAAAATAAATTAATTTAGATTTAAAAACTGCTTCTATAGCCTGTTTCTCACGTCTACTACATTATCTCTAATTCGCTTAGTTAGTTATTCTAAACTGAGAGTTATGAAGTGCTTTTCTATTTTTTAAACAGATGAATACGTTGTGTAAGTAATATTTATAGTTCTGCTGATTAGCTTCATCTTTGAAATTGTGTCTCGGTTACAGTGGCTCAAGTTTGTCGTTTAAATGAATAAATTTAGACACTGATGTCTGCTGACGAGTTGCATCTTCTGATGTCTTTCCTTGAGTTGTGTAACTGTCTGATGTAACTGCACTTTTGTTGAACATGAGCATGATGTGCAGGATCAAGTCGTCTTGTCTCGTTGTGTTTTAAACTTCCAGCTCCAGGTCCAGGCCTCGAAGCCCTCCAGGCGTTCTCACTAACAAGCGCTAACACGAAGGTGTAAAATAATCTTTAATTTAATCATTATAATTATAGCTTGCACTGTGTGAAAAATACTGGTTACGAAGTTGATATGAGAGTCACGGCATCTTTTTACTGGGTTTCCTTGCTGTGTCATATCACACGGAAAAAAGGCATCGTGTTGTGAGCCACGCTCGAGTTTCGTTGCTCATCCAGGTCGTGTGGGTAAAGGAAGATAATCTATGACCGGCAATATGCTGATGTTAGATACATGCCAGGGTAAAGGTCAATCAATATCAAGTAGGGGGACATTTGTAGCATATGTGGTGATAAGTGCAAAGTTGTTATGCAGATTTCTGCAGTGTATTTGCAGATTTTCTGTGTGAAAACAGAACTAAGGTTAAAAATGTATACGGCATCACAAAAGATGTGGCTGCTTAAACATGTAGATATAAAAAAATTGGAGAGGATGAAGGTCAGTCGCTTGAATCTTTGTCTCCAGATTTACTTTCAAAAAGTCAAGACTCTGTAAACAAGACTAGATAGGATTTAAAACATTATGGATGTGTCCTGCACCAAAAGCAAAAGGTCTGCTGTTTAACAGCATGGAGCTGAAATATTATGGTTTCTAGCTTCATATAAAACATTTTACTTCAGAGTTCACAGATTGTGAGAGATCTCTGCCACAGGACTCACAAAAGAACCTTGGTCACATCACAGGCGGGCTTTGTGCTAAACTAGTTTGAACCTAAAGGTGACCTGTTGATAAAGAAATCAGGTCTGTTTGGAGCTGTGGATTCAGCTGACCTGAAACACTCACCCATCGCTTTGTCACGTGTGCAGTCTTCTCTCCGCCTGAGCATCAGCGGAGGCAGCAGAGTCTTGGAAGCCCTGCTGCACTCTGTGGTGCAATGTGACCTGGATGAGAGTTGGAGGAGACTTATCTAATGTGGGGCGGCACAGATTGCATTGTGTCCACAGGGCCAGGGACCACAGTTCTGAGAAACCTCAGGGACACAAAGCGCTGAAAGCAGATCTCTAACAGAGAAGACCAGTCTCCAGCCTGTTCGGCTTAGCCTCTGGTCTGAGGCTAAATGAAAAAATGGAAACATGTAACTGATTCGTTTAAGCCAAGAACTTTTATGTTACAACAGTTAGTCATTTTTTTGTTGTTTAATTTGACCCCTTTGGCAATGGTCACTACTGGGGAAAATTAAAGTTAATTTCAACAGTTATGATGTTAAATTGGCTTTCACAGTAAATTTCAGAAAAAACAATCATAACTTTGTGTTTGCTCATTTTTGAGTGGAGTCCAGAAGTTAAATGAGGTGAATTACCGCCACATGTAATGATGATCCTTGTTAATGCTGGTACATGTGTACAGTTATATAAACTGAAGCAAATTTTAAAACTCATCTTTTGTGGAGTTGGACGAGCAATGAAAATTAAAAAACAAAAGTCATGAAAATACTTCTATGGTTCAGATAATCATCCACCAGGTGCAACCAAAGGCTTTAACAGCAACAAAACCTCCACCCCTGATGCCGATGCTGATGCCAGGCTAAAGTTTATTGTGGTCTCTGCTAACAGTAAAAAAATCCAATTTGGCCTGGATTACTCTGAGGATCAGTACAAATCAAAGGAGCTCGGAGGACCTCTCTACACCAGATGAGGTCATTGTACAATTGTGTGTAAAGAGAAGCATCTTTATGTGTGGTCAAACAGTCACACTTGAGTGCATCACAAAAAGTCTGCTCTCAAGTACAGAATAGAAGAGCGAGGCGTCAGCGCACACTGTCAGACAGTCTTGTCAGAGCTGTCTGTTGTGTTGCACTTAATTGTACCTACAGAAGATCCACAAGTGAGGGACATTACAAGGGAGAGCTGGAGAAGGAGTCCACACCTTGCCTGCCTTCGCACTGCGGCAGACGGTGTTTCAGAAAGTTACACGTTCTGGACAAAGCTTGTTAAGTTCTGTTAGAAGCAGTTTGTGCTGAAAGTGGGAAGTATAAAGATCCTGCAACACAGAACATCAGTAGCTGACATAATAACATTCTGGTATTTTGTGTTTAGCTCTTGGTGGTGACGGCGACTGAACTACTTGATCTAAGAAGACAGATTTAGTTAAATCAGACTACTTGTCAACAGAGATTACTTTTTTCAAGTAGCGAGTAAAGTAAGGAATTACTATTGCAAAAACGATAATTAGATTACCGTTACTTTCCTGTAGGAACGCTGCGTTACTGTGTTACTAAAACCGTGATTTTTTTGCGAGAATGTCTCACGACAGTGACGTAAGTGAGTGCGACGTTCGTGACAACAGCTGTGTGCAGATCAACAATGGATCATATATTGAGTGCGGGAGAGAGTATGAGCGTGCAGCGTTTAAAGCGTGGAAGTACTGACCTTACTTTGAGTTTGATTCCATAAAAAGTGACAAAAACATTAGTGTCCGTTGTGCGTGGGAAGAAAACTTCTTTTTACACCGAAAAAACCCCTAAACAAGCACCGAGTGCGCTACGACGTAATGGGAAATTCACAGAGAAGCTGCCGTATCCTTCCACTGACCGCTGCGGCACACCTGCACCAGGGTAAACCTCCGCCTATCCTACTCCTGCTTTACAGGTGAAAATAGAGCAACAGGACCGCTGAGTCTTTGACTTTATTTATTTTCTGCTGTGTTTTACTTGCATCTGTTTGAAAGACTGAGTGTAAACACAAAAAATATTTTATTTTATGTGCTGGAATGTGCAGAAAATAGGTTTAAATGTTAAACAAATTTCTTCCAGTCAGAGAATGTTGCATATAATTTAATTTTTGCTTGATGCATAAAGTTAAAAGATTAAAACTGATAAAACAAGTAAAAAAAAAAAGAGACTTTTCCATTTGATTACATTTTGTATGATGGATTATGCAGAAAAAGTAGAATTGGGCTGAAAGATCTATCGCTTTATCACCTCTTCAGGTTGTAAATCGTGTTTTTAAAAGTAACTAAGTAACTAAGTAATTAATTACTTTTGAAAATAAGTAATCAGTAAAGTAACAGGATTACTTTTTTGGGGAAGTAATCAGTAATTAGTTACTGATTACTTTTTTCAAGTAACTTGACCAACACTGCCTGTCAACAACGAAATGAAACTAAAAGGGTGATAAGTGTTAAGATGCACCGCCAACCGATTCTGACCGAGTACATGATGAACTGGGAGAGAGTCCCCTCTCAAAAACCATATGTTAGCTGTAGCTAGTTTATCATTACAACTTGTGGAGACGTTTTATACCTCGTGTGCATCTACTTGTCACCAAAGCTCAGCTCTGAATCTGGCAATCTGAGCTGCATCTCTGGCCAAGAAAACACAAAATCATTATCTACACGCTCATCACTAACTTGACATGGTGGATCTGTGAACAAATCCAATTTCTCTCCAAAATAACGCCTCTAACAAGAGCCAGCAGCGTGGCAGCACGTCTCACACGATCACAATGTCATACGAGTCAAGTGCTGCTCAGCCATTACTCGAGACATCTCGTCGGGGAAACTGACCGCAGATCCAGTCGTCGCCCGTGGCCTTGGCTGTTCCTTTGTCGTGGGCTAATGTAAGCACGAATGTACACTCGCCTCCTCAGGCCGGATGCTGGTCTCTACCCTTCGGATCACAAGTTCAATTAATTTCACAGTCGGCGGCACCCGCAGTCATTTCACCGGGGCCTGTTGTCTGGAGCTGGAGAAAAATGGGAAGAATATGATGCGCCCAGAGTCAAAGCCGCTCAGCTGCTCAGCCGCTCAGCGCCTCCTCCTCCTCCTCTCTATCCACTGCACCCATGAAGGCTCCAATCGCCCGGAGCCACATCTTATCAGATAGTGCCACGGCTGTGCAGCATATTAAAGCTCATATCACGACGATAAGGGGAGATGAGACGGATTCATGCATCATTACTACTCTGTAAAGACATCTCTTTTCCATCTCATACAGCAGAAATGTTGGAATTTAGGAGAAAAAATGCAGTTCATTAAGGAGTTTGAGCTAATTCACAGTCTGCTGGATCAAATGGCTGTTGGATTCTCACACAAATAAATAAACCAGCGACTGCTTCAGACGTGAATGGAGGTCACGTAAACTCTGCATCATAACACAAACATTTAAGAAGCAATATAGTGGAATAGCTCCACTGCAGACACCCAAAACAGCTCGATATGCTGCCCTCAGTTTACCATTTTATTCATCAAAGCAAACATGGTCTCACAGAAATGTTTTCATCAGGACTGTGAGGCTCCGATTTGCACTCAGTTATTATGAATGACTACATTCACAAGACACCTATGAGTGAAAGGGGTATAACTTGCACCTATCAATACAGAAATCACTGCATAATTACAGCTTCACGTAGACGCTCCTATTGGCAAAGTTCAAATGTGTCAGAGCTGCGAGGACTACTTGACTGGTTTACTGGCAAAAAGTAATTGCAACCATATTGATAATCAATTGCAAATGATTAAAAATGCCAAACATTTGATAATTGGAGCTTCACATGTAGAAAATCACTAGGTTTAGATAATTGTTTGGCAAGCTAAACCAACTAACGATGTCTCTTTGTGCACTGCAACTTAAATCTTTGACTATTTTATGAGATTTGAAGTCAGCTTAGTACAGAAAATTAGCAGATTGAGTTTAACAGCTAACAAAGTTTATGTAACTATTAGTAAATAAGTATTTGTTAAAGTGTTAATTTCGTATTATTAGTTAATAATTATTCATCCGTAATTCAGTCCTGCTATTTTGCACGGCTTCCTCTTCTTCCTATCCAGAGCATCTTCCGGTGTGCCTTTCGCAGCCTTCATATTGTCTTTGATTCGGTCCTGCCAGCGCTTTTTTGGCCTTCGTCACGGCCTGTTGCCGCCCGTTTCTAATCGTTGGGCTGAGTTCTCATTGCAACGGACAACATGGCTGTACCATCAAATCCTCGACTCTCGCATCTTGTCCGTGATCAGCACCACTCCCCATCGTTTCCTGATGTCTTCGTTCATCACTCGGCCAAGTCGTTTGAGCACTTTGACTCTGTGTGCCACTGGGTGCACGGCTGACTTGTAGACTTTCGTCTTGAGATGAATTGGCATTCTCTTGTCGCACAGGACTCCAGTGACCTGATGCCACCAGTTTCGCAGTCCGAGGTGACGAGGGACCCGAGGTATTTGAATTGGGTGACTTTGGTCAGTGGCTCGCTGTTGATGGTGCCGTCAGTTTGGGGGCTGTATTCGAGGTACTCAGTCTTCTTAATAATTAATCCGTAATTGTTAAGTATTAATTAAAATTTAAGTATGGATATTGTGTCAATAAGGCACATATGATAATATGATAAATAAGTAATAATTATTGTTATTTTATGCAATGCGTGACCACAGCATTCTTGCCATTTAAAAATGATCTGTTGATACTGGGAGAACAATATTATTGTGTTTTTTTATTTTGCCACAGTAATGATGAAGTGGAAAGCAGACACCATGACAGCCCTGCTTGGAACAAGAAAACTAAATTACACTTGTGTTTACTTCTTTCGACAGGCTTTTGGCCTTCAGCTGCACGCTTAATCACTGCAACTGCATTGTATCAGCGGCACTCACACTCTCACAAACAAAACTTCACACTTGTGTAAGCACTGATTTGCAAGTGTGTGTGATCAGAAAACTTCAGACAAAAAAAAGAAAAAATACAGAGTGATAGATGGAGACACTGTCTCATCACTGGTTGGCTTTTAAAAGAGTTATTGAAACACACTTGTGTCTAAAAATGTCATTTTAGGAATCTAATGCATGAGTCTATATGCATACTGCTTATGACTTGAGACAGACTTATTTTAAGGGTGACCTGGTTTCACTTTTCCTTTGCATATCTATAGTGCTGGTTAAAAAAATGCAGATATGGCCTTAAACCTCTGTGTCCTCTGTGAACTGTCCTCTTGTGGCACTGGAGCCTACCCATGAGGCACAAGGGCACTCCCTGGACACGGCTCTTTAACAGGACCTGAATCCAGACAAAACCCCAGCTGGACCTGTCCCCAACCTTTTTACTGCGATGCCGTGGGCTGCGCATCAGCTCAGTGGCACGCACTTAAATTAACACTAATGCTGATAGCTCTCTGCAAACCACATTACACTCAATGATGAATGAGTCCAACATCCGTAAATATTGTAATGAACCATCATGCATTCCTGCAGGCACCCAGCTGGCGTCGACTCTAATGAGCACTCGGAAAAGTGGCCACACGGCTTGTTGAAACACCCCTGATAGATGCATCGCATTATGGGCAAAAAGGCCACCTTTAGTAGAAGTGAATTCACCCTGCTCCCCTTTGGTTTCCTTCTTTAACATTTCTCATTCTGTCTCTTAGCCTCTCTGTCATGCAGGGCTGTGTGTGCTGGTTGCTTTTCCAGGACAAAACACAAGGGATGATACTAATCGCAGACCTCTCAGTGCTACCCACTCACAGCTTATACACCTCAGATTTGCTGTGTAGTAAGCCTTGAACTCTCTGTCACAGTGTGCTGCAGTACGGCAGCTGAATTTTTCATACTGCTTCACATCTGTGCTTTTTAAAGAGCTGGATTTATGAATGAAGCCTGGTCTGTGAGCGAGTCTTCGTGCGTGCATGTGTGAGTGCATGTGTGTGGGGGTTGTATCACTCAAGTTATTCAAGTTAGGTTTGCCCAAAGGGTCACGGGAAATCTGTGGGCAGCTCTGTTCACACAAAACATGCAGAGGCACTGACTAACGAAGCATTTAGAGCAGAAGACTCAACCTGAAGACGAGCTGCAAATGTAATTTCTGATGATGATTTACATACAATTAGCATCATTTTGTGAAAGCTAGCCACTGGTCGCAATTTGACAAGAAGCACCAGTAAAACGAGCGAGGAGCGGGAAGAGTGGGAAGATTTCACGAACACGAATCACATCTCTGCCCAACTGCAGGCTGATTTGTTTGGACAGGATTTGTCTCTGATGAGTTCAGTGCGCTTTAACAAAGCTGTTTATGTAATGTGTGCGAGCGCCTATCAGAAAACACTTGTGCTTCTACATAGATACTTCAGTCGACCAAAGTTGCATTTTAACACTGTCAATTATGCATCTTAAGATGGCTCAAATATTTTAAAAACGTTTTAAAATTCTTTATTTTGTCTAAGAAGGATATTAATAATATTTAAATCCTACATACATCTTAAAGTACACTATCAGCTTCTACTGTAGGTGTTCCAAGGTCATTTCTAGGACTCCCCTCAGAATGTCCTGAGGTGAACAGACTCAGCTGTTCACTATGATAATTTGAGCATTCACTCTTTTTCCCCACAGTTATATTTGGCAAATTTTGGATATCATCTGGAGGTAAGCAATATGGGGCGAGACCCTGCCGCAAGTGGAGGAGTTTAAGTATCTCGGGGTCTTATTCACGAGTGATGGGAGAAGGGAGCGGGAGATCGACAGACGGATTGGTGCAGTGGCTGCAGTGATGCGGACAAGTGAACATTTTGTCCTCAGAGTTGACGCAGGAACAATGTGATAGCTAGATAACTGGCCGCCAAACCTGCAGCTCTTGTGGGATGTTTCCAGTCTGAAGTGGTCAGTATCTATCAAAAGGGGTCCAAGGAAGGAGCAGTGGCGAACCAGTGATCCAGCATCTGTGGTGCGTGCTGGACAAACAAGTCAGCATATGTCCAATGAAATTGTGGTCCCACCTCACAACATCAAGGACTTGAAGGATGTGTTGCTAATATCTTGGTGCCAGATACCACAGCACATCCTCAGGGGTTTGGTGGAGGGTTAGAGCTGTTTAGGCAGCAAATAGGGGATCGACACAATATTAACCAGGTCCCTGATTGGTGTTCAATCTCATATTGCAAAAAGCTCTTTTACATTTATACTAATTATGAGGGAATTTAATGATGAAAGATCCAAAAGCCATCGATCCTTAAATGCATCCTCTACATTATTTATCTCATCTGTTTTTTCCCTGCTACTTGTGCTTCTTACCTTATATTTTTCCATTTACTTACATCAGGGTAGTTAGTTTTCTTTTTACCTTTTTCCCTATTTGCCACAGCGATGTTCTCAAGATTCAAAACACACACTTCTCATCTCGACTAAGGCCGTTCTCTGTTTCCCCAAAGCTTAGTTTTGACGTTTAGCCAAAAGCCCATCATTACAATGTCAGCGTGCGCGTCTCTGCTGGTCAAACGAGAGTAACTATTACGAAATGGAGTCCCATTTGTTTTCCAAATGAGCATATTGTCCTTCACAACAGAGACATTAACATTCAGCCTCTCCTCACAACACTGAAACTCTTTTTCTTTATCCTTGGTTGTCAGCTTTTTTCTCGCTTTAATTATTCTATCGCTCTGGCAGCTCTCTGGTCCCATGCAGTCCCTCATCATTGTAAAGGGAGAATACGTCCCGCATGATAAAAGCAACGCTGCCTCGAGCTTGCTTGCCTACTGTACGATAGCTAATTCTTTGCATACCAATACAAGCAGTCCTCTTGGTATTTGCTTGTGGACAGTGTGCTGACTGAAGCATTTCCATGTCCAGCTCTGCCGTGTCCTTGCCCCCTACTCATAATAGATATTGACAGGTGCGGCGCAGATAACACTAATCTGCATCCTAATAGGATTTTACATGTCATAGAGTGCTTTCTCGTCACCACGGCATTCAATTCACAACTTTGTTATGCGGCTAATAGCATTACGGTGGCACAGCCTCCGGCCTT
Organism: Rhamphochromis longiceps; assembly: GCF_057381845.1. Classification (NCBI taxonomy): domain Eukaryota; kingdom Metazoa; phylum Chordata; class Actinopteri; order Cichliformes; family Cichlidae; genus Rhamphochromis; species Rhamphochromis longiceps. Next base: position 35,001,822 of record NC_140560.1, on the reverse strand, counting down.
CAAAGGCAAGGATGTGAAAGTGGAGCCTGACTCATTCACAGGTTTGCTGTCTGAGCAGATGAATTAATGCTTATTGGACTCAGCATATGGTCCATTAACAGTCACGATAAAAAAACATGTCATTAATAAAATGCATCAGTGAGAGATTTAGTACTTCAACGAGAGATATATTATCTTAAAGAGCATTTTTCTTTCATTTCAGCTCAACGATCAGAAGGAAAACAACACTGTGACGCGTTTTAGTGGATTTTCTTAAAACCTTTAAACATCTAAGATAATTGGAATGATCTCAAATTAGATTTGAAGATCGTAACTTTTATCAGCTCTATTCCTTTTTCACAAGATTCTAGTTTCTTCTGAAAATCCCAAATTTATAAATACCATAGGCTGCTTTCTCTTTCTTCCCCTTCTCTTGCTACTATTACAAATACAACCAGCCATTCCCTTCCTGTTGTCCTCAGTGGGTGTCCACCTTTCCATATGACCTCCACACCCACCTGCTGCCACGTGTCCTTCAGCCATTGTCGGATCATCTTTGTGCCACTTCAACCATGGGGGCCCTGCGGCTTTCTTCTCTCCTTTTTTCTCCTTATCACCTTTTACCGTCAGAGTGTTTGTGTCTGAGCAGTGAATGTGAGTTCATATCCTGTCATAGCGAGCTGCTTCATATGATGGAACTGCAGCACAGCATTCGTGGAGTAATCGTTTAAAGGGCCCCTGTTTTCCAGCTCCATATTTAGATTCTCCTCTAGGGTAGTTTTCCATGATTCAGACTTCAAAACAGAATAGAAAATTAGTGGAAGCCATAATAAATCAAGTTTAATTTGAGCTTTTAGGGACTGTTAATGAACTGTGTTAACTAATGATTTATGTTTGCAGAAACTCACAGTATTGATAAAAGAAAGGCGTGCGGTGAGATCCAGTACAACTGCACTGCAGAAAGTGCCCGTGGAAGGTATTTTTCTCACTCTCGTATGTCTTTGGGATTACATTTAAATTTGGATTCACATTTTTCATAATACTCTTAAAGCCTCCCGTATGAGGCAGTTCTTGGTTATTTTTTCAGTTTAAATGTTTGTGAAGCACTTTGAAATAGCCCTTCTGTGTAAAGACATTTTCCTTCCTTTTATCTTTTACTTGTAACTTTTACCCACATTCAGTCACTACTTCGACTTTTTTCTGCACTTATAAAATTACATACTCTTAATTTAAACATTGACTACTAAACCTGATATTAGAATTCAAAGCGATATACAAAATGTTATACATAAATATGTTCAGACAGATATGCACTAGCCTCGATATCAAAAAGGACAATATATATTTCCAATTTCAGATAAACGGTGTCAGGAAAAGATACGGCGAGAGCTCGGGTTGACCTTCCATTTGGTAAGCTCTCGAGATGTTATTTCAGTGTACAAACAAGCGCTACATAATTCATGAGGAGAGGCTGGATCAGACGAGGTGTTAAGAGGCTATCTGTGTGTGTGTCAGGATGCATGAATGAGTCTCAATATTCAGTTCTCGGCCATGTGGTTGGAAAGACTTGTGGGATTCTCCAAGTGTGAGTTTCATCTAACCACTCTAATCAGGCTCATTAGCCTCCTATTTAATGGACAGGGGAGATAAGGAGACAAATCAATTCATATTGTGCATTTGGCAGCCGCAGATCTCTGCACGGAGACTGCACCATCTCCCTGCTGTTTGGAATCACGCTCATTGAGAAAGTTGCGGATTAGGAAAACGCTGCGCTGACTTGAAATGACTTGATAAAGACCAATCACAGACTGATGCTGCCTGAAAATTGCCCAGAAACAGTCAAATATGTTATTACAAATCAAAAAGGTCACGTACCAGGTTTATCTGGAGGCTGGTTTACATCAATGATTTTAAGAGTTGCACCAGAAATGAACTTCTTAAGGTTTTAGCATACAGGCACTGCAATAAATGCAGTGACCTTTAAGTTATTAAGGTTTGTTATTGCTAAATATTTGCGAACGTTTTTATATTTTGGTGCAACGAAAACGTGATTCACTTGCTACAGATATCTGCATACATTTGACTTTGCACTCTGTACATGAAGTTTTAAGGAATTTTGCATTGCAGCATCACACTGTTGAGGGTACGCAAGTTACAAACTACAGCTTCTCTCACATACTTTTTAGAGCTTTAGAGGTCTGTGTGTACAATTTCTTTTTACCAACATCCTATTTATAATTTCATATCCACATGCAGACTCAGATCCAGTAGCCAATGTTGTGGAAGACATGAATGACGCTTCGGTAACACAGGCCTTGAGGGCGACCCTGCTTTGAATCATTGGTCTCTGTTTCTGGTTTTTGAGTCACACTCTTCAGTTTCACTTTCACTCAGTGAGTAGTTGCTGAGTGTTTGCAGATAAGTTGGCATCTTCCGTGCAAACTGCTGCTGGCAGTCTGCAGTCTCTCTGTAACCAGTGTCACCTAGCAACAGCCAGCAACCACTCAAATGCACATTTTCCCCTAGCAACAGGTGGTTGCCAGGCAGTCAGCGACCACTCTCGAGGCCTGTGTGACAGCGGCCTAACATGACTGTACCATGGGCTTGTATTAAGCTTATACTGACCATCTTGCAGTAAGTTGTACCTTGTTTTTCATCAATGCCAGTGGTCATAAAACTCAGAGACTTGCAGCCCTCTTCACATTTAAGTTTTTGGTAGGCTAGCGACAACCAGGCCTGTGGTGTTTTTCCAAATTCTTAATTTCATATTTCTTGGTGGCTCAAACCAAATTTTATCGCTTATACAAATTTTGGTGACGGTGTGGGCGAAGTTAACACAACGAAGAACGTAACATCGCATTCACAGGGAAATGATGAAATCAAGACAATATATAGGAGAATCAAAAGAACTGAAATTTATAATAAATGCTTTTAAAAAAATCTTAATGTTAATAATGAAGACAGACAAATATTATTATAGCGAGAAAGACTTATTTATGTTCCTGTGACTTTACTTCCAAATTAAATGCAGAAGACTGCAGCTTTTACCTCATTTCTCAATCCAACATGTAAATATAGTGCATTTAAACTGAGTTAAAATAATAGCTGACAGTGTAAGTGTCTCTCACAGACAAATGTTTCTAATGGGCTCTTCTTTTAAAAATGGAGTTTCTATGACAATATAATCCCATGGTGGCCCAGCAATATTATGCAAATAAACCAATTACTCTTTGGAATAAAAGCAGATTCATTTTTCTGCATAAATACACAATGCAAAAATAGTCCATTTAACCTTGTTACCACCTGCTCCTCTCATCTCAGTAAACAACCGCAGCAAAGGCCGTATGACCCTGACATCATGTTGAATATTTTATTCCACCCCACTATGCTGAAAAAAGGTGTCTGATAGTGAGAGTAGCGCAGTTTGCCTTTACAAGATTTGTGCGTTTAGGTTCATATGTAAAGCAGAGCAGGATGAAACGCTGCAGGGATAAGGCACTTGTATTTCGCCCGATGTGATGCCTTGCCTTTGAGTCTCAGCCCTTTGAATGCTCTGATCATCTTAATGGAGCAGGTTTGATGCTGCGTCTACACCTGGATCCCACGCCACGTCTGCCATTTGTATAGATGTGACCAGCTGGGAGATGAACTGTGGGTTGTAAGTAAGCGTGCAGAAGACGAGACTTGATGAAAAACAAAACAGCTTCTTCTTTTTTTTTTAATCTAGTCGTATTTCCTGTAGAAAACCAGCAGCATTGCCGTGCTCTGTTTCACCACCTGTGAAGACTATACATCAGATGCTGCTGGTAGCCCTGCTGGTTTTAGATAAGTGTTGGGATGGGAACTGGTCTGTGTGGGCAGAACACAGCGGGTCTATCACAGACTTTCCTGCCCTTGTAATAGAAGTCCTGTAGCTCTGTAAGCTCAGTAACTCTGTGACATATAGCGGTCGTGGAACATCTCCGATCTTGTATCTTTTATAAAATAATAAATATGAAGATTGGAAGGAAGCATATTAATCGGTTGAAAGAAACAGTAGCTCATATCAAAAGGCTTGTTGTCAAACAATTTGCAGTGACAATTTTTTTATTTTAATCTTACTGTAACAAACCACATCTTGTTGTTCATGATGTCGCTCTACAAGGTGAGGAATTCAGTTACCAAACACACAAACACAGGTACATGTTAGGGCTCCTGAAGATATTTATCTATGCCAGAAATGGTGACATCATCACGTTGCCTAGCAACCGCCTACCTATGGGCTGAAACGACTCATTTTTGCACATACAACAGCTTATATAGGCATAATATTTTAATTTCATAATAATAATAATGTTTATATTCACATAACTTGAATTTTATGATATTGATGCTGCTTGTAGCCTCCTAACAACAGAGCATAAGCATGCACTATTGTTAACTCATTCACTGCCATTGACGTCTATAGCCGTCAATGGCAGTGAATGAGTCAATGGGTTTAACTCATTCACTGCCAATGGCTGGCAGTGAATGAGTTAAGTTAATGTTGGGAAAAGACTAATTGTGGAACAAACTGTGGTCAAAGCATGTAATGATTGATGAAAAATAACTGCAAAGTCAATAAAAACTGAGTCATTTACCAAAATGTGAGCACAGTCTGGTTTTCCTTTACCACCCTGCACACCAGTCTGAAGGCCGGCAGTGAATGAAATGTTCTTGTTGTTGTTATTTGGACAGTCTTATGTAAATAGGCAGCATCACTTTTGCTTATCATTATGAGTGTAGTGTCGATGCACAATGTAGTAGCTATCGAAAAATGATACCAGCAACATTTTGATTGGTGCCTGTGACCCTCACTGAGCATGAAATCTGCCAGAAAATTGAAGGCTTGGTTGAGCAATAAAAGGCTGTTTTGGTTTAGCAGGTAGCTGAAACGGTACACACTGGGAAAAACAAAATAGATTTACTGTTGAAAAATATTTCCATTTCCAGAAGCGGCAAAAAGAAAAAACGGCAGATTTATAAGAAAAAGACAAGCTGCAGATGCAGATGGTCCAATTCATCTTATTTCACCACCCAGGAGCTCTGAGATGGGTATGCCAGAAGGTTTGCTGGGAAACATCCACCGGCTAAATGGGAGACTTACTGTACAGCTGAATGGGACATTTATTGGAGTGTAGAATGGGGCACACCCACTCAGTACCAGTAGTGCAACTGTACACACTGACTTCATTGACTATTACTAACAGAATATTTTGCTTCAGAGGAATCAAAATTCTCTAAGAGACTTTCTTTCATCGCTAATTCTTTGTTTTAGACCATCGGTCTCCCTTTTAGACTCAAAAATATTATAGTTCTTTTCTTTTAGAGGAGTTTTTTTCATTTCATGCATTTTTTTTCAAGACGCATTCCACAACGACCACAATCTCAACCCAGTGATATTTGGATATTTGTACCAAGACTGTCGAGGAAGCATTAAGCCTATTCAAAATCAGATATCAAAAATAATTACACATTATCAGCTCCAATCACAAACGGTGGCTGCACACTGAGGGGAGAATGCATGATCTTCTATAACCAATAAAATCTCGGTTGCTGGTGCACATCCTTATCTTTCCAGATGAAGTTGGAAACTTTAGAAAGAATTTCAAGCAGCAGCAGCAGCAGGGAGCCGTCACTGGATCCAGAAGGAGTTTGACTCACCACTGATCCCTTTGAATCAATATAAAGCGTCATAGTCTAGTTTGGTAAACATGAGTATGCAATTGGCTGATGTCACCTTACAGGATTTTATTGATCAGTGATTCTCACGTTTGACGTTTTCAGTTACAGCATGCTCAGATTTTCAGCCGCTACGAGCATCTGTAAAGACGAGCCTATATAAGGACTCGGTAATGGAGGCAAACTGGAAAGTGAAACCTACTTGGCACAATTTGACACCCCTCCATTTGTACTCACACTCAGCTACGCAGCCCCATACATGCATAGGCACAGACACACTGTAGGCCTGGAGGGATTAAAGCAAGGGGAGGTGGGAGCGCTGCAGCAGTGCGTCCCAATAAGACAAGGTCACCTTAAGTGGATTGGGATGACGGGGTGGGGAGGTGGGGGGGTTGGGGAGGTTGGAAGACAATTCCCTCAGGATGAAAACAGGGAGCAACTCATGAAAAAGTAATTAAGCAGGATGCACATCAGTGGATGCCACAGGCGGGGAAAGCAAGGAGAGAGATGAATAAGCCCCGAGGACGAGGGGGATGTTTGTACACAAGATGTCTGGGAGATGTTCGCTAAATGCACACATTGGGACTGTTTAACCTCCGAGATATTACACGTTAGCCTCAGAGTTACAGTGAGTCGACAACTATTCGGGAAACAGCAGTCCAAACATGACTGGACCGTGTTACTGCACGGCTTTTGTGGCTGATTTACTCCATTAAACAGTATTTTAAAGCTGCAGATTTTACTTTACTAGTAGAAAATGATTGCTAATTGTTTTTAAATGTCAACAGCTGGAGGAAAACTCTTGCTGCTTACGGCACCCTTTTCTTTGTAGTCGCAACAATAAATACTGTAGCAACGTTCTCTGTTTCAAAATAGACATTTAAAACTACAGAAAAACTAATGTATGTGTAATAATTGGTAAAGTCATATAACTACTTTTGAAAGAAGTCCATCCATCTACATTCTGCTCCCTATCTGGGTCCAGGATGTGGGGGCAGCCGTCCAACCAGAGATGCCCAGAAACCCCGCTTCCTGTCACCTACACCAGCTCTTTCAGGGGGCCACTGAGGCCTTTCCAAGCCAGCTGAAAGAGACAATCACTCAGGCATGTCATGGGTCTACCCTGGGGTCTCTCCTCTAATTACCAACCCAGAGTGGGCACTCCACCCTTTTCCAGCTGAGAACAATGGTCTCAGACTTGGAGCTGCTAATTTTCATTCTTGGCGCTTCACACTTCACGCTGCAAACCACCCCAGTGAGAGCTAAAGGCCAGCGCCTGATGAAGGACCACACCAGCAGCAAAAAGAGGTGCTCTTCAGCCTCTTGGCTCTGCCTAGAAATTCTGTCCATAAAACCATCCAACAGCCAGTGCAAACAGGTTTGACTGAGGACGCAGCGAAAGAAGCTGCCTCTGTAGCTAACTTGTGTAACACCGGTCGTGTACATCCATCCATCCATCCATGGTAGAAAGTCATTTCTAAAAAATGAAATAGCAATAAAAACTTGAAAAATCTACCAAAAAATGTGCTGGACCAACCAGAATAGACAGATTTGTGTCACATCAATGACAATCTGAAGTTTAGATGTAGATCTAAGAACTCTGAGAACAAAGCTGAGCCTTTAATTCCATCACTGAGTCAAATTTCTGATACTGATGCACAAGCCAGTCAAGCTTTCTTTGAATCGTACTGTTATCTAAAGCGCTGCTGATTAATTATTTCAGATAAAAGAAAGAAGGAAAATGCCCTGAATGTCATTTTGATGTCAAATTAAACTCAGAGAAACAGGCTGAACAAAGAAGAGATCTTATTTTGAATTTTCCTTTCCTTTGGGAACATGTTCTTAGACAAAACCTTAAAATCTGTGCTACTTTGATTAAACTGACATTCCTTGACTTGCAAAAGGGAGCGCAAGCGTTTTTACTAAAGGAAGCTTTTCTAAATCGACAATGTAACAGTAGACCCTCTTGTAATTATGATGGAGTTAAACAGGAAAAATCAAATAAACTGAATTATGTTACTTTTGGCCTTAAAATAAACCACTCACCCTGCTTTCTCCTGCCTTATCTCATAACCAGACCTTATACAAAACAAATACAGTGATCACACTTCTGGATAAACCAAAACATGGAGCATCTCAACCAGTTTTATTCAGTTAAAATATTTAGAAATATCAGCTGTTTGCATCTGCTTGACTTGCATATAAACTGATATCTGGAGCTGTTAAGCAGCATCGCTACATATAATCCATCCAGCCTCACTTAGTCACTTTACCACCTGATCCGAGCACTCCTGCAGGCAAACCAGAGATGCTCGTGTGTCTCTGTGGATGCACTCAAAGCTCAGAGAGTCATGTTATATCACAGGTGCATGAATATTAATGACATTATTTGGATCTTTGTTTAACAGCTTGGTGGGACTGACGTACATTCAAATCTGTACTGTTTGTACTGTTCCTGTCACTATAGCACCCCCACACAAACAAAACAATGCTGCACACATACACAATATGGGGCGTAAGGTCAAAGTATTCATGCTTAGATATTGTCTAACGGAGTGATTGTGAATGTCTCATCCAGCCTTTTAGGCCAATAAACGCATCCAGGATGTACCTGAATAGAAAATGGACTTCTAATGAAATAGTTCTTCTTTCACTGATATAATGTGTTCAACTACTGAACCTGGTCTGTGTGACCAAAGCCTTGTATCTCCAACGCTGGTGTGTTTAATGGTAACTGATCCATCGAAGGTGAAGCAGGAAGGACAAAAACTATGATAAATGCAGTAAAAGATAAATAAAGGATGGAGAAAAGTAATGGAGAATGCATCGTGACAATCTAGAAAGAGTGAAAGAAAGGAACAAACTGAAAACTAAAAGAGGAATACAGGAAGAATAACACAAGGGAGAAAGGGAGAGAGGAAGCAATGAAGGAAGCAAGACCAGAAAAGGAAGGTAAGGAGAACAGAAAGAAAGGGGAGGAAGTAAAGAATGAAATGTGTAAAATTCCTCCAAACGGTCTCTGACTACAACAGAACTTGAGTAAATGAACTTTCCACCTCTTCACATGAACCAGAATTAAGGACGTGATGTCTGCCTGGAACAGCTGACCTGTGCAGATGTTCGCTGTGGATGATCTTTGCTAAAAACAAATAAATAAATAAATGTTTTTGGAGCAGATTTGGAGCCAGGGCAGGATGCAGTCAGCTGTGACACGTGCACATCTGTCAGTCTACTTCCTCCTGACAGTAGCCGTGTGTTCGGGAAGTGTGTGTGTGTGTGGGGGGGGGGGGATCCCGCCGACAGCCAGCTGTTAAACGAAGACACGTATGATGGAAGCTGACAGGACCTCCGCTTTGAAGTGACAGCTACCGCCATCAGGCTGCTAAAGCGTGTCAGCTAATAGGTGCAGTGAGAGGGTGACAGGTACAGTCAGGAGAGGGTCGCTGCCTCAGACAACAGCTGAAGTGTTACTCTTTAGTTAGAGGGATTCATCCAGTTCATGAAAGCTGACGTTTCCAGCTTTCAGAACTGCTGTTCAGTATTTGCTTTAATGACATGCGCATGCTAGCTTCACTTTCAGCATTTCTGTTGACTCATTTTGTGTCTTTTGAAATCGATTTGCTTCTTTCATAATATTTCCAAGTAGAGTTTCTGCATTACCTCCAACTTCTTCAGTGTGCTACTGTAAGGGAGCTTCAAGGCTGAGATTTTGCCAGTTCCCAACAATAGATGTCAACAAATTCATTATCAGTGGCAACAATTTCGCTTTACTCTTAGATTTTAAGGTTTTTCTGTGTCTGTTAAATGAAAAGCTTTTACGCATTCTGCTATATTTTATTTGGTGTTGGTTCTGTTGCTTCGGAGCAAGTCCTTCTTATCTCAAGTTAGCCTCAGGGGAAAATACTGTACTGTGCAAAAGTCTTGAGCCACCCCTCATTTCCTTTTTTTTTTGCTTCCAAGGAGCCGGACGTTGTTGTATTTTTTTTAGTGCTCTCCAGCAGGAGATCTACAGGCTTTCTGAAGGTGTTTCCAAAATATTCTGTGGACACTGTTTGTTTGTTTGTTTGTTTGTTTTTTCCTGTTAGTCATTTAAGCATTAAAAAGCCACTTAAGTCAAGGAAAGATAGTATTGAGTTCACACAGACGGCAAAGAACCAACTTTAAAACAGCTATTTAGGCACATTGTTGTTAACAGCCTGATGCTTAAACACATGATTCGTTAGTTTTTTTGCAAAAGAAAATAATCCAGCTTCATAAGAATGAAATTGCATTTTGTCATTAGCTGAAATGTGTCAGCACGGTGTGCAATGTGCCCTTAAAAAAACTGAAAAAACGTATGTACAATAACATCCTGCACACATTTCCCATTTTTCTAGCAGAATATAAAGAAATGAGGGGTGGCTCAAACCTCTTGCACAGTCCTGTACATAAAACATTCAGTGGTCATTAATACATTTAAAAAGATAATTTTTAAATTGATTAATTATCATCTCTGATCTTTATATCTGGGTTTTATTGAAAAAGCGTATCTTTTACGTATGTATATTAAGGTTTAGAGATAAATGTTCACATACATAGAGTGAAGTTGCAAACAATTTGCAATTTGAAGTCCTTTCTTGAGCTTTTCTTTATGTTGAGTACTGAGTTTTTCTCTGTATTTTTACAACAATCAATAATTTTACAATAATCCAAATGTAATCTTTCCAGACAGACACACACTTATTCGCTGGTTTTAGCTCAGTGAGAGTCTGTGCAGACATAACCGAGACGAGTTTCAGCGTTTCTCAGGTGACATGTTAGGACTGCGAGCTGGTCAACTCGACTGGTCCAAATTTAACTTGTTCAGGTTGTGTGAAGCTGAATGATCCAGAAATGTTCTCCCCTTTTTAACGACACTAGACTTTTTTTTTTAATCTCACAAAGCCATTTCCACTGCACTGTCGCTCTCTCTGTCGCTCTCTATCACTGGGACTCGAAACCAGGTTACAATCATCAGTTCAATCACCAGTCCTCCTGCCACCACACTTTCTAAAGGAGAAACACCTCTTGGCACATCATTGTCACTTAAAAAGACAAGCTTGCAACAAAATGTTCTTCATGGGTCTGAATTGCAGTCTCCTGAGAATTCGGATCAGTTATGATGTTAAAAGTGAGAACTTCAAAGATGAACCACACATTTTAGGTTTAAGAACTGGAAAGGATTCAATAGCAGATTCAACATTCAATAATAGAACATAAGACTAAAGACACGATTAAGAAGCAAGTATTTTCCCGATCAAAGTCACATAAAAGTCACTCATCACGTCCTGCAGCCTCGATCTTCTCTAAACGTTACCCAGCAGAGCTGTGTGTCAGAAACCAAATGTCCAAATGAGTCACGTTGGACATTAAGCACACTTCACCCTCCCAGCTCCCTCGTGCAAATAGAGCAGGTAATTATCTGGATAACTCACAGTCAGAAAGTGGGTGACATGCGACTCATCGCCATAAGCAAATTCAATATTTCCAGTAGTAATAAAACATCTGATACAGAGGATCATCTGCTGCGTGACACAGCTGAGAAAGGGCCATTTCAACCTGATTCTCCAGGAATTCACATGTGAAAACAACTAATCACATGTTAACTCAACAAAAGAAGGAAAAACAAACAAACTTCAGACTGTGAACCTTTCACTTACCTTCCCGACTGCTGAAAAGTGTTAACCCCTGGCTAGACTCTCACTTATAAGCATCAAAGCAGCCCTGTTAACGTCTGACATCCTCACCTGTGCGTAGAGGTCATACAAATAAAGCCGACCAGTGTATTCATTCAGAGCTGCTGTCAAACAGCCACCAGCAGAAATCCAAGGGCTCTGAGAACCACCTCCCATAGAATAAATAAAATATTACAACTCTGGCACTGTACACCCGGTGACTGAGCTGTGATTATCGGCCAAGGGCACTCCACTGATCCGTGTGTGTGTGTGAAGTGTGAGCAACTTCTCTTATCAGGTGTGAGCAGAAAACAGGTTGTGTGGCTGGAAAATGGAAGATTTAGAGAACATACCGTAGGACATGGGGATGTCCAGATCGCCCTGCCAGGACATCTGCCCCGATTCGTCTATGGAGTGCTGCGCTATAAAAACACAACAGGCCTCTTGTTTACGGCTCATTCTTAATCTAATGCTCCTTACAGGACAATAGGAGGGAAATCTACAACTGTGCCATGCTACGTTCACACTGGCTGCCTACAGAGTTGGAAAGTGTTACTTTGTCATTGGAAGTGTGGATTTAATCATAGATAAGAAATGTGTGTCTGTGTGGGAACTTTGCAAGATGTCACTTAAAGCCATTATGAATTGTAGCGTCCAGTTTCCACTGAGCTGAAACAAAAGTCACATTCTTTGACTTTTTTTTTTACTGCGCAGTCCTGCACACAGTCATTTGGCAGAAAGAGCTCGACAGCACGGCACAGCGAGTGAAATGATTGTTATTCTGCACTTCACTGTACTGTGAAGTGAAAAACAGATAATGAGGATGGACTACCTTTCAAGTGGCCACGTCCAAGTGTGACAAACCCAGAGGAGATGAAGTTGTGCATGTCTTGGCCTCCGCTGCGCAGGTTCTCTTTTCCGTAATGTCCTGGTGAGACAAAGATTGTGGAAAATTAATATTTCAGCAACAAATTTGAGAGTTTAAAGGACGTGCTGTGTACTGTGCCTCAAGTTGAGACACAGGCTTCGTGATGCAGACTCAGATAAGCTGACATCATCTGTTTCACAACTCAAAAGGCAGTTGCATCATCATGTTAAGACTGACAACTGTTAAGTGAATCCTTCCCTGCTGTTACTGATCTCTTCATTTGTTCGATCCTCTACTGGTGAATATCTTAGTGTTCGGAGGACCTAAGGAAGATACACAAAGTGTCTGACATATTTCACATTCAGTTATTTTCCAAGTTTGTCGTCACTGTTGGAGCAGCAGAGCTGCTCGATATCCTGGATTCTCCAAAGATTATGAAAAGTTACATGAAAAGTAAAGGAAAACATGGATTATTGTGCACTTCTTGGGCCAGCTGGCATTCAAAACATTCATATTGTGACAATGGTGACTTTTTAGTATTCATAGTTGCAAGTGTGCTGTGAAGTCTCATTCATTTTTTCTCTAATAACATTATGAGACTCACAAGTTGAAAACCTTGGCCAACAGAAATCCTGCAGATTACATCGATGCGAAAACGGAACCAAACAAATGGTAAAATATTTGAAATCTTTCGAAAATTTCTACATGCACGTGAACTAAAAGACCGTACTTTAGTTTAAAATGTCATTTAATTTTGAGAGCCATCTGAAAATCTACAAAAAAAAGTCCCAAACAACTTTTGAATTCGGGTTCTGTTTTGTGAGCAGCAATGACAGTAACAATGTTACTCAAGATAATTAAAATGACTGAAGTCAGATAAATTGGACCAACGAATGCCGAAACACACTTTTCCTCTTCAGAGTCAGTCGCTCACTCCTTCACAGATCACTGCTCTCAAGACAGTTTGCTATTGGCTACCAGAGCAACATCGCCAAAGTTCAACTCACCTGAATTTACTTGACCCCCTCAGGTAAATCCATTGATTAAAAACGCTCTATTGGAAAGAATTTAACAGAAACATTTCACCATGTTAAATGCTGGTGTGGCTGCGCTTCTGAACTAAGGAGAGTCTGCAGTGAATTCCCAGCTGTTTCTGCCATTTTATAAAAGAGCAGCCGCAGATGACAAGAATACTAAACAGGGATAAAATGGCAAAACTGGCAAAACTGACTCTCAGGTGGGTTGATTAGCTTGTCAATATGCATTGCTTAAGGATGCCAGAAATGAAATCAGCAGATTTCAAGGTTTCATATTTCCTCTTTTCAGTGGCCCTTTGTTTTTTCTGAAGTAGCTGAAAGCCTTTGATAAAACTGCAGAGGTTTTGGAACCTTAGTAAGGACAGAACTGGGTTTTCATATAATTCAGACTAGATTAAAGTCTTTAAGACTTTTGGAGGCGTATGTGTAAGAATGACTAATGCTAAAGCTTAAACCCCGTTTGTGTTAAAAGATCTGTAATCGGTGATTTCCCCTCATCGGGATGAACACGGGTGTAACTGAGAGCCTGGTGTGAACACAAAGGAGCAACACAAGGTGTCTGCTAGCACCGTGGCAGTGTTGAGTGTTCCTGTCTCCCACAAAGCTGCCTAAAAGAAAATGAAAAACGGCAGCATTAATTAACAGATGAAAACGTTTTTAAAAAAAAAAAACATGCAAACTCGTAGAGGTGGTTCATCAAACAGCTTCTCCTCCTCCTCCTCTCTGCTCTCGGTTCGCACCTCTCTGCATTAACTAGCAAAGAGTTAAATGCCTATTTCTCCAAAGAGCCACTTCAAAGTCAATAACATCACTCAGACCTTTGGGCCAGGGGAAGCGGAGATCGAACAGCATTTCAAATTATCATAATGAGAAGAAACAAGTGGGAGCATTAGGCCTGGTCTTCATCACGCCTCGGCAACACAGCTCGTTTGTTTCCTTTTATCAAACCCAGAGGATGACTAAAGCCTGATTACTGACGCACTTTGACCACCACTGTTAGTTTGAGACCTTGAAAGAAATCAGGAAATATCCGAGGATGGGAGGCAGCATTTTTCACTCCTTTTAGTGCCTGATTTTTAATACTGCTCTCTGTGCAGATATGAATGCTGTACTATAGCTATGTTTATTTTTTCTCACAGGGTGAAATGTTGATGATTCACAAGTTCTGTACACTCAAAGGAAAACACCTAAAACACTAAAACCATGAGCTGGAGACGCTCACCATGATATAAATTGCTCCTGCGAGGCAGCCTGAGCCTAAAGCCGCTTCGATTTATTATTTTATTTTATTTCTACTTGATGTGTTTGCAAACTTTGAGGAAAACACTGTATGACTCCCTCTATTTCCATGACTCCACTCATTGACAACAAACTCCAGCCTGAAATAGTTTGGCTTACTCTTATTTAGTTTTAAAGGGTTACTTACAGCAGCAGGATCCATATGAGTGTCACCAAAGCAAAATGGTTCCCACACATTTGTTATACTTGGAATACCAAATATAGTGGTATCTTCATTTTTTTTTTTTTTACAATTGTTAATTATTCCTGAAACTGAGATGGAGTGTGTCAGGACCTAAAAGTGTGACATTTCACCTCCATGAAATATAGAGAAGCATAAAAGGGCATCGACATGTTGAGTTGCACTGCAGCTGCTGGGAAGTTTAAAAACATGTTGCTTTAAGGTGTGTTCTGGCCAAAAACTAAGGTTAACCTTGTTTCCTTTGGACATATGTTACTGCTACAGATAATGCACTAAATATACAATGTTTTAATATTTGTCTTCAGGCCAGCTTCTTGCTGTTATCATGTTCCAGTTTTTCTCCAAATAGTTCTAGGTCAAAATTCTAGGGACATTTCAGATTTTGTTACCACTGGACAGAAATAAACAGACTATTTCCCCCAGTTTGCTAAGCTAATCTAACTAGATGCTGGTTGCAGAGATTGATATCCTATATAAACAGATGAAAATGGTATCAGTCACCTGATTAAACAAATAAACAAAATCAAACTCTTTATTCAGAGCAGCGTTTGTCTTTTTCCTCAAAAACCATCTGCGTGCAGAAAATGTTTTCTCTTGCATTGTTCAAATCTGCTCACCAGGACAGCCGATTCATCTGGCATCTTGACCTGACACCGAGGTTTCTAGTTTGAAAAGGTGATTGTGCTCATTAGTCCTGCAGGAGGATGTACAATTACCCATATGAGCAAAAATCAAATGTCCCTCACCTACAGAAATCCTTCAGAGAGGAGGCAACAACAGACTGAAGATGGAAACATGGTGCAAGGTGTTGACAGTTTTGTCAGGTAGCAGTCCCATGCACCACCTTTGGAGCGCTGACAGTGAGCCAGGCCTTATTAGCCCATATCAGTGCTGGGCCACACTAATTCTCTTGTGGCTGAATGTGAACAAATCCCTCCAGCCAGGGTTAAAAATGCGGTGCAACGTTTTCTCGGGGGAGTGAAAGCTGTTAAAGCAGAGGATTAATGTCTTTTGTATTCACCACAGTGGGTTCCTTCCCATATACAGTTATATCTGAATGTCAAGTAAAATAACGGAGTACAAGTATAATACATATAATACAGACACAGTTTTTTGCTACTCTTCAAGCAAACTGATGCAATGACATCATCTTTTGAAAGTTTCAGCCCAAAGTTGTTTCCATCAAAACTAAGATGAACCCAGTTGCTGTAAGTGTCCTGAAAGGATGATTTCATTCTCCGTGTGGAAAGTGTGGAAGACATTTGTCGCCTATAGAAACTTTAGAGGACAAAATGAGAGTAGAGAACAAAACTTCAGGAAATTGAAGTGATAATGCTCACTCTGGGACAGTTCTGGAGGGGTACTATCCTCACCAGAAGACACACTCCATCACCATCATATCTTGATAGGCTATAATACAGTTTCTCCTCCGGAACAGCAAGTGCGATTTGCTCATAACGCACTGCTGATGTTTCGAGTTCACATCCAGAACACAACTTGCTACACGTCATAAACCTCTTTTAATGAGTTTTCCCCCCTTTTTTCCAACTCTGTCCTTTTTTTGGGGGAGATATGACTTGGCTCTTGTAGGCTTATAATTCTTTGAAGGGCTATTTTTTTAATCACAACATATAAAGACAGTGATAAAAAAGATTAAGACGAGAGAATGAGCTTCATACTGTTAGAGCCCATCCGCTGAGTGTAGCTTCTTCTGAGTATATTTTATTCTCTTTCATGGTTGTATATCAGTGTTTCACAGAAGTCTATTCAAATCTGTCTTCATTCTCTCTGCCCATTAACTCTGATTTGTTGCAGCGATCCAGAGGATGGTTTCAGGCTGCCAAAAGAATACTGCACCTGTGGGATCATCAACATCTTTCTTTCTTTTTCTGCTTAAATAGCTGGCTTAAATAGTAAACACCATGAGGTCAAGGAAAGGATGAAGCAGGAATTCAAGTTCATCTACTGTTTGAAACAGACGAGCAGTGAAGAAACATGAAATGTAAATTGCTCCAATAGAGTCCAAGGATAAAAATATAGAACTAAAACATAAACATGTCCTCTTTAGCTCAGACCTCTTCTACTACTTTAAAATTACTGCAGTGTTTTGTTGTCGCCCTCATAAAAACTTACATTTCCTCAGTTTCTCGATATAATGAAAACCAAACGCAGTCTTATGAGACGTGTGTGTTTTGTGCATAAACTGATCTGTCGTTGTAATGTTCTGTAAAGCTAACAATAATTATGATAATGAAAATAAAGCCGCATGCTGCCAAGCAGCAACAAACTCTCCCCATTCTTCTGGTGTAAATGAGTGGGCTCACAAATCCACATACTTAACAGTAGTAGTAATAATATGTTGCAATACATCGTGTAAATGCTCGCACTAACACTGTAATACTTAAACGAGATAGTTTTCCTCATTTTAAATTCCCATCACTGTCCAAAATTTCAGCCATCTCAGCCTAAACATCCGTCATCCTCCTTAAGGTCACCATTCACCCGTTCACTGGGAGGTCTTCTGTTCACACAGCAAACAATAGCCGGGTAATAAAACACGGGTTTCATAATTTACCAACATCTTTTCTGTGGGTGTTACCATATACTGAAGAAAGTTATGTGTCACTTTGTGAATCACAGACAGACTAGTCCTTACACAGTGTTTGTACTCACACAAACAGACACTGAAGCTTATTCTAAAAGCTGCTTCAATGTTTTATCAAAGCGGATGAGCTTTTAAACTTACCCCTAGTGCATTTCTGCTACTTTGGCGTCACTTCTGCCTGTTTCAGGTTAAGGGTTGGTAAATAATAAATGGCCTGTATTTGTGTAGCGCTTTTCTAGTCCCTAAGGACCCCAAAGCGCTTTACACAACCAGTCATCCACCCACACACATTGGTGATGGCAGCTACATTGTAGCCACAGCCACCCTGGGGCGCACTGACAGAGGCGAGGCTGCTGGACACTGGCGCCACCGGGCCCTCTGACCACCACCAGTAGGCAACGGGTGAAGTGTTTCGCCCAAGGACACAACGACTGAGACTGTCCAAGCTGGGGCTCGAACCGGCAACCTTCCGATTACAAGGCAAACTCCCAACTGTTGAGCCACGATCGCCAGGGTTAAACCTAGAATTGGTTTATGGTTTAGGTAATAGTCTCAGGCTTGGTTGTGATGTTTAAAGAATGCATTAATGCCAATAAAGATTGTCAAACAGACATGCATGTGTGTATGTGTGCCTCTCCCGCAGGCTTCCTGGCTTTCACAACTTTTTGAACCAGTGCTGCAGCTTATACGCCAAATTACTACTGCATCAGAAAGTGATTGTATTAGCTCAACCTTGACAAATAAAATGCAGTTTATTACTTTAAAGATACACTCACTAATTCAGTTATAAGTTCCAGTAGCAAAGGCAATATCTCAGAAAACATCCCCTTGGGTCTCGGCTGTTGTTTTGAGAGTTTATGAAGTTCACCTTTGAATCCCAAAGCAGAGCAAAATGGCAACAAATTATAGGAAAATTATGGAAAAGAATGTACACTGTATTATTTTCGACCATCTGAGTTGGTGATTATGTGAGACGTGATTTACTTTTCTTTCTTGTTTGCTTTTCTTTGGTAAAACACAAACTTATAGGCTTGTGTTGCTTCTCCTGTCTGTTGGAGCAGTTCCATTTCAATCATATATGCCAATGAAATCAAGTCATTCTGTAGCAGAAAAGGAGTCATGCTCTGATATCCTGCTACTCAGTATGAGCTCTCCTCTGACACTTCATGTTGGGTGGTGGTGCTGATGGAGAAAATGGTGAAGGCAGAATGACACCAGAGTAAAACATAACACTACGGAATCTGGGACACCATACTAGGGCACTTAGCAAACAAGCTAATCCCTGGAGCAGGGATCTGGAGACCAACCAGATAAAAGTAGCAGGAACAGCGTTACACCAGAATTATCTCTGGACAAAAAGCTGGCGTAATCCCGCAGAACATTATAGTTTACGACTCAATTTTTAGCCAATGCTAAGTAGGCTTATGCAACCTTAGCATGAGGAAGAGGAGAACTCAGACAGAGGATTGTGCTTCATTTATGCACCTCCGTGAGTGCTGGCTCTACAGAGCAACTCAAGAAAAAGGATCTGTTTCACTGGACGCCAATCACAGGACGCTGTGGCAGATTAACCAGAGCAAAGGAGGTCTCTGTTTACGCCTGCACGTCACAACATCGTAAAGCTGGATTTGTAAATGGACGTACGGTGAGAGCTACACATGAAGCCAGTTATTTGGCCTTCACACACACACACACTCTATTTTACAGTCAGTGTCACCTACCGTGGTTTGCTGCCTTAGCGTGAACAGGTGTGTAATGATTCTTCAAGGTTCTGACCGGTGTCTCATCTTTGGGGGACCCGTCAAGCGCTGCGATGTTTTCGTGCTCATACTGAGATATGGGAACCGGTCCTTGTTGTCTCAAAATGTCAGCCAGGGCTCTGAAAGGAAACCGCAGTGATGTTAAAAACATGAACTGATATGTTCTCGTTTCCAACTGCCAACATTTTCTTTTCTTAGCTCTTCTTAATTTGTTTAGCTGCAGCTTCAATTTGAGCCACAGAGGTTTGGGGCAAGGCGAAAAGGAAATCCTAATTACATCCACAATCACGAGGGAGTCAGGTGGTCAATAAAGCAATGCACACGATACAGAGTGTTATTTGTACCGGACTCAAGCTCGAGGCCTGTTTGCAAAGCGATAAATCCGTGTCTTTTCTTTGCAGCCGCAAAATAAAAGTGATATTTCACTAATTCTGCTTCCAACTTTTGGAGGCTCAGTGTCTGTCTCTGACACGGAGTGCCAGCAGTGCGCTTTCTTAGAAGAAATGAAAGGGCAATTTAACTGTGTCAATGTCAACCTAAAGGAACCACATAGTCCACTTTTCCATAACTCTGTGACTTTGGGAGATATACTGTATATTAATAGCATTTCCCTTCCAGGATGAGCACACTTTAGCTGTTTCGTTTTCACAGACAGAGGCGACCTGATTTTGCATTGTCCCAGTTGATACCTCATTGCATGCAGCAGGAGCACATCCTGTATAGTTTGCAGGAACTGACCCAACTTTAATCAGGTATAAAACTGCAAAATGTGAAGGAAGCAAGTTTCACACAGCTTCTTCAAAACTGTAGGAGCAGCTGTTATAAATGTGATTACTGTTTATATGGAATATATTCTATCTATCTATGTTATTTACAAAGAAGAAGACTCAATATGTAAAAAAGTACTTGGTAAAAATAAAGTCCTAAAAGTAAGTTACAAGTTTAGATAAACTTTGTGCCATGATTACATGAGCTCGGCTATATACAATATTCATAAAAGCTCATGTAAAGAAGAATCTTTTAGGATACAATAAGAAAAAAATTTGGAGCAAGAATAATCAGTCAAAGATGCATAATCCAATCTGATCATATTTTACAGTCAGAACATTAGAGATTTTAAAATGAAGGCAGCCTCAAAATGAACTGAGAAAAATAATTACTGTGGTAAACCAAGTTTTACAATAGTAATTACAAAGGGCCAAGAATCGATCCTTGGGGAACACCGCAATTAAACTCACCTACTGTTGTTAGAGATCTAATAGCAACACTGTGTATGTAACAACTTTAATATAAAGGATAGGTATAATATTGCATATGTTTTCTTGTTGAACTGAAATGAAAGCAAAAATCCTCCAATTTCAGTGATTTACGTGAACGTGAGTGAGTCGAACTGTGTTTTGAATCTCATGCTGATGCCACTACTAAAAAAGTTCAACAAAGACTGTTCTTTTTAAGGAAAATGAGATCTTTTAACGTCTCATGTGAGATGTTGTCCTTGTTTTATAGAAGTTTTATCGAATCTGTGATGTCTTTTTGTATCGCTGCCTGGTTTGGTAACCTGACGGTGAAGAATAAGAATCGGTTGGGACTTCTGGTAAAAACTGCTAGCAAAATTTCAGGGCGCTGGCAAGATGGACTTTTGGCCATTTACAATAGAAATGTGCTTAGAAAGGCTCATTCTATTATTAATTGTGTGAACCATCCACTTCACAGTGAGTTTGAGTTGTTGCCTTCCGGCCGCCGTTTTAGAGTACCTCCGAGGAGGACTAAAAGACTCCAGGTCTCTTTTATCCCTACTGCATCTTGTCTCCTTAATGGCAAATAATTGTCCTTGAATTTTCTATCATTATTATTGTTATTATTGTTTTATAGTATTGTTCTGTTTGTTCTTATCCTCCTGCTGCTAAACTAATTTCCCCTTGTGGGACAATAAAGAAATTGAATTGAATTGAATTGAATTGTTGTAAGACGCCTTTCATTTGTCTTTGAACATCTACAAAGTTACAGGTGAGCTGTGCAGGGTTAGATTTGAATAAGAATTATGGAAACTTGGAGCTTTTACATTTCAAATGAAGTCTCGTCCTTATTGATGTTATACGTTTTCTGATAAAACTGTCATATAAAGGGTTTGAACATTAACCAGACTCCGCTCCCAAACCCTAGATGTGGTCTCCCGTGTCCTGGTGGATGTGAAGAGGTAAGTCAAACCAACCGCCCTGCACCGCGCTGCCCCAAACGCTCACAAGCACCAAATGTGTAACTAGCATAAATTGCATCTTGTTTTTTTTTTCCGAGAAAAGCGATCAATAAAACTTTAGCTCTCACTCACATTTCTTGCGTTTCGGTGAAGGTCACAGACCAAACAGCAAAGGTCTGCCAACAGCTCAATATTCTGCTCACATTCCTCCCTCAGTCACAGAGGTAGGAGTCTAAATCACTTTGGAGAAGCACCGGAAATTAAGAGAGACGCTCACACTTTTCAGGAGCAGGCCCTTGCCAAATATAAAGCTGATCCCATGTTCCACTACTTCTTTGTGGTCACGGCTGTCAGCATGAATGTCTGCTGCCAGCCTCTGAGGTCTATTCCAGCAGACATCATTACAACAGCTCTATGTGCCAAATGGCTGGTGAAAATAAATAAATCATAAAAAGAGGGAAAATGCTACTGAGCACCCAGCAGGCCGTGCCTCCTCGTTTAATTGTCCTCTCTCTAAACTCTTGACACCAGCCCTCATATTGAAGTGGTGACATTAAGCAGATCCACTTGAAAGTACACCCCATGGCTAGGATGGAAAAGCAGTACGAAGGCATAAATCTAAATGTTGCTTCACTTTTCAGAGTACAGACTAAAAAAAAATCTGCATCGTGATATTTGTTGTTATTTTTGTGTCCATTACAAACACAACACTGTATTATAAAGTCCATATGGATATTAAAAGCTTGCTGTGCCAGCTTTTGAAAGGAGAAAGCCAACACTCTAGCTTAAATTGAATCTATAATTGATTTGCTGAAAAGGTTTCTTTGTGTTGTTTGTCAGAGCTTGAATTTGGACATTTTCTATCAAGAACTTGTTACTGTGTTTCTCTAAGAAAGACAGCTGAGTAATCTCCCTCGACATTTTCAAATCAGCAGGCAACAAAGCTTCATGACTCGAGCATAACAATGCGCAATTATCATTAAGTCAACTTCTGGGCTCTGGAGAGAAACAAGACATCCTCTACTGCTCTGTCCAGAGTCAACTATGGATAATACGAGGTGACTCCAGAGACTATTGAACACCAGCAGTGACTAACTGACTATAATTTTTCTTTAATTGTGGGTGGAAAATGCAATTTTAGTCAAACCTACGACTAATTAAACACTATCCTTAATTATCCTTTTAATACCTGCTTCAGTGACGACGGAATATCCATCAGACATGGAAGCAATCAGCTACGTGGAAAATGTCTATCAAACAGTAAAACAGACAGTGGTTTTCCATTTTACCTTTTCTGCAGGAATGCTGACGGAGATGCATCTAAAAAGATTTTTTTAATCTCAAGGTGGAAACCAAAATTCAAAACACAAGAAATTCTATCTAACCACACACCACACGAACAATAAAAGAACCCCTACTGTAGAAATTTACTCTATAACAGCATGAGCTGATATACTACGATACCATAAAAGTCATTCCTGTGGACGAAAGCAACCTATAAAGACTTCTGTAACATTATGGCATCACAGTTACAGTCACCACACTCTGCTAAATCTTCAGAACAGTCCATCATCAGATCCTCTGTTACCTAAAATGTTTCAGCCATGAGCAAAGTAGGCCACATGGTCTTTTGCTGGTATCTGAGGAACTGAACACCAAGTTTATTTCTTTTATCTTTAATGTCAGCACAATGCATGTCAAAACTGTGAAGCCAAATAACAAGGACATAACTATTAGATCCTTTGGTGTTTTTCCATGATGACTTTTGTGCTACCATTTGGCATAAAGTTGCTTCTAAAATGTTTCCTATCATCATTATTATTATTATCACATTATAGTTCATTGTAAAATAATAGTTCAGAAAGGCAGAATAGGCATAATTTTTTCCATTCGAAGTATCATTCAGTCTGTGTCAGGTGACATGCGATCTGTGTGCTGCCATTTCACAGACCTCTTCCAGAAAGATGGGGTGGCCACAGTGGCTCACTTCCATTTAAAGCTACAGACAGTGAAAGAGCCATATTTGAAACCACAGCTGCACACATTTGGTAGCAAACATGAACAACTAGTGTGGCATTTTGAGCTATCGTGCCAAAGAGGATGATTAAAATGTAGATTTACTTTATCTGTAATCCCTTTGTTATTAAAGATAAGAAAGATAACAAAGTTTTCAGTCGCTTTAGGGTTCTATGGATGGATGGATAGACAGACAGTGACAACACTTGAAGTGAGAAATAAGCTCCCAATGATCTTGCATCTGGCCTTTGATTTGCATAAAGTACCAAAGTTCTCAGTTTTATTCAAATAGGGAGTAGGGTCCTGCACATTTTATCACTTAGAATGCAATGCAAAGCCTCCAGACTGCACTGCATGGAAAATAAATGAGAAATTTGGAAATGATATATCCTGCTGAAATGAACCACAGTCTGAATTTTTCCACAGTTATCTGGCTATTTCTGGGCTGCAGACAATACAGTCCTGAAAGATCAGTTATTCTTTGTAATTTATTAAGAGTCTAGCTGCAATACTCCAAGCTTTCAAATTGACAGTCATAAATTTTTCAAATTATAAGAAACTGCAAGATTTTACACCCAGGTTAAAGCTTTCTATACAACAGCACACCATTTGCAGTGTTTAGCACAGCAGACTTTCAAATGCACAACGGTGCCCATAATTTGGTCAGCGGAATTATTTTTAGGCAACAAAAAATGCCTTGAAGCTGAAAAAATAGACGAAGAGGTCTGATTCAGGACATAAGGATGGAAACAGAAGTCATTTGCATGGAAAATATCTTATAATTGACTTTCTGATGATGATGATCATGATGTGTGTGTGTGTGTGTGTGTGGCGGGGGGGGGGGGGGGGGGGGGGGCAAACATTGCCTTTGGCCTGTTCCACACATCATACAGCAATTTGTTCAGCTTGTGACTGAAATGGCTACAGGATGTGGTTTTATGTGGCTTTAATATTCACTGAGCAATTCAGTGACCACTACTGGTGCCTCGAGGACTTAAAAAAAAGTCATTGCAAAAGAGACCACTCCCATCACGATGAACGTGATCACTTATAATGGTTTTCAGTGGCATTTGCTTTATTCCCTGGAGGTTTGACGGACATAAAATACCACCACCCGCCTTCAAGGATTGCCAGAGAATGGGATGTGTGCCCTGTAAAGGTATCTATGATTTTTTTTAAAGCAAATCTCTGGGAAAAAGAGTAATGGTAATGTTAAAAGGTCATGGGGTAGACTGAACCCATGATACTGAAGGTGTAAGTTATGTGCGTTACTATAGATTAGTTGATTCCCCATGAGAGCAACTATATAGATTGGGTTTTAAATCTATTGGAAGGAACTGACAGCAAAAAATCTGATTGTGAGCTGAAGTCTGTGTCAATCTGCAAAAAAGGCTTCCCCATCTGATCATTTGATAAACTGTAGTTTTAAGAATTAGTCTTAATTACTCTGACACATGAAAACAGGTTCAGATTTATATGAGTAAACGGCACTGACAGAGTCCAGACAGGAACACAAGTGTAAAACTGAAATTACATAAAGGACATCTTTTAAAATTTATAATTTCCCAGATTGGATTGTGACAACATTAAAAAAAGAAAAAAAGATCTCACCTGTGCACGTTCATTTCCTGAGGGGGCTTCGTGGCTTTATCGTAGGCAACTTTTGCAGAAATCCCAATGGCAATGATGAGCGCAATGACCCCGCAGGTGATGTACACTGTGGTGTTGGTCTGGTCCAGCGCGGGGTCGTACGTGTCACCTGTTGGCGCCGGTGACGGGGGCTGGGTTTTGATCCAGTCCGGGGTGATGTAGTTGTTGCAGCTGTTCTGCTCCAGCCGCTTACCCCGGTCCGCGCAGCAGAAGCGCAGAAAGCAGCTGCCGCAGCAGAAGCGGTGATCGGTATTGTTGCAGGCGAACGCGTTGTCGAACTGACCGCTCACGTCGTAGTAGCCCTTACAGGTGTCGTGCTGGAACGCGACGAGCGGCGGAGCCTGGACCTGGGTGATCTTCCCCGGGACGGCGGCGGCTCCGGGGACCGCGGTGGTGCTGCCGTTGACCTCCTTCACCTTTGGGATCCTCCTCAGCGGGGTTTTGTTCTTTTTGTTGGTGGTGGCGGCGCACAGGACATTCAGAGGGTCTAAGTAAACCAAAAGAAGCAGAAGGTGCTTTATCCCCATCATTTGATGACGCGCTGGTGTTTGTTTGCTGGCCCCCACTCTCTTCTCTTTCTTCACTGAATATCACTCTTCCACTTCTTACCGGGTGGAGCTTCTTGCGGGTTTCTTCACCGCGGGTACTCCTGTCTGCGCCGAGCTCTTGATCACGGACTTTAACTGGCAGATTTTGCACTCATCGGACACGCAATGCATCTTCACACGTCGTGGTCATCCAATAAAGAGCGTGTTTTTCTTCTAAAGTTGGGTCTGACCAAAGGTCTGGATTTATATCTGGACACAGATACCCGATAAATACACAGAGTCCTTCAGGGGAATCTGTCTTTGCTTTGCCACGAGCTGTTGGTCTCGAGTATGATCGGGGCTCTTAGTTACACTGTGGAGAAGAGAGGGGTTATCCATGAGAAACTTTGTCAATACAGACAGAGATAAAGCTGCGACAACCGGACCGTCTTTAAACACGCGAACACTTTCAGCACCGTGGACAGCGCCCAAGTTTCCCTTTGGTTTGCTGGAGCGCTTCAGCACCCGGAAAGTAAAAAAAAAAACACCGACCCGTTTCTATATTCATATAATTCAAAACACCAATATCAGCTACTTTGGTTTAAAAAAGAACCAATTCTTAATGTTGACTTGCACGGAGATCCCAAATATGCCGCTGCGTTGCGTTGTGTCGCCTCATCTGTTTCCATTTTATGCGCAAACTTTATTTCTTCCGACTTCCTGACCTGTAAAGTAACTTCTACTCGTTTCTAAAGAGAGATAAATGGCAAATGGTCTGATTTAAAGAGAGAGAAGAAGAACATGAGGACTTACCAGGTTAACATTGGCCGGTAACAGGGTTGTCTCAGCCACTGCCACTGAATCAAAGAGCCTCGGCAAGACAAGAGGCAAGACCTCTCTCTCCTCTCCGGCCCGCCTCCTTCCATCGCTCTCTCTCTCTCTCTCTCTCTCTCTCTCTCGCTCTCTCGCTCTCTGTCTTCCCCACCCACGTCACCGATACAGGTACTTCACTTAATTATCAATCATCTCTGCTCCCCTCTCCTTTGGTCATATGCCTGCAGGCTGCACTCGATAAGTCGCGAGGTGGAAAAAACACAAAGATAACAGTGTATTAGAAGTTGTCTGCAGAGGCGAGGCGCTGCTGTTGGTGTATATTCACGCATCAGTGCGCACACAAGCTGTGCGTGCGTGCGTGCGTGCGTGCGTGTGTGTGTGCGTGTGCGTGTCTATGCAAACATGCCCCAGCTGGTTTACTTTAGAATTATAAATCAAAGCCCATCCAAGTGGAGGGGAAGGTGAGACGGATTTGGGCGCTGCAGAAATATCTTGAAGCGGGGAGGAAGTTTTAATTTGACGTTCAGAGTAAAAGCTGAATTTAGGGAAAGGGCTACTTTAAGAAAGGTTAATATTAAGCACATACATATGAGAGTATTTCAGAAATCCTGCTTTTTGCAATCTGATTACTCATCCCTTCACTTTAATGCCAACATCTGACTGACATATTTGAATATTCTGTACACTGATGGGAAACAAATGACTTTAAGATGACATTTTCTCAGTTCACCGCAGCTCCCAGAAAATATTTTCTACAAATGCTGACTTGATTTTCAGGATATGCTTCACAGATCTGACAATTTAAAAGTCAAACTTGAGAATGTTTTACTAAATATGGCTTTTGGGAATCATGACTTCGGGCTGCTATTTAATTTCAGTATTAAAGATTTTCCTAAAATCATTTTCCCATTGAAGTCATTTACTTTATTTCAAATTTCTGGCGAAATCAATGTTAAGTGATTTTTTGTGTATTTGTCTTGATGACTCTAAGCTCACTGTTTTCTACACTACTATCAAAAAAATGTAACTTTTCACTTACTGGTAATTTCACGTTTACATCATATGATACTTGGTAACCACTTATTGTTAGGGAACGATTATGTTCTAGGTCATAACACCTGATCGTGTGCTGCTTTCTGTGTTTCCAGAGTGCCAATTTTGTCCCCTTATAAAGGTGATGACACCTGAATCCTGTCACAGCCAGGATGGCCAGTGTGTTGTGGAGTGGACCCAAAAGCAGACACAGGAAAGAAAACAAAGTATAACAAAAAGCGCGCCGTTTATTTAGGCTGATGGTAAAAACAAAAACAAAGGCAAAGACGAACTGAGGAAAAGACTAAATGATAACCTAAACTGAGAACAGCTAGAATGAGACAAGAAAAGTATGACATTAACATGAACCTGAAAAGAAGCATGACAAATGGAGACTTGTGGATAGGGATGGGTACTGATATCCGGTGCCATTATGGCAAAGTCTGGCTGTACTTCACAGCAAAAGATGCAAACTCAGCAGCCTGCAACAAGTGCTTTAAGCTGATACTGTGATACTGTCAAAGGAGGTAACACCTCGAATCCGATGAAACACCTGGCAACGCATAGCGTTTTTTTTTAAAAGCCGAAAAATGCGCCGTATTTGATAGCTTGCTGCGAGACCTCACATCGAGCACATCTACTGCGGGTGTGGTGCCTGTTATCGGACCCGGAGTTAGCAACATCCCCCAAAAACCCGAAGAGGAGAGTCCTGGCCCCTAGCCCTGCCAGTGTAGCAGAAATGATGAGGATGATGATGCAGCAGCCGTTCTTCTCTGCGTGAGTAGCTTAATGTTGGTCGTGTGTAATTTACGTTGAGTAGGCTAACCACGTTATTACATTAATGCATGTAAGGTGAACTAGCAAACACCGTGATAGTTACATGCGGCTGTCTTCTTGTTTGATGGCAGATACTCCCTTCACCCTGGCCAAAAAGGCTAAAACGACCAAAGAAAAAGTGGAAAACAGCTAAACATGAGAGGATTTTGGACAAAAGTTGTGTTTTTTCCATTGATTAAGCACTGCTTCCAGCCAAGAGTGATGCCATAAATCCCCTATAGCTGCAGAAAAGGCTAACATTGTTATCTTTTTACAAAAAACCAGCTGAACAGGAGAGGTTTTTGGACCAATTTTGTGTTCTCCATTCTTTAAGCACCAGTTCGAGCACCGTTTAAGCACCGGCACCGTTTCAAAAGTACCGGTTTGGTACTGGTATCGGATAAAACCTAAACGATACCCATCCCTACTTGTGGAAACACAAATAATCCATAGACATGAGGCGAGATAAGCAGATAACCTGACAATGAACAGAGGGAGACAGAGGACTTAAATATACAGAAGGGTAATGAGGGAAGTGGAAACATCTGGGGAAACACAGCTGACACAAATCAACATGACGCATCAACAACAGAAGCAAAACTAAACACACTGAACATGGAACACAAGATTCTTCAAAATAAAACAGGAAACGGGACATAGACAACAAGAGCTTGACAACATGTAACACAGGAGACACACGACAGACTGGGGAGACACAGAACACAAGGAGAGACACATGAGAACAGATAAAGACTCAAAACTAAAATGACCTTGATGACAGCATGGACTAGACTAAACCTTAAGAAAAAAAAAAAAAGATCATTTTTGCTTAAAATGGTCACTAAACCTTCTGATGCTGGCCTATAAAGCTCTGAATGGTTTAGGACCAAAATACATCAGTGACCTCCTGACCCAGTATGAACCTTCCAGATCCCTCAGGTCATCTGGATCCGGTCTTTTATCAGTTCCCAGAGTCAGAACCAGACACGGAGAAGCTGCATTCAGCTTTTATGCTCCTTATATCAGAATCAGAATCAGAATCAGAATACTTTATTGATCCCTGGGGGAAATTATTTTATTATTATTATATTATTATTTTTATATCTGGAACAAACTCCCAGAAAGCCTCAGATCAGCTGAAACACTCAGTTTATTTAAATCCAGGTTGAAGACTCACCTGTTCTCAGCTGCATTTGAATAAAGCACCAAATCCACACTTTTAAGCTTAAATTTCAAAACTTACACTAACTACTGATTTTATCTACTGTTCTGATTTTATCTGTTTTGATTTTATATACGGTTTTGTTTGTTTGTTAAGTGGGTTTAGAGCTCTGGGTAGCTCCCCTTTCGATAAGGGTTCAGATCGCGCGAACAGGTGTGGGATTAGAGCTCTGGGTAGCTCCCCAACTGGGTCTAGACTGGGTCTAGAGAGTATTTTAAATTCAGGGAATTTAAAATAGAAAGTAGCTCGTCCACAGAAGGACTGGTAGCTCCCCTTACGATAAGGGTTCAGATCGCGCGAACAGGTGTGAAATGTGTGTGTTTAGTTAGTTTGTTTGTTTGCTTGTTTTAATCAATTTTAAATCATGCTTTTTATTTGTTTTTGTTTCTAATGTCTCTGTAAAGCACTTTGAATCACCTTGTTGTTGAATTGTGCTATACAAATAAATTTGCCTTGCCTTGCCTAAACCAAAAGTATCAGTGAAAGTCACATTGAGCTGGACCATGCAGTGTCTCAGTAAGACCCACACTGCATCTGATTTCATCTAGTTTCAAAACACCAACATCGCCTCAGTTTCACGATGAGCGTACAGCTACTGTCACAGTGTTTGTGTCCATCTTCTTTATGTAGTCAGTGAATTGTACATATACTACATCTCCCGATAGCAGGGTTTTATTACAAACATATTGCAAACTTTTTTAATGAACAGATCACTCAAAACGAGAAATATCAGGAGTGGGACATAGTTAATAGAATTATTTTTTTTAAAACTCAGCCTTTCCCATTTTCTCAAAGGTTTAATCGTTTTAAAATATGTGCTTTATTCTGGCCAAATCTGACAGAGCAGATGGTGAGCATTACCACATTAAAACATCCAGACAGGTAATTTGACAGCAAAAGGAAACCGTATCAAATTGACTTTCAAATACTTTGCTGTCATTGCATGAAGTCTGCTGTCCTCATTCACTCAGTTATTATCCGGCATGTCAAAGCTCATCCATCTGGTGTGCAGACTAAAACTACTGTTTTAGCCAGCTCTAGTGCCATTTGATCAAGGTGAATGCTGTTTGACCAAGGTCTGCTGTTATTACTTTTACAGCAATTCTATTTTTCACATAGCAAGGTGATGATATTTATGGGGTCCTCTGCAACATTTAATGCACTTAAGTTATAAAACTGATATCACTGGTGCATTCTTATAGTATTATTAATGTTAAAGCCACAACAAACAGTTGTTAACATTTATTTTATGTGTGAGTGAATTACTTTCAGCCATAGTTGAATTATTACATGTGAATCTTATGGTGCCAGATTTAATTTTAAGGGTAGGGAGATTAGATTTGACATTTTAGGACAAATAATGATTTTTTGTGGGTTTTTGTTGTTTTTAAATGTAAAACAGTTTTTGTTTTCATGAACTGCACCATCTCATAACATTAGAATATTGTGACAAGCAATACTTTTTGTGTATCCTATATTCAGTACACACCATTTCATGCTTTTTTGGTTTAATTTTGATGATTAGAAAGTACACCCTTTTGTCACTTCTAAAGTTTTATATATCAGGACTTCAAGAATCATCTGGTCCTTCGCAGATCTTAGGATTAGGTGTGATATATTACACTGTGTGATTATTTATCTTTAAAAAAAAAACAAAACAAACATGAGCAACATTCAAAAGCAGAATGTAAAAACACTAAGCAGACCTATACGGCTTCTGTGAGAACAAAGAGGGTAAGAAGCAGCCAGGTGATTATGGGCAAGTGTGAAGTTTGGGCAGTTTGCTAGTCGGAAGCATTTAGGTGTGTTTTAACACCGTGCCAAAGAGGAAATACATCAGCAATAATAGAGAAGGAATTGTTGCTGCCCATCAATCCGGGAAAGGTATTAAGGCAATTTTCAAACAACTTCACTCTACAGTCAGAAAGATTGAAAATTCAAGACAGTTGTTTATCTTTCCAGGAGTGGACATCCCAGCAAATTCACCCCAAGGCCAGACTCTGCATTCCTTAAAGTAATTGCAAAATAAAAACCAAAATAAATAAACTACATGTCATACACTACATGTCTCAGCTGACATGTTAAATGTTAAAGTTCATCACAATTAGGAAAAGAGTGAACCAGTATAGTTTGTTTGGAAGGGAACCAAAAGATTTCTTTAACAATGCAGATGTTTGGTCATGATGAATATCAGCACAAACACCTCCTACCAACTGTGAGCATAGTGGTGGAGGCGTGCTGACTTGGACGTGGGCACCTTACAATCACTGAGTCGTCCATGAGCTCCACTGTATAACAAAGTGATCTTTGCATCATATAACATGACAGCAATCCCAAGCACATTGCCAAATCTGCAAAAGAAGGGCTGAAAAAGAAAGGAATCAAAGTGTTTCAAAGTCCCAACCAGAGTCCAGGCTTCAGCCTGACGGGCATTAAAAGAGCTGCGTGTAAACAAATACCTGCAAACCTCAATGAATTGAAGCAACACTAAAGAAGAATGGAGATTACATCAAGTTATTGCTTTGGAGAGTCGTACTACAAGTTACCCAATCAGAGCATCTTCTTAGTTCTCCCAGACACTGCTTCTGAAATTTTATCATGAGCTGTGAGTTTGTTATTTTGAGTTATTTCCCCAGCCAGCAGTATCCCTTAGTGTCAAGTTGCTGTATGAGTATTTTGACTTAGTGTTTTGTCACTGCTTGTTTTACTTTGTGTCTCTTGTGTCTTGTCTCAAGTTTTATCTTCTGTCTGTCATTTTCCCTGATTGTCTCGTTTTCCCAGATGTGGTTGCTTACCCGATTATCCGGTGTGTGTGTATAAATAGTGCTGTTTTCCCTTTGTCAGGATGTCTGTTATCCTGCTGAGGTGTTTTCCTTCTAAGTTATTTTGGATTTTGTGCTTCATGATATGGACTTTGTTTTAGACTCTGTCCATTAGCCTAAATAAATAAATCATTCATTCTGCTTCCTGTTTCAAGCACTTGGGTTCTGGTCCTAAAAAGCCTAGTTTTTGTTTACTCAATAAAGCTCAGGTTGTATTTACTCAATTTAAAGACCCAGTAGATCATTTTATTATGTCTTTTACCTTTTTATTGTACCATGGCTGTATCTCACAAATCCCATATCCCATGATCATTCAAAAATAATATTTCTGACCTTCTGAACATCTTCCATTACCATGAAGCCTTCGGCTTGTCTACAGTTTTGCATTCGACATTTCTCACCTTATTTTTGACAGTAGAGTCTCTGTGGGGTTCAGGTCAGTTGAATTATCAGGCAACATTAGCACAGTATGATCAGCAAACAATCTGGTGGTAGTTTTGGCACTGTGGAAAAAGAACTCAGTGTCTTCAGATGGTCCTATGAAGTGCTCTAAAGCTTCCTGGTAGATGTGGCATTGGCTTTGCACTGTGGACGCAATTGTTCAACCACCACCAACACCAGAAGATGACGTGACATCCCAAATCATCACAGACTGCTGAAACGTTAAACACTAAACTCTTCCTTCAGACACTGAGCAGCTGTTCAGTTCTGTTTCTTCTTAGTTCAATTAAGGTGGTTCTGTTGTTGTCTCTGGTTCATGACTGCCACTTCTTTCTGAAAATGGATGGATGCTGTTGCTCTTGATGCTCTGATACCGCCTCAGTCCTCTCTTTGTGAAGCTGTCCGCACTCTTGAATCGACTTTACTTAACAGTCCTGTCAAAGTTGCTGATTTCCTATATGCTGGTGTGCTTTTTCATGCTTGTGCACCACATTTTTCCCCTTCTCGTCAATTTTTTCATTAATATGCTTCGGTACAGCACACTGTGAACAGCCAGACTTTTCAGCAATGACCTGTGGCTTAGCCTCCTTGTGGTGTCGATCATCTTCATCCAGACAGCTGTCAGGTGAGCTGACAACCCCATGGTTATGTTTGTGTGTACTGACACAGACTAAGAGGTACTGATGCCGTCTGAACAGTAACTTACTCAAACAAGGTATATCATCTGATTGTCATAATCTATAAGCCATAATTATAACAATTATTATTTTTTAAAGTCTTGAAATATTTGACTTTATATATAATGAATATTGTTTAAAAATTAAGATATAAAAATCACAACACAAAATATTTGAGCTGTAATTGTATGTAAAATTTGGAGGTAGCTGACTTGTGAAGAAGTGAAGAAGCACCTGAAACCTGCATTCTCTCTGCTGGCCAGCAGAGGGCAGCTGCCCTGAGAGCAAAAAGAAGTGTAAGTGTATAGAAGTCTGTGGGAAAAATGGCTCCACTGTTCACTTCGGTAAACACTTCCCCGATGTGTTTATGGTCTCAGTTTCTACTTTAAAGTCTTCTTTGAAGCAACATGATGTTTATTTTGTAAACTAGCATCCCCTTCAGAGTAAATTTAGATGATTATGCAGGGCACACATTAGCATTTGGCTGCTACCAGGCAGCAACCTCAGAGACAGGAAAAATGAAGCCAAAAATCAGTTGAGTCCCTCTAGTGGCCACTTGAGTCTGGGTCCAAAAGCGAGTCACATCGGCGAACTCCCATGTTAAAAGTTTCCACTTGAGCTCTAAAATCAACATTTTACAGTCGAGTACAAATGTTTTCATAAATCACCTGTTTTATATTTTTTAATTTTTCTATTTAAAGTTTAATGATATTGTTGAAATTTAATTCTCAGGGCAGTGCCTATCATTATCACAATTATTACAGCCAATAAATATAACTACAGTAACCTCTTATAAATGTAGCAGCTCGACTGTGTCTTTTGCTAAGATACCTGAGCAGATATTAAGACTTGCACACGTTGCACCGTGTTAGTGGTGGCGTTTAATTCTGTGCCCCTACTTGACTTGTCAGTTGTCTAAAGCACTTTATCTCACACCGCTAACTCCAAGTTCCAGATAAAAGAATAAAAAAAGAGAGAAGAAGAAGTTAATTGCCCACCCATCCTTTACATCATTCAAGTGATCTAACCATGCAGGCCTTTGATATATGGTATGATCAACTCTGCAGTGCCCCTGACAGCACTGTACAGATAATATGACAAGAAGACAAGAAAAAGGGCACAGAGCTTTTGATGAATGTCTTTCCACAGTGGATGCTCTGGAAGGCAGCATTTGCAAATTGGCCCTCCATTCCTCTGTCAGTCAAAATGGCACATCAGATGGCATGTTGAGCAAAAAAGCAAGAGGGATTGTCTATTAGTGTTAAACAGCTTCTAGTGTGCAAAGCTAGTTTCAGCAAAAAGAGCTGACAGGTAACGACGGGGTCGGAATTCGCCGAAGAATAATGAGACCGTATTTCCACAGACAAATGAAATAAATAACAATAAATGACACCGAGGAGCTCTCGAGCTCTGTGTCGGCTTTCCACACCACGAGCGCTAAACAATCACGCTGTAAAAATAATCGCCTTTCGCCCCACAGAGGGGATAATCTTGAAAGCGCCCGCCTGGTAATTGTTATGTTGATTAGTATCACAGATATTTGCTCCATATTCACTCTCTAGTATCCAGCTGGTCTATATTTTGTCTTTCAATCAGGGATTTTATGTGGGTCTTGATTTGACTGAGCTCAGAGCACCATCCAAAATGTCTGCCCCACTTCTGGTGCAGGAGGGAATTGCTCTCCTTTGACATCAGTCCTGTTCAAGGGTCCATTCTGTTGCCTTTGTTAATGAGCCAGACTGACCCGACATCTTTCACAAGCTTGACGTTGGATGTGAATTGAAAACTTAAAAGCTGGTTTGATGTGCGCCACCAAAGAGAGCCGGCTGCTCATATCTACCCACCTGGCAGGTGTTTGACTTTCCATAAAACAATTTAAAATCCCCCCAATGCTAATTAGAAATATCCACACATTCAAAGTCACTGATGTATGCTAAATAATTTATTCCTCAGAATCTGTCAGTTAGCATATGTTGAATTTATTCAATTTATATTATTCAAATAATTAATTATTAAAGAAAATATGCTACGCATGAACCGAGTATATACCAGTCGAGGAAATTTTATTTGACCAGATTCAATTTGATATTTTAAACTGTACTGAAGTAACAGAATTATGTGTTACATGTAATCAAATTACTTACAGTCAGCATTTTGGGCTTAAACATTATTATTTTGAATATGTGGCACTTCAGTGTTAAAGAGACATAAATAAGTTATAAGTTAATTTTATCTCATAATTCACATTTATAAATAATATATGAATAAATAAGTCAGTTTTATATTGCAATGGTATATTTTCTGCTATGTCTCTTTGTCCTATATCAAAGAATCTCGATCAATATTTTCCTAAATTGAAGACATGAGGTCTTTTTTTCATGAAATATACAACAATGGTGAAACTTATTGTTTCTTTTAACTCCATGGGTGAACATTAATACGTAATAAATAAACAATATTAATAATAATAATTCAGATTGACATTTTTTCCTTTCTTTGGCATAATTAACTTCAAATCCTTCTTGAGAGAGAGTAAAAGAGTGCAGCTAACAGATAATGTTGATGACAGGTGGGGTGAACTCGGAGAGCATCGACACTCTGTCATCAAAACTTTTGTTCCCATGTGGAAGAGATCCCGCTGATCTGATGAATTATTTACCAAATATCATGCAAATGAGGGAAATAGCAGCTTTTTTGCCCTGTTTCATAAAGAGTGCTCCTTGAGCTCTGCGGGGAACAAACCAATTCTGAGAAAACTGATGAAGTTTTCTCAGTGTAGCTGTTACTCCTCCGATTTACGCTATAAGGGAAAACGTACTGAGTCACATCTCTTCATCTTTGAGTCCCGTTGCCACAGGTGTATAAAATCAAGCACCTCGCTATGCAGTCTGCCTTTACAAACATTTGTGAAAGGATGGTCTGTTCGATGCTGCTGTTGCAACATGTCAGTCTGGGAAATTTCCACTCTCCTAGATATTCCACTGTCGGCTATAAGTGCTGTAGGTGGAAGCACTGAGGAACTACAGCACTCACTCACAAAGTGACAGACCACATAAAGTTAGAGTAGGGTGCTGAGACACATAGTGTGCAAGTGTGGCCAACCCACTGCATTTATATAACTGCAGAGCTCCAAACATCCTCCAGCACTAACATCTGTACAAAACCGAGTGCCAGGAGCTTCAAGGCAGTGTCAAGCAGGTCAAGCAGGTCATGTAGGTGTCATGTGTAGGTGGCCCAGGACTTTTGTCCCTATGCAGAACTGTGAAAGTCTGCAGTCACCCCTCATTTCTTTTTATTTTGTTTCCAGGGAGCCACTTTCATTGTTGTGACTTTTTTTTGTCCATACTGCGAACTGATCCGATTACAAGAAACAAGTGTTAGGCCTGAAACTCTACAGCAGATGAACACTATCTAAAAGTCATGTCTTTAATAAGCTGGAGAAAGAAATCCAGCAATGACCTGACACAGGATCTGAGAGATGCATCTGGACCTTCAGCCGTTCACTGAAGGCTCATCAGAAATGGTCTCAGTGGAAGGGCGGCTGTTAAGAAGCCAGGAGAAAAGGCTGAGGTATGAAAATCACCATCAACAGCTTGAAAGGAATGATGAATCCACCTTTGGATTTTTGTTTCAAGAAAGTACAAGAAAGCTGGCTAAGAGAGTTCAGGCT
This sequence comes from Rhamphochromis longiceps, assembly GCF_057381845.1. Taxonomy (NCBI): domain Eukaryota; kingdom Metazoa; phylum Chordata; class Actinopteri; order Cichliformes; family Cichlidae; genus Rhamphochromis; species Rhamphochromis longiceps. The sequence continues at coordinate 34,964,796 of NC_140560.1, read as the reverse complement.
GTGTTTAAGAATAAAGGTGGTCATGCCAAATACTGACGTTGAAGATGATTAGAATTGTAAGAACATTTAGTCTGTCATGTAATATTTCCATGAATGTTTGCAGATGTTTCAATAAATCCCTGAACTTCTTAACTATTTTCCTAGTGACTCAAGACTTTTTCACACTGCCGCCATGTTATAATGTTTATTAAAATCAGTATGTTAGGATTTAGTGTGAAAGAGATATCAATATCTCCCCTGTCCTTAAGAAGAAATCCAGGTTCTTGAAATCCATCAGATTAATTTTGATGTTCACCTTTCACCTTCCACCATCACCACTTCCTGTCAGCCTCAGTCTTTATTGAATATATGAACTTGTATTTTGTTTTCCAAAAGATTAACAATAAGTCAGACTTGGAGTTAGTGTTAAAGCATATCCAAGAAATGTTATGGAAATTATGGATCCAGGTTTGCACCCTACAGCAACTCCCTCGATAAGGAAACACAACGTGTCTCTGCAACTGCAGCAAGCAGCAAGTATGTCCTCAAGAACTACTGTATGTTCTGTTTAGTCCTGGTTAAAATGCATAGTCTAAAATAAGGGGATGTTTCTATGTGAGAGGGTGTGAAGGAATCAGTGTTGTTAAATGAGTCAAGCTTGCAGTATAGTCATTCAAAAAGGATTGTTCCATGGTCAAATGGATCCACAGACTGTTCCAGTACTTGGAGAGGGCAGTGCGTGCAGCTATTTCTTCAATTATCCAATCCCAACAAACCAATTTTCACGACCGATGCACAGCCAGCCAGGTGTTCAGAGGTTAGAAAGGAGTCGGGGGTTTCAACTTCGCTCCACTGCTGTCTTTTTTCGCAGTTGACACAGCTGTTTTGGTCATTTTTCACACGAACAAGCAGTTGTACAAAGTGTACTAAGAGTGTCTTCCAGGAGAAATTACCTGAAAATCCAGATTGATCAAATTTGTTATGGTTGGTCAAGAAAATACAATAAAGAAAGGGCAAAGGTTATCGCTTTACACTTGGCTGCAGGCCATCACAGGTCATACACTGGTGGTGAAAGCAATAACATTCACGATATTGGGGAAAAGCACCACTCAGCTGGATCCAATCCATGAAAAGCACAAACAGATTGATGATGAAGGTATTGGTTTAGCACAAGCTAAGGCTGAGAGATGTTTGACCTTAAAAATGATAAAGGACATCGGCTGTTAGAGTATCAAGCCTTTTCTTTCCACTGTTATTAAACAGCTTATAGAAAGTCTGAGCACTCTAAGTATTTTAAGACCAAAAGGAATCAAAATAAATGGAATATTCTGCATCATTCAACCACTTTGAGGAACTTTGGAAAAGTATAAGGTGGAGTTGATGTGTACAGAAGCAGCAATCTGATTGGCCTGCCTTCACATTTTGGCTTTGACCACAATAACACAGGGATGTAATACTTCTGCAGTTTCAAACATCATGTGATATGTCAAATAAAAAGGAAACAACAACAGAAGGGAACTAAGATGGCTGGTGTGTCCACCTCTACACCAAATTTCAACCTGTTGATGGCAGTGACTGAGAGAAAGGATCCACTGTGGATCCAAGAAGATGACTCAACATCTTATTTCAGTCAAAAGAACAAAGTCGAGTCTTAGGAGTTCAGTTCAGGCACTTTGGATATTGGACAAAACACATTTCAAACAAAGCAAAAAGTGTACTTTTTTAAATTTAACCAATGAGAGGTGAGCGCCAGACGGTTATTTGTAAGAGCCCCACAGTGCAATCTAACCAGAATACTTACTTTCTTTTTTGACTTGGCATTAAGTTAGAGCTTGATCAGGTGACCCTGCTTCTTCTTCACTCACCTTTATTCACTCACTATGTGTTTACACATAATCATTTAATCATTAGTTATTATTGATCTCTTCCACAATGTGTTTCCCCCTCACCTCCAACCAGTCACAGCAGCTGGACGCCCCTCCCTCAGTCTGGTTCTGCTGGAGGTTTCTTCCTGTTAAAAGGGAGTTTTTCCTTCCCACTGTCACCATGTTCACTCATATGGGGTTGTTTGATTGTTGGGGTTTTCTCTGTAATATTTTAGGGTGTTTAGCTTACAATATGAAGCACCTTGAGTTGACCATCTGTTGTGATTTGACACTATATAAATAAAACTGAATTGAGTTGAAGAGTTTTTCATCCCCCTGAAAAAGAGAACTTCTCAGAGTTTCAGCACTTTCTCCATGTTCTAAGTGGTTACATTGAAACAGTGTTAGTAAAAGGTTAAATGAGTGTTACATTTTTTTGTTTGTTGTTTTGACAGGAGCGCTACGCTTGAATAAGTTCTTCTGTAGATGTGGAGTTTATGATAACAGGGGAGCAACTAACAGAATGGCGCAGAACATTTAAGAAGTGCATTTACATCTTTTTTTCATCAAATGAACTAAAGCCGCACGGCCAGAGAGACTTCTTGGTGCGCTGATTCCTGTAATTTGTTTCAATTTGACACATCTCACTGCTCTATGATGCATAGAAGGGGATTATAAGCTACAGTAAAACTTCTAATTTGGACCTCGGTGACTGGATGAGTTACACCTTAAAGAATACTTAATGACTTCGTAAAGAATGCAAACTAGGGTTGAGGGAAATTAAAACTCTTAGCCTCTGTGTTTGGTTCTTTACCTTAAGTCCATATCTTGTTTTTCTCACGTCTGAAAAACCACCACAAAGCGCAAGAAGGGAAGGAGAGAAAACGGCTCAGCGAGTTTTCTCAGAGGAGATCAATGATTGCAAAGTCAAAATCAAAACAGAAAGTCGAGCAGCAGCTGTGCGTGTGAGTGTGTGTGTGTGTGTGTGTGTGTGTGTCACACCGTCACAGCTGTTTTGTGACGAACAAATGAGTATTTATGAGAAGACATCTGGCCATCAGCTGGTGGGAAAACAAAGTAGAGTTTTAATGTCAAGCACTCCAGTCAAGAAGAAGGCGCTGATACGTTTCTGCTCTGCACAGTTAGGAACAAATATCTATGTAATAAATAGTTATTAGTGCACTCTGAGATATAGATCTCGAAGACTGTATACAGTACGTGCAAAAGTCTTGAGCTATACCTCATTTCTCTATATTTTGCATCCAAGTAGCAAGACTCTTATTTTTTTAGGTGGTCTCAATAAATCTCCAGGATTTCTGAAGATCTTTCAAACTTTATCTTTGGACACTGGTTGCTTTTTCACTCATCTTTAGTCCTGTCCTTACACCTGACCATTTCCCCACAAAGCATTCAGTCTAAATAAATAAATAAATAACAAAGCCCTCGTGCCCACACATAACAAACAACATGTCATAAACTAGCTGTGTGCAGGCAGGAATTGGACCCAAATGCAAACTCACTGAAAACTGGATTTCAACTCAAAATGCAGCTTTATTCGCTGAATGGGGGAAAAGGCGGTACAACACTAAACTGGGAAGTTAATAACTAATGCTGCTAAGAGGCACACAAGGAAACGCAGCCAAGAGGGAGGACGCGACACGGAACTGAGGGAGACGCAGACATGAATACACAGAGGTATAACAGGGAGGTGAGGACACACGAGGAACACAGCTGACACGAATAACCATAACGAGACAGGGAAGCTAGACCAAACACAGGACCTTCACAATAAAACAGGAAACATGATACCTCACCCCTGACGTCGTTGCCCACCTCTCAATTTTAAATACACTTAGTCATTGAGGGCTAGCAGGAGGGACTATGTGCTTACCTGCTGCTCCTTGGCAGGTAGCTCCATGCCCTCCTGGGTTTTAATTGCACCTTAGAACACATATGCATCAACACTACAATGAGCGGGTGGAGGGAGGTTTGGAGTCTTCTCCCACCCCCATTCTCTGCGGCCTGCTGGAGCGGGAGGGCTAGTAGGAGGAGTTGGCCGTCCGACTGCGGTCTGGGGTGTGGGGCCTCCCTGCTGCTGCGGAGTCGGGGTGGTCTGCCTCTCCCCACCGCAGGGAAAAGGGTAACACCACCTGGGTCTGGGTGCAATTCCCCCCTCCAGGGGCAAGGGTACCTAGACCCAGTTTGTAGAGTACGCTTGGGGAGTGTGATTGTGTGTACAGCGTCTCTTTATGTCTGTCTCCACGTTGGTTGAGTGTGGAGTGAGTGCATATGAGAGCATGAGGGTGGGAATGGATGTTTGTGTCTGTGTGTGCCTGTATGTCTGTGTCTATATGTCAGGTTGGGTATCAGACGCCACCTCTCTGGGGACACCTCAGGCCCTCCAAGGTTTGGAGGCCTATCTCCACCCACCACCACTTCCCCTGCCGGTGGCGGACTCCCTCAGGTGTCGGTGTGTTGGTGGTTCTTTGTGTCTGGGGGTGGGCGTCCGGGTACACACCGGCTCACTCCTTGGCGGCCGCTTGTCGGGGCCTGGGGCCTGGGGCTCGCTCGGGCCCCTTTGGAGGTGGGGTGCCCCCGGCCTCTCGGCCTGGGGCTCGGTCACTCAGGCACAGCTGGGGGCCGGCGGAGCTCACGGGCGCGTCACTGCAACTCCCCCTGACTTCTGCTCCGCGGCTGCTGGGCGAGCCCTCATCTGGGACTCTCCTCAGCTCTTACTGGAACAGTGGCGCGGCTGCCCCTCTGTTGGTCTTCCATGGTCTCTTGTGTTCTGGGGGCCTCTGGATGTCTGGAGTTATGATCTCCTCCATACCCGCTTCACACCCTGGAGGACGGGGCTGTGGCCCCCCCACACTCCCTAGCAGATCATTACATGGAGAAACCTTTGGAATGCAAGCATGCTGATCCACACAGGTATGCACACATGGGTATTCACAGACGCGGACTAAAGCTTTCTTGGCTGCTGCCTCAAAGCACACTGTGCGCTGTCTATCTTGCGTGCTGCACAATATCGTTTATTATTTAGTAAATATTGATATCTATGGCTAGCTAGTTTATTGTGATGGTGCTTTGTTTTCTCTATTATTATGTTACTCTTTGTTGTTTGCTGTCTCCTCTGTTTGTTTTTTTTGTTTGTTTGTTTTTTTTTTCTCCATACAGGTGACCCAGGAGTTCTTTTTTTTTTTTTTCTCTCTCTTCCCCCCCTTCTCACCGTCTCTTCTCCCCTTTGGTTTTCTTTCTTTCTCTCCCCGTCTTTCTCTCATTCATTCCCCCTGTCCTATTTATTTAAAAAAAAAAAAAAAAAAAAAAAATGACAAAGGATGAACTGAAGCTCTGCCATCACGTAATGTCGCATACTGCTGTTTCTGATGTCATTTAAAAAAAAAAAAAAAAAAAAAAAGGAAACATGATACCGGAGTGGAGAGGCAGACGAGAGGAAACGAGGGAACACGAGGGAGAAAGCAGACATGACGGGCTGGGGAACATGATGAAACAAGGCACAAGAACTCACAATTAAATAAACAGACACACAGAGGGAGACAGGGGGCAAAGACACAAGGGGGAATCTAATAGACCAAACTAAACAGAACAACCTAGGAACCATAGAATCCTTAGAACAACAAATGAACTTAACATGATACAGAAACACAAGAAAACTGAGAGCGCTGGGTCAAAATAACCCAGGACCATGACACAACATCACCAAGAACCAACTTCAGGCACTTTGTTACCAGGAGCCTGTCACAAACACACATCATTTGTTCTTTCTCTTTTATTTTTTACTTGAATCGCTGCAAAAATGCCTCATGTGCCCAACACTGGTCGACATTGTTTGACATAAATAAAACAATACTTTTGCACATACAAGGTGATATCCAAAGAGCTACTAGCTGAAAACCTGGCTTGTGGCATGTTGTGGAAAATTAGGAAATTTGAGGAAACTGGGCAAATGGAGGATAAAAGAAGAAGTGGCAGGCCTAAAAAAATAAATACCTACAGCAGATCTGAACGTTGAGTCCTTAAGAAATAAGGAAAGAAAAAAACCAGGAAATAGGTGCATCTGGACCTTCAGCAGATACAGCGCCTGTTCACCTAAAACAGGGGTGGGAAACTCCAGGGTTTGAGTGCCGGTGTCCTGCAGGTTTTAAATGTGTCTTTGATCCAACACAGCTGATTTAAATGGCTAAATTACCTCCTCAACATGTCTTGAAGTTCTCCAGAGGCCTGGCAATGAACTAATCCTTTGATTCAGGTGTGCTGACCCAGGGTGATATTGAAAACCTGCAGGACACCGGCCCGTGAGGCCCAGAGTTCCCCACCCCTGACCTAAACCATTCGAAATAGTCTCAGCGGAAGTGTGGCCACCAAGAAGCAATTCCTTAGGAAGGGACGGTATCCCGGACTGAAACTCATTGGCAACAGGTTTGATGGCGTGATGAATCCAAACTTGAGACTTTTGGTTCAAATCATTGTCAGTGTGTTCAGAGGAGGAGATCAGGACGTACAACAGTGAGCGACTGCAGTCATCTGTACACGGAGCCTCTGTCAGGGTTCACAGCTGCATTTGTGGTGTTGGAGATCCTGTTAAAATTGATGGAATGATGAATGTAAAAAACGTACTGTCAGATTTTACTCCAGCATACAAAACCATCTGGAGAGCTTCACTCTGATGTAGTTTATGGATGCACACTTTCAAGTCTTCTTTTTGACTTTTTATTCTCAGTCACTTTTTGTTTGACTTCAGGCAAAGGTGGTGCTTTGGGGTTAACAACAACCACCTAATGTTAGAAGGCAGCAACCTTTGCTTCCATTTTCCCGACCAAGCTCAAGCAGAGCACATTTCCCAAGTTCGAATGACATTCATTTTGTGTGCCTCTGAGAGAAAATGGAGTGGAAGGAAAGAAGCCGGGGGAAATAACGGCCTTACAACTGAGAGAGCTGATGATTTCCTTCTTTTCATCACTCGCGCAACACTAATGAATGACGGGGTAGGAGGTGGGGGAGGGGATAAATTAGATTAGAGCAAACTGAAAAACACAGTTAATTTAGCTAAGATTGTAGTGCTAAACTCATTTTACCTTTGTTCCAACCCGACCTCAAATTGAATGTTGGCGGCAACAGCTTACAGAGAAGCCGTGGATGGTTGCAATGAAGGGAAAAGTCCTCGGAGTGTAAAACGAGCCACAGGTGCACTAAAGTTTTTGGTGTTTTTTGTTGTTAACAGCCCGGCTCATGATAAGTGATGGCTTTCATCTGCGTTAGCAGCTGCTGAACGATAAGAGCGAGGACACGCGATGAACCCGGCCGTCAGTAGCTGGAGGTCACATTATATGGCCAATCATCGCTTCATTTGTTCTCGTTAAGCGTGTCATAATTGTAACTGTCCGTGGCTAGTGCTCACGAGTGGTAATCATGAGTGACAGCGCTGGCAATTTTGCAGGGCCTGCATGCAGTCAGCACGCTGGACGCGATGCCATTATTTCTGTTCAGCAGGCTTTACCATATCTGGGAGGATTACTGCTGCTTGTCTGTCCCTTGTGTTGCTGTTGTTGTTGTTGGTGGTGGTGCCTCGACTTCGCCGGTAAGACGCACCAGTAAACACAGCCTGCAGCCTGAGTGGGGAGGACTGCCTGTGACAAAGTCCATTCTGTCAGTGGCATCCAATCAATAACAACCTCAGCAGCATCCCTCCACACAAGCTGTGTGTGTGTGTGTGTGTGTGTGTGTGTGTGTGTGTGTGTGTGTGTGTGTGTGTGTGTGTGTGTCAGTCAAGTTAGGAAGCAAAATGTGGAAAACAAGCCACCTCTCTCTTTCCAGTCGTCTCTGCCTTCTCAGGGGGTCTGGGTGGGGATGGAGGGGGCTGGGTGGGCTGTCTTAAACACAGAAAACAACAACCTCCAATGGCAAAAAAGAAAAAAAGAAAAGAGACAATCCTTTCTTTGCTTTCCGGGCCTTGATCCCCTCCCCCCTCAAGAGGAGAATTGTTAAATTGTAGCTGCATACTAACAGCTTCCTCTGAATCAATTACCATTTGGATATAAATGTCACAGCTTTGGAAACTGTCACTGGGCACAGACTGAGAGGAACTGCTGGTTTATTACGGATGGCATAGATGCTCAGGGTTTCATAAACACATTCTTGCTGGTGAAAAAAGTGACATATTTTCAATTAAACTATAATCTTACACTTGGATATGTTGCGAAAATAGGAAATGAAAAATATCGCTGGCCGCATTGTTGCATTAAACCCTTCAACACTGTGCGTGTGCAGGAAAACCACCAGATGGAGTTTACAGTAGGCTGCCTTAACCTGAAAAGACACTCTGAAGGGAGCGCTCCAGTCGTCGTTGTGAAGACCCTGTTATCCGCAGCAAAGGTGGACCACAACAACATTTGCAACTCTGCACGTGACCTTTGCTTCGACAGCATAAGGTTTGCTTGTAGCCGAAACAAAAGTCCAAAAGAAAATGTCCTCAGATGCAAGTGTTCGCTGTCAGTGTCTTGGAAAAAGCAATAAGGCTGAGTGATTGAAATGTCAATATAACATTTACTTTTAATAACCTGGAGGCAATAAGGACTTGACGTGTATTATGAGAAGAGGAATCTCTTAAGCCTTCTTTCTGGTTAGTGGCCAGGTTTTTTTTTTTAAACAGACCAGGCTTATGCTCAGTCTAAGAGTCATTTCTCTGAATCAGAAATGAAGGCCTGTCAGCCTTATCGCACTATAATGCCATGTAGCTGTGCAGCTCCTGGATCTTTCAGGGTTTTGTGGTTGTGTCTTTTTTACGCAACACAAAGACATGTTGTCATACCCAAAACATACTGTATTCCAGGCGCCCGCTGCATAACTGTGTCCCGTTCAGGCAGTGCTATGCTCTTCTCTTAAACGTCTCTGCAAACATTTCTTGTGCTGACAGCATATAGCTTAAGTGCACCATTCTGTAATGTCATTTCAGGACATCACAGTGGATTCATTAAGAAACCCTGTGTAAGGAGAGGTGGGAGACGTTTGCCTCAGAGGTTTTTCCCTACACGGAGATGCTGTAGTGTGTAATTCTGCAGAATTCACCGCTTTCATTCTCCAAGCTCTGCTGCTCCCATTGCAGCTGTTCTTACTGTGTTTTATGTTATGCAGGGTCTGGTCACTCCCAGTTCCCTGCTGTACTGTACCCTGCTTAGTTCATCCTTGCAAGCGGTGACCAGATCAGAACTTGCTAAATGGTAAAAATCACATGTAGTGTTAGGAGTGTTCTGCCTGGTTCCATCAAAGAGAGCTGACTCTCGCAACACTTTAAGCCAAACTAAACCTAAAAAATGCTGACTCAGAGCTTATCGCCAGCATAATTTCCCTCCTCAATGGGCCACCAGTGTTCTGGAGCTACTTTGCTTACCTAGCAGGTACTTCCACAAATTTGAAGCAGAACTCTTTGGAAATACTTATGATTAAGGTCCATTTTGCAATTTCACTGTGATGCTCTTTTCTTTTTTTATTCACAAACTCATAATAATGTAAAGTCTGACCTCTCTACTACCTCACTCGCAAAGCTGCATGAATTTTGGGTATTGTTTTGTTTTGAGGACACAAAAGGAACAGTGAATTGCATTTTTTTTTCTTATCTGCAAAAGAAGAGAAAATAACAAACATATAAAAACTGACTGAAAAAATCCCTTTGCTGTCTTTGACTCATTTGTTCATCACCTCACATTCGAGCAAGGTTCACCGAAACACAACTGCAAAAACCTGCGTTGTACTCCACGCCACATCTGCCCGTCTCCTCTGCCAAGTATGTTATCAGAGCCAGCCCCTGCTGTGCTGAGCCTGGTGTAACTGACCAGATAAAAGCCTGGTAATCTCTATAAACAGATATCTGCATTTAAATATAATCTGTAGGCAAGGGACAAGATTTTTGGTACAGGAAGCTTTCTGGTTATCGTTTGTAGTCCGCTATTCCAGGCTGATGTTTGAACAGGCTTTGGTTGCATGCAGGTAAACGGTCCATGCACAGAGCACAAAGTGTTAGAAGAACTCAACCTTTAAACCACCACCTATCATCTGATGACTTTCTTTTCTTTCAGCTGCATTCATAAATGATAACCAGGGGTTGGAATAGGAATTCTTACACCCGATAACCACTTGTTACAACAAAAGATGTGAAATGTTGTCATCACCTGAGACTCACCAGTGGATTAGCAGACAGAAAGACTAACCTGGCATCAAAGGTTAAGCTGCAATGATTGATGGTTAATGCTTTTTGTCATTTTTTGGAGATAATATATTTTGAGTTCTGACTGTTGGGCAGGTATAATCTGAATCTATTATCTGGTTTTTGAGCAGCTTTCCCTATTTTTCTGATATCCTTGAGATGAACTTGTTGCAGTCCCATACAAATAAACAAAGCAAAAGGAAAAGGCTACGCTCGCTCCAGGGCACGAGCAAAAATTTCCAACAAATGCACTTGTGAGCAAAGAGCTGCATTCCTTCTTTTTCATATTTAGCCCTGCATATATCACTGTATGCATTCAGCAACACGTTGACAGTAGTGAAGTGTGTTCATTCAAGATACCAGTGTGAACAAACCGAGGCACCTGCCACCTTTGTGGGGAACAAAAAAGCCATAAGTCACCAAGAATGGAAGAAAAGAGCAATTTTTTTCGTGTGGTTTGCAAACTGAGTTAAGGGCCGTGCGTTCTCCTTTCCCCAGTTATTGTTTTTAAACTAAATTTTAACTTGTTGGTGTGTCTCAGAGGGAAAATGAAATCTAATCTGCTTATTACACATATACACACACACAGTAAGTACAAATATTGAATTGTGCATATTGCAGAAGGTGCAAAGAAATGTTTGGGTCCAGCAGCACAAACAGAGGAAGAAAAGACAAAGGATGAGATGATTAAACCTCGACTGAGGAGGAAAATGTAAAACTCTTGAAGCAGAAATGTTTCTGCCTGTGCCCTTGCTTTTGTTCACACTCTGAGCACGTGTCAGTCTATGAATGGCTGCGGCAGGAAGATGCATGGAGACGGCACCGGCATAAGATGATGACTGATATGGTCACATCTCGCTGCTCACAAAAGCATAAAATATAAGGAAAGGATCCCCGTCCAACCTGGCAAGAACTTTGCTTCATTTTGCCCACTTAACGGTCCAGCGCCACCTGCCAGTCAGCCTTTATCACCTCCATCACTCCACTTAATCAGAAGTGCTGGCTTAGGAGACCCTCTAATCAGACCAATTATAGTTTAAGGACTTGTCTTTCTGGCGAGTGTCCTCTTAGTTCAGGAAACTCTTTTGGCTTCCTCCTGCCTGTCTGGCAGATTCCCAATCGAGCTTCCAGAGAACAACCTTGAGCTGTTTTATATTCTACATAACCTTTATTTAACAAGGGAGGTCAATTAACAACAAATTGTTTCTCACGATGACAGCGAAGATAAATGTCTCTTGGGGCTCTAAAAGGGACTTGGGGTAAAACAAAAGAACTCATAAGAGAGGTGTATGCCAGCAAGGCGATTAAATCACTCACAAAAATTGGCATGACTTTCTCCACTTTGTGCCTTTTGTAATTTTTAAGAGTTTAATACTCCTCATTAAAAGATACATGGTAGAAAAAGGGGCTAAAAATAGGACTCGGGTGAAATAATGATTGAATGAATTAAAAAAATATTCTTTATATCGTTTCTGCATAAACTTGAAAACAACACAGAGCATGCACGATCTCACGGTGAGTGTGCCCACCATATAATTTCACATAAATTATCTGAAGAACTGGAAAACCAACTCTTCCAGTGACCTTGTAATAGTTTTTGACATTTGGAATTTCTGAAACACGTTTAATCTCAGGATAATCATGGTAAATCTGACAGCACTATCCATCATAGCCAATTGTAATTACCTGCATATAGATCACTGTCACATGAAAAGGGCCATTAAAGGGAGCTCTGTGTGTGAATAGAAAACATTCAATCAAAATGCCACAGGCAACACGAGCGGCGGCCAGGAGCAGAGATTGAACAAGAATCCTAACCAGGACATCCCCCGCTGATGGCTTCATTCCCAGGTGGGCTGGACGTGTGACAGTCACAAACAGGTCTATCAGCAAGGGAAGGTTTTTTTACCCTTTTATTTGACCAGCTTGGTTCAGCTAAGCTCACATCCCCGGTGGGCTTTCGCCAGTCCCAAAAATGGCCTCAGATATGTTGGTGATTCAAAGGATATTTTTACTAAAATTGTTTTACTCATATTTTTATATTCATTTATATTAGTTTTTGAAGTTTACTTGCTCGGGCGCATGTGAAAAAGTTTTCCATAGTCCCGTGTACAACCCATCATTCAGTAGTGTGACTACAGCAACACATCTCTTTAAACCTCTTTCAGTCATCTTGAGATGCTGTAGCGGGTCCGGACTTTAACTGGGCTGTTTCAGCCATTCTGTTGGAGGTTTCCTGTCTTGGTCCAAGCTTTAGCTGTCAGACAGATGTCTTCACGTTTGACTCGAAAATACTTTAGCTCATGGTTGACTCAAGTACTGCAACTTTCCAGGTCCTACGACTGAAAACAAGCCAAAATCATGACCCTCCACCACCGTGCTGACAGTTGTTTGTGCTGATACGCTGTGTTTGGTTTTGTCTAAATATGGCCAAACATTTCCACTTCTACAACACGGGCATGTTGTAGAAGTGGAGAAGCCCGTGTTGGGCAAACCACAAGACCACAAGTCTTGTGGTTTGTTCAGATGCAACTTTGCAAACCTGCGAGGCTTTCTCCAGGCAACTGAATAAGCTTTTTCTGTTTGTACTGTCATAAACTCTGAGATTTAACATGTTATCTGAGGTCTGAGCTCTTTGGCTCTTTGCACGGTCTGACCATGGGGTGAATGTGCTACACTCCAGGGATATTAAGTTATTCTGTTAACACACATCAATGCTCCAGACCAGCAAACTGCCAAAGCTTTCTGCTTTTAAAGAAGTGCTTTCACTTCATGATGATTAGCTAATTAAGTGCATCTGATTAGCAGCACCTTGCTGCTGCTTACACTCTGAAATGGAAGCAGTAAGGGTGTACCATACTTGACACTATACTTGACACTTGGGACTAAGTTGTAAAATTTTAATGTTTGGTTATGTTTATATTGTTTCAATTTCTTGTGGAGTGGCTCCATAGTGCAGTGGTTTGCACGTTTGCCTAATAAGTGGAAGATTTAAGCCAGAGAGGAAACACAAATCCTTTGGGGATTGCATCAGCGAGGGCATCCGGCATAAAAATCTGCCAAATCAAACATGCAGAGCTACCCGCTGTGGTGACCCTTGTGAATAAGGGAGCAGCTGAAGGTAGTTTCTAGACTTTAGTTCCTGTGGATAAATAATGTGTTTGTGTTTGTGTGGCCGCAAAAAAATAAGAGGAAAAAAACCCACTTTATTATTTATCTGCTTTTCAAATGATCCATCTGTTACATTTTAAAATGTTAATGTACAAATTCCTGTTCCTCTTTTTTCTTCAAAATAACAAAAAAATAATAGAAAATGTAAACTTTATAGCACAAAGGACAACTCAGACATCATAAAAATTGCAGTGTTCCTAATTTGTGGTTGAAAAACACAAGAAAAAGATCACAATGGACTGCAAACTATGTTTGAGTCACGCTACCTATCAGCTGCAAGCTCCTCTTCACATCTGAAGCACCTGTTAGCTTAGCACGGCAGCTCAAGGATACTGATGTCGCTTCTGAGGAGGAAATAATTCACCCAAACAGCAACAGCAAGCTTTTAATGTGGCTGAAACTACCACATTACTCTGGTTATATGATGGTCACTATTAAATGACTCAGTGTCATTCAGAAGTATTTATACACCAACATACAAGTTTTTGAAAGATATACACAGCAAGCACAGACTAATAGCGCTCTAATTTCACTTTTCTCACAAAGCAATACTGCTCATTACTTCTTAAAGCAACACTGCTGATAGTTAATTCTTGGACAGAGATTTAAAAGTCTTATAGCAGGACTCCTTTATTTATTTATTTTTAGGCTAAGCGAGGAATATTTTCAGAAATAATGTGAATACAGCCAGTAAAACTAAAAAAACATCTCTGTAAATGTAACTCTTCCCGAATATGGCAATCTTGTGTGCTCTAAAAATGTCATTTCACCATAGTTGTCCAGACTACTTCTCAAACCTTACAACAGTTCTTTAAATAACAGTTCTGTAGATGTACATATATAACACAGCTTCATTTTTACGGTTTATTATATATTTATTTCACATGGCTAGAAAGGAAACTGCTTGTATTTTTCTGAACCCAATTGTAAAGCACTGCTGAACATGCAGTAGTAGGAGTCTTTATAACTGGGACGCATGAGGAGTAAAATGACTTTGCAAATTAAGGCACTGATGGCAAAATCTATCAAAGCTACATTTTTTCACATAAGTAACAATTTAAGGCCGATGTGTCGACGTGTGGAGGTTATCGTAGGTTCAATCAACACGATAATAGAAGAAATAAAACTTACAGAAACACATAAAAATTGCATGCCAACATACAGAGCGAGACAAAAATAGAGGGGGCAAAATGTGAAATGTGCTGGCTTTGAAGAAAGAAATGGTGGTTATCAAGTGTTGCAGTTAAAGGTGCTCTGTGTCTGTACATCACCTCACATTCTGATGTGTTTGTTTATTTTACTGTTGTATAAATGATAAAAGTTGAAAAATAAAAACACTTAAAAATGATGCTTCTGTTATGAATTTCTAGTTTCTTCACGGAATCAGGGTGGAGGATAGAAGTAACATGGCTGAGCTCCGTCACCTAAACATGCCCATTTGAAAGGCAGTACAGACCAGATATTCGCCCTATCTAAAAGTAGATGTATATACTGTTTTTTCCCTTCCATTATCGTCAGGCAACTAAGTGGTGTAAACTCAAGCTGTATTGATTATGAGTTTGCTATGCCTCTAGCAAAAATACCCAGGAGGGTGTTCTTGCCTGGGATTATGGCGCGGATGCTGGTGCAGCACCATAATCGCAGAGAACATCCTGAAGGTTATTGCAGCTTTAATACAATGGTGGGAGAAGTCTGAGTGTGCTCTAAAAAGTTTTCTCCTAAGTAGTAAACATATAAAAATAAAGTCACAAGTAAATGTCATATAAATATAGGAAAGCTAGCAAGAGAACACATCCCACAAAGTACTTTTTTGGCTCTCTAAGTGCATTTTATACCAAATTCACCTTTGTGGTCTGAGCGGACAGATATAACAGCTTTCCATGGATGAAGAGAGCCGTTAAATCTACAGTGTTCCTCCACATCAACTAAAAATCATGTTTCTGTCTCTGTCCTACCAGCTTTCAGCTCATATATTTAACAGTTTCTCTTATGAAACTGTCCTTAAAGTCTTTTTCCATTTATTTTTCCCTCGGTTTAAAGTAGAAGGTGAAGCTGACCAAACCAATTTTTCTAATCACAAGGTTGTTGGTTCAATCTCCAACTACAGCTTTCTACACGTCCAAGTGTCCTTAAGTAAGATCGTGTATAAAAGAGGGACATATCCACTTAGAAATCACCCACTGGGGTTTTGTATTTACTAATATGTTTTGATTTTTATTTCATTTTGACTGTCGTTTTTCTTACTTCAGTTTAGTTTTGAGTTTCAGTATTAGCTTTACTCTTTTTATATTTTATTATTGTTTTGTGGAGGGCTTTAGGCCAGAGGCACGATTTAGGAAAAT
This sequence comes from Rhamphochromis longiceps, assembly GCF_057381845.1. Classification (NCBI taxonomy): domain Eukaryota; kingdom Metazoa; phylum Chordata; class Actinopteri; order Cichliformes; family Cichlidae; genus Rhamphochromis; species Rhamphochromis longiceps. The sequence continues at coordinate 34,949,218 of NC_140560.1, read as the reverse complement.
TAGGACAGGTATTTAAAATGTAAAAAAAGAAAATTAACTTTTTGAAGACATCCTGCAGATATCCAGAGTCTCAATAAACACATCCATCAAACTCTCATCATCTTTTTTTTTCTTTTCATTTTTTTTTTTTTACCAAACTAACAAATACTAATAATCCTTCATCTATATGTTTATTTTAGTTAACCACATTTTTTCACATCTACTTTAAGTTTTTAGTTTAGTTTTAGTTAACTATAATAACCTTGGTGCTAAACTATCAGCTAATAGCGAGCTTGGTTAGCGAAGCACATTCATGGATGCTAATTGGTGATTAGGAGCAAAACTGTAGCACAGATATCTTAAACAAGCTTTAAAGAGATATTAACCACAAAGCAATCTATTTTGTTTATCAAATATTTACAATTAAATACCTCAAAACACTATCAACAGGGTACTTAAGGTATGTAAATTACCACTGGTAAAGTTTAGCAACCAGATAGCAGCTATTGAGCTGCTGCACAGTAATCACAAACTTATTCAAAGTGCCATCATGAGTTAAAAACACAGTGTTTGCTAAGTTAAAGTAGAAAAGATGCTTTATGAATGCAGTCCATGCATGCCAGGCGGGGGGATTGGCTCCTGTTTTATTTATTTATTTATTTGCCTTATTTATTTGCTTTATCTTTTTTTTTCAACCCACCCTCAGACACCTGTTGGACCTTAAAACTACTTTTGAAGATGCAACCTGCTGCTGGATAACAGGTTAGAAAATTATTTTCTCCTTAAGTTTGCAGACAGTAATTGGAAAGTAGCTTTAAGCTCAGACATTACAAAGTGTGCGGTAATGAAGTCCACTCCTACGCAGTGGGTGCATCAGATTGCCCGTCATGGTGAACGTGGCTGCCTGATATGCAGAGGAGCCGGTTTGAGTTTTTGGAGCAGCGTGCACCGTGAGCCGTGCCGCCGGGTTTGGGTTTTCTTGTTCCCCGCTGAGGTTGTTGTGGTGAAAAAGTGTCTGAACTGGGTCACAGCTGTGCAGCACACAGCGGCACCGTGGCACATTTCTCTGTGAGTGAGGACGTTGTGAAGGCTGGGAGTGAAAATGAGAATGCTTGTTAAACTGCCCCCCCCTCCAAGTAAGATGAGAAGAGCAAGAAGCCGAAGCAATAAATCATTAATTCGCCATAAAGGCACTCGGGAGAAAGGCAACCTCTCTCTGTCTTTTAAAAGCGCTGTGGATGTATGGCAGCGCAGCCTGTACGTCTGCCACCTCGCTACGGCTACGCTACGGCCTTCTGGAGAAAGACAGAAACAAGAAAACACAGTCTGGAGATCAGCAGTAACAACAAAATAGTTTTCGAAGAGCTGAGGAAGGCTAAACCGAACACCTTCTAATCGTTGTTTCTTTAAGCACTGGAGTTTGATCAGAAACCTTCTGCTGCACATTCATTGTGTATTTCTAAAATAAGCATTTTTAAGCAGAAAAACAAATATTAAAAAATCACACTAAACCCTGATAAGGTGAATTTAACAATGTATTAATTCATACATGCAAAACTCTTAGATTTAATTCCCTTTCAGCCTCGACTGAATGACTATTAAATGACTTTGTCTTGCCCTCGATTACCAAAGGGAATAAAGATCACTGAATCAGAGCAGAAGCGACGCAGATGCCCAGGTTATAAATTTGTATAATCTATAACTCTGTTGGCACACGCTGTCATTAAAACACGCTCTCATGCGTTCATTGTAATAAAGCCCGACTGCATACCTGCAAAGTTTTTAGAGATCTTCATGTCTGGTATTAATGCGAGGGTCTAAAAAGGTCAGGTCCAAAAGGTCTTTGAAGTCAAATTGAAGATTTGAAAAGATGGGAATCAGTTCGCCTCCCTGCTGGCAGGAGGTAGAGTCCTGCTGTGACATCCTCCTGCAATGCGATTCAGCTTCATTTTACCAAAAGGTGCATCCTTATTTGTCTTGTGCATGTTTTCTCTTTATCTGGTTTGTCCTTCTTTCTTGTTTTCTCATTTCCACACACCTGCAGGGCTTGTTTTGATTCATCTACTCTTGGTTATGTTTTTACGGCCCAGTATCATAAATTTATCTAAGACGGACACTCTCTGTACTTGGACCTTGATATTAGATAAGATAAATTTCAGCCCTCATAGGTTGGGAAAACAAAGGGGTGAAATTAGCCGTGTAGATGTGCGCCTGGACGAGTGAAGAATGCTGAAAACCACCAAAGGAAAAGCAGAAAAACAAGCAACAATAAGACGTCACGGAGGAGCTGAGCGAGACTGGATGTGGTTACAATACTCATACTACCATTGTATTTCAAATACAGCCAAAGTACCTCAGTGTTTTACTGCGTGAGGTCGCATTTTGCAGTATGCAAGCCACCATGTCTTTCTGGCCACTCTAACCCAAATACTGCATCAATAATACAAACCTACTCAACATGCAAAGAAATGTATGAAAATTGAAATGCAATGAGTGTGGCAGCTTCTCTCCTCTCACAAAAACCTCGAGCTTCAAGGCTACTACAAGGACACACATCCACACTGAGCTCGAACCACTAAACCTTCACAGACTTGAAGTCACAGCTGTAGTTCTGGAGAGTTCATGAAATCTTGAAAAGGTATAAAAATGAACCTCCATTCATAAAAAATGTTAAGAATCATTAACATTTCTTATATATCAGGTATTTGCGTCTGCTGATACTAAGTTTTAGTCTGATGGCATTATTAAAATAAAAAGCTGTATTCTTTATTTATTCATAAGATCCTGCTTCACTTTGTTTTCTTTTGCAACATTTATGTTTCTTTAAAAAGGGACAATGCATATTAATTAACACGAGCACTTAAATTCATCAAGCAGGTTTGCCAGAGTTAGCTGCACATGCTAATGTTCATCTCCAGTTGTCACGGTCTGGCTGGCAGACCGTGGGGATGTGGGGAAAGGAGGACCCAGGCGCAGAGCTCTGAATAAAGACAGTGCGTTTATTTACAGTGAAGGTAAATATTGATGCACAATTGATCCCCGTGCTCCCCAAGACTCCCGTGTGTGTCTTCTAGTGGCGTCCGTGTGCTTTCGTGACTCTGCACACCCTGTGCGTGCTGTCCTTCCTCTCCACGTTCCTCCTGTAGGAAAACAATAGAGGCAGCCGTTAATTACTGACCCCGGCGGGCACACACGATCTGCACTTCCTAAACACACACTGACTTGGAAGTCTAACGCAATGATCCCACGTCGGTTGGAGCTCCGAGTAGCTCCCCCGACGAGGCCTGATCAGCAGCAGGTGTGTGGCTTCGGGTCTGGCCAGTCCACCAGCAGGGCCACACCCACCAGGCCTAAAGGCGCCCGCAAACCGGCGCTTGCAGAAACACATATACACACACACACATCCACAAACAGGGAGAAGAGGGACAGACGCCCGGATGCCAATCGGGAGATTGTTCCACAGCTCCGGTGCAACTAGAGCAAACGATCGATCACCTCTAGATTTCAGTCTAGATCTGGGCTGAACCAGCAGTAACTGTGAGGATGACCTTAAAGCCCTAGCAGGAGCATATGGGTTTAAAAGTTCCTTAAGATAGCTTGGTGCAGTGTTATTGGTAATTTTAAAAGTAAACAACAAAATTTTAAATTGGATACGATATTTGACAGGCAACCAGTGCAGATCAGCAAGGACAGGAGTAATGTGGGCAAACTTCTTGGTTTTAGTTAGAATGCGTGCTGCAGCATTCTGAACTGTCTGTAATCTATGTAAAAGGGAAGAGTGGAGACCACAGTAAAGTGAATTACAATAATCTAGCCTTGACGTTACAAAGGCGTGGATGAGCTTTTCTAGGTCTTTATACGGGATATAGTGCCTGGCCTTAGAAATAAGGTACAAGTGACATTATGCTGCCACTCTTCTATCGAAATTTTAAACGAATATCCTCATATGTGGCTCTCATTTTTCTTAGAAACAAAATTTGGTAAAAAAAAACAACAACTGGTAATTCTTTGTTTTTACATTCATTCTGTTTTTACATGCTGTGGCTACAATGTAGCTGCCATCACCAGTGTGTGAATGTGTGCGTGAATGGGTGGATGACTGGATGTGTAAAGCGCTTTGGGGTCCTTAGGGACTAGTAAAGCGCTATATAAATACAGGCCATTTACAATTTACATTCATCGGGTACAAATATGTCCAAATATCAAAGGGAAATTAAAAATGTTTCCCATGGAAGAGTTCAGGTCTTAGGAGAATAAGCACACAAGGCAAAACAACACTAGAATCAACGACTTTCAGTGGCACAACTTCCAATCATGACAACGTGTTTGAGTATTCAGTAACGACTGTTTCATAAATATAGAGAAAGAAGAGTAATACTACTCCTCATTTCTCTGGGTAATGTATTTACTACACCAGCTGGATAAGAAAAACGGACCTTTCAAAAGTACTTTTCCTGAGGATTATTTATGTAATAGTAAGATAAATGACATCAGGACCAAGATAAAAAATTAAAAAAAGTTAAAAAAATGCATTATTCACCTCATTTATTTCACATTGAGCTTGCTGTGAGTCCACCTGCTCACACACATGGAGTGCATGAGGAGAGGAGATGACAAGAGACAGGTGACATAAATAATATCAATGAAAGTGACTACAGTCCTTCATGGTATCGGTGTGTACTGAAAGCTTCCCAAAAACCAAGTAACTGAGAGACACTGCTTAAAGAGTCTGATCTTTCCAGGTGTGTCACATGACTCTTTAAAATCCACATGATTACTGAGTTGGGATGCCTCTTAAACACAATATTGGTATAAACACGTTGGACGTTTCTCATTTGATTGAGCTCATTTCGGAGCATTTTCTGATTTTGTTTTTGTTCGCCAGGGACATCCTTGCTAAACACTGGCAACCAGGTCAGCAGTAAGCTCAGTGACATTCCTGCTTTGGTTTTCATCCCTTTCTCCATCCGTCTCCAGTTAAACTTGTGTGGAAATGCAGCACTGTGAGATTAAAAACTTCTAAACCAGGAGGCTGCTATTTTTACCCTCGGTTCTCTTGCAGAGGTTACATTACGTTCTTTTGAATAGAGGTCAGGTCCTCTGTTCACATTTAGGTTCTTCATCTGCTGCGTTAAAGGGATGAGCAGCTGTAAAGAAAAGCAACTGCGCAGCGTGTTCTTTTGTGATAGTCTCCAAAACAAAGCAGATTCTTGGATATCTTGTTTCTGGATTTAATAGAGTCGTTGCTGTTGAGAAACTGAGCTGTCGGGGATTATAGTAATTGCAGATTGTGCCGCATTTTGCTTACAAATTGGGGAAAGCATTACATTTTAAAACAAAGCAATCCTTAAAAAAAAGCTTTCTCATTAAGGAAACTTCTGCTTTTTTCCCCCCAGAAGAAACACAGCGTCTCAGCTGTTGCCTGCAATCACTGGCTAATTGTAGCACAACCTCGCTGCTATTAGCCCTGCGTGGCCAGGCTTGCCATTAGCTGATTACTGCACACCCACTATCTTATTAATGTAAATCCCTGAAAGAAAGTATGGCCGAGGCATAATACTTACTTTGCAAGCAATTCACATGGTACAGAGCCACAGTTGGCTGCGATGCTTTATAGCGATTTTTAATGAGTCTTAACCAGTCACCAAAGAGGAGGATTTATTATTCCATCCTGCTGCCCACTTAAATGAAAAATAAATAAATAAGCAAATAAATTAAAAGAAGAAAAAAAAGTTTTTGCAGCAGGACGAGACGCCTGCTGAGGTGAAGGTGCTGCATTTTAATTTACTGTTTGGGCACGGAGGTAATCCATCTATGTTTGTATCTGAACAAATATAATTTAGACCCTGCACTTATCTTGTCTGCACCAGGTGATATACAATACTCCTTCCTTTGTTGACTCTTTTGTTATAAATTAATCAGTGAGCTTGTCCCATTTCTCATTATGCAGCCTACGTGGTGGCATCTGACTGCAGCTAAACTGCATTCTTAGCAAAAAAAAAAAAAAAAGATAATTGATAGCAGGCCAAGCTTATTGATTTATACAGAAAAATGTCTTGTTATCTTATTTAAACAGACAGCCTCTGAAATATTTCTACACCACAGTGCTTGTTTATCATTTGTATTTCTACTGTGTCTGCAACTCACAGCCTCGTTTTTGTGTCCAATTAAAATGCATCGAGCGTTGCGACAATGCAGTGAATGCAAATAATCGACTTCCTGTCTGCGACCACCGGCGCTCAGCTTCTTTGCTACTTTAAAACTAGAGAAGACGTCCGCTGTCACCTCAGCACTCTTGGCTGCAGCCGTCCTGAAGCCCTCGTGCCCTCTCATCCTGCTTGGGCACCTGCCAATACGTCCTCATTTAAGAAATCGCCCGGGCTGATAAATAGCCGCACTCTCTGTCACCATAACTAACAGAGTGCCTGCTGCCCTCAGGGTCGACGGAGAGGTGCTCAATCTGGTGTGACCAAATTACATCTCATATTGGCCAGTGGGATGAGAGCAGGGGCCTGCAGATGAGAGCCAAATCACAGCATCGCCGGTACAAAATACTGCCTCCCTGCATTCTAACTGGGTTATCTTCCCGTCTCGCTCTCTAACAGTGTTATCTGATTTGCTGCAATTCTCTCCCAGAAATAAAAAAGCATGGAGCTGAGGGTGGAGATCTCTCTATGTCTTGAACCTTGAATCAATACCCAATCAATATGGCGAGCTCCATAGTCTCGTATGAAAAGAAGCCTTTTTTTCCTGCAGAGGTGTCTGGCTCTTATCTGCCTGAAGCAACCAGTCAGTAAAACTGCCTATAAGAGATTAATGTCAGTTTAATTAGCTTTCCATAATAGATTAATTTGACCTTCCTGAAATTATACAAGCTCAGCAATATGTTTCAATTGAAATAGCCCAAACAATTCTCTGCAGCCTGATTATTTCTTTTATTATCGCTCAACCTTTAACATCGGTGAAAGATTTCTAGCTTCTTTGCTGACAAAGAGACGGATATTTGGGCCAGGGTATTCCTGCGGAGGGGGGCGGTAACCTCTTTGTCGTCAAAACAGGCTAAAATTGGTGACATGTTAATTTTGGACTCTCCCCTTGTCCACTGGATGGGGTTGATTAATGTGGCTCCTCGTCACAGTGAGCTGGCAGAACCAGGACAGGCACAGATTTCCACCCTGCTCTCACTTCTCAGCAGCTGTGAGATCTGGTTTTTCAGTTGTCATGACAACAGAAACAAAAATATGAATGACAATATGTGGACTGTAAGCAGTTATAAGAAACAGTGAGAGGTCAAAGAGAGAGTAGGTATGTTGTGCATTAATAAAATCTTCTGCTTTGTTCATGCATTATGAACACTTGGTGTTGATGGGTCAACAGATTGGAACACAATTTGGAAATTCCAGAGACTCTGCAGTTGTCCTTTTCAGTTTCTGCACGGATTTCTTTCTGAAATACTTAATATGTGCAACAAACATTGAAAGGATGTGACATTTGAGCTCATTACCAAGAGCCCACGGTGCTGACAGTGAAAAACACTGGCTAAAGTAGGCTTAGAAATGTAAGCCACACCATCAAAGTAAACAAACAGCCAGATTTCAGTCATGAAAGATGGGCGTAATGTCCAGTCTGCAAAGTGACACCAATGAACATGAGCCTAAAACCTGCATTCTTTTAATAGCCACCAGGGGCAACCCTTACGGTTGAAAAGCGCCTTTGGGTCCCCCGTAGCTCTTTTCCTCGACTACATACTCATCTCCACTCAACTCGGTTTTTAGGCTTTTCCATTAGGTGGTATAGGGTAATTTCAGCAGATATTGGGCAAAGCAATCTGGGTCAATCTGAAAATATGACGTCAAAAGACTGCCCGCCACGAACTAGTCAGTCAGTGGCGTCACTCGATAAGACATGAGAGCGACTGCTTACAAAAATCAAACCCGTCATTTTTGAAACCCAGGAATGAGGGAAATGGCTCCACACCAAAGACCACTGTGGTCCAGTAACACTGGTTCAAGTTAGATTTTCCCCATTAGCATTTCAGAACAAATAGAAAACATAACATAACATAGCTACAAGAAGAATCACAAGATGATTTGGATAAAAAAATAAGGTACAAAGCTACAAAACTGCATACATAAATAGCAGTGCTCTCAGCGTTAATCTCGTTAAAATGACGTTAACGCCATAACCGCATTAATGCGGCAAATCTCTGTTAGCGAGTTAACGCGGACCGCCCCATGCATGGGGCTGCACAGCGATAACACGTTAATCAGAATCAGAATACTTTAGTAATCACTAGGGAAATTGTGTAAACAAGCTAACTGTGCTAACGCATTGACACCGTGCAGCCCCACGCACGGGGCGATCCGTGTTAACCCGCTAACGGAGATTTGCCGGGTTAATGCGGTTATGGTGTTAACCTCACTTTAACGAGACAGCACTAATAAATAGTTTTTGCAGTGAATTATAATCTCTGGCTCTCTTCCACTCCATGAGCCTGGTTCTGCTGGAAGTTTTCCTCCCTTTAAAAGCGGGTTATCTATAGTTGGGGTGTTCTCTGTTTTATTGTAGGGTCTTTACCGTACAGTATAAAGTGCGTCGAGGCAACTGTGTTGTGATTTGGTGCAGTATAAATAAACTGAATTAAACTGAATTGAATAACAGTTCATTCCACAAAGTATTGCAAACTCCAGATTCCACAGCAAAGAACATCCAACTTTCTCAAAGTGATGATTGTTGTTTTCCATGACTGTTGTTTTTGTTTGGCTTGTGTAGTAAAACGTTGCATAGTTATCAGTATGGCTTCAGTAAACTTTGCTCCTCCTCACTGCAATTACTGCTCCCGTGGTTTCTGAAGTTCTGTTCTCAATAACCAATCTGACATTCACGGATTTTGACATTTCTATAGTAACAGTGACCTCCACCAATCGCAAACATTGCTGTTTCTGTTTACGATTGCAGGTAGACATCATGAATAAAATGCTTTTTTTTTTTTGTTAAAACGAGGTTGGTTTCATACAGACTTGTGGCTTCTACAGGAGCACATGCCTTCATTTCACAATGATGGATGGTGATAACATTATAGCTCATAATCAAAATCCCTGAAGAATATGGATGGGATTTTTACTTCAGCAAATATGACAAATGACTAACAGCTTTCGCACACATATATCTGCAAACAATGCTGCCTTTGCTTAATGCAAAGCACCTCATAAATGTTGATGTACTGAAACGCACCTGGTGGTCTGTGTTTGTTTACTGTACGGCGTGAAAACTGCTGAGATAATGAACAAGAAAAAGAACTTTTGTGACATGCAAATAGAAGTGGTTATGAGCTGAGAAATCTTCCAAAACCTATTTGTCCAAATTGTTTCTGCTTTTGTTTTTTTTTTGGGCGATCGTGGCTCAAAGAGTTGGCAGTTCATCTTGTAACTGGAAGGTTGCCGGTTCGAGCCCCGGCTCGGACAGTCTCGGTCGTTGTGTCCTTGGGCAAGACACTTCACCTGCCGCCTACTGGTGATGGCCAGAGGGGCCGATGGCGCGATATGGGAGCCTCGCCTCTGTCAGTCTGCCCCAGGGCAGCTGTGGCTACAACTGTAGCTGCCTCCACCAGTGAGTGAATGTGAGAGTGAATGAATAGTGGAATTGTAAAGCGCTTTGAGGGCCCCGAGGAGTGCTATATAAATGCAATCCATTATTAATCGCTTTTTTTTTTAATGGCTACCCTTCCCTTGAAAAAACAAAAAACAAAAACAAAACTAGGTTTGAGGTTCTTTAACGTTTTGGATGTGATGAAGATATATGAGGAATGAACTTCTATCCTGCTTGTTGCAAAGGGCCACACTGCAGCTTTCACAACATATTATCTGAGGAGAATAAACAGTGCTTTCCCATGACAGCAGTTAGATGACTAGCACAATGCTAACAAACCAAAGGTAAACACAGGCCTGCCTTTGTGGACACCTGCTCATAGAGATTAATGTGGGCGCCGGGGCCAGTAAAAACATCATTAACACTCAGTCTTATTTGGTTGGCTCTGCAATACAAGGTTAGGCCAGATGTTCTGTGGACAGAAAGCAGCTTATAAATACTGTTGCACCCTCATTATTAGGCAGAAATGTGCTGGGCACGCACACACACACACACACACACACACACAAGGCCATGTCGTCAGCAAACTGAATATTAATCTCTTTTTGTTCATGTTATGCACTCTAGAAAATATTTCCAAAAGAAAATCCAGAGTAAAAACTTGAATTTATCTTCCTCGACGTTACAGCAAAGCACTTATGCGTAGCTATATTTCTGTACACAAAGCGAGAAGAATCATTTTAATAATTCGTAAATGAAATAATGTGTGGGGGTTGTCAGTTGGGTCAAGTTAACAGTAGCAGTTCTGTGTTTTAATGAGGCTGTGAGCAAGTGGTGTAAAGATTGCGTACAGTAGCACCACAATGTAAACAAACTAATTCCATTACAAAGATGTGTGAGCGTGCTGGCCAACTCCCAAATGTAAAGGAATAAGTTTAAACTGTTATTCTTTGGCTTAATTCTATAAAATCATATTCAAAATATTTGTCCTGACGATGTCAGAACACATTTTAACGCCCACACTGGAGTCGTTCAGCACTTCTAGACCCACTTGGTGCTCTGGGAGGTAATTTTACAGATGACAGTAAAAGTGGAAAATTACTGCTGGCTCAGTTAATCAACTAACAATTAAGCTGAGAGGTTGATGAAGGTTTATTGTGTTAAACTAGATTACTGATAAGCTGAAGACAAACAACACCGTGAAGAGGGAAAGATTTTTCATATTTAGCGTTAATAGCATGCGATCACCTCTTCGATGTGAAGATGTTTAGTTAGCTGGCCGAGCTGTCCACACTGACAGCCACAGTAATAAAAAAGATAGCGGGGAGAGGTCTTGACTGTACAATAACAACTGTGTATTACCAGCATCTATATGCCAAGAAATTTCAATGAATACTTTCTATAACTGGAGACCAGTAGAAACCACATTTACCATGCTTGTCTTTCCCACTAATAGTTTAGTCCGAACCCTGCAGCACAGTGATGTTTCATAATGTTTTAGCAGAAATGAGGCTCATTGTTGTGCATTACCATTTGTACCGATAATTGAATGAATGGAAACCAGGGGCTGCCTCAGAAGGCCTCAGAAAAATAGTATGGTCAATTACAGGTGCACTAGGACATTTATGTGAAATTACACCTCAAATTGGTGCTGCAGCAGAGAGGAACATCTTGTTGCATGTATTGAGTCTGTAAAGATGTACCTCATTTTCACCAATGAGCCTTTGGCAGCCAAAGTAGAGATGACACGATCATACTGGAACTACTTTGGTGCAAGGACATGTCAGAGAGGCAGAAGTTGTTGCAGATAGAAGTTTGCCTTTTAATGTTTAACAATTTGAAACTGCAGCGGGTAGTTTTAGTGCATAAACCTTATTTACCTTGTGGTGGAAACAGACCATATAGGGGTCTTCCTGTTTGTTCGAGACCACAGCAAGAACAAAACTATGGTGCACTGAACTTGCCTGGTTGCCTTTAAAAGTCAGACCAGGTCTGTGACCAGTCAGTTACCATCTTCAAAGTGACTCTGGTGCTTAAAACCAGCAATAAAATGGAAATTAGATGGAATGAGTCTCCTATCAGTTTGTAACTAAATAGGGTCAATCTGGCTAATATGTGCAATTTGTTTGTGATAACACAGCAATTAACAGAAATTCACATTCAGAATCCAACCAAAGCCTCATAGATGTGAAAACAAAATCAGTAATAGTTACGTGACTGCTGCAGGACGGCGATTTAAGGCCTCAGTCAGGGGAGTCGACTCCCCTATATGGCACCTTATAGACTGGTTGCTGCCATCTGCACAGACTGACTCAGATTGCAGCATGTTGGCAATCTGCATTTAGAAATTAGATGCCAGTTATTTGCAAGTCTTCACCGAATTTTCTGAGAGTGATTGAAGTCGATCCAAATGTTTGGAGATGTCTTGTGATAAAAAGCGGTTGTTTCAGCTACTTGCAATTGGTCTCCAACAGCTAAACAATATAAAGTAATCACCAGCGGACATTTCCAAGATTTTGACCTTCTCTGTATTGTGTTATTTTGCTGTTATCACCTTTAGCTCTCCGAAGGTTAAAGAATGATGAGAATGGATCTTGATCAATCATCAGTAAGAGCTGGGAGTGAGAAAGCGTTGTGTAAGGTGTAGTGCTATTTCCAACCTGGTAAAGGATCCATATGGAGAACTGGGTAAGTAAAACGCACCTGAGTAAGACAGACAGAATTCCTATCCTCCTTAACAAGCGCTCCATCAGCGTCATTCCGATGTGCGATTTGGCTGGCTGGGATCGCACGGCAACCTCATCCATCTTTATCGCTGCTCCAGGAAGCACATGGTGATGGGCGTTGGATGACAGGCGCAATAGAGCTGCCGGCTTTATCTATCGGCATGTCTTCCAAGCTTCACCCTCTGAGAGCTTTGAAGGGCAACTTCCTCAGACTGATAGCAGGCAGATGAATGCCGGGACGAGGGCCCGAGGTGCTCCCCCCCTCCTCTTAACACCATTACTCCTCTCCCGACTTCATTCATTGTATTTATGCGCTGCTGCCTTGAAGCATCTGAAGCTGCCAGGCTGAAGTAGAGCCTGTTTGGGGTGACTTTGAAGGTAGAAGCACAAACAAACACTGGATAAATTTTTAACCAGAAGGAAATAAAAGGAGGATTTCCTAAATGCCTCATATTTACAATAGGGGTTTTGACTTTTTTGTGTGCAGCACAGAATTCAGAGCACCAGGGAGGAAAAAAACATCTTGATTTATTTAACAGCCGTGTACGTTCAACCAACTGAAGAATGATTTTTTTAACAACTATTATTTTGAGTAAGTAAAGTGATTTTTTTGTTGCATTCACGCGCAATTCTGTTTATTTTTCTAACTCTTTTAACCACTGTCTTTTCTCATTTTTTATCCCAGCTAATAGAAGTTATCAAATACACGAATACAGATGAAACATGAAGGAAGCCCACAAACCCTGCTCATAAAAAATCCACAGTAAAGTGAGACAATTCAGCTGGAGCTATTAAGATATGCAGTTTAATTATGAATGAGCAATGTGTGGGTGTAATAAGCATAGCTAATACAATGACTTTTTACACAGTATTTGCCTCCCTGTATGAATTAGTTTCAATTTGAAAAGAAAAAGAAAAAACACCACATTACACATTCAGCATGAAACAATAGTTTTACTACATTTCTGCAGGTCACGAGTCGGCCAGTGTAATTTATCTTTTTTTGTAAAGACTTTCATAATTAATTAATCCATAAAATTAAAATTAAATGTGTAAAACGAGCTCTCAGACATTTAGAGTACGAAAATTATACTTATTTTATCAATTTGCAACCAATTTGATTCCAAAATAAAAGCAGCTAACAGTAATTGTTTGCTGAAGAAATATTACATAAACGATGTAGTTTAAAATGTCCTTAACTTGCACTGAATTAGCATTTAAATAACACTGTCAAACTCCTTTTCCACACACGTTTGGAGTAACAACTTTTCAACAGTACTTTAGAGATAAAATGATTATAGTATAGCTTTTATAAAAAGCCCGCATGAGATTGTCAATTACTTTTTCATGTTTTTCCTAGCATGCTAAAGAGCAGTGTTTTGCCTCTGACCAGCATCTGAACTGGAGTACTCATGCATCATGCAGCAGGGTGAGCAAAAAACAAAGATATTCAGCAGCTTTTAACTTTAACTGCAAGTTAGGAAGCTGTAGCTAACTTCTGTTGGGCACATGAAGACTTAATCATGTTGGTTTATTTTTTTATTTGCTTTTTCTGTCGGTTGAAGGAAATGTGTTTTCATCCAAGCTTAGAAGTTCAAAAACAGACAAATCCAAGAGTCTAGATTGATTGTTTTTCCAAGTCTTTCAATCGAATCACTAAGGAAGAAAGGAAGAAAATGCGATTGCCTTGAAAAACATGATTATTAGCGCGTTACAATGTTCTGAGCAGTTGCTGTTATTTATGAGCTTTAGAATAGGCAGTAAAAACTAAATGGCAAAATGTAAGGTAATGATTATGGCCACTTAGCAAACTGTGCAATAGGTATTTTTGTCCACTGCTGCACAAAAACAATGCATTTTTTTATAAGAAAGGTTAAAACTGTCACACAAAATTAGGTTATATTTGCAGAGAGTGAAAAACTCTTTAAGAACTTTAATTAACAACTTAAAACAAACACAAAGCTCTGTACAGTGATGGCAAGAAGAAACTTGGCAAATTGGCAACTTGGATAAATTCAGAAACACAGAGAAACAGAGGGAACAAAGACTAAATACACTTCAAATCAAATTCAAATTTTATTTGTCACGTACACAGTCATACACAGTACGATATGTAGTGAAATGCTTGGACAACTGCTCGTGACCTAAAGAAAACAAAAAAGGAAAAGGCTATGAATAAGATAGGAAATAAATATGAAAAATTAAAAAGGGTAAATTTAACTAGGAAGGAATAAAATATAAATTAAGGTTAAAAATGAAATAACTGTACAACACAAATTAGAATGAAGGGTAAATTTAACTGGGAGAATAAGATAAAATATATAAATTAAAGTTGAAAATAAAATAACTGTACAACAAAATACACAATATAGAACTATATAAGAATGTATGAAGAAATATAAATAAATATATACACAATAACAGCAGCGTGATTTAAGTAATGAAGTGAAACAATGTCCAGACTGTCCAGTGTGTGTAAGAACCATATGTGTGGGTCAGTACTGTGTGGTGGTGTGATTGAGAGACCGTATCGCCTGCGGGAAGAAGCTCCTCCTCAGTCTCTCTGTGTTGGTCTTCAGGGAGCGGAATCGCTTTCCTGACCTCAACAGAGAGAACAGTCTGTTGTTGGGATGGCTGAGGTCCTTCACCATCTTCCTGGCCTTGGTCCAGCACCGCCTGCTGTAGATTGAGTGCAGGTCAGGGAGCTCGGAGCGGATGGTGCGCTCAGCTGACCGCACAACCCTCTGTAGAGCTCGTCTGTCCTGCATGGTGCTGTTCCCGAACCAGGTTAAGATGTTTCCCGCCAGGATGCTCTCTATGGTGCACGAGTAAAAGTTCCTGAGCACCTTGGAGGGCAGTTGGAAGTCTCTCAGGCGTCTGAGGTGGTAGAGACGCTGTCGGGCCTTTTTCACCACGGTGTTGATGTGACAGGACCATGACAGGTCCTGCGTGATGTGAACTCCGAGGTATTTGAAGCTGTCCACTCTCTCCACTGGGCACTCGTTGATGACGGGGGTCTGGTAGTTCCTCTCCTGCTTAGTGCTGAAGTCCACTATCAGCTCCTTTGTCTTACTGACGTTTAGAAGGAGGTTGTTCCTCTGGCACTAGTTCTCCAGATTCCTAATCTCCTTCACGTAGGCCGTCTCGTTGTTATCAGAGATCAGGCCCACCACGACGGTGTCGTCAGCAAACTTGATGATGGTGGTGGAGCTGGTAGTGGCCACACAGTCATGTGTACAAAGAGAAGCAGGGTGGGGTTTCTTCGGGACAGGAACAATGATGGACTCTTTGAAGCATGTGGGGATCACCGACTGAGATAAAGAGATGTTGAATATCTCAGTGAACACAGGAGCTAGCTGGTATGCGCAGTCTCTTAGGATACGACCTGGGATGCCGTCTGGTCCTGCTGCTTTCCTGGTGTTCACTCTCTTGAAGGCTCTCCTTACTTCATGCTCGGAGATGACAAGCACGTTTCCGGTGCTGGCAGTATCTTCCTGTCTGCATGAAGACGGATAAGGAACACATGAACGTCCACAGTAACAAGAAGGAGAAAAGAACAAAGGCAGGAAGTGAAAACACTTAAAACTCCCTGGAAAAAACTAACCTTCAGAAAATTGGCCTGAATAAAGAGAAAGTGAACAACTTAACTTCAAAAAAGTTTCCTGAGTTAAAGTCTTGTAATCTGACACATGCTGCCACCATCAACCTGCTACTGCAGACTCGATCAGTTTCACTATCGGCAATGAGAATGAAACAGATTACAGAATACAGGTAAAAATAAAGGAAAGGCCAAAAATAACATGTCACAATTTGAGAATATTATTTGTAAAATAAACATATTTCACCTTTTATTTGCTGGCACAGTACTTAAAGCCTTAAAAATAGGTGAGGAATAAACTTTAGTAACTATTATGATGTTAGACAAAAGCAACTTATCGATTTTGACATTTTCGCGCTGATAAACTGCTAAAACTCTGCATAGCTATAAGTCTTTGGGATATCTAAAAGGAACACAAATCACAGCACTAATGTCCTATTAACTTGTAATATTTTTACACACTCGTGGGCCATTAAGAAATTCACCAGGTTAATTTTCAGAGCCATTTCTCGTCGGCTATCTGAACGCCTGTCAGCAAGAATTAATGTGCAAATTAAGCGTTGAGAAGTTGCTTTAGGCTTCTTTCACAGGTCTAAGGCAAAATGCTCTTGGGTGCATTGTAACAGAGGCTCTCCGTCCATAACGAGCACAATCACACTGCAGCTGAAACTCATCATGCCCTCAGCCTGGACCCCTTTGTTATCACAGCCGGCTTGCAGCAGATTTAGTGCTGAAGAAGATTTGGGCTACAACAAAATAAACGGCTTTTTTTTTTTACACTTTAGTAAACACAAGTAAACATGGGAAGGAATGTTGCAATGACATCTCCACTTTACTTGGCTATTACCACTCCTTCTTGCTTTTACTTTAGCTTTCAAATGGAAAAATTACACATTTATTAAATTATGATCTTATATTTTAAACATTTGAAATGTTGCAAGACAGATTTTGTTTTTAAACTTTTTAGATACGACACAGGCTATGTGCCAGAGACAGAAATGGCAGAAGTAAAGTGAGGTTACCTTTCTAACCTTAATGAGATTAGTAAAGCTTGTTCCTCATCTTTCAGCAGACACAAATTAAAAGTGTCAAATATATGCATGTGTTTTAGTCAGTATTACCATAGGTATAAGAGAACAGTACTTTTAACAGAGTGGCAATCTCGCTCAAGAACTGCAGTTCCACTAGTGACCACTTGGGGCTGTCTCCATAGACTAAGGTGTTAAAAAAGCAGAACTGTGTTATTTACCCTTTCATCACAACTCAAGGCCCATTTTGAAGTCTTTGGGCTAATGGGCTTATCTTAAAAATAATTTAGCCAGTTACAAAGTAGAGTTCATCAAAGGTATACATTCACCAAAGCCAAAATATACACTGCAAAAAAAATTAAGGGAACATTGTGAAAACATACATGATCTTAAGGGGGAACTAAACAGCCTAGATGACTGAAGAAAACTTACTAACTGTTAATTTGTTATTTAATTAATTATTTTCTTAGGCTACTTATTGCTAACCAAGCTTGATAGCATTAGCTAACAGCATAGCACTCCACCCTCCCATCCAAATATGGCAACGGCTGGCTCTAAAAATCTAGCCTGGCAGTGGCTATATGACGAAAGCTTCAACATGCAGAGTCCAAAAAACCAGTGAGTAACACTGAGGTGACGACTTCTATCATTTGTATGCAGACTGTGTTATCACGATGTAGCTTAGTTGTCCTTCAGGCCCTTTGCAACAGAAACAGAAGATGTCCTCAGCAGGCTGATCGTTTTTGTCCTACTCAAAATAGTGAAATCTTATCAAATGAAGGGGAAACTCTCACACACTCTCTACACCTACAGTTTATAAAGTTTATTTAAATAATCAATAATGTCCTTTAGAAAGACAGATCAAACTGATGAGTCAAAGAATGAAACTTACTGGTTTTCAGTGATGAGAAATAGCTCCTGTTGGCCTCTTAGTTGCCACTGCTGGACTGTAAGCAGCTATATCAGCTGCTTTAAGTATGAATATAAGATTAAAAAGAGTGAAGCAGAATATGTTTGGTTATTCCCCCATCAGGACACCTCACATTTATCTTAAATGCCTTTGTTAGGGTCTTAACAAATAGGTTGGGAAGCTCTAGATTTTGCTTCTGTAACTACACAGAACACTTAAAATCCAATGTGACTGCTATATTATTTCAAATGGCCCTATTAGTGTTATAACTCCCTATTATTTAGTGCTGGGAATACTTCCCCCCCCCCCCCCCCCCCCCCGCAAAGCAAATGCTTTTATATTTATGAGTACATTGTAATTTAAAGGGAACACAATAAGGGAACTAATCTGTATTCATTTTTACACTGTGGTATTTTTACGCCGTCATATTGGCAGTTTTTACCAAAGTATATCAATACTGCTTCCACCACTCTTTATCCACAGTTGACATCTCCATGTATCAAATAAATTAAAAAGAACGCAGAGATAAAATGTCTGCAAGCAGAGAAAATAAATAAAATAAAATAAAATGGCTCAGTAGGAACTCCACAGAGTCCCGGGCAGCATCCAGGATATTCAGTGTTGTGTACAGGATTTGTCATCATTTGTCTTCCATGACTTACTGAGACATCCATCCCTGTCGAAACTCCAAACAATGAAGAAAACAAAACTCGTGGGCCATGATAAGCTGTCAGCCATGGTCATCTAGAGGTAGTGCTCTGTCTGAGACGACCATTGAGAGAGAATTTATCAGGCCTGTTACAAATCGAAACAAGCGTCTAGGCAGAACATTTGGGAAGCAATTAGTCATGTAACGTCAGGGAGAATTGCATCAAGGCGGCTTTATGTGCGAGACTCCCCAGGCAGCTGGAAACCTGCTGGTTGTTGCAAACAGGCTGATGGTGAACATATGAAGCTGAAGTCCAGGCTGCCTCTGCCGTGACACTGCCAAAACAATGACAGCTCGAGTTTGAACAGTAACCTCTGATTACCTCTGCGTCAGTGTTGTGTGGAAAAAGTTACCTGGAAAGTTTTATAATTTTTACAGCATCCAGGTTCAGCAGAGGGGAGCCATTTCCTGCCTCCTTTCTATGCCCTTTATGAAATTAGAGCGAGGAAAACAATTCCATCAGTAATTCCATTTCCCTCATCGCAAACTGCATATTGCTCATTAAATATTAACTGACAGGCATGCACTTCCTTGCATTTTGATTGGGATTTTTTTTTATATATATCTATATATAATTATTTATGGCTGACAGGTTAAGACAGTTGAGAGAATTTCAATAAGAGCATTTCACCTGATGCAAATTGGAAAGCTAAGAACATCTAATGAACATCTATTAAAAGATTACAATAAGTCGACCTAAAATTATTCCTTTTTGACTAAAAGATGTCGTCAGGGCTGTAGGTAGTACGAAGGCCTTCAGTTGGCATCCATTTAGTTCTGATTAGTCAAACTGATAATTAAATAAATAATATCCCGAACTCAGTTATTCAAATGTAAAACATTACCCCAGTGTTTCCCAACACATTTTTCAGTTTTCTAATTTTTCCGGTTGAAAACTGAAGAGAATGACAATCTAACAGAGCTGAAACTGTTTTGTCACCCATGAATACATAAAAAGTTTGCATCTTATGTTCGCAATGACAATTTTAATATGCAGATGCTTAGTGGGTACAATATTCACTTTCCTTGTTCAGTACGTTAGCATAATTAGCTGATTAGCATCGAATAGGATGCACAGATAAGATTGTTTTGCTTTGTACATATTTGACTTTGTGGCGTTGCATCAAACTGATTTTGATGCAACTGATTCTGAACCAGAAATGTCTTTGAAAAAAGTGGAGGAAAAGCCAGTTACTGATTTTAGTGGGTTTCTTTCCACAGCCACACATTTCTACCTAAGTACCATGTGCCACCAGCAGCCTGCCCTGTAGACACAAGGCAGATTGGGTTCATGGATTCGTGTTGCTGATGCCAGATTCTAACCCTACTATCTGCATGCAAACCCTGCTATGATTCCCTCCGGTCAGTTTTAGTTTAGCCTGTGCCCTCTGCAGTCTCATATTTCTCCTGCTTTCTCCACCACCTTGCACCACGGTTGAATGCGCTGGAAGTCTTAGTTAGCGTAGCATTTCACACAGGTGAATCCAATGAGGGAAACAGACAAGGACGGAAAGTAAGTAAACAAAAGATGCACAGGGAAAAGGGATTTCTACAAATACTTAGAAAAAAAACAACACCATGGCAAACACAGCCACGGTGATAATCTTTTGAGAGGAATACTTAAGAGACAATGCAATATATTATAATATATGAACTGTTATGGCATTGCCAGGCTTTCTCTCTCCTTCGGCGGACAAATTATAATGCCCTTGGAGAATATTTTCATCTAAGTAATTAATGAAAATATGGCACTTACTGACAGCTTTAAACTGAAACTTTGACACAACTACCTTCAGACCAGGTTATAATTAAAGAATAACGTACCATAGTAATCTTTAGCCAGGCTAATGCAGTCACACTAAAGAAAACAGTTATCCTGGAGACCACAGCGTGACCAAAATTACCGACTGATTGTGGGTAATTAACTTTGCTTTTGAAACAGTTGCTTTGAAGACGGGGACTACATCTGCAACCATCTACAAAGTGACTCTGCAGTGTCAAGATGGCGATAAAAGAGCAATAACACAGAGTCAGCATGCAATCAGTCTGGGATTGAACGGGGTCCGAGTTGGCAGTTACATTCAATTTGTTTGTGATGGGAATACAACGTGTTAACTGTGAAAAATCAGCAATCTGTCACTGCTTATTGTGAATCTTCAGCAATAAGCTACAGACGAGCCAGAACCTAAGATCTGAAAGAAAAAATACAGTGAAACTCAGAAATTCCTCTGCACATAGTGATGTGTTTGCTACTGGAGGGCAATTGAAAAGGAAAATGACATATGTTTATATATAAGATTATAAATGCAACCATGTAGAAGCCAGCTGAATCAAATCCTGTATTTTAAAGAGAAATGTGTTGGCATCTATAATTTGGCATCTATAAATTAGACTGTTAAAGTCTAATTGTTGAATGTTGTCATTGTGCTTCTTAAAATTGTAAGGTCTGAGTTCAATCTATAGGATCAAGACATTCCTTTGTCTCTGACTGGCTGGAGAGGCTTTTATTGCAGATACATCTGGAAGATCTGTTTCTTGTGATGTTGCTTCCTGCTTTTATGATCCTTTTGATGAGCAGGAAGTCATGCACACAGAGAGACACACATTCTCACACACTCACTCAAACACACACACACACACACACACACACACTCTCACATGCATACAGACGTTTACACATACACACACATAGTGCCTTGTCTTAGAAGCATTTGGGGGTTTTACAGTGGGAGGTGCTTTTGCTGTGTATTGTGTTAACTGTTTTCCCAATAAAAGGCAGCAAGCGGGGGCCGTCGTTGGGGTCACTCTGCAGTAGGATTCAGAATGCTTTCTGAGACACCGGCCGGGGCCGCCCTTGCTAGCAAGTAAAAGATGTTCGTCTTGTTTTTGTCGTTAACGAGAATAAGTTTCTAAACTAGCAGTGCTGGAAACACAAACCCAACATAGAAATTAGACAAATTAGCCATTGACTTTCAAAGCTGCACTGAGTGATTGCAGTCTGTCAGGTTAGATTGTCTGGAGACTCCCACCAGGTGACCTGTGCAGTCAACAGCAAATGAAAGGATGACCAGTTGCTACTTGCAATTTGTCACTGAATGCAAAAGAATTCAATTGAGTCACCAGGCAACTAATGATTTTTTACTAGTTGCAAAGAGGTTGCTGTCCTATAAAGTGACTTTTTTGTGACACTGAAAACTCTGGCTTTAAGATCAACATCAAGCTATCCCATTCATTTTGTTTACTACACCCCTTCATTGATTTATCTTCACTTAATAAGATGTAAATTAAATTCGGTTCTGCATTTAAAAAAAATCACTAGAGTTCAGGAACAGAAGATATTTTCTTAAGAGGGTCCCCCAGCATAACACGGCCCCTATCTTTAAAGAAAACTTATTCCTGTGACTTGTGACAGTTTTGTGGAGTTTGATGTCTCAGCCTCCCGATTCGGCTGTTGTGCAGTCACTGACTGCAGGGCCGGCATTGCTGCCTTTTCCCCTCTGCGCTCTCCGGAGAGCAACGTTTGCTCTGATCATCGTGTAACACAAGACATGCTCACTGGCAAGATTTGATTATCAATAAGCTGGCTGAATTGAGAATGTACTTGCCATAGCTTGCTTGACAAGCTCTGACTAGCACCCGTCCACCAGGCTAGTGAATTATGAAAACCATTGATGGATGAAATATGAACATCAATCTTCCTCAGCTCCCGTCTGCTGAATAAATTACTTTTAAAGTTCACTGCCATGTTTGCTGACATGTGCTTCAGAGAATGCTCCTGCCTCCCTGCTTTCCCTCTGCACAAGTTATCATCTGGGGAGGAAAATAATTTGGGTGGAAAGCAAAGTGAGTTACAAGAGGAACATGATGATATTTTGGGACTATTATCTGGACTGATGCGAGGTTTGTCCTATTGAGCACACAAGGCATGAAGGCAGTGGAAAGGCAAGTTGATTGTCCAATGATTTGTCTTATTGTATATCAATAAAATAAGCTACAGTGTGAGAAACCGTCTGCTGTTCGTTCTGACACTGTTCATGCTCTGTAGCGCTGTAATTCTGCTGCACGACAGAGGAAATTTCTCACGTTTAACGGGTAATAAATGAACTTGTATGTTTTCTCTCTCACCCAGAGTGGCCATAAATAAAATACTTCTACACAACAGAGAAAAAATGAGGGCGAAATGCTGCGTGATATTTTTTCCTGATGTTCTTTTTTAAACACCGTGCTATCCTGACTCAAATTCCCCTGTTTCCAATATGGATCCCATCCCTCATTAAAAGATGTCATATTATGTGGACAAAATGTCTGGGACTGTTAATGTCTGTCTGAGCCAAAGTCCTCTGAATTCTGTGTGAACAGTCAGTCTAGATTCATGAATGTTTGATGGAATAAGCACATCTTAAGATGCAAATACATGTTCTGTCCACAGAAAGTGAGAGACGGCACAGCTAGAGACGGGAACTAGTTTGGCATTGAAACAGCAAGGTGGAGCGTGAGCGTGTGCCGGCCTTGGGTTAGACGAGTGTCTGGCATGTATATGTATTGTTTGTTTTCTCACGGAGACATTAAAACTTTATGAAGCAAGGTCAACATGAAGAATAATAAGGTAAAAAAAACAGATGGAAGAACACAAAACTTAAAACCTAATATTAAAAATGCAAGGATTATGAATTTTTGGATGGAAAAACAATGTCATAATCAAATATTTTATAAATATTGAGGAGAAAACACAAACAATCCAACATATTCGACAGCACAATCCAATAAAACACTACATAAATACATCATTTTATATGATATGGTCTCAAATATCTAAAAGCACAAGTCCTCGTCTTTGGTCTGGAGATTACTGTTGATGATTATTTTGAAGATAGTTTTCATTTACAGAATATGAACTATGACAGGCCAAAACAGGACGAGTTGAATCATCACAACCCAGACTGGAAAGTGGAAATAAACCTTCTCCAAAAGCTGAATGGAGTCAGGTGTTTTATGCTAAGGACATGAGAGTGTAGTGAAGTACTAACAATCTGTTTCACTTCAGAATGATAAGCTGGTATCACAACATGACCCATTATAGCAAATCTAAGGAGTCTGAGCTTCTTCAGTCCACATGAGACAAATGATGAAAAATTTCAGGACTACTGCTGCACCTATAAGAGTGGGAATCCTGAAAAAGTGCAATACGCTAATGTAAAAGATGTCAAAAAGAGCTCAAAAGGATGCAACATTTAGAAATCAATCTGTGTTCATGCATCCAAAGAGGAAAACACTGAATAAGTATACTGCTAATGGAAGGACAGCACAAAGGAACCAACTGCTCTACAACAAATATAATGAGACTTTAAAGTTTAAGGACCTCCTGGATTCACCCGGGCCACACCTGCACAATGCTATGTTTGAAGAAACTCTTTGCCCAACTGTGCAACATTTAAAGCTGCGTTGCTTCCTCAGGTTCTGAACATCTTGCAAACTTTCAGGAGGCAATCATTTGTAAGCAGTATCAAGACATTTCAAATGACCCAAAACACAAAGTTAACAGACAACTGAAGGGTTGACAAAAGGTTTGCATGCTGTAGCTTCACTCAGAGTTGAGTTAGGCTCAGTTAAGAAATATAAATGGACTGAAAAAGAGAACTTCTCAGAGTTTCAGCACTTTCTCCATGTTCTAAGTGGTTACATTGAAACAGTGTTAGTAAAAGGTTAAATGAGTGTTACATTTTTTTTTGTTTGTTGTTTTGACAGGAGCGCTACGCTTGAATAAGTTCTTCTGTAGATGTGGAGTTTATGATAACAGGGGAGCAACTAACAGAATGGCGCAGAACATTTAAGAAGTGCATTTACATCTTTTTTTCATCAAATGAACTAAAGCCGCACGGCCAGAGAGACTTCTTGGTGCGCTGATTCCTGTAATTTGTTTCAATTTGACACATCTCACTGCTCTATGATGCATAGAAGGGGATTATAAGCTACAATAAAACTTCTAATTTGGACCTCGGTGACTGGATGAGTTACACCTTAAAGAATACTTAATGACTTCGTAAAGAATGCAAACTAGGGTTGAGGGAAATTAAAACTCTTAGCCTCTGTGTTTGGTTCTTTACCTTAAGTCCATATCTTGTTTTTCTCACGTCTGAAAAACCACCACAAAGCGCAAGAAGGGAAGGAGAGAAAACGGCTCAGCGAGTTTTCTCAGAGGAGATCAATGATTGCAAAGTCAAAATCAAAACAGAAAGTCGAGCAGCAGCTGTGCGTGTGAGTGTGTGTGTGTGTGTGTGTGTGTGTCACACCGTCACAGCTGTTTTGTGACGAACAAATGAGTATTTATGAGAAGACATCTGGCCATCAGCTGGTGGGAAAACAAAGTAGAGTTTAAATGTCAAGCACTCCAGTCAAGAAGAAGGCGCTGATACGTTTCTGCTCTGCACAGTTAGGAACAAATATCTATGTAATAAATAGTTATTAGTGCACTCTGAGATATAGATCTCGAAGACTGTATACAGTACGTGCAAAAGTCTTGAGCTATACCTCATTTCTCTATATTTTGCATCCAAGTAGCAAGACTCTTATTTTTTTAGGTGGTCTCAATAAATCTCCAGGATTTCTGAAGGTCTTTCAAACTTTATCTTTGGACACTGGTTGCTTTTTCACTCATCTTTAGTCCTGTCCTTACACCTGACCATTTCCCCACAAAGCATTCAGTCTAAATAAATAAATAAATAACAAAGCCCTCGTGCCCACACATAACAAACAACATGTCATAAACTAGCTGTGTGCAGGCAGGAATTGGACCCAAATGCAAACTCACTGAAAACTGGATTTCAACTCAAAATGCAGCTTTATTCGCTGAATGGGGGAAAAGGCGGTACGACACTAAACTGGGAAGTTAATAACTAATGCTGCTAAGAGGCACACAAGGAAACGCAGCCAAGAGGGAGGACGCGACACGGAACTGAGGGAGACGCAGACATGAATACACAGAGGTATAACAGGGAGGTGAGGACACACGAGGAACACAGCTGACACGAATAACCATAACGAGACAGGGAAGCTAGACCAAACACAGGACCTTCACAATAAAACAGGAAACATGATACCTCACCCCTGACGTCGTTGCCCACCTCTCAATTTTAAATACACTTAGTCATTGAGGGCTAGCAGGAGGGACTATGTGCT
This sequence comes from Rhamphochromis longiceps, assembly GCF_057381845.1. Lineage (NCBI taxonomy): Eukaryota > Metazoa > Chordata > Actinopteri > Cichliformes > Cichlidae > Rhamphochromis > Rhamphochromis longiceps. Next base: position 34,923,504 of record NC_140560.1, on the reverse strand, counting down.
TACCTGCTGCTCCTTGGCAGGTAGCTCCATGCCCTCCTGGGTTTTAATTGCACCTTAGAACACATATGCATCAACACTACAATGAGCGGGTGGAGGGAGGTTTGGAGTCTTCTCCCACCCCCATTCTCTGCGGCCTGCTGGAGCGGGAGGGCTAGTAGGAGGAGTTGGCCGTCCGACTGCGGTCTGGGGTGTGGGGCCTCCCTGCTGCTGCGGAGTCGGGGTGGTCTGCCTCTCCCCACCGCAGGGAAAAGGGTAACACCACCTGGGTCTGGGTGCAATTCCCCCCTCCAGGGGCAAGGGTACCTAGACCCAGTTTGTAGAGTACGCTTGGGGAGTGTGATTGTGTGTACAGCGTCTCTTTATGTCTGTCTCCACGTCGGTTGAGTGTGGAGTGAGTGCATATGAGAGCATGAGGGTGGGAATGGATGTTTGTGTCTGTGTGTGCCTGTATGTCTGTGTCTATATGTCAGGTTGGGTATCAGACGCCACCTCTCTGGGGACACCTCAGGCCCTCCAAGGTTTGGAGGCCTATCTCCACCCACCACCACTTCCCCTGCCGGTGGCGGACTCCCTCAGGTGTCGGTGTGTTGGTGGTTCTTTGTGTCTGGGGGTGGGCGTCCGGGTACACACCGGCTCACTCCTTGGCGGCCGCTTGTCGGGGCCTGGGGCCTGGGGCTCGCTCGGGCCCCTTTGGAGGTGGGGTGCCCCCGGCCTCTCGGCCTGGGGCTCGGTCACTCAGGCACAGCTGGGGGCCGGCGGAGCTCACGGGCGCGTCACTGCAACTCCCCCTGACTTCTGCTCCGCGGCTGCTGGGCGAGCCCTCATCTGGGACTCTCCTCAGCTCTTACTGGGACAGTGGCGCGGCTGCCCCTCTGTTGGTCTTCCATGGTCTCTTGTGTTCTGGGGGCCTCTGGATGTCTGGAGTTTTGATCTCCTCCATACCCGCTTCACACCCTGGAGGACGGGGCTGTGGCCCCCCCACACTCCCTAGCAGATCATTACATGGAGAAACCTTTGGAATGCAAGCATGCTGATCCACACAGGTATGCACACATGGGTATTCACAGACGCGGACTAAAGCTTTCTTGGCTGCTACCTCAAAGCACACTGTGCGCTGTCTATCTTGCGTGCTGCACAATATCGTTTATTATTTAGTAAATATTGATATCTATGACTAGCTAGTTTATTGTGATGGTGCTTTGTTTTCTCTATTATTATGTTACTCTTTGTTGTTTGCTGTCTCCTCTGTTTGTTTTTTTTGTTGTTTGTTTTTTTTTTTCTCCATACAGGTGACCCAGGAGTTCTTTTTTTTTTTCTCTCTCTTCCCCCCCCTTCTCACCGTCTCTTCTCCCCTTTGGTTTTCTTTCTTTCTCTCCCCCTCTTTCTCTCATTCATTCCCCCTGTCCTATTTATTAAAAAAAAAAAAAAAAAAAAAAAAATGACAAAGGATGAACTGAAGCTCTGCCATCACGTAATGTCGCATACTGCTGTTTCTAATGTCATTTAAAAAAAAAAAAAAAAAAAAAAGAAATATAAATGGACTGTGAATGTCCAGGCAGGAACAACCCCACATAGCTTCCTCAGTCCTGTAGTGGAAGCTGCTGCTACTAAAGAAACGTGTGGCTGTTATTAGTTTAGTCAGGCTGTGTGATTTAAGTTTGTGGCACATTTTATTAGAACTAGATTTAGTTTGGCTTCATTTGACTTTTAGCCTCTTTTTTTTCCTGTATAATTCATAATACAAACAGTACTAGATTAGTAAAATAAGGATTCCTAGTTTGACCTTTTTATATGCATAATAACTGCTTTGTGAAGTGATATATGGCAGTTTTCTATAAATTCTAATAATTCTTAAGTGTTTTATCATAAATAAAATACAAAATGTAAATACATTTACATTTTTATTGTTTTGGGAAAAGAACTGTTTCTCTGATTGCACTGGGATACTATAGCAAAACAAATCTTTAGTATCGGTCCCTTTGTTGCTTTACTTGAGTCTATTAACACAACCTCATTATTGCCCAAAGGCCATTATAATAACCATGTCAGCACATAGTATGGATAATCATGTGCAGCTTTACATTTTCATTACACTGTCAAGGGCCTCTTGTGTGAATCTCTGCTGGTAAACAGTAAGCTGATCCTGAATATAAACGTACACATTGATTAGTATCATTAAGAATACAGACAATTCACTGACCCCTATTTGGCAAGTAGAGATCCTTGGCCAAATGATTAATGAACACATATCTGCATTGTGAACGTTGCCAAGTGGTCTCTAGATTACAAATATAGCATTAAATGCTTTCATCAGTTAATTTGATTTTATACATCCAAGTTAAATTCCCATTAAAATCCCCAGAGTATTCCTGCCACTGAATAGATGGGGGTCGCTCTGCCTTAAAGAGCCGCTCATACTGAAATGGATTCATTAGTCTGGGCCAGACTAGAGGTGCTGAAATTAAGAATTAAATGAAGTGCTCACAAAAGATGGTTTAACCACGTGGGATCATGAATGTGTTACTGCAATATGTCATTTTAATTTTGATGAGTTTGCGAGGAAGTTTGAATGAGCTGCAGACCACAGTCACGAGGAAAAGGTCAGAGGGTCGACCAAACGTCATGAGTTGTCCTCTTGAGGCCATAAATATTCAATTAATTAATGCAAATTATCGACAAGTCTGGTCATTTGGTTTTAAAATACAGAGAGTTGGTTGTGCAGAAATGTTTTAACATTTTTGTATTTTTGTGACATTTTTTTTCTCGTCCTTTTTTATCGAGCAGCGACGACCATTCATCACCACGCTGGATTATCTGTTAATTATTGAACGTCTGTTTGATAGCATAAGCCACATTAGGAGCATGTTGTCTTCAGATCTTCATTAAGAGCTCACAGATGTTGTTTTATTGATGTTTTATTTTCTCTAGAGTCATTAAAGGTGCTCAATAGTGTCAACTCTTTCCACACTGAAACTGCCAAATGTCAGCTCTACACAATAAACACAACTAGCTGCTTTTGCAAGTGAAAACCTTTATGCGAGTTTACACTCTTGTCTTTTGACCCTGCTTGCCCTTCATCTTAGGAGAGCATTAGAAATTCCGGCTGTTCTCATTTATAGAATCAACTTCAGGTTCTGTGTCCTTAACCATAAATAGGGACTCCATACATGTAACACTTTGTAACTAGTTTTGTGTGAATCAAGTTTATTATGTATCTTTAGTCACTTCCCAAGCTTCTGACAGTTGCATCGTTAACTGGAGATCAAACTTGATTTAGGATTAAATAAATAATCGTAACAAATTTAAAAGGTATATTTTGTCTGGAAAAATCTTCTAATTGAGTGCTTGAACTGAAATATTGATGCACAGCTGCTGTTTTATGGTAAATAGCCTCACACTCATAAAGCCCTTTTCTATTCTATTTTAACACTCAAACCACTTTCTTACTATAAGCCTCATTCACTAATTCACATGCACATTTATACAAAATGCTTTTATCCTAACATTCACACGCACACACACACACACACACACACACGGTCCACAAGAGTCCAGTGGAGCTCTTTCCCAAGGATACTCTGACCTTCCAAACTGCCAGCGCTCCGATTGGTAGACAACCGTCTCTACTTCACCCTAAAATATGCCTGCATTGTCATTTCTTGCGTGCTCTGTCACCTGTGTAAGTGTTCAGACATACATTTCACAGCAGCTGCTGTTTAAGTATACAAGTAGTCTGTGAGCAGCATTGTGAGTCACTGGGTGAATTTGTGGATGAAAAAGATTCCTAATGATTAACATTTTAGTGTGTCATTACCAAAAAATACTTATTTCATTTTAGGCAGTTACTGATTCTACGGCTAAATATATTGTTAAATACCCAAGAGGACACACAAATATGCAGATGATTTGATAAAAGGACAAGGGACAACTGAGAGCATATATACACTGGAAGTAACAAGGGAAGAGGAAACAAGTGAGGAACTAAACGCAGCTAAAAACAATCAGGAAATCAGGGACAGCGGAAAAAGGAAGTGAAACACACAACAAGGAGGAAAGCAGAACCAATCAGTGAAGTCATTGTAACCACTCGGCTGATATACTTCAGTTATAGTGTAGACAAATTCATACAGTTTGTCAGCAAAAATGTTATTATTCCAGTATGAAGTTGGTTTAATTATTCGGTAGCGTAGTGCTTCTGCAGCAGTCATGGTCACCAGCATGAATGAGGAGGACACCGAGGCGATGGACACATGCAGGATCGTATCCTTCTCAAAAACTGCAAAACACGTGAAAATATGTCAACTGTCGTCGTGTGGGGAGTTCTTGGATGTCCACAGAGAGAAAATGTCTCTCATCTTTGTCTCTTGCTTTTGCTCCACAGTCTAATGCAGATATTTTTACACTTTCATTGCTGTGGCTACATTTTTCTGTGACTGTACTATGCATGTATGTTTGTAATTATGTGTAGCCCCGATGCCCCCCCCCTTTTGGACCAGACACAGACAATACGAGTGCGACAAGGAGAAAGACTGAATGTGACATAAGGACACTCACACTAAAGCCTGAGAAACACCAAAAGACGAAAGATAACCGGAGATGCTACAGGAAGAAGAGAATGGAACATATTTTATAATAGAAAACTAAACACCGACCAAAACACACAGAAACCCCCAAAAAACAAAGATAACCTACAATCCAAGGCTTGACTAATTAGCAAAAAGTGCCCCCGGGGAGGCATACTGAGAAACACAAAAAATATAAACAGCTGCTGAATTTTCAAAAGGAACCAAGAACAGAAGCCAAACAAAAATCACTTCAGAAAACTAAAGAGCTCTAAGGTTGAGTCGTTTTCAGTCAAAATATTCTATTATCGCCCACAGGTTGTGGATTACTTTTGGAGCCCCTTTTCAGACACCCCGATGTTTAAATTCAACTTTGTTTCTAACAAACAAACCAAAAAGCATCTTTACACCAAATAATATCGTCTCCTGAGCCTGAAAGCGTAGCTTTGGGCTCCATAATGCCACCTCTCCCTCAGTGCAGAAGCAGTAAATATGGACGCTCGGGCTCTCAGTGTGATCAATATTTCCTTCAGCCCCAGATTCCACACTGATTAGGCACTTTGATGTGGACTGAAGTGCTGGAGAGAGAGGCCATCCTGGGGGAGAAAATGCAAGGGAAAAGAGGCTTCATTATTTCAGACAGCTGTCAGCGGGTCATATTCAATTAGCTGTAATACGTTTGTCAGTTTGGGAAACAAAGCAGCAGCATGGAAGAAAGGGCAGGTAGACACACAGTGACAAATAAATAAATAAAGGCTCTTGTAATTTTGGGATCCTCTCCCAGTGACACCAAATCAGAGCAGGAAGCACAGCAGACGACCTGAGGAACATCGGAGCTGGAGCACATTGCAAAACCAAAAAACAGAGGTGCAATCAGCTGAAGGACAGCAAATATCTCTGACACAAACAGGCCATTTCAGCTGCACTGAAACAGCTTTTTCTGGCTCTGTTTGAGACATACAGTAACTCCTCTCTTTCCCCTCGTCATCCAAACACACAGAAAAGTTTTTCAAGATATTTTTGAGCGCTGATGTGTGAAATTTCTATCTAGTTTATTGCACGTTTGTCTCCAACATCAGTGGAAAAGCACCTGACTCCTTTTGAGAGTTAATTTCACTAAATTGGATCATTTAATAATAAATAGTTCTGTGCAAAGCGAAAGTGGATGTAATGTTTGCTAATTGGCTGTGTGATTAATGGCTATTCCAGAAAGCTCATTTAGTTTGATTATTATTGAGTTTTTAAATAGGGTTCATGTTATTTCAACAGGGTCGGGAATTTATTGAAAAGCAGCTAAACCCGGAGCAATCGAGCTATTGAAATGACATTAGCTTAATTAGCTTCTTTTCTTATTTGAATTGGCTTGTCACTGGTTGCTGACACTTTATTTACCCAGCCAACAGCTGTTTCAGCCTCAGCATGTGTAAACAAACACCTTTTTCTTCAGCTTTCTTAACTGATCCCCAGAGACTCGTGTTAAATTAAATATGTGGCTGCTGTCAAAAGGAACTTGCACACTTGCAGAGGAAACCGTTAGGAAAACGTGTGACGGGGTCTGAAGCAGTGAAAATGGTTAATGAAGAGAAGATGAAGAGAAAATAATCAAGAAATGTGTTTAAAAAAACGACAACTGCCTGCAGTATTTCTGCTGTAATTAATAAATGCTTGTTTCTAATCCACATCAAAAGAGCCTATTAGAGCTTTTGAGGCGGTGTGTGCTGAAGCAGCCATTATTCCTTGGACCTCGCGGAGCAATTAGCTCCCCACAATTTAGTTACTAACTCTTCAGTGTACCAGTGAAGTACAAAAAACACAGCATCAGTGCACTTTATCTTCTCTAGTGCTGTTGCAGGAGTCAGTGATGAGATAGATAAGATAAAAACAGTGTGAGAAGTGCAGTTAAAGAACTTTTGTTAACCTCAGCTTTATTAACTTTATTGCATTTTTGGTTTGAAATTACAGCAAAAAGAGCATCAACAGACCGCAGGAGGAACAGCTGTGAGATAAAATATTCACCCCAGGTATAACATTTAGCAGAACAAGGAAATAAGACTGGGTAAATTAATAATGGATTGCATTTATATAGCGCTTTTCGGGACCCCTCAAAGCGCTATACAATACCACTATTCATTCACTCTCACATTCATGCACTGGTGAAGGCAAGCTACAGTAAATTGAGAAGTTAATGTCTGTGCAAGCGTTAAAAACAAAGTGAGGTTCATTAATATTACTAAAGAGGATTAATTATGAGGACTGTGAGACATTTGATCACTGACTTGTAGCATATTACTTCTTTTTCACGTACAACAATGATCACACAATAAACACATGTAAAGGCCTCAATTCTGTGAAACTGCCTCAGATTTTGTTCAGCCTTAGTTTTTGCTCCATAAACCGTATAAAAGATGGGTACAGCCACCATGACATCACCATCGTTTAATAAAGCCTTCTTGGTATTTTTGGACATGATGAGCGTGTCACGAATGATTAGTCCAGTTACTGGTGAACTGAAAGGCAGAATGAATAAGAAAAACAAGTGAGGTTTAACAGACACAAGGAATCTGTATATAAGCTTTCTGAGGGAAAGGAGACACGTGAGCCTATTTCCAATGAATCCACAGAGAATTTCTACACAGACAAAAAGGGGTTGATTTAGTGCACTTTCTTGAGTTACAGGTGGAGTTTAAAATGAGGAGGGAGTCCAGTGGTTTGTTTCCTCAGGAGGTGATGGCCATCGGAGGGTGAGCAGGCAGGTGAGGAGAGGAGGGTTTTGAGAGAAACGGGATCAGGTATGGAGGTAACTGACCCACTCTTACAGCCAGCTGGGAAGCACTAGAACGAGGCACTTACTCTCGTCCAAACCAGTTGATGAGTTTGTAAACTTGCAGTTTTTTGCAAGGCTTGATTGTTTTCACTCAGAGAAAATTCCAAGTCAACGGCAAGCGAACCAAAATGTGCCACTACAAACGACGTGTGACCATTCAATCCACTAAATGGCCAGATGTGTCTGAGGAACGAGAAACAAAAGTAAACACAGGAAGAAGGTGTTCAGTTCTGGACTATAGGAGAACACTGTGAATATACGTTCATTTCACTGCTAAATTTTTTAACTCAAACTTGCAACGTACACCTGGTAGTTTGGTTGGATCGAGGCCCCAAGACCATGTCCTCCAAAGGGTCTCTGTGTGGTTGTTTTGGGTTGCACCCAAGTTACTACGTTCACACCTGCACAAACGAATGGCACCAAGGGGGAAATGAACAAGAGTTCGATTCAAACAGACTAAACACTGCAGGTATGAAAACACCTTTACACAGCGAGGAAGAGATTTCACCAAAGAGCTCAGGAAGTTTACCAAACTTTGGAGGCAGTCCTTTAGTACTGTTGCTGATGAAGCTGATGCAACGCAGGTGATCTGGCTGAAAAGCAGAAACAATGTCTGATTGGCTATCGTGGACTTGTAGACAGTTAAAACCAAAACAAACCAGACAGAGCTGAGGCGGATCTGATTGTGTGGACACCTCATTCTTATTGGCTGGTAAAAAGTGAAGATACAATGGAATTGGTAACTCTAATAGTGATGATAATTAACAACAAGAACTTGTGGTTTAATTTAATATTAGCTGAAATAGAATAGAAAAGAATAGAGAAGTCTTTGTACAATTGTGGGTGCTCCACACCAACTCTGCATGGTATAAAAACATAAATAGTAGGACAGCAAGAATAAATGACAGAGATGAGGTGTATATACAAAACAGGAGGAAGGCACAGATTAGAGAACAGGTTGCAAAGTGCTTAAAAGTAGTTCAATGGACTCGGTTTGACTACTAGCAATCAGAAACCTTCTTACAGAGTCTGAACAGAAATGAAGCAGGCTGTTTTCCCATGTAGTTGAACTTTGAGCCTTTTTGGAAACAGAGAAGATGCTTCCTACTGGAAGGTTGAAGGCATTCCACGCTGGCTTCACACAAACACACGGTGAGGCTGATTCGCTTTTACTACCAACCCTAACTGACCATTAGAAGAGCTGCACAGTCCCGGCAGATTAGATGATCTTACACAACATGTGCTCTCTGCTGCTTTAGCACAACCGCAATTGCTGCAGATCTACAAACCACTTTGCAACCCTCTTCCATTCCAACCCCTTCTGTCACGCTGTATCTGACATCACTGTCAGCCATTGCTGATGCCCGCTATGCTGCTCTATGGGTGGTATCTCACTGGTGGTTCCAGAGCTGAATTCAAGTTACTTCTTTTTAGTAGAGCAGTCCAAACTGAAACATAACACAATCATTTCACGATAAACAGCATAATTCATCAAAACCAATTCCCCAGAACGATTTACTGTATGTTAACGTTCAAATGACAGTCTCTTTTAATGGACCAGCGATCTTGAGTGTTTAATGCAGATAACTACCAGCTGCTTACACCTTCTGTTAGTGCCACTCACTCCCTAAAATGTGCAGTTGCAACAGTTTTTGGAATTTGTTCTTTTCGAATTCTCTAAACTTTTGTGGTGAAAATGTTGAGGTTAGCCCATCTTAAAAACAACCCTAGACTTAAAACTTATGATAATAATGTTTTGTTTAGTTTGTTTCTGGTAAGACTAATTTCCTCTAGCTTACCAGATTCTGATTGGAAACAGAAAGCAGTGACAGGGGAAGTGAATACGTTTTTTTATCTGAATACAACAGACTTTTTCAAGTGATGTAGTTGCAAGTGAAGCGTCAGGTCTTGAATGTGATGTGCTGGAAGCAGGAAAAAAAAATGGCGGTCCAAAGAAGGATAATCAGTGAACAGCAGAGTCAGTGTGCCCGTGCTGAATCCTGTCCATCACTGAAATCAACTACAACAGGCTTGCAAGCATCAGGGCCAGACGCTGGATCAATGGAAGAAAGCTGCCTGGTCTCTTTTTTACATCAAAAATATGAGTTAGGGGAAGAACTCTGGGAAGACAGTGGGTGCAGACAGTGGAATCAGTGGTTTTTCCTGTGTAGGATCACAGTCATCCAGGTCCTGGTAGTCTTGAGAGCTTAAAAAGAAGGCGACTGGACTTTTTTAAAGATGTTTCACCTCTCATCCAAGAAGGGGTGCCACCAGGGACTGGTGGATATAACTTAAACAATCAATTCGATATTAATTTTCAAGCAATGTACAGCCAACTAAAATATATCCTAGTGCACCACCTATTTTTTATTCCTATTTATCCCCTTTGTATATTTTATTTATATTTGTCTCTGTATTTATATATGTGTGTGTGTGTGTGTATATATATATATATAACAATTCTGTAACTGTAACTTCGGTCGTTGCTGTGCTTTTTGGAAGTCGAATTTCCCAGAGGAACCCACCCGAGGGATTAATAAAGTTCTATCTTATCTTACCTCAAGGAGTTTTAGTCAGACATACGAGGTGTGCAAAATATAAGCACAGCAATACACACTTCTCCAAAAATGTCTGTACCTGGGATATAAAGATGATGTATTCTTACAAAATACATAGTTGGTAGAATAAAAATAAGAAAAAGGTTTGAAAAAATGTAAGCTAACAGTAGGAAACTCAAGCAGAGTCTCTCATGTGGATTTGGTCATAAGTTTAAGTTCCACCACTGATGGACAAGACAAGTGTCACATGCTGTAATACCTCTCTGCACTTTGCTTTGTCATTCTTTTCCTTTTTGGAACCCTGAGTTTAATGTAATAGAGCCACGCTTCAGTCTTTTTCTCCTGCAGCAGTACCGCTCAGACCGTCAGCGTCAGCTAGACGAACTGGCATCAAACCATATCTTGAAATAATGAGGCGGGAGGCAGGGGTCAGACGCTGAGTGGATTTTTGCTAAACTAATCCTAAGAAAAAAAATACTTTATAAGTAACTTTTGAAGTTGTTTTATGGTTGTCATATAAAACTTGACTAATTTACTAGGGCCCTTAGAATTGTCATCAGTTTTCTCCTCCATACAGCCCCCCCTGCATCCAAGAGGCTTTCACCCCTTGGCTCGTGTGATGATGCACTTGATTAATAGGGAGCCACGAACCCTCTTAAAAGGCAACCCCGATAGTGTTTAAATGCCTGGGAATCTCCAGGTTTTCAAGCTTTCCTTTCAAGCTCTTAAGATCCACTGGTTATGATACTGAAATGGGTCTCTTACTTCAAATTAATTACACGTGGACCGTTGAAAAAGAAGTTGTCTGCATCATTTGTTAATGTGCAGGTTTGTTGTTGGGATTACATTTGAATTTAGACCACATTCTTACCGCCATAATCCCAAACACAGTGTTTTTGGTGCCTAAATATAACCACTGAGTGAAAACAAGGCAAAACAAAGTATAAACGGTGACAACCTTACTCCACCACTCGTCATTCTTCTAATGAGTACGTTTTAGCTCTTTAAGAGAAAACGTCTACAAGAATCTATCTGCAAAACTGCACGGTGTCCGGGGATACTTGTGCAAGCAACACTGGAACTCTTTCACCAAATAATCTGCACTGCCAGACTGCAAAAATTGTTCACTTTGAGGAAGCACAGACAAAGCAGAGAGTCAGTCTTAATTTTTCACCCCAAGATCTTAATCAGTCTGTTCCATGGAAGCCCCCACTTCATAATGTCCTGATATTAAATCTGTGTTTCTAACTCCGTCGTGCCTCGTGCTACAGAGCACCTTCAGAAGTCTGTGGAATGAGTGTTTCACCAGGTCAGACCTACACAAACTCACCCAATCAAAACATCATTATATCCATAATCACCAAATTCACCGCCTGACATTCTCTTTTGAAAGCATCACCGCTTTGAAGGTTATGTCATTGCTAACTGTTTTTTGCATACTAACAAGCATGCTGACTTTCCAGCTCTGATCATCCAGTGAGAGTGACGATCTGATGTGGATGTGTAGGATGGTGTGATTATTATCACAACCTGTCAGTGTACCCATAAATCCCACAGTGGTATCAGATGTAAACATGCTTATATATGTCCAATAGTAATTTGTGTAGATTACGGATCTGTCCAAAATCCACTTTTGATTTAATGGATTTAATCATTTGTTTTAGCTGTTTTGCTTTTGTTTTTAATCATCCAAAGTTTTAACGCCTCACTTTTTAAAGCCTGCTTTGAACATCAGAAAATGTGTGCTTGTAACATTTTTGTATATTTAAATATTTCCTGTAATTTCCCATATTTTCAATTTTCATATTTTACCTTGAATAAAGCGCTTCACTGCAGCTCAGGTGCAAAAAGTAAAGAGTTCAAAGGCCAGATTTTGGATCTGTTGAACAGATATTAAAGTTTTACATTTAGTTTTTATTTTTATTTCACCTTTTCTTTCTCTTCTTTTTATATGCGCTTCCAATTTCAGTAAGTTTCCACTGAAAGTGCATTTTCATATTGTCAAGTTTCAATCCAAGTTACACCTTGGAGCAACATAAGTGCTTTTTTAAACCGTATTTGTTCACGATTTGTAATTTCTGCAAAATTTCTTTCCAATCAGCAGTTATTTCCTGCAGTGTAGCAGCGCACATACTGACAACTATCACTGGATTTCTACAGTGATGGAGAAATCTTAAAAACCAGAGGCATCAAATGCAAGTTCGGAAGCCTCTGCTCTCCTGTCCCATCTGTTTAAGCCAATTGCTCTGCCGGCCTTCTCAGCGTGATTGGTATTCACCGGCGGTGTAGTCGGTAGCTTTTATTTCGAGTGAGTTCTGCTCTGCACCCCTGATTCAAATGACTTTCAATCTCTTTGTTCTGGGCAGCGGTCCAGGCCAGAGGGCCGGAGAGTGATGCATTGAGGTGGTTTATTAATGTGATATGCTGCACAACCAGTGCCGACGACATTCATATTTCTGCCCTGCCACCCCTGTGCCGATCTGCCAGGAGTACAAGATCACCCCAAGGTACCGCTTCTGTCAAACCACCCTGGTTCCTCCATAAAAGCCACCTAATAATCTACTGAAATGCAATAAATCACAGCAAGTCTAGGTGTCTTACCATATTTCTCACTAACTGCAAAGGAATTGAATGGCAGTGGTTTTGGTCTGCCAAACACCAGCCTGACAACAGGAAGCATTAGGGCGCCTCATATGTTTGAATGGCAGGAGGTTGTACGTGTTTGAAATACAGCCCTCTTTTTCTAATAAGGCAGATTAGAAAATTCTGCTTTCTGCAGCCGAATGGGATGTCAAACAATCCACTGCTTATCAAGTCAATTTATGGAACCAGAACAAGAAGCAGAATTCTCATTCTGCACTGGGGAGAATTTAATAAATGCAGACTCGCTGGATGCTGTTTAAGCCCCAAATATTGTGGTTGAAAATCTAGCTAATGGCATATTAGTTTTAAAAGCAGCTCTTTATCAGATACAAGTTTAGAGAGCCTGAACATCGAGCACTGGTGTTCACAATCACAAATCACAGATCTCAGAATTACATGACATCATTTGTGTTCCTGATTCAGATAAAAAGGCCACACACAAAAAACGGCTTTCAACATGGACTAGAGGGACAAATGCATCTCCAGGTCTGTTTGGGTTCTTCAAACTAACCAAATGTCTAAAGTGACAAAACTGAGACTGTATCACTGATATGACTGCATGTGCCATTACAGCAGCCCATACTGTAGCCCAACTAAAGCAGTTAATCCAGCATTGAGATGTGATTTCACTCAAAACCCAAGTTTGCCTCCACAACTGCACCAAGACCGGTTCTCATGAAAACATCAATGAAAACATTAAAATTACATTTCAGTTCAATTTTATTTGCCAAATCACAACAAAAACAACTTGTTCTACACACATTTTCTTCATATTCACATTTTCAAAACATGACTATCATGTGGAATTTCTCAAAAACAAGAAAAGGCAAAAAAGAACAGGAAATGAAATATGATTGTCAGCATTTAATGCATGCATATTGATGTATTATATTTATTATGATATCATGTTCAAAAAATTATTTATGCTCTATTTTGAATGTCGAGCTCACTTGCAGTAGAAGAATTTTCTTCCTGCGTTTATGAAAGTATGTGTGTAGGAAGGATCCCAGGAAAACAGGTTAACTCTGGAACTAATCTCGCCTTTCTAATAAAAGAAATAAGAAGGGATCAGAAAGTTTTCATAGGTTGCTTAGAAAGACCATTTTATGAATAGGTGAGCAGACCTGTTGCAAAGATGCACTCGGTGTCCTTTTTGCGAAGAAGCTGCTTGTTTGTGAAGGTTTGCCTCAGCTCTTGTGTTCGATTCGTCAGATTTTGATGCTGGATGCCCTTCATTTGTCTCTCAATGCCCTCTTCACAGATTACTTAAACTTAGGAGGTCAGACTTACTAGTATACAAAACATATTCTGTATACTGGTATACAACGTATCCCAGTGATTCCAATTGAATTTACTAAAATTCAATCGGAATCAAAAGTGGAAAATTGGTCCACAAAGGATGCGAGCCACACTTTCCTGAGTGAAAGTGCTGACTTAATCAGTCTTTCAAAGAAGCCTGTATCACACATCAGTGTTTGACCCCCTGTGAATGAAGATAGAAACGCTCTGCGACAGTTTAATGGACGCAAGAATGATGATGTTTCTCTGTAGATACAATCAAGGCATTTTCTTATCAGAATGCAAAAACGTGAACATCTTCTCGTGGGCTTCTGAGGTCGGATCAGCCTGAATATTTGTGGCCATCCAACATGAGGAGGCACAAGGAGATGGTTAGCAGCAGCGGAGGCCATTAGTGAGCTGTAGATGTTCAATTAGCAGCAAAATTTACACAGGTGGCGTTGAGCAAAGTGTCCAAGGTGGAACAAGGTCCAGGGCATCTGTCGACTCCAGCAGCTCATGCCAGGGAAGCTGCGCGTGGACATCTGTTCATCATCGAGCTCCAAATGAACAATATCCCCTTCTCACTTAACACGAACGGAAAGCACTCAGAACACTGCCGAGGCTGCTTCTAATCACTGTGACTGAATATTTCATTATCTGCCATGTATCTCTTCTCTGGCTTCACATCTTCAGTCCCGCACACACACACACACACACACACACACACACACACACACACACACACACACACACACACACACACACACACACACACACAGAGCAATGATCACCAAAATGAAAGCACCAGGCAGTGCAACCCCACAGATAGAACTGGGCTAGAGTACAGTATGTAGCCGCAAGTGTGATCCTCAGCGGGGGAAACCTAGATACACCAGTGATAACCTGTATATCAAGCTCTCAATCTGCCACCCGCTGAAGGGGGGAAATAAATAGCCTTCATCTTGGTGAAAGTGTGCTCTCCTCGTCTGCAAAGTGGTAAATCTTGCCCATTGTGAAAGTGGGACATGCTGAAGCGTGGAGGGAAAAGAGACGGCGGACAAGGGCACTGGAGCAGAACCACAAAGGATTGGGATGGGGGGTGCGGGGGTATCCGGCGCTACATTTCACTTAGACAATCTGCATTATTCAGATTCCCCCCTGGGCCATCCCGCCTGGACGACCTTCCCCTTGCGATGCCAGAGTGAGATTGCATGTTGACAAAGCAATCAATGGAAGCGGGCCAGAGTCCGCAAATGTCATTTTTGTCCTCATCTCTCTAAGTTGGTGGTTTTCTCATTGTGCCCTCATCCTGAAAGGAGCCGGTCATCCAGACCAATTCAGAAGTGTCCCATAATTATAGACTTGTCAGTAGTGATTTTCATCAACAACAGTGCATGTGATGATCCGGCAGGAATGTTAATGAGTGCTAAATTGGAGTTAATCATCCTCACCATTTCCCCATGGCCCTCTGCGTGGTTGTCAGACGTGCACTCCGGCGCTCTGCTTTTTGCGTCGGGGCCAGCAGACGATAAGATGGCACTACTTTCCCATTCTGTTCAAACCTGAGGTTTAATAAAAGAAAGTGCTTCTCCTGCAAAATCTGTTATTTTTTCGTCAAAGTTTATGTCTGCTTGCTTCAATACTCTTGACTCGCCATACAATCCCTTCACTTAATTAGGAAAGCTTTTTCTTCTACAGACAGGCCTCCCACTGGGTCACGGATTCAAAGAAATTCTTCAGCTAATGGGAGTTGCAGAGCACTTTGTTCATTTTAATGTGCCTCGGCTGGGTAATCTTTTGACACTGTGTGAAGGGGGTTCTCTAACAGAAAGGTCTGAGAATGTGAAAAGTCCACGACACAGCGTGACAATGTAACCGAAACAGTCAACCTTAAAAGTCACTCCTTTCTCCAGGACGATGTGTTACCGAAATTAATTATGTCTCTCTGAGTGTGTGTTTGCTGTTTTTCATGCTGCTGAAAGGAGCTCAGTTTTAAATGTCATGTGATTTATTGCATTGGAGATGTACAATATGGGAAGGCCTCAGGAGATGATGCAGAGGTGAGATGTAGTTTGGATTAGGAACTGCCCTCCTTGTTGCAGACAGATGGGTCTCTTCATGAATTCTCTTTTTACTTCTTGTATTGCACTGATTATTTTAACCTCAGAATCAAACTGTCAGAGTTCTCCAAGACACCCGGATCCAACTGGCTGCTAAAGACAATGAAAAACTATGGGCTGTTATGGTTTTAAAGGGGACCCTAGTCTGCTGATTTATAGATGCATTTAGCCTTGGACTCTAATAGAGTGAATTGCTTGGCCTTGGTCCCTTAAAAGAACCACTTCAGCTCAATTCACACACAGTTTAAGATAGCTTTCTTCTGATTGGATGCATATTGCAAACAAAAGGTTTGAGCGGTAGATGGTTGAGGCTTCTGTGCTCATAGGCAGAGATATGAGCCTGAGATGAACATAATAGGGATATCTACTGTTACGGATGTCATACAGAAAGAGAAGAAAATCAAGGTACCTTATCAAATGCTTCTCGTCTCCTCCACTACAAGCAATGTGTCCTGTGGCATCGGTGCCCCGAGGCAACATCCGCATCGATGTCAGCCAAAGGGAGATAATGGTGTCACAGAGGTGTAGTGAAGGTGTAGGCGACTGAGAAGCAAAAGGTGAGCTGGTTAATTAAATCTCCTGCAAATGGCAAATGTTGGAACATTAGCAGAGTCCAAAAAGAAATAGAGAGAAAAAAAACACAACCAGGGAGCAAACAGAAAATCTGACAAGAAGCAAGAGTTTGAAACTAGCACTGGAACAGCAATTCCTTAAAACAGTTATCCAAAAACTCCATAAAGACTAGACAGGAACCAGGAAACTGAACCTCAACTAGACTAATAATGAGCACATAAACCAAAACACACGAAACTGAAATGCATTACTAGAAAGACAATGAAATCTACAATCTCTGCATTATTCAACTATGTCACAGGAAATGGCAAAGCTTAAAAAAAGAAAAAAGCCTGAACAGGAACCTAAACTGACGAGCTCCACAACAACAAGGAGATCCTGGTTTGTGTCCTGTTGAGGCACTGAGGTTTATTGAGGTATAAGAAAAAGTCACAGTTTGGGTTAAAATGCAGAGCGTTTTCATTTCAAATGATGCATTCTGAGTGCTAATACCATAACCTTGTGTATCAGGGCATGCCAGATGACATCTTGCACCTAAAAAGACTACGCCTGCAGCTCTGACAAAACGGCACTCATTTACACCTCGGGGATGATAACAGGGTGGAGTGTTTATAAAAGTATGAATGCTGAGCTTCTCGCTTATATTCATGTTCATTAATCCTATATTGTAATGGTATATGCATATATGAGGAAAAATAAAGAGAACCAGAATAGGTTGGAGCAAGTTAAGTAGCTTTAGCAAAAGCAGTTTCCTCTCTAATGTTTCAATAATAAGATGGAAACCAGAACGTCAGTCATGTCTGTCAGTTCATCTGGCTGCGATTCATCACATGGCCTGGACCTTAAGCACAGTTTGGGTAAAGAGTCTTTATGATTTTCAGTTTAATTAAATTTTATTTATACAGCACCAAATCACACAGAGTAGCCTCAAGGGGCTTTATATTGTAAGGTAAAAACCCTACAATACTAGAGGAAAACCACCAACAATCATATGACCCCCTATGAGCAAGCACTTGGTGACAGTGGGAAGGAAAAACTCGCTTTTAACAGGAAGAAACAACTGGTAGAACCAGGCTCAGGGAGGGGCGGGGCCATCTGCTGCGACTGGTTGATGTGATGGCAGTGAGACAGGACAAAGACAAGCTGTGGAAGAGAGCCAGAGATTAATAATAACTAAAGATTATATGCAGAGTGGTGTATAAACACATAGTGAAAATAGATACCTAAACTCTGACCAATACTGTAGGAGTAATAGCGATTCTTGTGAATTGTCTTAATTAATAAAGTCTCAGCCAAATATTATAAGTAAAAGGCTAATGTAAGCTACTGTACATTAGTTTAAATTAGCACTTCACTCAGTCTGGGGTCTCGGCCATAGTTTTAATTTATTGCTGCTTCAGATTTCTTAAGGAAATTGAACAATGTTTAAAGAAAATATATGTGAGATGCAAGGAACTACAGTATGAACACACACACACACACACACACACACACACACACACACACACACACACACCAGACCTCAGGTAACAAGGCCCCAGGCATTCGTGACAGGGTCAAGTAGAGATTTTACCACAACCTCTACCTGTGCATGAAGCATTTCACTGCTGTCATCTCTTCCTCTGCTCCTGTCAGCTGTCAATTCCTTGTCTACCAGTGCAGCCCTCCTCAACCCCGTCAACCTCCACTTTTCATCAGAAGTACCATCCATGGCCTCCTTCCATCAAACTCTTCAAATCACATTCAGCCAGCTCCGGAGCATCTCCTCACTCCTGCTCCGACACCACCAACCTAAACTTCTAGGGAATAATCCTGTGCAGCTCATGGAATATCAACCTCCATACAATGATGACCTTCTATGACAGAGCAATAGAAGTACAGCAGGAAGTAGCATATCAGATGCTGTTCTGGTGTTACATCAGTGTTTAATCAGAATCTGAATCAGAATACTTTATTGATCCTTAGGGGAAATTATTTTTCGTTACAGTGCTCCATTATAAACAAACAGTAAAAAAGACAGACAATACACAACTAAGAATAGCACCATATATACATGCATATATATACATAAAGTCACTTATTAATAAAACGCTGAAAAGGGAAGAACATGTCCAAAAAGGGTGTAGCTATTGCAGTATACAGTGGGTTAAGTGGATGAGTTGTACAGGGAGATGGCCACAGGCAGGAATGATGTCCTGTGTCGTTCAGTGAGAGACTGAGATTACCAAAAAGCACCACTGAACGTGCTCCTGTGACTGACCAGCATGTCATGGAGTGGGTGGGAGGTGTTATCCAACATTGTCTTTATCTTGGACAACATCCGCCTCTCCGACACCACTTTGAGGGAGTCCAGCTCCATCCCCACAACATTACTGGCCTTACGGATCAGTTTATCGAGTCTGTTGTGGAGTGGACACATGGCATACAGTGGCCTGAGAGGCTGCTGCACTCCACTCATGGTGCAGTTAGACAAACTGCAGCATAGGCTTCATGGCATGAAAAATATTCATATAAATACAAGGTTGAAACTTTATTCATAATTTGAGCTGGGTTTTGAATGATTATAAGGATTTGGGGTTTGTTTCAATAGATAAATGTTAAACGAATCACTGCTTTAAGCTGTTTTCAGGCTCCACCCATCCCGTCCTCTATCCAAAGGATATACTCATTGTACCTAAAAGCTCGATAACAGAAAAAGAAATTGAGAAACAGTAAACTACAAAAGCTTGATTTATGTTGAAGTTTTTTTGCCTGAAGAATGCAAAGCTCATCCAATTGATAACAGTAATGATTCTAATTCTAGATTTATTTTAGCAGTTTTCCCCCCTAAAATCAATGAACGCTGTATAAAGGCTCTGCATTGCGCCACCATTCAATGGACCGACGGGCTTCTTGTGGCATCTTATGCACATACAAACACACACGGTTTTAGACAGTAGCTCACAGGATTTCTTTTCCATTGATTATACAAAGATGAGCTCAGTAACTGACTAATGTGGGTTGGCAGAGGAATATGCTATTGTGGAAGCAAAGGTGTTCTAGAGAATGGGACAGTAAACAATGGCCGAAGCACAAGCAGAATGACCCTCTGCCCCACCGGCACTAACAGACGCAACACTAAACAAAAGTGTAGCTTTGCACTGATGGCTCTTGATGATGATCAAGAGTGATGGTGATGATGATGCTAGTCATTTAAAGCTGTTTAAGCTACAATCAGTCATGTAGCAGTAAAATATATAGAGGATCTAACTGTCTAATGTTAATATGTTTACTGAGTAAATTTTTGGTTGACATGAGTTTCATAAGAAATTTAACTGCTGTGTGGATTAGATTAGTTTAGCCCTTTAAGCCCTACCATAGAACCAAGTCCGCCAGAGCTTATATTATGTTTTTACATGCGGTGGAGCCATTTTTGGGAGCATTTCAAGTTGCTATACATCAATACAACCATTATAACCCAAATTTCAATAATATGTCTGCATTAAGTGCATAGTAATTACATACATTGCAAAAAGTGCAATAAACTACAAAAAAATGTAAAATCATTTTTGTTTTTTTAACATATATTTCTAGTTAGAGAAATTTAAGAGGCTTATCCCTCAAAGCTGTAAATACAAAAAAGTTGCACAAAATAGTTTCCCACCACAGGAAATTTATTTTGAGTGTCTTCGTAGTTTCATTTTTGAAATACACCAATTTTTATTTACTGCAGGAAAAACGAAAATAAATATTATAATGCAAATTTGCAAAAAAAGCAGCATATGCATCAAAATAAACAGTTTCCAGCAGTGCAAT
Source organism: Rhamphochromis longiceps (assembly GCF_057381845.1). Lineage (NCBI taxonomy): Eukaryota > Metazoa > Chordata > Actinopteri > Cichliformes > Cichlidae > Rhamphochromis > Rhamphochromis longiceps. The sequence goes on along the minus strand of NC_140560.1, from coordinate 34,903,148 downwards.
ATGAGTCCTAAGCATCCCAGAAACGACACCGAAAGTCATAAAGTCAAACATAACTTTTAAAAACACCAGTATAGGCTCATAAGGCCCTGATGGTAAAAAACTACATTTCTGCAAAATGACGTCACTTCCGGTTTCGGGCAGGACATGGAGGACACGCGATAGTTCACGCTGATGGTCGTAGGAAGTGTTACAAACAGCTGATCGGATCGGCAAAGCGTGTTTCTGGAAAATTATGTTTTTGTTGCTGCAAGTGCTTTTTTATGCAGTTTTTGCAAAGCTATATGTGGAAGGAAACCGTGACTGAGGACAAGCTGATGGCATAAGATGTAAGTACAACTCCTCCGGTTTTATATGCAAAAAAAATTATTGCGCTAGCTTACGTGGTTGCAGTGCTACCGGGATTTAAAACTAGTTAGGCAAAACAGAGCGTCCCTGCTCCGATCGGCTTTAAAGGGTTAATTAGCCGTTCATAGCTACTACTAACTAAGGGCTCTGAAATTAAAAATACGGGATCTTCTTGTTTCTTACTACACAGGAGGCCATTCTAAAGCGTTCTGGTAAAACGCTGACCCCTGGTGGTGAAAATTATGGTTACCCCCCAGTGGGTAATTACAAACAGAAGCTTTAAACTTTAATTAGTTGGATCTGTTGTTAATCTAAATTTTTGATACACAGAATTTTTAAAGTGGATACCTGGATGTTACCTGATTATAACTTTCACTGAAACAACCACGTAATTCTTTTGTCATCATACGTCATCATACGTCACGTGTGTTTGCTGTTAATCTGCGAAGCCGTTAAGTGCCCCGTGAAAGTGTAGAGACTCAAACAGAGTCAACTCTTTGTGCAATCATAAAGCTAAAAAATGTATTCTCTGCTCCCTTGGTTGTTCAAATTCCTTTGAAAATCCAAACTCAGCCTAATCATCAGACTTGGCCGTTGTTGCACTAATGACTCGCACAGTGTGTGTCTGACATGCCTGCACCGGATCGGCAGCAGTTGACTGCACACGGAGCCTCGATGCCAGCAGTACTGACAGCGAATTCTAAGTAGGACACCACGACTGCAAAAAATGTCTTTAAAGCTTTCTTTTTCTTTTTCTTTTGCTTCTTTTTTTTTTTTTTTTTGGTAAAGCGTCTTCTGGCTCAAAGCAAAGATGAAGTCAGGGCAAGCAATGAATCACAGTCCACAGTTTGTCCTTCACCTAATTTCTTACAGCCACTAAGGCTAAAGTAATTTAACCTGTTGAACACACACATCCTCATTTGTGTGTGTGCTGTCTTTCTCGGCTCACAACATGGAAGGCCATATTGTTTTCAGCACATCAGAAGAATAATAGAAAATAAATCAAATGCAGGTCCACAGCTTTGCAGTGGGTTTTAAAAAGCTTGTTCACCTGTTATACTGTCCAGCACTGCAGACAGAATTGCTTTTATGTGCCCAGATTTAGAGATATCTCACTCTTATAGTTTGGTCTCTATTAAAAGAAAATCAGCAGCAAAATCTCTTTTTAAAGTGTTCCTGTAACTCTTGATAAATCCCAGACCCCACTGTCAACAGTTTTCCTAGCACCAGGGGTATTTCAATCTCTTAAAGCCCCTCCACACTGTGTGATAAGGGTGATCTTACAGGTGGGCCTAATAAGATTTTGGTCGTAATCTGTGTCCGACAGATAAGATATAAATTTTGTGAAATGTCAGATTGTGTGCTGAGCACCTCTGAGTCATAACACTAATGTTCATGGACCATGTAACGCCGATATCCACATATGATTGCTTTGAGAATGCAGAAGAAAGCAGGTTCTGGTCTTTCACACTGACGCATGCATGCATGTTGATGAGGTATCTGCCGGGATGTTCTCGGTCCTGAGGTACAAAATGGCATAACTGCGGTGTTACAGCAAACGGGGAGGGGTCTCTTACTCGCAACTCATTACTAATGTGTCACGTACAGGAGGCCTCGATTTCACGTTAACATCAAACTTCAACACGCTGGTTAAATTCATTTGAAGAGTCATAACCCGACCAGGATCTCATAAACCGGACCGTTTAGTTTTTGGTGTATAAGCCAAACACAGAAACCAAAAGGACATCGTGTGGTATCTGTGTGACAGCAGTATCTATGGGAACTGTAAAACTGAATGCTGCAAGATTAGAACATAATAGAAATATACTTAGTAACTACACTCTTTCCACAGTGAGAGGAAAATGAAAGGTAAACGAGTCGATTTCCCATTTCCATCATGAAGAGAAAGTATTTAATAGGGTATATAGGGTATAGTACATTACAGCCCCATCTTGGTGAAGTTCAGGTCCACTATCAAAGACCTGGGAGTTTCAAGGTTCTGCACATGATCTTAGGATTGCACTTTTCCAAGCAAGGTGCCAGGAATCTGGTGGAGCCACTCTCCCAATTACAGCACCCAATGCTTCTGTTACCACCAAGATCCTTCAGACTTTACTTTCCTCATCTGCTCTAGTTGTTCTCTCAGCCTCTGGTACTTCTTGGATGAATTTCTCAGGTTCCTTTCTGATGTTACTGTCAGCTGGGATTGTCACGTCTATCACAGCTGCAGTCTTCTGCTCCTTGTCAACCACCATGTCCGGTTCGTTCGTCAGCAGCTGCTTGTCTGTCTTGAAGTTGAATTCCCACAGGATCTTAGCCCCGTTGTTCTCAACAACTTTTGGAGGTGTCTCCCATCAGGACTTAGGGACTTCAGATTTACTCACGGCACATATGCTCCTGTTCTTGGTCTGCCATCCAAAACAACAGACAGTGTACAACAAAGGTGAAGAAGGGTGGAGTGGTGTGGAGTCTTAGGGGTGATTTGTGACATGAAGAGTGAGAGGAAAGATTTAAAAGATGGTATTTTGGAGACAGAAGCACTTAACACAGCATAAAAAGACAGGAGGCCAATCTGGAGGTGGTAGAGTTACTAAGATTACTAAGATTACCATTGGGAGAGACCAGAAGAGACAAGATTAGAAATGAGTAGATCAGAGGGACAATTCTGGCTGAGCAGTTTCTAGATAAAGTTAGAAAGGCAAAGAATGGTTTGCACATGTGCAGAGGAGGGATGGTGGATATTCTGGACAAAGGATGTTGGAGCTGCCAGGCAAGCAGATAATCCATTGTAGCAACTCCTTAAGGGATCAGCTGAAAGAAGAATAAGACGAGATATGCTCCTTATACCCTGGCCACCCAGTATGGTCATGTTTCAAGCGCTCAGGCTTCTCAGTATACATGTCACAGCTTGCATCTTATTTCCTTCCACTACATGCTGGACTATCTAAGGGGCACCTTTGCACAGACTGCACTTTGGGTTCTGTCTCCTGCTTCTAAGGATCAAGTGCTCTGGACCCATTCCTGCTGCTCTTTTCATGGCATGGAGGAGTTTGGTCTACTGGAATATATCCTAGAAGAATACCAGTGGTAGCAGTGGGAAAGCATTTAACTGCAGTTAACTTTATCACATCCAGCAATGGATGATTTACAGTACCTTAGTTATTGGGACAAGGGCAAGGAGGGCAGTCGACCAGGTAAAACATATTAAATCATAGTGTGTTTTAGCCGCTTTATAGCTTTTCCAAGCGTTGTTATTTAATATAATGGTTGTTAGCACAGCTGAGAAGCAATCAAGAAATCTCATTCACAGAAGAGGTAATCACTGACTCGTTTTTCTTATCAACAGCTCTGAATACAATGTGATGATTGTGTCAAACGATGTAATAAAAATCCCTTTAATGATCAAACTTATGTGTTCACCATCCATTCTGCAGATATTCCCATGCATTCGGTAACATATAGCTGGGCTCAAAATGACAGACACCTCGCAAAAGAGAAAGCAGCTTTATCGTCACTTTCCACATTTGCTCTTTCTACGGCTGAAAGCTCCGTCAGTTGGCAGCTGTGCCTTTCTGCTTCAGACGTAATCATCCCTATGCAGAATTTGGGGCCTCAATCAAAGAGCTGCATGCACAACATGCACAGTCAGAGGAGCGGTATACGAGACAGATATACATGAAACACCTGGGGACAGTCATTACCGCCTCACAGCCTATCAGACTTTGAATCCAAGAAATACCCCCAGAGAAGCAAAGGCCCATTGAACCGCTGCAGATTGCAGAAAGAATAGAGACAGAAATTGATGCCTTTTTGATGGTTGCTGTTGTCAGATGTTGAAATTTTGTAAGATATGGGTTGTCCGTTTCTTTGCTGTAAAATTACCCATTTTCCAAAGTTATTTCATTCATTCTCAACAAGATTAGGATCTAAAAAGAGTCAAAGGGCCTGTGCTAAAATATCTAATTTTTAAATTTCAGTGACAACTTTCACAGTTAAAGTTTCCACATACAGGCTGTTTATGTTCACCTGCAGAGAATGAGCATAGTGCAGTTATTTTGAGTTCACAACTAGACTTGGATTCTTCATCTCAACCAACACAGGTGAAAAGATGCTTTCAAACATCAGCATCAAAGATTGTCCTGCCAGCTCTTACAACCACTCTTCACCTGTTCAGTTAAGACGTGCCTCTGAGAACGAATAGAGCATCTGAGAAAGAGGTTAAAAAGGGGGGAAGTCAGTTTTTCCACATGATGGCCGCCTGAAAGAGTGAGCATCCTGATAGAAAAGTGAGGTTAGGGTTGAGTGGAAATAAGAAGGCACTCGCTAGCCTGAAATCTGAGCCGGGAAACACAGTCTGACTTTTAATTAACATCCCCGTGCCCTCCCCATCACTCCACATTTGCATCACAGTGCTCACCTCGCCTGAGCTGGCCTCGCAGATATACTTGTTTACGAGGAGAGAAATTGAAAACCTGAGTGTGATTTACCTTTGTGGAGGACATCCTGTTGGTGACATGATTGACCTACCGTATCACCCATCGCTACAAAAACACCCCCGTGCTAAAACGAGGCCCCGGGCATGACAGATGTCATGACACACTGCAGGAGGGTTCATACGGGGGTTAAACTTACAAGGAGGACTCCAGGAGCAGAGACACATATGCTACTGGAAGTACGATAAACTCAGTCATTCCACGAGTTCACATTGAGAGCTTTAGTGCCGGGTCACCTACCAAAATGTCACTGACATTTTCTCAGAATCCCTAAGATGAGACAGCTTGCACAAAATATTTGGCAGTTTAAATCTGTGTTTATTTAATTCATGGCCTTTAAGTTCTTAACATTTAAATTCTTCTACGCTGGCCTCAAATCATTTTTATCCACTAATCAGAAATCTTATAAAATACCATCACAGTTTCCCAAATCCCCAAAGTGGTTCCCGAACTGTTTTTGTCAGATGTAAAGTCAAAAAATGTAATGTATGCATCTATGTAGCCATGATCTTTATTAAGTATCTAGATACACAGATAGATAATGCTAGGTCCTAAAACTGAAAACAGAGACTGTTAAAAGTATTATTTTTGCATATTAACAAGTTGCTCACTGAGGTTGGCCCGGACAACCTCGAAGAAACAAACTTTAGACTTTAGCAGTCTTGTTAACTGTAGCAAGACTATGTGACAGAGCTTTAATACATTTATGACATCAAGTTTGATACATCCATCCATCCATCCATCTTCATCCGCTTTGTCCGGGGCCGGGTCGCGGGGGCAGCAGCCTAAGCAAAGAGGCCCAGACCTCCCTCTCCTCAGCCACCTCCTCCAGCTTATCCGGGGGAACACCAAGGCGTTCCCAGGCCAGCCGAGAGATATAATCTCTCCAGCGTGTCCTGGGTCTGCCCCGGGGCCTCCTCCCAGTGGGACATGCCTGGAACACCTCACCCAGGAGGCGCCCAGGAGGCATCCTTGTCAGATGCCCGAACCACCTCAGCTGGCTCCTTTCGATGTGGAGCAGCAGCTGCTCTACTCTGAGCCCCTCCCGGATGGCCGAACTTCTCACCCTATCTCTAAGGGAGAGGCCAGCCACCCTTCGGAGGAAGCTCATTTCTGCCGCTTGTATCCGCGATCTCTTTCTTTCGGTCACTACCCACAGCTCGTGGCCATAGGTGAGGGTTTGATACATGCATACTAATATATATTTATATACACCAATGTGCCAACAGCTATTTCTTCCTATGCTGCATCCTCTGTTTACCTCTGTGTGTTGATCAGCTCTTCATGTCATACGGTTAGACCTTTACAATAATTTTGAAATTCATCCCAAATCTTTTAGATATTTTGAAACTACAATGAGTAAAGTTGCTAAATCCTTGAAAATATATCACTTTAATATCTCAAAGTGACAAATTAAATCGCTTTACATTTTTCAGTAATGCATAATATAGTGTGTTACTGTGCATTACAGTTACAAATATTGTAGTTGCCTGCGTTACAAAGGGTCTTCAGTTGTCTGAGCACAGGGTAGACAGATATGGACATTGCTTTTAATTTTATTGCACAAAAGAACAAGAGGGCAATTGTAAAGTGTGAACTGCATCCAAGTCAGAAACAACTGCAATACACAGAACTTTAGCTCTTTGCAAACATCTGCACAGACAGCATGCTAACACGAAGCTAGCCAAGAACCCTGGAATGATGTTAAAACTGGGTGTATGCCGACCCTAAAAAAGGCACTGTTAGAAAAGTAGTGATAAGCAGTCAGATTTGAAGCCTCCATTTTTATCTGTTGATACTTCTAAAGTAGAATCCCCGCAGCAACCGCTTTAAAGTCTCTTTGTGCTGTTTTCATCTTTGCTTTGTGCTGTTGGCTTTGTGTTCACACCTAAAATCTAACAGACAGATCGAATGTGTGTGTCCTCATTAGAACAGGACTTTGTGTTGACGTGTGGGACTGCAGCCCATAGCTTTAAATTGTTAACTGGTAATTATGTGACGATGCATTTGGAAATTGATATTCTGGTGTTGAAGAGTCTCTGCACATGGAAAAAGCCAGTACTCTGTAACATGTTTCGATCATTTTAAGGCTACATTTACTGCTAATTTTTATATTTTACTTGAAAGGTAGGATTCTGTGCTGCTTTTCATATATTACATCTGCCTTTGTGCACATGGCTGCAGATGAGGGCTAAAAACAAACATGTGCACGGACAGAAAGTTTAAAAACATCATCCCTTATTCTTGGTGCTTCATTTCTAGTCTTCAGACACGTAAAGGATTTTAGGAAATTCCAATGACAAAGCCCCCTGAGGCATTAAAGGTAGTAATTATCAAACTGTGGGAAAACAACTGGATAGCCTGATTGTCTATTGATTCTGTATGTTGTGCTGTGCACTGATTTCACATTACCAGGGGCGGAATGAGCAATGCAGGTACATGCATTAAACACAGTTGTGAGTTTATCATATTTGTACGTCAGACACACTAAAGCAAATAAATCCCCCTAAAAAAAAAAACCCAAAAGAACAAACGTGGTTCCAAAATAAAGTCGTCTCGCCGGTCCCTCACTCTCACATAATGAACTGTGTTTTTCAGATGCGATGTAGTCCAGTGTCAGCAAGACTTTGATGTGATGGCTGGGCTGCAATTTCAACAGAACATTCTTCATTTTAGTTTTCAAAAGATGAAACATAATCCAAACTATTTATGTTCCATTATGTAATGGTGCATGAGACTGGTACAGAAGAAACAACATTTGTCCTTTGGAGAAGATTGGTGTCCCCCCCCCCCACACACACACACACACACACATATACTTAGCAAAACAGAATGGCTTTGTTTAAAAATCAAATTGATCACTTGGATTTTTGTTTCTGCTCCAAACAGAAGGGACTCTGAATTTTAAACACAGACGGAAAACATGGGGCTCAGCAATATTTGGCCCTTTTTCTCCGACCCAAACAGCAGCCGGTGACGCAGATTGATTTTGTTTTCTTGTGAGGCTGTGTGATAAGCACAGGGAAAATAATGAGCATTGTCTCATTAATGGATAGAGAATGCATTATGGGTCATATGATTCAAATGAATAATGCATGAGAAATAAACAGCCCCCATGGCAGCTGGCTACATATCATCAGAGAGGCCAAATCATTTTGTAGCGAATGTTTGATCACGTCTTCTACACCTGAATACTTACAGACGCGTCTTTCAAAGCGCTGGAAATGCTTCATAGCAAAGTGAGGAGGTCATGTTGTTTGCAGGATATAGGAATGTATCAGACCTCCTGTCGCCTAGTATTTCTTCTTTGTTTTCACCACTTTCTCAGTTTTCTTAGGAAACGAAAGTATTTCTTTCGCAGTGGAAAAGGCTTCTCTGATTTCCTGAAATGTAATTTAACAAGCTGACAAGCGGTGCATAAGAAAAAGCAATGTTTGGAAACACATTGGAAAGGAAATAGACTAAGCCTTCATTTTCCAGTAAAGTGGAAGCATGACAAAATAATGGCCTACCCAAGTATGTAAATTACATGCTCAGTGCAAACCTGCCTGTCAGTGACTATTCACAGCCAAGACTTCAGTTTGAGTCTAAATATTCATTAAAACGCTCAGTTTAAATACAAACTGACAGAGAAGAGACAAAGTAGAGTAAAGCTCATCCTGAACACGTCAATCGCTGCAAACAAATCATCCTCCAGGGACCATGACTTCACTCATTCGATTTACTTGAAAACATGCTTTTAGATTATTGGATACTCGTATGCATCCAAAGTAGCAAAAGGTTCGCTTTCAGGGGAGTTGTCAATACAAATGGGCATTTTAAGTCGGAGAGAAATGTGGTAGTGGTAGCACTATTCGCCTGCAAATTCATCCTGTGTGTAGAACTAAGCAGCAGGCACACCAAACAGTTACCACGTATTCAAGAGTTTGTGCTTTTTGTGCGCTGGAGGGTGTACACCGGAACTTTTGCTCTCAAATCAATCCTGTGCAAATCAGCCACAGAGAGGTGGGGCTGTAAAAGCTCTTGCACATGGCTGTTGGCTGTTTTTCCCCACTTGTGGTGGCTGAATTTATGTGCAAAGAATCATGAGGTGCAATCAAAAAGTTTAGCCACACTTAAGCGATGCACATGGGGTCTCACTGAGATTTTATTTTGGGGAAAACAACCCAGGGAGCCAAGACTGGCAAGTAGGGCAGGGTTTGAGCCACGAGTGTGTTGGTGTGATGAAAGCTTGTAGGTCTTTAACATGCTTGATGGCATGTGCCACAGTTCAGGTTATTTAGGTTATTTTTTCCCCTCACACACCTCAGAGCATTACAGTAGATCTTTAAAAAGTCACCCTTTGAGGCACAATATTGTGAATGTCAAAAAACAAACACCATTTTAAAACAAATAAAAAAAACAAACAATTTACAAATAAATTACAGTCCTGGTCATAACAGGACTGTAATTTATTCTCCCCCACATGGGAGGGATCAAGAAATCCTTTCACTTTTTTGGTTTGTATGTTTGTTTGTCTGTATGTTTGTATGTTTGTCTGTTTGTCTGTTTGTCTGTCTGTTTGTCTGTATGTTTGTCTGTATGTTTGTATGTTTGTCTGTTTGTCTGTTTGTCTGTATGTTTGTCTGTATGTTTGTCTGATTATCTGCTTGTTTGTCTGTATGTTTGTCTGTATGTTTGTCTGATTATCTGCTTGTTTGTCTGTATGTTTGTATGTTTGTTTGTCTGTATGTTTGTATGTTTGTCTGTTTGTCTGTTTGTCTGTATGTTTGTCTGTTTGTCTGTATGTTTGTTTGTCTGTATGTTTGTTTGTCTGTATGTTTGTATGTTTGTCTGATTATCTGCTTGTTTGTCTGTATGTTTGTCTGTATGTTTGTCTGATTATCTGCTTGTTTGTCTGTATGTTTGTCTGTATGTTTGTCTGATTATCTGCTTGTTTGTCTGTATGTTTGTATGTTTGTCTGTTTGTCTGTTTGTCTGTATGTTTGTCTGTATGTATGTTTGTCTGTTTGTCTGTATGTTTGTTTGTCTGTATGTTTGTCTGATTATCTGCTTGTTTGTCTGTATGTCTGTATGTTTGTATGTTTGTCTGTTTGTCTGTTTGTCTGTATGTTTGTCTGTTTGTCTGTTTGTCTGTATGTATGTTTGTCTGTTTGTCTGTATGTTTGTTTGTCTGTATGTTAGCACAATTTTTGGTCACAGTTTTCAAGATATCATTTTCAAATCTTGTATGATGATAGATACCAATAGCACCTCAAAGTAAATTAATTTTGGTGAAAACTGCGTCATGGTCAAGGTCACACCAAAAAACTTTATATTACCCACAATTTTAATGGATCATCTCCAAGCAACATACTAACCCTCAGAGGACACGAGTACCTAGGCTGGCTAAGCACTGGAGCGTGACCTTCATTGTTAGTCCTCATAAACGGCACGGAGTAATATGTTACATGAAATGGTATGGGGAGAGCTGTATTTTAATTTTTTTTATGCAATGTCATATAGTGTCACAATTATGGACGTTTTGTATAGTCACACACTGAATGAATATGTCTTAAAATCTTAAGCTTTTACAGCCTATAGAAGCCAAAGATTTCAGCCATTTCTGCTCCAATCATATGGACAAGGATAAAAATAAAAAAAAACACTATCTTAGTATGTAATGCTGGGGTGGGACAAGTTCAGGGCTCGAGGGCCGATGTCCTGCAGGTTTTAGATGTGTCCTTGATCCAACACAGCTGATTCAAATGGCTAAATGACCTCCTCAACATGTCTTGAAGTTCTCCAGAAGCCTGGTAATGAACTAATCATTTGATTCAGGTGTGTTGACCCAGGGTGAGATGTAAAACCTGCAGGACACCGGCTCTTGAGACCTGGAGTTCCCGGGCCTTGCTTCATGATCTGAGGTCAAACATCACGGTCGCGTGAATTAGGAAAGCTTTAGTTTCTTTTGGATCATCTCCAAATTTTAAAGCAATATATTAGTCAAGGGGGGACATAAGCACTTTCTCTCAAGTGTTCAAGTAATTTTTATGCACCTCAAGTCCAATAAGGCCAAAACATCTTCAGCAGAATCTTCAAAGCAAATGTTTCTAAAATCTATTTAGCGAAAAGCTGTCACAGTGAAATCAAATTGCAAGGAAAATAGCCTCTAGATATTTAATTAGACAAACACTCTACTATTTTTCACTAGTGGGAAAAATTTAAGCTTGAATAATAAGTATAGCTTCATTAAAAAAAAGTCTGTGTTGCACTGTAGCAAAGCTGTACCTGTAGTTAATATTCACAAAGAGTCCGACTTGTAATCTGCAAAGAATTACAAGGATGGAGTTCATCAAACAATACATTTTGTTTCTGTCAGTCCAATAAATGTTCTGGGCTTTTACAGCTCAGTTAATTACCTTTCTGCAGACAAAAAGACACACGGCGAAGTCAGTCAGGGAAGCTCCGGTTATAGCGACTGGCTTAAAATCCATTTCGGAGAGTGCCAAAGGTCTTTTTTGTGAAAAAAAAGAAAAAACACAGAGAAGTCTTTAAATGGTCCTAATGCCTGCTTTGCCTCTCAATTTTCTTCATTTCTCTGTGTGGTTTAGTGTGTAGGTGTGTGTGTGTTTACTTTAGAATCAATTTCACCTACAGACCTGCTTCACTACAATTACAGTTATGAACCATATTGATAATAACACCCTGACTTTAACACTTTTCCCATTATGGGATCGCAAAGGTCATTTATCCAGTGCAAACAGTAGTAAGTGAATTTTCAAGAAATTTGTTGGCCATTAAGTGGATAAGTAGGTAAAATTTTTATTTCTATAGCACCTTTCAAGGCATTTCTTTATCAAATCAAACAGAAAACACCTGAAAACAGGCAACGCAGACTCCTATGACTGTTTTCAGATCATTTCACTGTAATTAAACTAAGTAAGCTGTTATTTTTAAACAAAACTCCAAAAGACTTACATGATCACCTGCAGATGAACCTCTAAAGAGTTTAACTGTGTCTCTCTTCAACTCTTTGACAAAGAAAGAGGAAGGTCTGTCTTCACTGACATTTTTGGATCAAACTATAAATAATTTTAAAAACTAAAACTGAAGGTTAGATACTTGTGAATGGTTCACAATGGCCTGCAGAATGAATGAACTCTGTAAATAGCTTTGCAGCAGAGAACGCAGGAGCTTAACGTAACATTTAAGACACGAATACATTGGAATGTAGCGTTCACACAAGCCACGACTCAAAGTGCGAAGCGTAATCTCATCATACCTGCAGAATTATAGAACTGCCATCCACTGATAATCTGCAGACAGACAGTAAGCGAGTGAGGTGGAGCGGAGAGGAAGTTTCAGAGAGAAGTTCTTTTCTTCTTCGCCTGGGAAGCAGGAATGATGCTCATCAGTGCTCACCACACTTGTGCTTTCTGGACCAGAGAGCTTTAGTCCATCAAATCCTGTTTACAAGACATTTGAAGGACAGAGATAAGGGTTTTACTCTTTCTTGCCAAAAGAGAGAAAAAAGGGTACGCGTCGATACAGGTGGATTGGGTGGATTTAATAAATGCTTAAAGTGCAAGAAGATGAAACACACAGGATTTATCATGAGGTGAAGTCCCGGAGAATTCACATGGGAATGCATATATGCATTTCGTGTAGGTCAGTCTGTTAATATCTGTTTTAAAATTACAGCACTAAACAAAGTAGTTGCATACAGCAGGATGTGTTAGGATTTCACATTTGTAAGCAAGGAATAAAACCCCCAAAAGGTAACAAACAAGAGCAGGTGGGCATTTGCAGACACATGAAAGAAGATGGGTGTTTTGGATCTGAGGCCAGTGCTCAACTTTTAGTAAAATTTCCTTTATTATTAAATTGTCTTTCTTTATCCAAATCAGACAAACACAGTTTGTAAAACTAATGGCACACAAACTGAGGTACCTTTCATATTTTTACTGAGCACACTGAGTCGTCAATCACTGACCAGGCTAGGAAAAATAATTACGCCTCAGTTCTAACGACTTCTTCAGAAGCTACTTGGAGTCAGGTCTTCCAGTTAGTGCGATGAAATTGGACATCTGGGTTGTAGAGGTGTCTCTTTGTGTAAATAAAGGCATTCAAAGTTTGGTTACTAACAAAGCCTGCATTTCTCAAGGATAATTGGCCAGTGTGAACCATCCCTCTATCAGAGATTTCATAAGACCTTCATTACAGAAAGTTTGAAAAGGCCGGAAAAATATTCACAAAGGCCTTTGTGTTTATCAGACTGGAGGAAGACAAACTGTGTACAAATGGAGGAAATCAGAGGAGCTGCTGCTCTGTGTAGGTGTGGGCATCCTGAAAAGATCAAAAAACACTATTTGTACCTTGAAAGACGTAAAACACTGAATATGAATTGTGTTAATGGGAGGATACAACAAAGGCTGGCTGTCGAAGAAAAACACTAGCACATACCAAGTTTGCAAGAACTTCCACATAAATTGCGGGACAGTTTCCTGTGGATAGATGAGGCTAAAGTGGCAAAAGTGCAGAACGCTTTGATTGGAGGAATAAAAACATGTGTGGAATACTTTCAGGGCAGGACTCTGTGATCTGGCATTTAGGGGAGGCTGGCTGATCTTGCAAGGCAATTACCAAACACAGATAAAATATTATGATATAACAGTTTGGTAGGAGGACTGGTCCAAAGTTGCTTCTCACTGGTGTGTAAGTCACGTAAACAGCCAGAGGACACATGAGCTGGAGGTTGTCGCTGCTACAGGAAGTTCTATGAGTCACTAAATTTAACCCATCATTTGCCTTTGGAGGAAACACATGAAAAGTTGTTAGGTTGTAGTCATCTGCATAAGTGTGACATAGATGCAAGCAAAGACACAATTTGTGAATAAACTGTGAAGAAATTCTAATTCCAAAGGGTGCACAAACTTTATCTTCCACCTACGAACACAGTGCTGCGTAAGTATTTCCCAGTTGTGCTGATGTCAGTGTAAACACATCATCCACCTGCCTCCCGCTGACTGCACCGACTGCTCTCAGTTTTTTTCCCTCCCAGTGCCCGGAGACTGAGCGCTGATTGCCTGTCCCCTGCTGTCCTGCAGCATGGGAGTGATCTGCAGGCACAAGGACAGCAGGCTATTATTCAGTCTTTAGATGTACTGCTTCTTATCAGCACACAGGGTTGACTGAGGCAGCTGCTCTTGTCAACATGCCAACACCTGAGTGTTCCCCGTGGGGGTGTTGAGAGGTGGGGGTGGACAGGATTTGACGGGACCACTCAAAACATTTCCCCAAAAAAATTAAATACACATCACAAAATATCTTCCGCACGACACGCTGACGTACTCTTGAAAGTGCGCGTGTAATCATCCCGGCTCACTTCACTCAACATCATCACGCGCCTCTCGATCTCACCAGGGGCGGTTGTCAGCGTGGAGGGCGTGGAGGAGGTGTTTGACAGGTGACGGCTGCAGAATGAGGGTGACAGTCTTTGGTCGCTTTAAACACAAAGAAGATGAGTATCTAAAATGAAAAACGCTTCCTGCCATGTTTCCCTTTGTGGTGATTTGCCAGGCTGAATTAAACCATATCGGCTGTGATCTCAGTGAAGGTGTTTGCTCACAGCGTATGACACATTGTGTTGCGGTGTCCCCTTGTTACTTTGTACTTTAAGGCAGCAGAAGCAGTCAAATGTCACCAGGTGCGATGATACTGCATATGTTTGTTTGCTAGTGTGTGGACAAAGCCTTGGTTTGGTACAAATATCCATCATTATGTCACGTTTCACTCGTACACTGAGGCTCTGAATTGTTCCAGACATTATGGAACAGACGTGCATGTGTGTACACAAACGTCTCACTGAGGTCGATCAGACATTAAATGATTTTAGCATAAAGTTTCTTTTTCTAAGTGACAAATAAGCAGAAAAGTAAGCCCATGTAGCCTTCCTGTTACTCATCAGCTTCTCCATCTAAGCCAGGGGTGTCAAACATAAGGCCGGGGAGCCAGACTGTGATACGGGCAAGACTCCAATCCGGTCCACTGATTGACTTTGGAAAATACAAAGAAGAACATTGATTTTGGACTTTTAATTTTATTTTCATACATTTTACAGCTTTTCCCATAATAAAGATTTTCCACATGTCCATTCATGCTACACCAAAGCAATTAAATAATAGTAATGCAATTAACAGAACAATTAAATGACATTAAAGTTCAAGTTTTTTAAACATCCAAGTTTTTTAGTTTTTTTACAATGGGTCCACAATAAAAAAATAAATAAGAATAATAATAAAATGACATTTTTCGTGAATTTACAAAAACTTTCACCAGAATTTTTGGGGTATTTTTACATATTTATTTGTTACAAATGAAGCCCATTTTCATGTAAAAAACAAAAACAAAAAAACCTGAGCTGTACAGTTGAAATGGCACTTCTTTTTCTTATATTCAGATATCTCAGGGATGAAATGTGTAGTTAAACTTCTTTATTCTGACAGGAATGGGAATTTATCCATCCATCGATTTTCTTCCACTTATCTGGGGCCAGGTTGTGGGGGCAGCAGCCTAAGCAGAGAGCCTAACACCGAGGCGTTCCCAGGCCAGCTGAGGGATATAAAAAGGGGGATTTAACTGGATGGAAATCCAATGGAGTTTTATGTGGCCCATGATCTAAAAAGAGTTTACCATCTGTGATCTAAACCATCACTATTTTCAACGGACATGCAGCAGACAAATCTGGAGCAATTATGTGATGTTATCATGACACTCTGTGACCAAATCTGTGCCATGAACTCAGACAGTTCTGAAAGCAAAAGACCCAACCAAGGACTAGTAAGGTTCAATCACCCACCACCACCAATCAATCATTGTTATGTTGTAAATGTATCAAATGCAGGACACAAGATGCAGGTATGTCTAAACAAACAAACAAAAAAAACAAGCTCTTATTTTTTTAATAGTCAAAAATTTAAATATCCACAAAAAAATCCAAAAAATAAATTAAAAGTCACTGAACACCAGGGAGAGAAAGAAAAAGCAGGAATGGGCTACATCAATATAGGCGAAGCTAATCAAAGTGGAGAAATTGGGTATAACGAAGGGAAAAGGACAAAAAACAGGAAGTAAAAAAAGACACACAGGGAAATGTGACTGCCAAAATTAAAGAGGGAGTGACCAGAACTGAAAAGGAGAGGAAGACATGGACTATGAAACACAGCAAAAAGGGAAATAATGAGAAACACAAAGAGGAAAATCAATAAAATATGAAGAAGAATCCAAAACTTAAATACTTAAAAGCAACGCAAACATCATTCTGACATCAATTCCACTGACGCAAGAAGCTTTTCGATGATACTCTCTTCCACAACAGTTTCTCTCAGGGAAAGCTTCATCTGCCATCCTTCTTCAGTGAGGAACTGCTGAGGATTCGTTCCTCAAAGGAATTTGAGCAGCATATTCCTTTAATAGTAATGTTATCAATCTCAGCAATTATTTACATCCTACGAGTCCCATTGCACCACATGCCTTGGATTTGGACATAGACGGAAGGTTAGAAGGTGAAAAAACTAATCAGAAATCCTCCTTTGGAGGAAATAAATAAGCACAAAAGTCTCATGTGACCTCCAGCTGTAGTGAGGCAGAGAGACAAACACCATAGCTGATTCATTTCCTCTGGGCTGGAGGGAAAATGTGTCAAAATGGCATATGTTCTAATTTCAGTAGATCAGAAATCATTTAGACAAAGATCAAATCTGCAGAAATTCCAAGGCAGCTTTCTACCCTCAAACCATCTTTTTGAGTTTGTCTTCTCAGGCCTCCTTGCTTGCTACCTGTCACTTGCAACAACGGCTTTTAATCATCTGCTTTCAACCTCGGAGCTCACATCAAAAAAGGTTCTTAAATATTCCACATACAGCGCTCATTAGAAATTTACAACATGGATCAACATACTGTTCATAATGCATCCACAAACTGCTTCACAGTCTTGATTTCTTTCTCAGTTCACTTTATTTTTGCTAGCAGGTGTAAAAAAAAAAAAATCCACTCATTAGATTTGGTTTGTTTTCATTTAAATAAAGCTGTTATCTGAGCTTAAGGGCACAGATCTACTAAATATCACTTGTATCAGCTATTACTGTTTAGAAAATCCTTTGGGTGAATTAAAGCTGCTGATAGAGAGCAGCACCGTCACTGTATCACCTTAAATTTCCCAACAAGGACATTTTATCTACTTTAGTCTTTTGCAATCAAGTTATTTCAGGCTAAATTTGATTGTTCATTGGCGGATAGTCAACAGCAGAATTGTCATGCAAGTGTTTTGTGCAGTTACCAGCACGTTTTTATTACTTTTGCCATGGAAAGTGATCACAGTAGCCTATTAAACACAGCTCAGGATACAATCTGAAAAGTAAAGTAGTACAAATTAAAGCAAATCATGAATCATTCCTCTGGTGGCTTTAATCAAAGATCCAGTCAAACGTCAGTTAAACCCTACAGGTGTATTTTACTCTCAAACTTTAATCCTTCTTTATGTTTTTCTTTTCTTGGAGGCTAGTTTAATGTTGAGGATTATGGTAACACAAAGTCTTTTATTTAAACCCTACACAGATACCAACACAGACGCTAAACGTTATTTAGAGTTATCTGTAAAACTGAAGTAAATGATTTAAAAATAGTTTTTTTCTAACCATTTGATGCACTGACCTCTGTTTCACTGCTATATGCTTCAGACTTTCTCTTTTTGACTTCTTGTTTAAGAAATCATGGACCTGCACAGCAATCCTGATATTAGAGATAAACAAGTCTGCTACAATATTCTGCTCTGAATTACAAACAGCAACTTGTCTCAACTTCATGGCAACCTGTCCCACAGTATAGATGTGGAAGTCATGGATCTGGCTCTCCAGCTTCCCGTAGCTGCCTTGATCTATGTAACTTCTCAGAGGTTCAACTCGGAAACCTGCTGTGAGCCTGAGATGAGACTAACACCTTCTCCCCTTGACTTTCAAGGGCCAGCAAGAGCACATGCTGCTCAGGACCTGGGCAACTATCATGGGATGAGCAGGTAGCCCTGCACTTCACAAAAAACAAGAACCCTCCCCGGACGCCTCCACCAGCTTCTTCAGGTTCTTTTGTGTTTTCACATCGGACCCCACGCGGTGTAGCTCCACATCCCCAGTTCAGGGATTTGAACCTGACTCTCTTTACTCAGCTGGGGGCAACGTAGGAGACCTCACAGGGGAAATCTGAATGAGGTTCACCTTGGGACCTCCTGATCAATGTTCAGCTGATGTTCACATGGAAACTTTCTTTACTTTGGCCTTCAAAGTTTTTGTTTAAACATCATCTTCAGCTTCTGCTGCTTCTACTGTTTCGATATGTCCATTGTGATAGGCTCAGCCTTCCTTACCCCCCCTCACCCACCCTCAACCCCAACTATCAGCTGCATAAGCAACTTGTGTGCAAGTTACAAAACATTAAAGCTTCATTAACAGCTTGGTCCAATGCACCAACAAGATCCACGTCATGTTTCCTGTTTTATTTTGACAGCAGCTGTTTTCTGTGCCTTGTTTCAAGGTTAACTTCCCCCTCCGACTCATTAGGTGCATTGCCTTCAGCTGTGTCCTCACCTGTTACTCTCCCCTCGTTGTCTTGCATGTATTTATTTTCTCACTCACCCATTGTCCCCCATGCTTGTCTGTTTCCTTGCACCGCATTCCCTGAGTTTTCCACCATTCCTACCATTTCCTGCCCTGTTTATGTTTTTTTTCTGTAAATTATCAACACTAAACCTGCATTTCCTGGTTTCCTTAGTCTTGCATTTTGATCCCCATTCCTTCTGCCTCGACAATCAGCATCAGCCTTTTCCCACCGTACCACTGAATCCACAGATTGCATTGCAGTTTGTCATTTCTCAACTTTATAATGTCACTGGCTACATGAAGGAAGCAGCTGCTACGCAGAAGATTCATGTGGTAATAAATGATTCCTGTGGTTGGTCTAAATAATTCATCTTAATATTTTCTTGAGTACTTATCTCATACAAAGTTGCCAATTACTTCACTCCTCCTAATTTATCTTACTTGAGTTCTTTATTCTGGTGAAGCCAGAAAACACTTTGACGTTGAGCGATGATGCAAATTTTTCCATCAGTACTAAAAGGCTTTCAGAATGAAATGCCAAAAATCTAATTTGTTTGCAACTTTAGAGTCTACTTATAGGCCTTTTTGAAAACAGGAAATAAATCTCATTCTTTGAGTTTCTTTTAAAAAATAATTCAAAATTGAGATTAAATCCTGCACTGTTGTTTTTATCTCTACTAAGGATTAAACTAATGTCATGTTTTTGGTGACATTAAATGATTCAGTCCAGGAAGACTTAGTGAAATAAAGAGAGATTCCTTTTGCCTCTTTTAGCTCATTATTTTGGTTCCCGAAGTGTTTTAGCACCTTGTAACTGCTTTCATCAATCCCATTTTATGCAGTAGGACCAGACAGCTGTTTGCAGGGTACAAGCTCTGATAATCCCATTGTATGCTACCTCCAGAGCACCAAACAGTAGAGCCAACTATATTTAAAATGTTTAAATGAATGCTAAACATGGAAATCTGCTGTGTTCATTACCCACTGTAGATTTCCTGCATGCTACAGTCACAGTCAACGCCATGAGTGCCTTTCCCAGTGCTGACATGTACCCACTCTGAGGCCTGGATCGATCTTTTTGCCTGCAGCTTTTAGTCGTCATTCATCCAGCATTACTCACTGCCAAGCTTGTCTTGTAGTGACCGTGCAGAGTGCATATTAACCATGTCATTTACCAGCTGTACCCATGTCACAGATTCCGTCAGTATGACAAAAGTTGGGGCTTAAAATAGCAAGTAGTCTTCTCAGAAAATCCAATCTAAATTTAAGCCTTGTTCAATCATACATAAGCCAAATTTCAAAGGAAGGCAGCTGAATAATGGAACAAAGTGGAGATTTCCCCATGCAGCTGTTGTGTTTTACATGGTCTGTTAGAAGCTACAGTACCTTCACTCTAAAACAGTCTCATAAAACTGGCAGCATGTCAATAAATGTAAGTCTGTGTCTCAGGTGAGTTTGTCAGTTCAAACACACATGTTGCAGCTCAGAACCTTTAAATTAACTCTACAGAAAGGCAAGCAGAATGTTTTTTAATCACCTTTTTGGTGGATTTTGGTTTCAGACCTGGTGATATACACCCAGACATCCTTTTCAAAATAAAAAGTCAGTAAAGTTCAGTTTAAAAAAATCCTGTTTTCTCATCTGCAAATGTATCTCCAAGCAAAAAGAGCATGTATGAAGTGTTAAAATTAAATTAAATTAAAAATGCTGCCTCTGTGTCATTTTATATTAATGACATGAGAGGAAGGAGTTAGCATCTTTAGTCAAATTAAATAAACATCAAACGCGCAACGGGCAGTTCTGACAAACCTGATTAGACCATCTGTATTTTAATATCTGCTTACACTTTTTTAAACCATTTCAGGTCATAATAGCAGGTTCTGTTCTCCACAGTAACTGTTGGTGCTGGTGAATGGCCCTGGAGGACAAGCCTGAGGAAGATGAAGCAAGGATGAGGGGCATAACGGTTGGAGGCAGTCAGTGGTGCTCTCTGGCAGGATTAACTGAACTGTCTGCTCTGGAGGAAGTACCCCCCAGGCCACGATTACTGTGCCAGGCAAGTATTCCTGTTTTAAGGGTGCTGTTAAAGATTAATAATAATGGATGTGGTGATGGACGATGTGGTTGACAGTGGAAAAGAGACCACCCTGTTTGATGTTCCACTTGCCGGTTCGAAAAGAGTTATGGCTCCTTATCCATCGCTCTAATCTATGTCCAGAAGATCCAGCAACGCCATCTTTGACTCCAAGTTCACCCAAAACTCAGGCCTTGTTAAAAGAACCTGTCCCTCTGTCAGTACACTCAGGTTAACCTTGGAATCTCCAGCATACATGTAATGCATGCAAGTAATTTTACATATTCTTATTTAATTCAGTTTTATTTCTATAGCACGAAATCACAACAACAGTTGCCTTACGGTGCTTTATATTGTGAGGTAGAGACCCTACAATAATACAAAGAAAACAGAGAAAACCACAACAACCATGTGACCCCATATGAGCAAGCACTTTGGAGACAGCAGGGAGGAAAAACTCCCTTTTAACTGAAGAAACCTCCAGCAGAACGAAGCTCAGGGAGGGGCGGGGCCATCTGCCGCAACGAGAGGAAGAAGAGAGAACAAAGACACGCTCATCAGTGTTGTTCTTCTTTGCTTCTTTGTAAGTTTTCATTAATCAGCTTTTATGTTGCACATAGCTATATATACATATATATTTTTAAAAAATTAAAAAATAGGGTAATTTCATGATTAACTGTTTATTGGTAGGATTTTGTTGTTTTGCACTCTCCTCTCCCTCTGCTGTCCTCTCTGATTAGACTGAGCAGCTCATCCTCTCTCTTTCGTTTTCTTTTCTCTGGCTCCTGCCGACTTTCATCTTCAGCCTCTTCCTTATTATCCTTCTCTGGTTCACCCACTGCTGAACTTGGCCCTGGAGTCTCCTCACGGATGGAGGCAATTAGGACAGGAGGCCTGGTGGACGGCCTTTGTCCCAACACTTCATCCATGAAGCCAAACCAGGCCGAGGAGCAGCAGTGTGCTTCCCCTTCACACCCTCGGCTGAATCCAGATAGACGTAACCCTAAAGGCTGAGGAAACTGAAAACGGCAGTTGACAAACGGAGCAATAAAGAGCATTTTATAATAGCTTAGGAATTAATTACTTTATTTTAAATAAAGATGCATAATATTTGAAAACAAATGCAAACTTTGTATTTTTTTTTAATTTTCCCTTTTTTTTTGGCAAGGAGTTGATTTTCCCCTTCAGACTCATCTTCTCCACAAATGTTCTGATCACAGGCAGACAACATCTTAACTATGTTAACACCTGGAGTAACATGGAATACCTGGAGAGCAGGACACACAGCATCCAAAGAAACGTTTATTTCAGAGCCATATTTGGGATAAAAAAAAATAAAGATTAAATTTGCTGACAGGACTAATGGAAAGAACAGTGGACTCTATCTACCCGCCCTGTCACTGGCCATCATTGGCTCTATAACAGAGAGATTTCTGCTGTAAATTCAACCTACGGTGGCAAAAGTCTTGGACCCTGTGAAAAAGTGGTCATTCTCTTTTCAGCTAAATGAAATAGGAAGACCAACATGTTAATCACAGTAGGTTTACTTTAGGTAAAGAAAACAACACATTTAGGTGAAAAAACACTTTTATACAAATGTTAAGAGCTTAAAAGCACTAGAGCTTCTAAGCTTTTAACATTTGCACAGCTAGCTTTTGAAACTCACATTTGACTTACATTTAAAAGCCTAATCCTCTAACGCATTTTTTGGAAGAAAGAAATAGCCCATCGGGTGGTTCAGCACAGTGAAACTTAGGGTAGGGGGGTCTTTAAAGGGGACCAATGTGACCTTTGAATCACATTTTTGGGCTGAGTCTTCAAATTGGGACAGTCGCCTCGCTGTGACGTAATCGGACTCTAAATGCAGCCTTTGGAGAATGTGGCCACTGAATTGGGACACAGCTAGTGAAGTGTGCATTTAGTCTTATAGATAAATGGTAATATAGGAAGAGTGCACACACTGTTCTGTGGTAAACACCCCTACACACACGTACACACAAACAATTTGCAGTACGACGTGTCTCTGGTTCTCCGGCTGGCAGCCTGACAGTAGCATCTGCATGAATCTGAGTTGATGACACTCTGCTCTGAACTGTCACTGGAGCAGATGGTTTATCAATTCATCGTAAAAAAGAGGGGAAAATAGAGTGCCGGGCTTCAGAAAAGCAAACAAACAAACCAACCAGTGAACGATCAAAGTGACGCTAGCCTCCGGATCCCTTTGCTCTTCTCAAAAATGCATGAAAGGAAGATAGTGTTGTTGAATTTTATACAGTCAGCAGTCTGGGAATTTCACTTGGGAAGGAAACCATGTGTAGTGGGCAAATGTTTTATTCTCTTTCAGACTGATGGTGGGAATATTGCAGTTCCAGCTATCTAGAGACACTCACTTTAGCTTCTTTTTCTTCTTCTGCGTAGTGTCAGAGAGTGCATTAATGGAGCAACTGCTGAACAATAAAAGTCATGTTGACAAAGCTGGGGATTTAAAAGGATAAAACAACCGCTCTTTGTGATGTAAAAAAAAAAAAAGAATCCAACTTAATAAGAAGTGTTTATAAGCAAGTTTGCTCAGCCGTCTTCATCTCCTCAGGTGGTTGGCTTTCTCTGACTGGATCGATGTTCAAAGGCCTAAATGCAAGTGACAGCACCACTTCATTCGTCTGGCATGAATCTCGTGGCGGAACCAAAATGATAAATTCATTTCACTTCAGTTTGCACCCGTGTGAGGAGTTTACAATCAGTCCGACCTAATGCGATATGTCTTGCAGATTTTCATGGCAAATTGAGTTTTCCACATCCCGCCAAAGCGAGTGCATGAAGACGAGAACGGACAAGCCGGCATCAAAAATAATCTCTCAGATTTCATATTTCACCCCGTGAATTTCAGAGCTCTTTGAAAGGTCTGAGTTTATCAGTCAGGTACTAACAAGCGTGGCTAAAGTCCTTCTTAAAGGTCATCCATCCACTGAGAGGTGAGGACGCTCTGAATAATTCATCTTCACTGTTATCCTTTGGAAATTGAGAGCAGGAAATCAATTACACATGCATGGCACCACGCTCCATATTTACCGCCTCAGTGTCTTAGGCAACATTTAGTTTCTAATTAGAAGATAATCAACAAGTATAATGGATTTTACAAGGTAGAGGAGTGTAGTGCAGCGAGAACTGGAGTTTAGTTTGTCAAGATTAATTATTTCCAGCTGTTGAAGATACTTTTGATACAGCACAGCAGTGCTTTATTACAGTCCCAGCAATGTTGGCAACAAGGTCAAAGTCAGTTAACGTGTCTCCCTTTCTACGTGGCACAGTTAAAACGGCAACAAACTGAGCTTTTCTTTCAGCCTTACAGAGAGACGGGGAGAGGTGTGTGAGGTCTCAAATGGCAGAGCATTTACTCACCTGGATTTGAACGTTTTTTCTGTCAGCGCACGGGTTTTTGTACGTCCAAGCTGAGAGCAATTTTTACCTGTATTCTCACAAAACCCTGTCTCCTGGAAAAAGTGAAAAAGAGTTTATATGGAAACAAATTATTTCCTCGCTTTAATAGCTGGCTGATTTACATTCACAGATTTGTTATAAGAAATGCTTCATTCATAAACAGTACTGGAAACCTCAGGAGGTGGCTGGGGTAGATGGTGGGTGTACAAAACACACAAACCAAACAGATACAGCCCACTAACTTTATTGATTGGGAGCTAATTTACATCATCAAAGTACGTCTCTGTGTGTTTCTGGCTGTTACGCATTGAGAAAAAAACAAGAAAACACTAAACCATGATAGTGGAGCATTTACACACCTGAGTTGTTCAACGTCAGATAATAATGAAACAATTGGGTTGGCAAAGAAAACATAAGCACAGAGATAGGCAGAATGGGGACTCAATATATAAGTAATAAGTAACTCAATAAATAAAAAAAAGTCTGTATTATTGGGTATTAATACCCTTTATGTGAAACTTTTGAGATCAAACAAAGAGCATGGGGAATCACAAAAACAGCAGATCATAGACCGTACTACAAGGAGAACAGACAAACGATAAGGACAAAGAGGAAGGCAGGACTATTTATACACACTGGGAACAATAAACATTAGTAGAACTAGACCAAGTGAAATACATGCAGGTGGAAAAAAAAACTGACCTTCAAAGTAAAACAGGAATTAAAAGAGACAAGAATAATCATTCCATTGGGTGCAACAGGCACTAACAGAAAGATGAGACACAGAAGAACAGAGAAAGAAAACCGTGAGGGAAATAAAACTTTAACTTTTAATAAAAATCAGAACATGAATCAAAAGAACCAGAACTCATCACTAGACAACACAAAGGGCAAAATAAGGAAACTGATTTCTTATTCTTTTTACTTATTTGTCGCACTTTAACATTTCAGATCATCAAACAAATTAATATTAGATACAGAAAACCTCAGTAAATATAAAATGCTGTTTGTTAAATACATTTTCCATTTATAAAGGAAAAAAAGCTATCCTAACCTGAATTGAATTGAAATACCTTTATTAGTCCCACAAGGGGAAATTTCATAAGGCTCCCAACCTTTTGCACGCAATGGCAGCGCCATCTTACCCTCCGACCATACATACATTACACAAAACATCACATGGGGAAGACAGGTCAGAGAGGTATAACAATGGAAAAGCACAACATGAGGAAAGATGAGGAGAAAAAATAACTCCCTCCAGACTGAGCTCCAACAGGGAGATCAGTTTGAGAACAGAAAAAAAACACCTCTGCACATAGCACATGAAAAAACTCTTAATACACCAAAGAAACACATGACAAGCAACGGGTGGGTAAAGGGTGCAGCATCGGAAGGGAATAAGCATCGAAGGCGTTTGGAAAGGGAGGGGGGATGAGTGTGTGCATATCAGTGTATATGTATGTGTGTGTGCGTGTCCATAGTTCAGCTGAGACAGTGTCCTTCGCCCTGCTAGGCTAAGTAAACAGTCTTCCAGCCAACCCAGGTGGCCTTGCATGGAATGGGAAGGAACAGACTAAACACAGTCGTTATCAGGGTGTTGTTGTTCGGCTCCAGCCTTGAGACCACAGCTGGCGCCAAAGGGGTATCCGCATAAGTGATAGTGGTTTTTACTTAGTGCGAGCAGCTCATATGAATTTCAAAGCAGTTCCACAGTCCAACAAATGGCCTGCGTGGCAATTTGTGAAAGAACTTGTTAAATCATAAATTAACTGTGATCAACCATGTTTTTAACTGAGATCAGCTCTGTTAGCAACACCCAGGCCTGATTACTGCCAGACCTGTTGAATCAAGATCCCAAGAAGGAGCACACTATTCCACAATCTACAGAAATATTTTAAAACAATGATTTAAAATAATTTCATCAGACTGGCTTCTCTTAGTCTGGAAAAGGTTAAAAATCCATTTCTACTCCTTTGGGACTCCAGCAAACCCCAGTGAGAGCCACAAATTGGAAAAAAAACACAGTGGTGCACCTTTCCAGGAGTGGCCGGCCTGCAAAATTACTCCAACACCGCATCAGGGACTCATTCAGGAGGTCACAAAAGCACTAAGAGAATGCGCAAAAATAGCATCTATGGGAGAGTTCCAAGGAGAAAACCACAAACCGACCAAAAGGAACATAAAGGTCATCTCACATTTGCCAAAAAATCATCTGAATGATCCCCAACGCCTTTGGAAAATATTCTGCTGACTGACGAGGCAAAAGCTGAACTCTTTGGAAAGTTTGAGTCCTGTTACATCTGGTATAAAACTAACAAAGCATTTTATAAAAAAAGAACATCACAGCAGCAGTCAAACATGGCGGTGGTAGTGTGATGCTCTGCGGCCATCCGTTACTTCTGCTCTCTACCAGAAATAAAAGGAGTGGCCGAGTCAATGTATTGACTTTAATCAGATTAAGATGCTTTGGCGTGACCTCAAACAGGCTGTTCGTGCTCAAAAAACCTCCAGTGTGGCTGAATTAAACCAATTTAGCAAAGAAGAGTGGACCAGTATTCCCCACAGTAATGTGAAAGACTCATTGTCAGTTATCATAATCACTTAACTGCAGTTCTTGCTGCCAAGGGTGCCATATCCAGTTATTAGGTTTAGAAGGCAATGACTTTTTCACATAGTAGGTTTGAATGTATTTTTTCCCATAATAAATTAAATCATTATTGAAAAACAGAATCTTTTTACTCAGGTTGAAACTGTGTAGACATAGGTATTGTACAATAACAATAAAGGGCTATGCTATTCTATTCTGCTCTAATATTAAAATTAGTTGTATTATATTAAATATGTAAATGTGACAAACATTGAGGTTTTTCACTACTAAAAAGAGCAAAATCAGAATCATCAGGATCAGAATACTTTATTGATCCCTAGGGGAAATTATTTTTCGTCACAGTGCTCCATTATAAACAAACATTAACAGAGACAGACAATACACTAACTAAGAATAGCACAATATTATTATATAAAAATGAAGTGAACAAACATCATATTTCTCTATCATAATCTCTTTGTAGGAACGTTTGCAGTGTAATGCTTCATTGCTTTCCCTCCATGTTAATATCGGCACTGTAAACACTGGATATTCTTTGAGCGCGGGTTCTGTTTGCTATTAAAATCCTACTTTTCTTTGCTTCATCGTATGGCTATTTGCAGCTGAAGTGACCCATTTTCCTCCCAGCGATCATTTAAATTCTTTAAATTTTAATCCAATCTGCCTCTAATTTCAGAGACACATGACAAATCACCTACTAGTCTTGCCATATAGGCGTCACTACATCCACTTGAGATGTATGAACACCAGCTTTTTGAAAACGTAGCTGCTCCATAGCAACCAGGCAGCCCCAGCAGAGCCAATCACATTCCAGCAATCATCTTTTGGCCTTTGTGGGAGGCATTTTAAAGAGCCTGTTGTCACAGTGGAAGGAGAGGGATAATGGTGAGAGAGCACTCCAGTGTGGCCTATGGCAAATGAAGCAGTGATGTGCAGAGGAGTGGGAGCTCCCCGGTTACCTTGGGGTGTCCTTGAAAAAACACTGTGGATGTCATTTTCTGCCCACGTAACATCGGTTCCTTTTAGCCTTGTTTCTTTGAGACACACTCTGAGAAAAAGGAGTAAAAATACATAATGTCAGCCTATTAGTTACTATAGTAATACTATTATTACTATTATACTGTCCACTTTCTCAAATTTACATCTACAAACCTTCTGAATGAAATTACAAACAAAGACTTGGATTACAGTAACCATACTGGAAAAGGATTACTCCCTCCCATCTTCCACCCCCTACACCCTTCAGTAGCCCCTCACTATCTGAAATGAGCCGTTATGGTTTTCTTTAAAGCCCCTTCCTGAAAACCCACTTTTTATGATTGGCTCCCCCTCGCATTGGATTCCACAAGTAGAATCCAGTTCTTGTGAGAACAACTATAGATATTGTAAGACAGGGGTGTCAAACTCCAGTCCTTCCTGCTGCAACACACCTGAATAAAATTAGTAGGTCATTAGCAAGACTTATGTATGTATGCTGGATGCAGAGGTGGCAACCCCTAACCTTGCGCAAGTAAATTTAAATAAATGTAAGTTTTTGGAAAAATGTACTTCGAAAAGTACTTTTATTGCACCATGTTGATTCACTCATGAGCTGCTGTAACACGAATCAAATGGCTGAATCGCCACCTCAGCATGGAGTCAAGTTCTATAGAGTCTTGCTAATGAATTACTAATTTTATCCAGATGTTTTGCAGCAGGGACACATGTAAAAGCATCAGGACACCGGCCCTCGAGGACTGGAGTTCGATACCTGTGTTCTAAGAAAAGATTCAAAGATGAATCCATTAGAAGTTTACAGGCAAATAACAGCAAAGATAGATGTATAGCTTCCATCCTTTTGACTGGTGATTGTATCCATAAGCTTTTATTTTTGCTATGACTAATAAAATAAAGTTCATTTATATAGCAATTAAAATAACTGCTAGAAAGTAGCGAGACTAGTCACTATAAGGTTTTGGCCCCTAATGCTCTTGCAGAAGATCCAAGCACAAATGGCAAACTTGCAGAAGTACATATATGTAGCTTTGTCTTTTACCATTAGTTAGTCATTAATTAACTTCACACTGAGCTCTGTTGATAACATTCCTCTGATAAGTGGCATGAACACACGTTTACAGGCTTTTGCTGTTATTAAAGTAAACTGCATGCACCGTTTTCTCGTGCTTCCTCTCTAGGAGTAAATTTAACCTCCAGAACTACATTTTCAAGCCTCAGCAGGTGATTGGCTATGCTGTGACTAAATCCGCAATCCTTGTTTTGATGACCATTAACAGATTATTGTTCTTTACATAGACTTCTTCAAGATGCCAGGGTTCTACCTGATACTTAGGTAACAGGTATTCGTCATAAACTGTAACTCCTTAACACATTTGATATACACTGTAAGCAAACTGTCCAGGTAAATGTTCGGAAAACATTTTTAATGAACCTTAAAGGTGTTAAGGTTTTTAGAAGACTAAAGCAGATGGAGATGAAACGATGTTTAATGTAACAATAAAGAGCTGGTGGCACAGTGGGGGGTCATGGTTTTTAGAGATCAGGGCAGGTATCCAGAACAAGGTGGGAACAGGTGGGAACACAGTGGGAGATTTCTAGGAAGAGAAGAACAGAGTTCAAACTGCAAAATATCAAAAGCACGAGCAGCCGAGTTCCTTCTTTACTGTTCTTAGTGAGTCAAGCGACACTACCACATAGAGCAGAGTATGACGTTCACCTGCAGAGGAGTGGATGATGATGATGAACAAATGTGCCAAGGTGGGAACCACCAGAGGTGCCACACCCCCAGTGAAACACAAAAATAGATTACAGGTCGGCACAGAAGGACGGGAGAGAGACTAACAAAAAGAATTAGAAAAAATGTAAAACATTTCTTCCAATATGAAGAAAATGAGATGGAAAAGGGAGCAGAGTGGGACTTAATGCAATAACAAGAGTTAAGGTGAACACAATGTAAAAGTAGCATTAGGTAAATTAGCACTGTACAGTACAATTACTTGTGCCTTCAGCGCATATAACTTTATTGAAATGAATCATGGCATTGGTGCAATATTTTATTTTACTGCAGGACAAACTGTGCATTCTCAGGTGTTTGTTCATTATTAAATGATAATATAACACTGTAAGATATCCCTGTTTGTTCTGTAGCTATAGCTAAATTCATTTATCTTCTTATCACTTTTACTTCAGCTGCCTGTATCAGGAACATGATGTCTTTTATAAGATAACAAAATGAGGAATACATCACTGCGATTTGTTTTGTTTCAGTGGATTATTTTATTCATTTGCTTTCTTTTGTAATTTATCACTTGTAGGGTACACTGTCACATAGAAATTTCACATTCTTTTCCATGCTATCTGGCTTTTATCCATGTATTTAATTGCTTTATAACCACTGAGAGCTGAACAACTCCCCCTTCCAGGGATTAATTTTACATTCCCACCATTTCAGCACCTCTCCCCTTGTTCTCCTCCTCTTGATCCCACTTGGTCTGACAGCTTGCCTGATGAAGTTAACCTGAGAATCTAGGTAATAAATCACATCACCTTGGTTGTCCAGTTGATAACGGTTCATACTCAGCAATTATCTACTGAATCAGACTGGTCAGTGGTCAAGTCCAGGGAGCCATAAATCTGCAGCACCTTCTGATCCCTCAGATATAACCAAAGAAAATGAGTGCAGGTAGGAAGAGAGGAGAAGTTAGAGAGAACAGGAGATGTTAGCGAAAACAGTACGGGAAATAAAAAGATCATTTTGCATCATTAGCCAGAGCAGGAGCTACGTTTCCAAATTGATGACCTCCAGCGGAACGTCTGCAGGTAAAAGCTTAATTGAAACCAATTCCAGTAAGTTGCCGCTTGCTGCAGAAAATTGGTCTCATTTAGAAGCAAGTTGTTAACTGGGATAAAAATTATTGTTTTCCTCTTCAAGACAAGTTGCTGCTGGGGTAAAATAATAGATCACGAGGCAAAAATGTCACAGTTTCCTTTTAACAGTGCAAAAAACAGACAAAACAGTTCATTAAATCACAGTAACGGGTCAGCCTCATACCTCAGCTCTTCCATTAACCCCATGTCTGACTCATAACCTTTATTTGAATTGCAGCTCACGGTGCACCTTATAGCCGAGTGCTTGTGGTCCAGTACCGATAAACTGGAGTTGTTTTTGTGACAAAGCACTCCTGGGCCCACCTCCTGTATTTCACCACTGCATGGTTCAGCGGTGCAGTTAGAGGTGATAAATGATTTATTTTCTTCAGCGTTCACCACAGTTGCTCAACTTTACCCGAGCTGTTTCCACTCATAACACTGTATGATTTATGTGGGAACATTTGATTCCCTAACTTTGAGGTTTCTTTAATGCTCTGCCGTGTGGCCTGGAGTGGCTGGCACGATATAAATCTGCAAAATCAGCTTCAAAACACAAGGCTGCTGCAAAGGCGCCGTTCCTCATGAATAAAACAGCTCTTCTCCAGAGGTCAAGTGCTGATTTCTGATGGACAATCAGAATAATCAGCGGGATCATTAAAGTATAAGTTCACAAAGGAGATATGTCGGGTCACCAAGTTCAGAACGGAAAAAATGTACGGCTGCTGTGGCCAATTTGCCGCTAACTGCGCAGAAAAGAACTGGTGTCGTTGTCTCGCACAACCTTAGCTGGAGATGCACTGTTATTACAGTGTTATTGCTCTACAGCAAAGACCATTTTTGAAGAGGCTGTTAAACCAGGAAGAAATCAATTAAGTAAAATAAGATGTACTCGAAGTTTTCTTTTCAAATTGTATGAGCAGAACCACAATCAGAAAAATATCTTTTGTCGATACGGTGTAGTTACGGGCATATATTTGTCAAAGAATTGACCGTTAACTTCAAATGGTTATAGAGTTGGCTGAAAAGACGCCATTCTTTGACTCAACTGACAAAGAATTTGAGCTGCAGCGAGAACATTGTTGGAAAATAATCAATCACCCCAACACATAATGGCGCCTTTATGGCGATGCAGTCAATTGTGCACAGAAATAAGGTGTGAGCAAAGAATGAGTGCAGGAGGGAGGTTCAGACTACGTTTTGTCTGTCGCCTTGTCAAACACGCACCATCACTCTGTGATGATGGGATGATGCGTCTCGATTTCTGCTTTTATAAAGTAACGAGATTTAAAAGGGAACGTGGTCAAATTGGGTTTGCTTTAGGCACACAAACCATCTGACTCAGTTTAAAATGCATGGGCTTAAAATAAATGCTGTTCATATTTTGCCTGTCCTTTCATTTTAAAATGTCTTAAACATTTACAGGTGTATATAAAGATAATGAATAACCTGATGTTCAACCACCCTCTCCTCCTCCAGGGAGGAAAGGGTGTCAAGGTGTCAATATATATGTCATCTGACCTCCTCGGTTGTCATTGGCTTCAATGTAAACACGTCACCAGGGACACTTACTAAAATATCTCCTGGTACTCTGCTTCTTCCATTGGCTGCAGTCTTAAGTCATCTGACTCCATCTCACGCTATCCATAGCATTCTCTTGTGTCTCACCAACCCTCTGTATGTCCACCTTCACTACATCCATGAACCTGTTCTGAGGCCTTCCTCTTATCCTAACACTAACACAGTGTGCCCAGTGTGTTAGCCCTTTCTCTCTCACTGCCTCTGAGCATGCCTTCCCCCTCTGCTCTTTTCCGTCTTTGCCCAACAGTGGTTTAGTTTCCACCACCACGCTGCTGATCAACAATACCCGTTATGGTCATTGTTAACCCAGGCTTTGACCAGTCTGGTATGGGAATCTCATTCTTTATGATCCACATATCTGATTTGTCAAAGATTTTATGTCGAGCTTTCATTATAAGCCTTGAGGTGACTGTTGCTTTGATTTGGTGCTATATAGGAAAAAAATTGGGTTGGACCAGCACTAGAACAATGAGTTGTGCCCCCAGTGACTGGGTTCCCTAGTACAATGGTGCAGGGTCATACCAAACAATATAAACACACAGGTGAATAACCCAAAGAACAATCCAAAAGGCATACACATGGAGCACAAATAGAAACTTATAGAGACAACCTGAAAATGTACAATATCTCTTAAAGAAATACTGTACAGATTAAGAGATTAAGAAATATAAAGTATATCTCAAATCAGAGAGAGGTGTTGTGGTATCTCCGAAGTTTATCTGAACTGCAAAGTCTAGACTTGGTTCACTCTGGATTGAGAAAAACCTCTTGTAATTGGATGAATATTGAAGATCTAATGGCAAATCTTTGACTAGTG
Source organism: Rhamphochromis longiceps (assembly GCF_057381845.1). NCBI lineage: Eukaryota > Metazoa > Chordata > Actinopteri > Cichliformes > Cichlidae > Rhamphochromis > Rhamphochromis longiceps. The sequence continues at coordinate 34,870,297 of NC_140560.1, read as the reverse complement.
AGCTGAGAATTATCATGCACTGGTTTCCATGTTTTGTAAACCCACGATGTTCCAGTTCTGGTGTCTGCATGGTGTTCCAGTCTGGAATCTATTAAACAGTTTTTCAGCTGAGATACGACAGCAGTTACCTCATTGTGCTTCCTCTGCATGTCAGAAACCCTCAAATCCAGACAGGACATCCTGGCACAAGCCTTGTTTCCATGCTCTTGGATACTGGTTCATACAAATAGATCCTCTCTGATGATGCAGCGCTGGCTCCTCGTGACATTTTTAGCTGTTTGTCTTTTGCCCAAATTCCTCAAATCTTCTTGTTGTTGTCAGCTTCAATGTCCTCTTTGGCGGGACGAGGGACCGGTTGCTCTTCTCATTATGCTTGACCTCCTCCATGTTTGTCTGCATCTGCCCTCGCATCCTGCCCTCTTCTGTCTGTCACACAGCATAATCATATTCACACAGTGGAAATCACGTTACATATTAGCTGCCACTGTGGAAGGGTTCAGGGCAGCTGCCGGACAAGCCTAATGAATGGCTAACCATCAAAATGACAGCAATAATGGCATGAAAGGAGTTGCTACCCAAAATATCCCCAGCTCTCCTCCACCTGTCCTCCTCCTTCTACTGCTCCTCTGGGTGGTAGGTAACACACTCATTTGTCATACGGTTACCTTCAACTGAAATCCAAAATCGTCTCTCTGTCACTACAGGGTTGTTTCAGAAGCCTTTTTAGATTAATTGTCTGCTGCTAATTATCTTATATTTATGGTAAAAGACTTTTTTGTTTGTTTGCTTTGCTTGTAATTACTCTGTTCCCACTTTATCCAAATAGGTTTGCGACATGCATCCGCAAATGCCAAATATATTATGGCTCCAGCTTCTTAATGTGAGAATTTTTCTTTTTAACAGTTCAAATTATTTTAATTTATTTTGACATTTTGGTCTGTTACTGGGGCTAAACGAGCATCACTTTGGGTTATGGAAAAGTTGTTGATTTAATTTTGCAAACCAAGATCTTATAGGACTTCTCAGATGAGTGGGAGCTGGCCACAGGAAGTGACTGCATGAAGCTTTAATGTTGTTCTCCCTCCCTCCATCCATTTTCTTCCACTATCCCAGTTGTAATGGCAGGAGTAATAGGAGGTGAATGCACCTTGGACAAGTCCCAAGCTTGTCGCAGGGCTAGCATAACAAGCAAGGCACTATAGAATCAGAGTACTCTGAGAGAACCGTGCAGTTATTGTTGAATGCATTAATTAAAACTAAACCTTTTCAGACAGATATCAGAAAAATGTTTCTTAATGCTAAGGGGAGTATTGAAGCCTCACTGGAAAATGTAATCAGTACCAGGTAGGAACAAGTAGGAAGGATTTTTATACAAATGTAAAATTACTGAAGTTATTCTCTACTCAAAGTGACCACTGATGTCACCATTACATCCATACATTTTTTTTCTTTTTGAATCCATGAGAAGAAAAGTAATCCTACACATTAGCCGTGACTCATGTGGTAATAAGACCTTGTCCAAGTGAAGAGCCTTTTATTGAATTATTATGGGAATTCATATAAATAGTACTGATTAAAACAGCTCTTTCCAATGCATTTGTAAATACTGTGTTTCATATAACAGCTCCTAAACCGTGAACATGAATGGCTGCTGGACTTGGACTAAGTGTTTTGTCTTGAAAAGTAACGATCTGTGCAGCAGAGGAAGTAATATGCCTTTAAATGTCATATCCAGAAGGGTTGCTTTAGCCTCAATCACACAGGCCTACAAAAGGGTTGACAACTGCCTGGCAGCCACTGGATGCTAGAAAAAAACCACTTGTACTCGCTGACCAGTTGGTTGGTTTGCTGAAGGCTGTTGGCTTTTGCAATTGCCCTGGTCACCTGTCGCTGTAATGGAAGACACCTACTTGCTGTAAACACTCACCAAGTGTTTGCTAAGTCATAGCAAAACAATGGAGAGAGCAATGCAAGTAAAAGTTGCATCTTTTGAAACATGTTTCATCAGCATGCACACCTTGTGATGGTTGACGTGCTTCTTTTGAGTTTCACTACAGCTCGGTGGTTAGTTAGTGCAGATAGTTCACCACCTGTCACGCAAACTACAGTAGAACATGATAATCTGCTAGCAACCAGAGAAATCACAGGGAGGTTTTCAGCGCACCACCCTCTTTGCAACTATTTCACTCATCAACAGCCAGCTTAGCCCGCTTACCGCATCCTATATCAGTTGCACGGAAGTAGCTGTCTACGTAAGTAATCTGGGCGCTACAGCTTTGAGCAGCTGTGCGCGCTCCTGCGGGCGGCAATTGCTTTCTGCCCGACGATCACTTTTTGGTACAACTCCTGGAGCTAAGGGGGCAAAACAATCAAATGAGTGCTGCTGTTTGACTGAGGAAGAACAAAGTAGTCGTGGTGAGCCAATCACATGACCACTTTAAGATGACAAAGCAACAAGGTGACATATACCCATTTTTAAATTGTGTTGATAGACCACGTAACAGCAGAGTCATGATAAACAATATATACGCCTGTTTTTTCTTCAATAGTTTCGCCACGTTTACTGTCTAAGGACAGCGCAGCGAGCACTCTCTGCTTATGACCAAAAAATAAAAAAAAAACGCAACAAAAAACAGCCCATTCGTGTTGGTGGGAAAATGCACCATGTCAACCAATCAAAAACTGATATGGCAACATGACATTCGGTTGTTCAGGAAGAGAGGGAAGTTTTAGTGAGTGACGGAGAGAGAGAGAGAGAGAGAGAGAGAGAGAGAGAGAGAGAGAGAGAGTTTTGAGTTAATGTGTTGTCTTGTGTAGTTAGTGTGTAGTGTTGTGGATAGTTTTGTGTTGTGTGTCAGAACAATAAGGCGACTGCTGTCAGGCTGTGATGTTCTCCTTTATAGTGGACAGAAATTATTTTTTTGGAGTGGCACAAATAATTTGTGCGGCATCTTATTTAATGCAGAACAGCTGATTGTTCTGTAAATAGTTTGAAATGGTTATAAAAAAAGAGTAAAAGGTAAATGGCTGCAAATAACTTTGTTGTTTGCAAAACTTGTGCATATGATTTTAAAATTCACAATTTATATTTGCATTTAAGGTTATGAAATATGATTCAGTGAACATGTTTGTGGTTGTTACAGTAAAAATATAACTTTTTCTACTCAGATTTTATATTGTTTTGTCTGATTTTAGATCAGTTGTGTTAATACAGTATGTCAAAATGAAAACATAACTGTAAATTCAGACACGTGAGGTTGTGCTGAAAAGAATGATACCAAACAAGGCAAAGTTTTTAAAGGTGAAATGTAGAGTTCAAATCAAAAGTGGTTAAAATGGCCAATTATACCCTGGACCCCAGAGGGTTAAACATTTTTTTTTTTTAAAGTAACGCTATAGTTACTTTTCAAGTAATTAATTACTTTTAGAATCTGGTAACTCAGTTTCTAACTCAGTTACTTTTTTGAAGAAGTAACTAGTAACTATAATTAATTACTTTTTCAAAGTAACTTGCCCAACACTGTCCCCAGGGGGTCAGGGAATACAGATTTTTTTTTTCCAGTCGACGGGGGTCACCAAGTAGCGTTCTGTTTGCTTTTGTTATTTTTAAAAAATGAATAAAAGCCTGTGTTGTTTTGTGTGTTAGTCGCTACAGGGTTAAAGAAGCTAAAACTGGTTGGTTGCATGCTGACTGCCTTACGTCAGTGTCATAAACTCTGATGACCCAATCATCACAAGAGATATTTTGAGAAAACGCATCATCAAATTCTTCTTCCTTTGCTGAAAAAAGGTCACTTCTTAGCGAAATATGTCGTATCTGTTTGGACAAATAGCCAATGATCATTTATTGCGTTTTTGGTCATAGCCTCACCAGAAATTTCTAAGTGTCAAGTCAGGTGATAAATCACTCCATATTGATGGCTCAAGCAGCCTTTAAATACACATATTAGTGGAAACCAAAGTGTCACTACGGTGCGGATCAATTAAGTCAAAAGGTCTATGGCGAGTGCTGAGCTGATGAGCAGAGGGAGGTTAGGAGTCTGATGGGGTCAATGTGATAACTAAAGCAAAGCTCACATCACCCAGACGATCCAAAGCCAAGTGAATATTCATTAAATCCTGCACAATAAGGGAGAATTTAATCTGCCAATTTAATTATGAAGCCGGCGCATAGGAAGGCTTTGGTCTAGATTCTGTTTCCCCGGGAGATTTGCCCTCTATCCCCGACTCCCACAATGAGAAGGAAACAGAAGAAGAAAGAGCAGCCATTTGACCAGCAATGAAGGGAGACCTGGCCCTTAATGCAGCTGCACATACCAGAGGAGGAATAATGAGTGAAGGATTTCATTTCATTTCATTTATTTATTCATTTTCAGGCACAACAAATACCTATATTGAACATAAAATACACAAAGAATGAGAAGAGAAAGAATGCAACTACACGGCAGTGTGGCCATTACTTCTCTGCGTGGCCTATTATGCTGACAAACAAGCAATATCTCCATAGCACAAATTAGGACACCAGAGGAAAACACGAAGTTACCGAGGATGGAAATTATATTCCTGAGAAGGATTCAGCATCAGTAATAGCTTTAAAATAGACTCTTCGCAATATGGTTTCCCAGATCCTCTTGGCTTCTTGCTTTCTAATGTGGAGTGAATGATTCTACAGGGTGGGCCATTTATATGGGTACACCGTAATAACATGGGAATGGTTGGTGATATTAAAGTCCTGTGCTGCACATCTCGTATCTTCACACCATAGACAATTGCCTTCAGATGACCCCAAAGATAAAAGTCTAAGGGGGTCAGATCGGGAGACTTTGGGGGCCATTCAACTGGCCCACGGCGACCAATCCACTTTCCAGGAAACTGTTCATCTAGGAATGCTCGGACCTGGCACCCATAATGTGGTGGTGCACCATCTTGCTGGAAAAACTCAGGGAACGTGCCAGCTTCAGTGCATAAAGAGGGAAACACATCATCATGTAGCAATTTCAAATATCCAGTGGCCTTGAGGTTTCCATTGATGAAGAATGGACCCACTATCGTTGTACCCCATATACCACACCAAACCATCACTTTTGTTCTTCCAACAGTCTTGGAGGGATCCATCCAATGTGGGTTAGTTTCAGACCAATAGCGGTGGTTTTTGTTTGTTAACTTCACCATTCACATAAAGGTTTTCCTCATCACTGAACAAAATCTTCTGCGTGAACTGAGGGTCCTGTTCCAGTTTTTGTTTTGCCCATTCTGCAAATTCTGCGCCGATCTGGGTCATCCTCGTTGAGATGCTGCAGTAGCTGGAGTTTGTAAGGGTGCCATTTGTGAGTAGCTAATATCCGCCGAAGGGATGTTCGACTAATGCCACTCTCCAGTGACATGCGGCGAGTGCTACGCTGTGGGCTCTTGAAGAAACTTAGCAAGTAGTTTGCTAACTGTAGCATGGGAGATGGGTGGTCTCGTAGGGTGTCTTGCATTGAAATCTGCTGCAATGACCCGGTTACTTTGTTCACCAGATATCAACACAATTTCGATCCGCTCCTCACGTGTTAACCTCTTCGACATGTCAATGGCTGTGAACAAAGAGAAACTTGTAAATAACTCATGAAAGAATAAAGTTACGTTGAAACCAAGCACACCATTGTTTTTCTTGTGACATTACCAATAAGTCTGATGTGTCACATGGCCCTCTTCCTATTGAAAAAACAAAAGTTGTATCCAAGATGGCCGACTTCTAAATGGCCACCATGGTCACCACCCATCTTGAGGAGTTTGCCCCCTCACATATACTAATGTGCCACAAACAGGACTTTAATATCACCAACCATTCCCATGTTATTACGCTGTATCCATATAAATGGCCCACCCTGTAGAATAAGAAGCGAGGCTGAATAAAGACAGACAAGAGGGGCTGAATACCAAGTTGTCTCTGATTTGACAATATGCAAGTAAAAAAAGCAGACAAATTTCACCCACTGCTGTCTGCCTTTATATATTTTCTGCAGATAAAACCAATGGAAGCAGCAATGCATGGAAAAAAATGTTTTTGTTCACAAGACAAGTTGATTGTTATGGGAAGAAACCAATAAAACGGTTCAGAGTGCAGCAAGAGTGGGTTGAATGTTGGTAACAAAACTGGATGGAAACAATCTCAGAGCATGAGGTGAATAAGCATGAGAGGGGGACAAGAAGACCAAGAACAATCATTTGTATTGTGTGAATATTTTTTTCATTCCTCCCGACATGAGGGGGATGCCGCACCCTGTACTGTAACCAGGGCTGGACTGGGACAAAAAAATCGGCCCGGGCATTTTGACCAGAGACCGGCCCACCAAAAATGTGACGTCATTCAGGGGTAAAACCGCAAAGGATTCTGGGAACTTGTGGCAAGAGGTACTAGCGCATGCGAGCTTTCAATTGAACTCGGTTACACAGCGATAAAAAGAAACACAAAAGATGGCAAGAAGCTGTTGTATTATTAACTGCAATAGCCGGTGTTGTGCCAAAAAGTGATTGTCTGCCGAAAACTGATTTCCGGTATTTGCCAAAAACTGTTGCTGGTGCAACATGTAAGGATTGGCACAATTTGTTAAGATTTTGAGGAGTTTGAGAAACTAACCTTAAGCATAAAATAAAATTTACTATCAGTAACTTAATTGCACCCACCCAGCATTATATAAACTCCGTCATGCTAGCTAGTACGCAGTACCAGTTATTCTAAGCGACTGTAAAAAGTCAGCACAACGAAAATAAACTCCATCTAAACTTGGTTTATATCTGACACAGATAGACAGCAGGTCATAACTTCTTACCTGAAGTTCAGTTCCTCTGCCACTATGACCGGCGGCCGCCTCGGGTCTCTCCTCCTCTTACCTCCCGTTTCCCTTATCCACCTGCTGGCCTCCACCACTTGCTGATGTTGCTAAATCTGTGGAAGCTATGCCATAGCTACCGCCAAACAATTCAGTTATTTTTACACATGTGGCAGCGTCTGCCTGAAGGGCTTGTTTCTTTTTGGCCCTAATTTTCTCTGCACCTCCTTTCCTTTTTTTAGTTTGTCTATAAGATTGCTAAACAAGGGGGAGGGTGCATCCGACCTCCTCGGCTGTAATTGGTCCAGCCCAGAGTCGATCATGACCAATTGGCCAATCCAACACCTTTCATTATTTATACCCTTCCAAAAAAAAAAAAATCGATCTGCCCATAAAAACAAAAAATTGCCAGCGGCCCACCGGGCAAATGCCCGGTATGCCCGATGGCCGGTCCAGCTATCACTGTAACACTGAACAGCTAATGCCTGTGTTCTCCCAAAGGCGAGAGACTTTCAATGTTACACTAATACAAATCTCTATAAACATAGCTCTGCATATGAATATTCAGAATCTGCAGACAAGGGAGATGATTATTGGTCCCTGAAGTTTCTGGTTTACGTTCATCTTTAAGTGCTTTTGTCCAATCATGTTTGAGCAGGTTTTGATTACTTGCAAATTAATGAGGAGTAAAGGAGGCAACACACTGATGCATGGCTGCCATCTAATGACAGTTTAGCTTGATTTTTACATTGATCTGCTTTGGTAAAGAATAGAAGAGAAAACAGTGACGCAACAGGAAGTCCCTGCTTTTTGGAGAGCCCTGTAGTTATATGCAAGTTATTTATGCTATCATGCTAACATTTGATCCCGCTAATGCTGCTACCAAAGACTAATCTCACTTGTCCTGTGATATGATGATGATTACTAACACGTTTCCCCCCTTTTTGCCGTCAGGATTGCTTCAAGTCTTCATCGAACAGATTCAATAACATGAAGGAAACATTGCTCAGAGCCTTTGGTTCATGTTGATATGATAGCATCACACATTTGCTGCAGATTTGTCAGCTACACATCCACAATCTAATTTCCCATTCCACCACATCCCAAAGGTGCTCTACTGGATTAAGCTCTGGTGACTGTGGAAGCCGTTTGAGGACAGTGAACTCATTGTAATGTTCAATAAACCAGTTTGAGATGAGCTTTGTGATGTGGCGCGTCATTCTGCCTGAAGCGGCCCTTGGTAGATGGGTACACTGCAGTTGCAAAGGGATGGACAGGTTATGGGGTTTAAATGATGCTCAGCTGGCATTATGAAGCCCAAAATGTGCGAGAAGATATCCCTCACACAATTATACAACCACCAGCGTTACTTTTTATTGATAATCCATATAATAAACAGGGCTTATCTGGCAACCACGTCACATTCAAAGTCACTAAAGTCACCTTTTAAACACAATCTGATGCTTCGTTTGAACTTCGGCAAGACTTCTTGATAGTGTCCTCTTTGCATGCCTAAATGAATAAACATACTGAGTGGCTGCCATGTGACTGGCTGATTAGATATTTGCATTAATGAGCACCTGAACAGATATAACTCACAAAGGTCTGTGAGTGTGCACTGTAAAATAGGACATTTTTGGAGACCAGTTTTGATCCAGTGTGTGATGAATACAATTAGAAATATTTTAAGACATGAGTACCTCTTAATTAATTGAATTATGGTGAATTAAATTGGCCAATCGGCCAGTGATGTTTTCCACTAAAATTAAAGTAATAGTTTAACTTTCTGTGGTTGTGGTCATTGTTTTCATTTTGCCTTCATTTTAAATCTGATTTACAGATCAGTTTATCTTTTTTTCAGCACATAAAACCTATGCAGTTGGGCTGCCCGAGGCATCAGCTAACAAACAAATGATTTGAGTCCTTTCCCAGTTGTTCAAGACTGAAGAAAATCCCTACTGTTAAACAATAAACAGCTTTATCTGCCAGTGGGCAAGTCAATACAAAGCCTTGTGCGCAGCCAATCATTGTTCAAAATGACAGTAGTGTCTTTTAATTCGTAGCAGCTACCCCAATGTTTCAGAAGGCTGTATGTTGGAAAAATCTGTCATCCATTCTTTTTCACTAATCCGGAGTTGGGTCATGGTGGTAGCGGGCTAAGCACTGTATTCCAGGCATCCTTCTCCTGAGCAGTGCTTTCCAAGTCCTCTCACAGGATCCCAAGATCATCCCAGACGAGATGAGACATATAATCCCTCCAGCGACTTCAGGGTCTACCGGATCGTCTGCTCCCAACTGGGGATGCCCAGAAAACCTCCAAAGGAAGGCAACTGGGAAACATGATCAAAACCAGTGCTTTCAGTGCTAATGTCAAAATTATACCTATTTGATAGACTAGTGAAGCCTGTTTTACCGTGTTAGGTTTAACTTGAATTATAATCTGAAGAAAAGTTCTTTTACAACTACACAGCCACCTAACCACCGTTTTTTTCCTCTCTCTTTCTGTTTATCTGAAAAGTGTCTGTCATATTGAGCCTCCAGTGCACATCCAGGCTTCCTGTGCTTTGAGACTGTTCTGTGATTACACTGGACAAGCAATACTCAGCGTGTGCAGCACCGTTGATTGCAAGAGGAGAGCAGAGGAGATTTGCAGCAGAAGTGATTTACTTCAGTTGTATGTCTCTGGATTTATCTGGCCTTTCACTGCCTTACTATGATCTGTATGTGCGCCCTGGGGCTGTATATAAAACACGTGGTTTTATATTGGATCTCACCTTTATTTAACCAAGAATCCCTTAAGATTGAAAAATCCTCTTTTAAAGTTAGACCCGGCCAAGAACGCAATCTATACATGCCATCGTATACAGGACAACCCTGTGAGGAGAAAAAGGTAGTTTAGCCATAGTTGGATAATATTTAAACAACTCAAGTGAAATAAACATGTTCTAAACAAAAATCCATGCTATGATAGACAACGTTTGTCAAAGTCAGGTCTACATGGAGAATAATAGACTCATTAGTCATGTAACCCAAAAACATACAGTTTATATTCCAGTCATATCATCTTTTAGCACAGAACATAGTCATGCATTCAGGAGGTTGGGGTGGATGGAAGGGTCAGAACATCGAATTTAGCATAAAAGATTATTGAAAACTTTAAATGTACAGTGGGGCAAAAAAGTATTTAGTCAGCCACCGATTGTGCAAGTTCCCCCACCTAAAATGATGACAGAGGTCAGTAATTTGCACCAGAGGTACACTTCAACTGTGAGAGACAGAATGTGAAAAAAAAAAATCCATGAATCCACATGGTAGGATTTGTAAAGAATTTATTCGTAAATCAGGGTGGAAAATAAGTATTTGGTCAATAACAAAAATACAACTCCAATACTTTGTAACACAACCTTTGTTGGCAATAACAGAGGTCAAACGTTTACTATAGGTCTTTACCAGGTTTGCACACACAGTAGCTGGTATTTTGGCCCATTCCTCCATGCAGATCTTCTCGAGAGCAGTGATGTTTTGGGGCTGTCGCCGAGCAACACGGACTTTCAACTTCCGCCACAGATTTTCTATGGGGTTGAGGTCTGGAGACTGGCTAGGCCACTCCAGGTGTGCTGCCACTGCTGGGTGCAGTAGCTCCACCACCCCACTAGGGGGAGGAAGCGGGTTTGTGTACTAAAGTTTCTCTAGTAAATATAGGAAAAGTTCATGGAGTCTGGCCAAGTTGATACCAGCACACAAAATATTAGCTCTGAAGTTGGCTGTACTGGAGCATGAGAAATATATGCTTGTAAGTACGATTATATTCTGTGTTCATGTTAAGCATGTGATGTAAAATGGGTTGTTGACTCTCATATTTGAAGCCGGCATGTTAGCTGCATTGCCGATGCTAATTGTGTTAGCATGTCAATAGGAAATTCCATTGTGTGTTAGCATCAAGCTAGCGGGATTTGGAGTTAACATGTTTTCATTTATTTTTCTTGGTTATACCAGCTATAGTTCAAGTTGCTAAGTCTTCAGTCTGTACTTTGTAATATGAGAAATATATTATGTTCCAGATGTATGTTTTAATATGCTTTTCTTATGTTTGTAGTTTTACAGTGCCTTCATTAGGGAGACAAATAAACCCTGCAATGAGAACTGGAAGCCTTTGCCTCTCCTTTTGAAGAACTGTTTATCTATCTGCCAAACTGGGCATCAACGTACAGGGAGGGCAGAATAGTAAAAAAGCATCATTCTCATCAGCCAGATAGTTCTCTAAAAGAAAGGATGGATGAGACGCTGGAAACAAGGTCAAAAGTGTCCAGTTCTTTACGTTCCAGCCAGCTTACATCATCATCTACTGCTGCCGCCAGAGCACGAGCAAAAGCAGAAGCTGCCCGTGCTCAGCTCTCCTTTGCTAAGCAGGAAGCCAGCATCCTAAAACAACAGGCCGAGCAGCTTAAAAAGAAAGCAGATCTGGATGCAGAGCTACACGTACTCAAATCGCAGAAGGCAGCTGCAGCAGCCCTAGCTGAGGCTCAAGCTTGGGAAGCATCTGCGCAAGAGAGTGAGCACCCACAACAGCCCCAGCTGGACGGCATGCAGCAAATCAGCCCATTAGAACGAGTCCAAGAGTATGTGCAGCAACAGTCAGAACTCGGCGACGATCTGCAGACTCCACAAGTTAATCATCCAGAACTCCTATCTTCTCTGGTGCCACAGCCAGCCACAGCCATCGATGCAACACCAAAAGCTCACAAGGAACCAAGTATCCATCAGCCCAGTAGGAGCAACAACCAAGAATTCACACCTTTGCCAGTCTTCCGTGCTTTGAGCCCAAAGAGAGAATCTTGCAACTGGAGCTATGGAGGCGAGCCAGCAAACTATGATCGATATCACCATCCTCAGTCTAAGGTATGGACACCCACACCTGTAAGGAGTAGTCATGCTGACACGTCTGATCTAACGAGATACCTGATACGGAAAGAGATGATCAGCTCAGGCCTGCTGAGGTTTGATGATCGACCAGAAAATTACTGGGCTTGGAAGGCTTCCTTTCTAAGTTCAATTCAAGATCTGGGTGTAACACCTCAAGAAGAGCTAGACCTGCTATCCAAATGGCTCGGGCCACAATCAGCAGCACAAGCCAAGCGAGTCAGGGCTGCGTACATAAACAATCCCACTGCAGGTCTTCAGATGGTGTGGCAGAGACTCGAAGAGTGTTTTGGCGCACCAGAAGTCATTGAACATGCACTTTTAAAGAAAATCCAGGATTTACCGAAGCTGACGAACAGAGACAACCAGCGTTTGAGAGAGTTGGGGGATCTTCTGCTAGAACTTCATGCTGCAAAGACAAGCGGTCATCTCCCAGGCCTTTCACACCTCGATACAGCCCACGGGGTGAATCCGATTCTGGAAAAACTCCCATACAACCTTCAGGAGAAGTGGGTTGCAGCTGCCTCGAGGTTCAAGAGAGAGAATGCAGTGTCTTATCCTCCATTTTCCTTTTTTGTGAAACTTGTGAACGAAGAAGCTAAAATTCGTAATGACCCGAGTTTTTCGTGTGTAACCGGTGCCAACGTCAACAAGCCTAGAATCGAGACAATGACACAACAGAAGTATCGTTCACATGTCTCTGCTAAGAGGACGGAGATAGCAAGTAATCTGGCAGCCAGCCCAAACATTCCTACAGGCAAGAACAACTTGGACCCCGATAAACAGTGTCCATTACACTGCAAGCCTCACCCTCTCGGAAAATGCCGTCTTTTCAAAAGTAAGACCCTGGAAGAAAGAAAGGCATACTTAAAGGACAAGAACATTTGTTTCAAGTGTTGTTCTTCTGTGCAGCACATGGCCAAAGATTGTCCTAAATCAGTGCAGTGCACAGATTGTGGTAGTGAAAGACATATCACCGCACTACACCCCAATCCTCGTCCTCAAAATGCAGAGAGCCTGGTGGCTAGTGAAGGGTATGGCGGGGAAGAAAGAGAAGGAGAAGCAAGTGTGGCTGACGTGACATCAAAAAGCACAGAAGTATGCGGAGACTCAGTTGGTTCAAGGTCATGCTCTAAGATATGTTTGGTCAGAGTGTATCCTGCTGGACAACCAGAGAAAGCTGTCAAGATGTATGCTGTTCTAGACGAACAAAGCAATCGCTCCTTGGCTAAAACATACTTTTTTGACATCTTCAACATTGAAGGACAGCTTGAGCCGTATACACTGAAAACATGCTCAGGTGTTGTGGAGATAGCAGGGAGACGAGCCCGTGACTTCATTTTGGAGTCCCTTGATGGCACCACACAGCTTCTCCTGCCTACTCTTATTGAGTGTGATATGATACCTGATGATAGGACGGAAATCCCATCCCCAGAAGTCACTCATTTCTACCCACATCTGAAGGCAATCAAGGGAAAAATCCCAGAAATTGATCCAGAAGCTGACATCCTCCTTCTCCTTGGCAGAGACATTCTGCGTGTGCACAAAGTCAGAGAACAACATAATGGTCTCCATAATGAACCATATGCTCAACGACTCGACCTTGGTTGGGTGATCGTAGGGGAAGTGTGTCTGGGAGAAGTGCATAAGACATCCAACATCTGTGTATACAAGACCAACATTCTACCAAATGGACGAGCTTCACTCTTGAGTGCATGTCCAAACAATATGCTAGTCAAAGAAAAGCTTGGTTGTCACACCTCGAACCTAAGTCTTCAAAGCTCTGCACAACACTTGAAAAGTAAGGAAAGTGAGTTTGCCAGTCAGGTGTTTCAAAGGACACAACATGATGACGTCCCGGCAATGTCAATCGATGACGAGAGTTTCTTGAAGACATTAGATGAACAAGTCTATAAAGACAGTTACAATACTTGGGTTTCCCCATTACCCTTTCGGTCACCACGAAACCACCTTCCCAATAACAGACCTCAAGCTTTAAAGCGTCTTGCATCTCTTCGGAGAACTCTGGAGAAAAAACCACAAATGAGGAAACACTTCATCGATTTCATGCAAAGAATGTTTGTTGAAAAGCAAGCAGAGCCGGCCCCTCCATTAAAAGAAGGTGAGGAAAGGTGGTATCTACCAATATTTGGGGTTTACCACCCACAAAAACCTGACCAGATAAGGGTAGTGTTCGATTCAAGTGCCAAACATGAAGGGGTTTCCCTCAATGATGTGCTCCTGAGTGGACCCGACTTGAACAACACTCTCCTTGGGGTTCTGATCCGCTTCCGCAGAGAACCTATAGCAGTTACAGCGGATGTGCAGCAGATGTTCTACTGCTTCAAGGTGTGCGAGGAACATCGCAACTTTCTGAGGTTCTTATGGTATGAAAACAATGATCTCCAGAAAGCAGTGAAAGAGTTTCGAATGACAGTACATGTATTTGGCAACAGTCCATCACCAGCAGTTGCCATTTACTGCCTCAGACGAGCTGCTAAGCAAGCAGATGACTCCACTACCAGTGCAAGGGAGTTCATCACACGCAATTTTTATGTGGATGATGGACTTGCATCTTTTCCTAATGAAGCAGAAGCCACTGGTGTCCTGCGCACTGCCCAAGCGATGCTAGCTAAATCAAACATTAAGCTACACAAGATTGCATCGAACAGCAGCAGTGTTATGCAAGCATTCCCACCAGAAGACTTGGCCAAGGATTTGAAAGATCTAGACTTAGGAGTGGAGTCACTACCTCTTCAGAGGAGTCTAGGTCTAATTTGGAATCTGGAAACAGACAACTTCACCTTCTGTGTGTCGAAGGAGGAGAAACCCTTGACAAAAAGAGGGATTTTGTCTGCAGTGAACAGTTTATTTGACCCTTTGGGATTTGTAGTGCCAGTCACAGTGGGAGGAAGACATTTAGTGAGAAACCTCTCCATTGAACAGTATGACTGGGACACACCATTGCCAGCTTCAAAACAAGAACACTGGAAACTCTGGAAAGACTCTATGAAAGACTTAGATCAGCTCCAGATCCCAAGACTATATGTTCCAGTGTCTTTGTCTACACAGACTCAGCACAGAGAGTTGTGCGTGTTTTCAGATGCATCAGTCATGGCTATAGCTGCTGTGGCTTACTTGAAAACAATTTCTGCAACAGGAGATATCCACGTGGGATTTGTTATGGCAAAGGCAAAGCTGGCCCCACACCCAGCGCACACCGTGCCCCGTCTTGAGCTTTGTGCTGCGGTTTTGGCAACTGAAATGGCAGTCTTCATCCAAGATGAAATGGATATTGACATTCATTCTGTGAAGTACTATACTGACAGCAAGATAGTACTGGGCTACATATATAACACCTCACGCAGGTTTTATGTCTATGTGTCAAACAGGATAGCACAGATCAGAAAGTCGTCTCGTCCAGATCAGTGGCATTACATCACCACTGAAGAAAACCCAGCAGACCATGGAACTCGGCCAACAACTGCTGCAGCTCTCAAAGGCACCAATTGGTTCACTGGACCATCATTTCTATTGGGCCCTTCAAAACGACTCCTTCCCCAGAGTGATGACTTTGAGCTGATACATCCGGAGGTGGATCCAGAAGTTCGCTCTGAAGTAACGACCTTCAGCTCAATGGTTAAAGAAAGCTCGCTTGGAGCTCAAAGGTTTCTTACATTTTCCACTTGGAGAGCTTTGACTCGTGCAGTCTCCACACTAATCAAAAAGGCAAGGAGTGTTGCAGATACACATGGTGGCAACACTGGGGATGAAGAAGAACAAGCAGTAAAAGTGATCATTAAAACTGCACAACAAGATGCCTTTGCAAGGGTGTTGCAGTGTCTAGCCAAAGGGGACCGAATCCCAAAACAAAGTCCACTGCGAAAGCTGACACCATTTCTGGACAAAGATGGGCTATTAAGAGTTGGCGGCCGTATGTCCTCAGCCGTTATGTCTTTTGATGATAAACATCCTCTGGTCATTCCCAAGACGCACATTGCTACATTATTGGTCAGAAGATATCACGAACAGGCTGCGCACCAAGGACGCCATTTCACGGAGGGAGCTATTAGGTTGGCAGGACTTTGGCTGATTGGGGGGAAAAGGCTTGTATCTAGTGTGATACACAAATGTGTAACTTGCAAAAGGCTGAGAGGTAAAATGGAGGACCAGAAGATGTCAGACTTACCATCTGAAAGACTTTCACCAGATCCATCATTTACTCATGTAGGGTTGGATGTTTTTGGACCTTGGATGGTGACTGCCCGAAGAACAAGAGGAGGGCATGCGGAAAGTAAACGATGGGCAGTAATGTTCACTTGTTTGACTACCAGAGCTGTGCACATTGAGGTTATAGAGACTATGACCACTACAAGCTTCATCAATGGGCTCAGACGTTTCATTGCCATAAGAGGGCCGATCAAAACAATCAGATCAGACCGGGGAACAAATTTCACTGGAGCCTGTAAAGAACTCAGACTTGACACATCAGATTCTGAGGTGAGGAATTACCTTAAAAGCAACAAGTGTACTTGGATATTCAATCCTCCCCACTCTTCCCACATGGGTGGGGTGTGGGAGAGGATGATTGGTATCGCTCGGCGAATCTTAGATGCTCTTCTTCTGAGGCTGAATCCATCGTACCTCACACATGAGACACTTGTCACCCTGATGGCAGAGGTTACCGCCATTATAAATTCAAGACCATTGGTCTCAGTGTCTTCTGACCCAGAAGCACCGGCAGTTCTCACCCCATCAATGTTGTTGACACAGAAACGAGATACGTTGACTGCTCCCTCTGGGGATTTTGATGTTAATGATCTGTCCAACAAACACTGGAAAAGGGTCCAAGCACTTGCTGATGCATTTTGGAAGAGGTGGAAAACGGAGTATCTGACCACGCTTCAAACACAGAGAAAGTGGACAACAGAGAAGCCAAACCTTCAAGTGGGAGATGTTGTACTGATGAAGGATTCGCAAGTAAAAAGGACTGAGTGGCCTGTTGGACTTGTGATTAAAGCCTTTCCTAGCCAAGATCATAGAGTACGTAAGGTGGAAGTGAAGGTAGTCAAGAATGGCACTCCTAAAGTGTATTTGCGGCCAGTGTCGGAGGTTGTTTTACTACTACATCCAGGGAATGGGTAGTGGTATAATTCATTATACCAGGCGGGGAGTGTGCTGCCACTGCTGGGTGCAGTAGCTCCACCACCCCACTAGGGGGAGGAAGCGGGTTTGTGTACTAAAGTTTCTCTAGTAAATATAGGAAAAGTTCATGGAGTCTGGCCAAGTTGATACCAGCACACAAAATATTAGCTCTGAAGTTGGCTGTACTGGAGCATGAGAAATATATGCTTGTAAGTACGATTATATTCTGTGTTCATGTTAAGCATGTGATGTAAAATGGGTTGTTGACTCTCATATTTGAAGCCGGCATGTTAGCTGCATTGCCGATGCTAATTGTGTTAGCATGTCAATAGGAAATTCCATTGTGTGTTAGCATCAAGCTAGCGGGATTTGGAGTTAACATGTTTTCATTTATTTTTCTTGGTTATACCAGCTATAGTTCAAGTTGCTAAGTCTTCAGTCTGTACTTTGTAATATGAGAAATATATTATGTTCCAGATGTATGTTTTAATATGCTTTTCTTATGTTTGTAGTTTTACAGTGCCTTCATTAGGGAGACAAATAAACCCTGCAATGAGAACTGGAAGCCTTTGCCTCTCCTTTTGAAGAACTGTTTATCTATCTGCCAAACTGGGCATCAACGTACAGGGAGGGCAGAATACCAGGACTTTCAAATGCTTCTTACGGAGCCACTCCTTTGTTGCCCGGGCAGTGTGTTTGGGATCATTGTCATGTTGGAAGACCCAGCCTCGTTTCATCTTCAAAGTTCTCACTGATGGAAGGAGGTTTTGGCTCAAAATCTCACGATACATGGCCCCATTCATTCTGTCCTTAACACGGGTCAGTCGTCCTGTCCCCTTGGCAGAAAAACAGCCCCATAGCATGATGTTTCCACCCCCATGCTTCACAGTAGGTATGGTGTTCTTGGGATGCAACTCAGTATTCTTCTTCCTCCAAACACGACGAGTTGAGTTTATACCAAAAAGTTCTACTTTGGTTTCATCTGACCACATGACATTCTCCCAATCCTCTGCTGTATCATCCATGTGCTCTCTGGCAAACTTCAGACGGGCCTGGACATGCACTGGCTTCAGCAGCGGAACACGTCTGGCACTGCGGGATTTGATTCCCTGCCGTTGTAGTGTGTTACTGATGGTGACCTTTGTTACTTTGGTCCCAGCTCTCTGCAGGTCATTCACCAGGTCCCCCCGTGTGGTTCTGGGATCTTTGCTCACCGTTCTCATGATCATTTTGACCCCACGGGATGAGATCTTGCATGGAGCCCCAGATCGAGGGAGATTATCAGTGGTCTTGTATGTCTTCCATTTTCTGATGATTGCTCCCACAGTTGATTTTTTCACACCAAGCTGCTTGCCTATTGTAGATTCACTCTTCCCAGTCTGGTGCAGGTCTACAATACTTTTCCTGGTGTCCTTCGAAAGCTCTTTGGTCTTGGCCATGGCGGAGTTTGGAGTCTGACTGTTTGAGGCTGTGGACAGGTGTCTTTTATACAGATGATGAGTTCAAACAGGTGCCATTCATACAGGTAACGAGTGGGGGACAGAAAAGCTTCTTACAGAAGACGTTACAGGTCTGTGAGAGCCAGAGATTTTCCTTGTTTGAGGTGACCAAATACTTATTTTCCACCCTGATTTACGAATAAATTCTTTACAAATCCTACCATGTGAATTCATGGATTTTTTTTTCACATTCTGTCTCTCACAGTTGAAGTGTACCTCTGGTGCAAATTACTGACCTCTGTCATCATTTTAAGTGGGGGAACTTGCACAATCGGTGGCTGACTAAATACTTTTTTGCCCCACTGTAGCTGTCAACATGACTTCTTTAAAGAAATGCCCATAACTGCTGAGGACTCTGTATACCGCCCCAACTTCAAGAGATGAAAATAATTCTGCCAGAATGCTAAATAAGAGAGGACCGATAGAGCTAAACAGTAGCATGAGAAAGTAACCATTTGTATTTGTGTTTGACAATTTGTCTTCTCTTTAACATGTTCTGATGTAGGAAAAAACAAGTTAAAAGAGGAAACTTATAAACAAAGTAATTATGGAGATTTTTAAGGATCTTTTCAGCAGATGGTCATCTTTTCCAACTCTTGCAACAATCTCTGTCTGTGCTGCTGCTCTGATTTATCATAGAAATGCTGGTAGTGAGCAGCCTGCTCCCACACTCTCTAAACTGGCTAAACTAAGCGCTCCTGGCTGGAAAACGTAGGAGATACACAACAAATCAAAATGACACCAAAACACACTGAACAAACACAGTTTTGATGTCACTTTAAGCAAGGTACAGTTAATTTTTTCTTGATTTATTAAACAGAACTAAGCAATACATTATATTGCCAAAAGTATTCAACACATATGAACATGAGTGACAAGTTTAAAACCCTATGGATTGGTAGTGCACAGGGTTTAAAACAATGTCAGCCCACCATTTGCACTATAACAGCTTCAACTCTTCTGGGAAGGTCTTGCACAAGGTTTAGGAGTGTTTGGGGGAATCTTTAACCATTCCTTCAAAAGTGCATTTTTGAAGTCAGACACTGATGTTGGATGAAAATGCCTGACTCACAGTCTCCGCTCTAATTCATCTCAAAGTTAAGTTTCCATACCAAAATCATGTTGGAACTGGAAGGGCCATCCCCAAACTGTTCCCGAAAAGTTGGGAGGATGAAATTACCCAAAATGTCTTAATATGCTGAAGCATTAAGAGTTCCTTTGACTGAAACTAAGGGGCCAATTTGAACTTCTGAAAAACAACCCCCTCCACCAAACTTTACACTTGGCACAGTGCCGTCAGAGAAGTAGCATTCTCCTGGCATCCCTCCTCCTCATCTATCAGATTGACAGATGGAAAAGTATGACTCGTTATTCCAGAACACATCTACACTGCTCTAGTCCGATGGAGGCATGTTTAACATCACTAAATCCTACATTATGTATGTGCTTGGTGATGTAAGGCTTGGATGCAGTTGTTCAGCTTTGGAAACCCACTCCATGAAGCTCTCTATGCACTGTTTTTGATCTGAAGGCCACATGAAGTTTGGAGCTTTGTAGTGATTGATTGCAGAAAATTGGCGACCTCTGTGCGCTATATGCTTCAGCATCCACTGACCCTGCTCCATGACTTTAAATGTCCTACCAATTTGTGGTTGAGTTGTTGCCATTCCCAGTTGGTTCCACTTTTAACAACTGGATTTGTTGCGGGAAATTCTCCCTTCCTGG
Source organism: Rhamphochromis longiceps (assembly GCF_057381845.1). NCBI lineage: Eukaryota > Metazoa > Chordata > Actinopteri > Cichliformes > Cichlidae > Rhamphochromis > Rhamphochromis longiceps. The sequence continues at coordinate 34,850,193 of NC_140560.1, read as the reverse complement.
AATTCACCGACCTCCTGAGAGCGACCCATTCTTTCACAAATGTTTGTAGGAGCAGTCTGAATACCTAGGTGCTTGATTTTATACACTTGTGCCTATGAAGTGATTGGAACACCTGAATTCAATGATTTGGATGGGTGAGCTATTACTTTTGGAGATATAGTGTATATCACAAAGGTTAATCGGGTATTTTACTTCAAACACCAGCCCCAAAATACTCTGTGGATCCATATTCTCTGATGTTAATATTTGCTGCCTTCTTTTCTTTTTTTCAGTCTTAAGTCTAATAAAAATGTAGTGCGATAAACTTAAAATAAGCTGAGATCTTGTTATATGTATTTTCTGACTATGTGAGTGATTAACTGATAAAATAAATGGAGGCATTAATTAAAGTGATCATTAGTTGAACCCATAGAAACCAGAGTGACCATTTTAAAAGCAATATCAGAAGTTTGGCTAAAAACAGATTTTGTTTTTGCATTTTTTACAAAGAGCATCATTCAGCATCAGAGAAATGACGTCTGTTTTGGAGACCGGTAAGAATGAATGTGTGAACTCGCCTCCGTTTCATTGAAAAGATGAGGACTGTCACAATAAATCATTGAATCTGTCATCTGTCTGAGAGCCTTGAGGCTTTGAGAGATGCAGAGTGCATCTATTTCATCTCATTTTAAGTCGTTACTGATCATAAGCAGGCCAGCCAAGGAGCTAACGAGAATAAAAGGAGTTCACGTCCCAAGGCGCTAATGCTTCAAACTCCGAGCAAATGAGCATGAAACTGCATCAGTGGTATTGTGCATCTGAGCTCTCAGCTCTTGTTATATTTGCAAGGGAAGATGTTTTTTGTTGCCGTGGAAGATTTCGACAAACCTCCAGTCCGATCTGCTGCTGTGACATCAAATTTAAAGATCTTATCCAGGGTTACTCACGCAGGAGTATAAATAGAGTGACTGCAAGCTATGTAGGCCTACTGCAGGAGAATTAATGTCCCTGCTTGGACAAGTCCGGGTCCCCCAGGTCTCCCTCCACAGTAGAAAAGAGCAGAAATAATTCATAAAAGAAACTATGAGATCTATACTTGTTAGGATTTCACGCTGGTAGAATCCAGATTAGAGAAAGTAACAGGATAGCACTGCTGCGTCTGCTGGCCATCTTAGGGGGAGATTACGCAGGTGAATCTCTTCCCATTGTTATTTTCCCTCAATTTTAACAGCAAGAGTCGGATTTTGTTGCCAGCAGCTGAAAAACAACTTGCCTTGGGAAACTCGCATCAGACAGCAGAGAGGATGGAGAGTCAGTCCACAGTCCTTTTCTGGTTTTTATTGTGCTTCTGCTGTTTTGTGTGATGTATCGCTTCGGGGACAGCGAGGGTATTGCTGCACCGAGAAGAAGAAAAACAACAACAAATAGGAGTGTAGCAATATTAAGGGTCTATGATTCGATTTGGATTGTGAGGCAATGAGGCAGAACAATCATATTTACTCTGCAGGCTGTGAAGGAAGGAAACAGAGGATTTTAATTAAATGCAGTGAAAACATTCTTTATACCCTCTGGCCAGGAAAGAACAAACATTTGGAGAACTGAGAAAACAACCAACCTATGGAATTTCAGTATTCTGCACCCAGCCTGCTCCCTCCATCCATAAAGTTGAGCGAGCGACAGAGAGAGCAAAAGAGAGAGAGGGGCAGGTTTTTAATGTATTGCAAGACCCAGGTTCAAAGTTCAACTGTGTCTCTTAGAAACAACATTCATGGATTGTGAAACAGTTTCCCAGACTCCTCTGTGCCACCAACATTATTGCCAGCTGGCAACATTTTTTAATAATTGAAGCATTAATTTTACATGTGATGAAACAAAGCCATGGCATTTAAAAATTAAACATGATTCTCTATTTTCTGATCTGTTTTGCATATTGAGCTCCTGCTATATCCTGTGAATGGAAGGAATCAACTGAAGCCGTTAACAGAGAAACAGCTTTAAACAAGTACACCGTCAGAAGACCAAAATTAAATGCAAACACACAGACAAAGAAATATTTCTCTGTTGGCTTATTTGATGATCAGTGTAGCTGCCGTCATAGGCAACTCTCGCATTTAAGTTCATTTTATTAGATATGTAAGGTTGAAACAATTAGTAGTTGAAATATTAAGAAATAAATCAATAGTAATTCATGTTTTGTTCATTGGATTTATATGTTTAAATGTGTTATTTTTACTAATTGTGCAATTAGATAGGAACCTTTTCTATAGTTCCGTCTGTTGTTGCTAAGAGGGTATTTTTGGCTGGCACACTCAGCAAGCTAATTGAGACGAGCCACGAGGTTTGCACGTCCACAGTAAGATAGTAAATAGTAAGATAAATAAAAGAGTGCCTTTTTTGGACCTCCCCACGATGTAAGGATTAAAGTTTTATTCCCTTTGAGTGAGGCCAATGAGGTAAATGTTTTCTTTTGTTTATTTTCGTTGTATGTAAATATGCTAGTGTTGCGTGATATTCTAGTGCAATTACCGCAGTGTGAGGTGTAATGTGTATTTTATTGATTGTTTTGTTGGAATGTTTCGCCATATATAATGCTTAGGGGCTTTATTAAGAATATTCATTTAAGTTTGTATTTCTTTTTAGTTCTGACGGCATTGTATCGGCTGTGGTTGGACATCATTACAAGTTAAGGCATGTCGAAGAATCCTCCTGTCCGAAATAAATGTCAGTTAAAACACAAGGAACAAGTTGAGCTTTATTACGACTCGAGGGGAGTAACAATCAGAGTCATAGTTAAAGGTTCGGAGGGCCTGAGGAATGTTTTGACATTTCAAAATGGGAGTAGCTGCCATAGAATGTACATAACCACTATAATCTCTCATTCCTCCCAGCATCCACTGCACTCGCAAACAAGAGCTTAGCACTTTTGAAAAGGTCCGGCGCCACATCGTCGTGCACCTGTATGTTTGCCAGATTTGTATCATGACAAATTATTGTATTATCTTTTATTTTTTGATGGGTTTTATAATGCAAATGCAGCTACATATAGTACTGTTTGTCCAAGAGAAATTTCCTGTGTGAGACAATAAAGTTTATTCTTATCTTACCTTAAAAAAGCTGGACTCAGTTTCCATATCTAGAAAGTGAAGCGCCTTAAACCTGCATTCTTTCAAATGACCAGCAGGTGGCAATTCCAGTGGTTACCAAAAGAGTTGCTGTTATGTAGAAGTTTATGGGGAAACAACCCTCAGCACACTTTCTCAGTGACATTAGTAAACATTTTCCTGATTGGTTCATGTCTTACTGAATACAACATGATGTTCATTTCATAATTTATGACGCTCATCTACAGAGACAACAAGCTTGCAACTTCTCTCGGTTTCCTCATTCAGATGCGCCCAGTTCTTGTGATGTTTGCTTTCAAAGAGCTCCAGCAGTGATTGCAACAGCAACACTTCAGCTCACCAACACGTCAAGGGGGCTACATCCATCTTTTATATGCAGTCTATGTGTAAACTTCACATGCTTTGCTGCACCCCACACGGACCATCCAGAAATCCGAACCACCATATGTCGCTGTGCAGCAGTAAAAGTTTTTGTAGCATGTAGTAAAATTTAAACCAAGGACACAGCATTGGATTTATGGACAGGCTGAGATTATATCACCACACTATTCAATGATAATAAGCCTCGACCAATTCATCACCACAGTCAGAAGCCCTTACCTCAGCTAAAGTCTGCTCCATTCATTCCGTCACAACAGAAACAGTCTCACAGCCACATTTTTTTTCTTTCTTTCACTCCTGATCCTTTCTCGTGATAAATGAAAACGTCCCCGGTTCAGAAACAATTGGCTTCGCCGTAAATTTGTATGTCTGTTGGAAGCATTTGAATGGGTTCATTCATTTTTACTGTAAGCTGCTGTTTTGTATTCAGCAGACACGATTGTCAGGCTATGCTGTTTGTATCCACTTAACAAATGTGATCTAAATGCTGTTACTGGGGATTTGTCCTCCTGTCCGTGTAGTTCTGTCTATACTGAGCTCGGTGCCAGAAGTTCAGCTTCTTACACACAGACACAGTTAAAGGTGACGGCTGGAAGAAGGACTTTAGAAAACAACCAAGCTGCAATATTTTCTCTGTCACCGTGCATTGTGTTGCAGAACAATGTCTTGTACTGGTATACCGCAGCTCGTAGTGAGGACAAAGAGACCAATGACACTAAATATTTATCTGTAAAAAAATAAATAACACAATGAATTGAAGTATGAGAGCCAGCAGTTTGGAAAGGCTCACTGAGACCTTTGTGCAAAAACGAAATCAATAGAAATCTAAACCCAACTGAAACTAGCAAATACAAACCAGGTGCACAGGTGGCAGCTGTTGTCATATGTACTGCACCAAAAGGCACCACAAACAGAGTCCAGAGGTCCAGTTCAGTGATTTAAAGCAAGACAGGTGAAGTCGAGCAAACAGATCTCACCTACCGCTGCTTTTCAATCAAAGCAGCCAGACCCTGGAATATTTATTCACTGTGCAGTTATTATGAAGCGAGAAACTATCCATAGTGACCAGAAAGATTCTTGGTTGCCAAGCTGTAGCCATGGTTTGAATGATGAGCAGTTTTAACATGGGAGTCTGTGGGAACTGACTCACTTTTTTAAGCTGATGTAGCCACTGGGTTTTCATACTTACATGTTGACTTCAGGTTGTCATTTGATCATCGAGCAGATAAATAAAATCCTAGAATTTCATTCACCAAAGCTGAAGCCCTCATTTCTGGGTAGTCTCTACGACACAGTAGCTCATATTCAAATATTTCCATTAAAAATGCACAAAAAAAAAGTTCAGTGACTCGTAGTAACTGAGGGGAGGCCCAGCCTAGACCAACTGGATACAACCGAACTGGCTGAGTCAGAACCAGTGTTGAGGTCGTTACACCAAGAATGTAATTTATTACACATTACTTGTTAATTTTCCTACAAGTAATTCAATACGTTACATAATTGTCAGAAAAAGCAGCTTGTTGCACAACTAGTTACATCACTTTAACGTTACATGACCTGAAATGCACTGCTACATAATGACAAAAAGGTCTATCCTAATCAGGAAACACAAATTATCTTTCTTATAGAGTAACATATGAACATAAAACCAACAACAAGAACAAAACTGGGGCTTCAGTCCTGACTGCTCGATGCTTCTTTTGTTGAAGATCAGGCTCTGCTGGGCTGAAGCATACAGCTGACTCTGGGGTCTCGGCTAGCTTTGTGTTAGCACACTGTCTGTGCAGATGCTTGCAAAAGGCAGATGTTCTGTCAACAATATGAAGCAGCTGTTTCTGTCCTGGATGCAGTTTGCACTTTAACTTTACGCTCTTGTTTTGTTGTAAAATTTAAAAAATAATGTTCGTTTCACCGCTCCTCAAAAGCTGTAAACATTTCCTCCTCCGGGCACACCAACCAAACTGTAGCACAGTGTTTGACATTATTGTAACTTTCGAATAATTCATGAATTTAGTACAGTAAGGTATTGCATTACTGTGTTAGTGAAAAATGTAATGTGATTAACATGGTCAGTAATCCAGAATAGTCACATCCCCGACTCCTGTATCCAGATGGATGAAAATTCACCTCCTGCAGAGTTAATGAAGGAGGAAAATGTTGAAACAAATAAAAACTTCAGTGTTCATTTTTCACCCCTTGGGTTTCTGGTCTAGCTTTTCTTTCTGTAGCTACAATTTACAGATGTCCCATAAACATTTCACATGCAGACAATCATTTTGGAAAGAGGACAGTTTTAAGCACACGTTCACTGAAAGCATTTATGAGGCTGTGCAGAACGGGCAGATTGAGGGTTGCAGTTTTCTCAAGAATCGTTAATCCCAAACAGCATGAGTCTGACTGAAGTTCTTTCCTCACTGACAAAAAATACATGAAACTACAAAAAAAGAGCTTGTCCTGCTAGCTGTGTGAGAATCGTTTTGTGTTTTAGAAAACATCAGACTGATTTAATGTTGCCAGAACATTTTGGTTGGCTCACATTTCCTTACACAGCCTCCAAAGCTCTGTTTGAGTTTGGTGTGGTGATGGTAAACATTAGAGTAAGGCGACATAGATGATGCATTAATGTTAATGAATGTCCTTACAAAGATAACCAACTATGATTCCTACAAATACGTCAACGTGTTTACGGAAGCGGTTGTGGGATTCATCGGGAAACTAGCGGATGATACCGTGGAGACAAAGACTATCACAACGTTTCCCAACCAGAAGCCGTGGGTGGATAAAACCATCCGCAACGCTCTGAGTGACCCGTACAAAGCCGCGTCATATAACGTGCGGAGGGCGGTGAAAGAGGCGAAGCAGCGCTACGGGAGGAAACTAGAGTCACAACTCCAACAGAGTGACTCTAGGAGCCTGTGGCGGGGACTAAGGACAATAACAGACTATAAAGCACCAACAACCGGTATGACGAACGCGGCCGTGACTCTGGCAGACGAGCTGAACACTTTCTATGCTCGCTTCGAGGCTGCAGCTAAGGTCTCCAACAATGCTAGTGTTAGCGGCGCTAACGGCTGCAGACAGGAAGATACTGCCAGCACCGGAAACGTGCTCGTCATCTCCGAGCATGAAGTAAGGAGAGCCTTCAAGAGAGTGAACACCAGGAAAGCAGCAGGACCAGACGGCATCCCAGGTCGTATCCTCAGAGACTGCGCATACCAGCTAGCTCCTGTGTTCACTGAGATATTCAACATCTCTTTATCTCAGTCGGTGATCCCCACATGCTTCAAAGAGTCCATCATTGTTCCTGTCCCGAAGAAACCCCACCCTGCTTCTCTCAATGACTATCGCCCTGTAGCCCTCACCTCAGTAGTGATGAAGTGCTTTGAACGCCTGGTCAGAGACTTCATCATTTCTTCACTACCAGACACACTAGACCCACTACAGTTCGCTTACCGTCCAAATCGTTCCACAGACGATGCCATCTCTCATCTCCTCCACACATCACTCACTCACTTGGACACTAGAAGGGGGAATTATGTTAAAATGCTCTTCATAGACTACAGCTCTGCATTTAACACCATAATTCCCTCCACACTCACCACCAAGCTGGAGCATCTGGGACTCAGCTCATCTATGTGTCAGTGGATCTCCAACTTCCTAACTGGCAGACCACAGGCAGTAAGGATGGGCGGACATGTCTTAGCCTCCACCACTCTCAGCACTGGAGCCCCCCAGGGGTGTGTTCTGAGCCCCCTGCTGTACTCTTTGTACACATGACTGTGTGGCCACTACCAGCTCCACCACCATCATCAAGTTTGCTGACGACACCGTCGTGGTGGGCCTGATCTCTGATAACAACGAGACGGCCTACCTGAAGGAGATTAGGAATCTGGAGAACTGGTGCCAGAGGAACAACCTCCTTCTAAACGTCAGTAAGACAAAGGAGCTGATAGTGGACTTCAGCACTAAGCAGGAGAGGAACTACCAGACCCCCGTCATCAACGAGTGCCCAGTGGAGAGAGTGGACAGCTTCAAATACCTCGGAGTTCACATCACGCAGGACCTGTCATGGTCCTGTCACATCAACACCGTGGTGAAAAAGACCCGACAGCGTCTCTACCACCTCAGACGCTTGAGAGACTTCCAACTGCCCTCCAAGGTGCTCAGGAACTTTTACTCGTGCACCATAGAGAGCATCCTGGCGGGAAACATCTTAACCTGGTTCGGGAACAGCACCATGCAGGACAGACGAGCTCTACAGAGGGTTGTGCGGTCAGCTGAGCGCACCATCCGCTCCGAGCTCCCTGACCTGCACTCAATCTACAGCAGGCGGTGCTGGACCAAGGCCAGGAAGATGGTGAAGGACCTCAGCCATCCCAACAACAGACTGTTCTCTCTGTTGAGGTCAGGAAAGCGATTCCGCTCCCTGAAGACCAACACAGAGAGACTGAGGAGGAGCTTCTTCCCGCAGGCGATACGGTCTCTCAATCACACCACCACACAGTACTGACCCACACATATGGTTCTTACACACACACTGGACTTTCTGGACTTTGGTTTTGCACAACACTGGTCACTATATTCTTCATTTCCGGTTAATACTTGTACAGCTGCTGTTATTGTGTATATATTTATTTATATTTAGATTTCTTCATACATTCTTATATAGTTCTATATTGTGTATTTTGTTGTACAGTTATTTTATTTTCAACTTTAATTTATATATTTATCTTTATCTTATTCTCCCAGTTAAATTTACCCTTCATTCTAATTTGTGTTGTACAGTTATTTCATTTTTAACCTTAATTTATATTTTATTCCTTCCTAGTTAAATTTACCCTTTTTAATTTTTCATATTTATTTCCTTTCTTATTCATAGCCTTTTCCTTTTTTGTTTTCTTTAGGTCACAAGCAGTTGTCCAAGCATTTCACTACATATCGTACTGTGTATGACTGTGTACGTGACAAATAAAAATTTGAATTTGAATTTGAAATAAAGTGATGAGAGCAGCATTTACTTTTTGGCCAAAATATGGAAATCGCTTCTCCAAACAACTTCAGACATTTACTGATTTCTCCAGTTGATGATGCATCACTGCTTTTCTTTGTAGTCACGTTATTTCCACTGACTTTGTGCACCAATAAAGTCATTTTGCCCCCCTTTGTGGTCAACTTTATGGTTTTTTGCTCACTTTGTCCGTACTCCTGTCGTTCAGGAATCTTGGCCACGATACAAAACTTCCCTTTTAAGTGTGAATGTTATACAAAAATTTAAACCCTTTCATATTCCCGTTTTCATACTTATCATCTGAAAACTCTGGTATAGTAAATCCCTGTGGTAATCTCTTTTAGTCTGACAAAAGCACAGAACAGCACAGCTTTTATGCTGAAACAGTGTGTCCGATCAGATTTGCAAACACGCTCAAAAACAACTTCCCATTAAACTCTGCTGTTTGCACAGTTTGAGAAGAAGAAAAACAGGCATGCATCTTAATATAAAAAACATATAAAGGTGTGAATGTTCACAATGTGCTCTTTACCGTCTTGTCAGTAGAAAAAGGGGGGCTGACATCAAGATGAGGTCTTAATTATCTCCAGACTTCTTAAATCAACCTTTCACTTATGTCGCTGTTTAAGAAGATAAAGCAAATCCGTCTCTGTCTGCCCACCTTCCCCGAGGGGGCTGCGTTTATCTCCTCACAGCATCTCCACACAGAAGCCACTGCAGAGTGTGATTATGCTTTTCTTCTCTGCACAGCTGGATTGAAATGTTGTCAGCCTTTTTCACCCGGCTTTACGGGCAATGGCAGAATTTGAGCAGCTCACTTCACTGCCGATTAGCATTTGTGAGAGAAAAGGGAAATTCTTGCATTCCTCTTTCTGGAGAGCTTATTACCCAAGGACACCCATTCGTGTTCATTCAGCAAAACCGAAATTTCCCAATCACAGCCCTCTTATTTTAAAAAGCGGGGGAAATCTTCTACCACCTCAGGATAACAAGGACACAGTACGACGAGGCGCAGATTTTCCTTCTCCTTATTACATGTGTGAGGTGACATCAAGAAGCGAGGGAAGCCTGCCTCTGAAGCACGAATGCAGCAGGACTGCACGCTGGCCTGCAGGGAAATCAAAGCTGCGGAGATGGACGTGGAAGCTGAAGGCTAGTGGGTTTGAAAATGAAGAGATGTGCGATGTGGGACCACTCGGGATAATTGGAGCTCCTTAACAACGTGCCAAAGGAAAGATGGAACAGGACCGGCAACATGGGGCTCCTCGTTCAATCTGCCTGGTCATAACTTTCAGTTTTATCCCAAAAAGATCTCATCTTTCATCTAAATCACCTTCATAAAATTCCGGCTGTTGTTCTCCTCATCCTACCTGCAGCACCCTGCTGAGGTGAAATGTTTCTTTATATTTAAAAAATTCTATCAGTATGCATTTAATTATAACATTGTCCGGTGCACGTTTGATAAATCTAGCATACAATTATGTGTTATTTTTGCATACAAATGACACTTAATGTGTGCACAGGGCAAGAAGATTTCCATGCACACATTAGCATGGAGGCCCTGTATCTTCTTTAAATGTTTGTCATAGCATCACACTGACAAACCACCTACAGATATCCAGCACACGAGGGTTGCTCCACAGCACATCAGTCTCCATAGACGTCCATTAAAATGCATGTTTACAGCCTGTTTGTAGCCTCTATGGATAGTTTTCTCCTTCATCGCAGCTCCACAAGGGCTGATCTTTTATAACTCATCCTTCTTGGATGCTGGACTTAAGACCCTGGCACTTTGGCCAGAGCTGCCTGTAACTGGAATCAATCAGCTGCTGTCTGCTAGGAACTTACCTCCACTAACTTGAATCACAAAACAGAACCTCTCTGCAGTGTTTGTGCCTTTTGGGGCATTTTTAATGCAATTTCCTGACAAATAATATGGCTTCATGTGAGGTACCGCCAGTCTGAGAAGTTTGTGCTTCAGTTTTGGTGAGTGAAATTCGAGGATTTTAATCTAGTTTTTATTTTGTTGTGGCCCCGGGGCCTCTTGCGATGATGCTCTATCTATTCTGTGTTGCAGGAACTGCTATTTGGAGCTGAGTGCAGAGCATCTATTTAAACTACTCCTTCCTGTGGACCTGCAGCTGACACTTCCTGTGTCGCTGTCTGTGCCATTTCCACACACTTAGTTTTATATTTGACAGCACGGCCAAACTGGGCTTCACTCCACTAATGACTACTAACTCATGCACTTCATGTTTAGTCCCATTAAGTCAGTTCTGGCCAGTAAACCTACAAAGCAGTAAGGAGATAGTTTATTAGTCTGTCACAGTCCATACAGCCATAAACTGCAGCCATACAAGTTAACAGAGTTTTCAAGCATTGGCTGAAAACATAGCACTCCACTGTTCATCCATATATGGGGTCGCTCTGTTTGTTACAATACTAAGGTTATCGCCTTTCTATAATTACACAAAGCCAAAACTAGAAAAAAAAGCATCAAAAACTGAAGATTCAGAGCACTTTGAAGCTAAACTCTCAATCTGAAGACATTAAATCTTGAATGCAGGCTTGCTTGAACACATGTGCTTGAAGGGCTGGATTAAAAAAACTTCAGCAGAAGTAAGCGAAGGTTAAAAAGGTGGTACAAGAGTACGGACCATTCACAGTTTAGAAAGAGTCAATAGGAGAAGGGGTCAATCAGTGGTCACTCGCCAGCAGTGCGTCACTACTAAAGTGTAAGAATGTGATACCTGTGTATGTGGTGCAAAAGGGAACAGATTTCAGGACTTTTTGTTCCCAGTTTAGCAGAAAAACCTTCCATGCACAGCATCTCATCTCCCTCCACGAAGTGTGAAACTTTAAAGTGTTGTGTACTCGTGTACAGAGCGAGTACAAATAGCTCTTAATGACCTTTAGAAAGGAGCGCGGCTTTCTATCTCTCAAACTCCATTACTGTACTCTATCCGCCTCGACCGAGCTTCATTAAATGCTTCTGTGTAAGACATCTGATTACCTCCTGAGCCTCATTCCAGCACACGATGACCTGGTCCCACAAGCTTTCCTTCACAATAATACTGTATTGACTTTCAAGTAACTTAAAGAAATTACAAGGTCTTCTGTTGACTGCAACACATTTTTAACCCCCGATAGGCTCATAAAAGCCTTAAAAAAACAATTCAGAAACTGTCCAATTTACAAGAGGCTCTATAAAGTGCTAAAACTAACTCTCTGATTGCTATTGTGTGTGCATGTGTGGCGGCAGATGTCAAATTTTCCTGTTGTAGCAGAATTTGGTGCTTATAAAGCTGTTAAACATTTGTTCCCCTTGAGAGCTTATCTCTTTTTTATTTACTGTTTTTGCATGCAGGCAGATAACCAGAGGTTTTTAGGACATTTGGAGACCCGTGATCAATTTATGCCACCATTTTTTTAACAATCAACCTCACTAACATCCCACAAAATACTGCAAATAGTCCCATTTTGTTGTATTTTCAATTTAAACTGCTGAACTCTTTACAGTTGTTGTCCAGTGACAAATCCCCTTTGGTCAGTCCAAGTAAGAGATGATTTGCACAAGTACGAATGGAAAACGAGAAAACTGTAAAAAGACTTAAAACTATTAACAAGCATGAAAACTGTAGTTTAAGATGCTTCATATCACCTGTGATGCACTTTTTTTTAGCAAGTGCGAACATCCCTATAAAGGCTGAAATTTCGTCAGTTAGCTGGTGTGGAACATTCAGGTGCGTTAGCACAGTACCACAATCTTACCAGAAGAAAAACAAGGAGCTACATCTTAGGTGTGAATTTTGGAACAACACCTAAACGTGGAGATGTTTGTCCGTAATCCACAGCACCACATTTGAAGAAACTCAAACATGTCATATCAGCACAAACTTCACCGCGATGGTGGAGGAGCGATGATTCGAGTTTGTGTTGCGGCCACGACACCTGGGCACCTTTCAGTCATTGAGTTGACCTTGAACTTCTCTCTGCTGCATCGATCCTTTTATTGTTGCTACATGTTTGAATTAACTTAGAACAGGTCGGCATCAGCCGTGAACGAATTAGAAAGCTCTTCCATCCTGCAGCAATATTTGATGATGGGCCTCTTAAACTATAGTTTGAGCCTGAAGGTCGAAATCATTTTGTCGCCCACCTTCTTCACACCTATTATCCTGTTATTCCAAAAACAGCACGGCACTAATGACAGCTGTGTTTCCTGTAGTTGTGTCCAGAAATCCAAGATGCACAAAGAAGCAGCTTTTTTTAACTGTGTAAATGTGAATGGAACGAAGCCATCATCACTGTTTTTTAAATACATCCGTACTCTTCTTGCTACAAGTCATAATGTCTCCTGCAGAAAAGGACTCATTCTGAGATAATATGGTTTTGTTCTGCAGATGTGTTCCCTGTTTTCTCTCGACTGCTGCCAGCTGCTTCCTCAGAATGGACATCGTGACATCGTCTATGCTCAAAACACCTGGATGGAGAGCACTGAATGGCTGTTTTGATTTGCAATTTGTTATTATTCTTCTCCTGTCTGATTTCAGTTCACAGACACACATCCACAATCCTCCAGATAATTGCTACAAGCCAGTGAGCAGTCGGGCACTGGCAGTCTCTTCATCCAACTGCAGCAACAAAATCCGTCCTGTTTTTTCTATAAGCAGTAGCCAAAGCCGCGTTTGAGTCTTTTCCTTGCAGAAGTGTTTTTATGCCACCAGGTATAACAATTTGGCTTTTAACTTCTTCATAAGCCAAACGGTTATAAAGAAGTGATGCTTCAGCCTTGCGTGTGTATTTTCTCTAATTCTTTTGCAGAAAATAAACCACATTTCTTGTCTTGCTGGCCTTTGTTTTCTCTCCTTTCTTTGCTTAATAACCACGTGGCATTCTCAGCATTTTTCCCCTACCCTCATGGATATATGCCATAGATTAACCCCACTGCAGCGTGCTGTTTGTTTTTTGGAAATGTCCAGTGCAGACTTTGTGCATTTTTAGTGTCACCTGACCTCGTATTCACAGCAAAGAGTCTTCAGCTCTAACGAGTGGAATTGTAGTGTTTTATGTCACTAATTAGTAGGAATTTGTGCATTCTCTGCATTGCACTCATACTGCTGGCATTAGCTTATGATATAAGACTACAGCCATCCATATATCCTATTTCCTTATCCAGTTTAGGGTCATGGGGGCGCTGGAGCTTCTCACAGCTGCTGCAAAAGGCCTAAAATATAGAGACAAACAACCATCCACTCTCACATTCACACCCATGAGCAATTTAGAATTAGCAGTTATCTCAGTATGCCTATCTGTGGACTGTGGGAGGAAGATACACATAACTCCACCCATTCCAGTCGATTCAAACCAATCGTCTGCTGCTGGATCGTCTTGGAGTATGGTGTGAATCCCAATTACTGCACCACCATGCTGTCCGCATCCCTACACCTCATCCAGATGTGGTCACTTGTGGCTTTAAAAACCTTTGAAACCTGAAGTTGACGTTTCAAAATGAACGTCATGGTGGCTAAAGCCATCTTTATGTCAATGTTTGTTCATACTGTTGATGTCTGTGTGCATGTGGGCTCAGGCCATTGTCTACGTATATTATTCTTGTTACCACTTTAAGTAATTTTATTGTTAAATTTTATATTTTTATGGATGATGCACCAATCGGAGACCACTTTCAATTTCATTGTACCTGTGACAATAAAAATAAAGACATTCTATTCTATTCTATTCTATTCTATTCTATTCCATAATACTGGTTTATATTCAGATAATAATAAACAGAGACAGGGAGATAAAGTGACAAAGGTCCTGCGTTTGTCTTACACAAAAAGAACCTATGGCATTATTACGCTGAAAATTTAAACTGTTTTAGTAAACAAATGAGGTTTAAATAGCTGCTAAATGGGCCTAGTTCATTCACTTTACTAAATGGGATTAAATAGGATTTTATAAGCCACTATGAGGCCATTATAGATTTTCATTAAGTGATACAGGCGCATCATTAAAAAGGGAAAAGTTATTAGGGTTTCTTGCAAAAACGGAGACATGCTGTAGGAATGAGCCACTGCGGTCTGATTTGGGCTTAAATGACATTTTACAGCAGTTTTCACAGCAGTGGGGTCTGACTGATGCAGGAGAACATCGCAGACTTCCAGGTTTAGAATTAAGATCAAAGCATTATAATCAATTTTGTTACTGATGGTCCAATAAATACAAAAAGAGAGAGATTATGACCTGAATATATGATCGCACAGCAAAAGCCAGCGGGCAGTGCAAACCACTAAAATAAAAAAATTAATGGGGGGTGTAAGTATGTGTGTTTCAGCAGCTAATGCCAGCGATATAATGACGGCTTATAATCTGTTAAATTATTCTTGTCCTGACTGAAGTGGCCTCTTGTCCTCCATCTGCATGGCACGAGTGGTCTCTGATGATCATGTTAAAGAAGCTAAAGAGCATCATTAAATTAAAGCCTCGCCTGTTTGTTTTTTTTTTTTTGCATCATATAGGATAGCTAGCAGTTATCTCATCATACTTGAAAACATAAAGCAGCAACTCACCTTTCTGTGATTCACATTGAACGCAAGCCCTCATGGGACATCGTTTTGAGAAGTGATGAGTAATGCATGTCAAGCATATTTTGCTGTTTCACTTCAAGCTCCTTAATCCTCAACGAGTCTTTATCTGAATGTCAAAATAACAAACTAGAAAAATACAGTTCACCTTGTAAAAACAAACATTTTTAATGTCTCCTCGTTCTGCCTGCACCAGGAAGGTGAGATTTGTGAGCCGACTGCTTGTGAATATTACAGCGGCTGATTGTTTTCTCTGCTGGGAGAAGATCTTTATTCACATGCAGGACCAGGTGAGAGCCAGTGCTTTCCGAGCCTCCCGAGGTTTCTCCCTCAGACAGTCTGTTAATGCAGCGCAGCCATGCTGGGGTGGTGAGAGAGGCTAACCCAGGCAGAACTAGATGGAATATTAATGCTCTGCGTCGCACCACCTCTCCTTTACTTGCACAAAAGCTGCTCTGCCACTTCTGAAAAAGCCATTTTCACTGTATTCGCAACATTATCAAAGGTCTGGCTCGGATCTTTGATCATAATTTTGTAGTCTTTTTTATGAGAAGGTGGGTTGAGGCTTCGGGATTTGTTCCCTCAGGCTTTAGGCCTGATCTGTAGCGGTGGATAAAGGTATCTGAGCAGAGTGGATGAAGATGAAGATGTGAGATGGCAGCTGATGGACAGTTATGTAGAAATAGCTGGTCTAATCAGCAGGGATGGATCTTCCGCCTATAATTACCGACCTGTCTGTGCGTCTGAGATGTGCCGGCCTGGACTGTGACCTCCAATCTGAGAGGCTCCGCAAACTGGTGCCTCTTTTTTCTTCACAAGTCCCCTCAGATTACCTCACACTTTGATTCCTGCCAGACCAGAACGGGGCCGCTCTCTGAATCAGCAGCCAGGCATTAAATGTGAGGAGAGGCGAGCAGGCTGCATAATTGACTCTGGATTGAAGTGGAGGATTCAGGTGGGGAGGTGTATCTGATTGGTGGTGTCCCGCTCTGTTCAGATCTGTCTCTCCTCATTCCACACCAAATAAAGTATGACAAACACGAGTAGCACAGCTGTCTGTTTGTTAGATGTTATATTTTAATGACTTCCCCTCTCACACACGAGCCACGCACGATGCAGATCCAGGGATGATAGCGAGGCTTCTACTGTCTTTTATTAGCCTTAATTTCTCACAAGTAATAATAAAAATAATCCCTCAAGGGGCTCACAAATACCTGCAACCACCTGCAGGTTTCCAAGGTAAGAGTTAATTAGCCATAGCATATTATTTGCAGATGCTACAGGCTTGACTCAACCAATTATCAAGAAATATGTTTTCTAAATCACCTCAACTAGTTTGATGCCATCTTGCAGATTGAGATCCAGTTTTTCAAATATCTAGCGTTTTAGATATAAAATGTAACAAAGGTTAACCGAGTTTATCTTGCTGCGTGCTGAATAGAAGAAAAACTACACTCTTTACAACAGCAATGTCTCTCTAGGCTGAAGGAAAAAGTAATCAGTTCTTCTCACAGAGTTTATATCGTTGGTTTGTAAAGTCTTTTTTTTTTAGTTGTTTTTCTGTTTGTTTTAGCAAAATGCATCCATAGTTGTGTGTGTAATATTACAATGCTACAGAGGTTTCTCATGTGACATTATTCACACATTGCTTGAGGAAAAATGTTTATTCCCTGACTGGTTGGCAAATAGTGGCAATTGGATTCAATCGCAAAGTGTGTTTAGCACCAAATACGATTTTTTTGGTTCCCAGCTGTTTCTTTCTTTAACATGTACACTTTCTATATATTCAAGTAAAGCTGAGGAACACAAGCCTAAGAATTTCATTACAGGTAAATGTTGCTACACTATTTATCTGTACACGACAATAAAACTTGAAACGTGTTTGTCTTCAAACATTTGCTAGCTACTAGCTGTGTAGTAGCAAAACTTGAGAAAGTGTAACACAAACCAGATTCGGGGATTTTTCACCTTCAAAGTATAAGCTGTGCTTCAAACAGTCTCCATTTTGGTTTGTGTCACAAGTCAGCGTGTTCAATGTAAACCACAGTCAACCGGGCAATCTGTTAGCAATCTGTTAGCAATGGTAAATGGTAAATGGCCTGCATTTGTATAGCGCTTTTCTAGTCCCTAAGGACCCCAAAGCGCTTCACACTACATTCAGTCATCCACCCATTCACACACACATTCACACACTGGCGATGGCAAGCTACATTGTAGCCACAGCTGCCCTGGGGCGCACTGACAGAGGCGAGGCTGCCGGACACTGGCGCCACCGGGCCCTCTGAATCTCTCTCAATCTGTTAGCAATGTTAGCAACAGCTAGGAACTTTTTTCTCCTCACCAACTGACAATGAAATACATGTTTTTCCCTAGCAACTAGTTGTTGCCACGGGTAACTGGCTGGTCTTTAGGTCTTATTCACTTAACCCTACGTTTTGACGATGATTGTCACACATCCAAAATGGCAGAAACATCATGTTATTATTGTGATTATTAAAACACCAATACTACATATTAATGCTAAGTAGTACACAAGTAAAGCGCTAGAATTTCATTTACACATTTGTTGGATAGTCTGTTGGTCCAGTTAACTGCACAGGATGACCTGCATTTAAAATGCACAACAGCTAAAACACAGCACAGTGCTCTAGTTTAGTTACTCCAATTAGTGGAGGTGAGGTCTAGCAGACCGGCACCCACCTGTCACTCATTGTGGCTAATCACACATAACTTTAAGCCTTATTGCAATTTAAAAAGTTTATCTATTTTTCTTTTAAATGCATAACTCAGAAAAATCGGATATTGACATGCTTCCCTCTAATGCTATATTCAGACAGATGATTCAGACAAATGTTTAAAATGATTCATTCATTCAAGAGAACATGAAAAAATAAGAACTTCCAGGTTAAACTTCAGGGCTTCCGTTTAAAAGTTGCTGAAACTGTAAGAAAAAGAACTGTCCAAAGTCTCGATACATGTGAGACTCTGAATGAGCTTCCTGTGGAGGATCGTTGTCCAAAGGGGTGCCTAATGAGCCAGAGATGCACATCCTCACAATCTGTGAGTCTTGGTCTCACATGGTCACCATTGTGGGAGAAACTTTGATGCCAGCAGGCTTCATTAGTAACCCACAAAGATTCCTTGATGATCTGGGTCTTTATTTTTGGCAATAGTGAAGCTAGTCCTAAAATCTAGGGGAAGGTGGTGAGGTTTGTAAAAACAAGCCTAATGATCAGAGAAGTTTGAAACAAATCTGATGTTAAGAAACTGAAAGAAAAATGTCATTTACTTTCTATCTTGTGTATTTCTATGTTGTGCTGATTTCTACTATTAGTCCAATATATTTGGCAAACAAATATTGTACTTTTTAGTTTTTTGTTTTTAATTTTGCATATCCTAAAACAAATACTTTCAAGAAGAAAAGCTTGCAATTCAGGGCAAACAGTGAAAGCCCTGGTTGTCTAGTGAAGACTAAAAATAAATATCAATCAAAATCAAAGTGAAAGCAATCAGTATTCTTCCCTGCGAGCTTCTGTCATTGCCTGCTTGCATCCATTCTTTAATTTACTGCAGTTTAAAAAAAATACAAATAATTGGGAAAGAAAAAGGAATGAATGAATACCACTGCAGTCACTCACACAGGGTAAAAAGAGAGCTGGCGAAATCTCGGGTAAATCCATTTGAATCATGTCTTCAATATTCATTTGTGGTGGTCCACTGCTGGTCAAGTGATGATTAGGTCCATCAATCCACCATTTTGACTCTGCAATGCTTATGTCAAAACCCAATTATGCCCCCTTTCTGCTTATCACGCGTGCCTCCTATGATAGAAGCGGCCTCAGTGGTGGCAAAGGCCTCTAAATGGACTCAGAAGGCTCAGGAGCAATGCATCTTCATCTCACTGCTTCACACTCCAGAAAATAGGCTAATCGCAGACCCACCGCTCAAGTCACTAATCTCCGAAAACTCACAATTACTTCATGGTTCTGGCAACTGTCTAATGAAAGAGGAGGGGATCCTTTTAGGAAGTTCATCTGTTCTAACTGTTGCCTTGAATTTAGAGCAGAATCACAAGTGATGGAAATGTTGACAATTTTAACCTAGACACAAAGGTAAAACTGTCATACAAGAAAAAGGGTTGCGGGAGAACAAGGCAGTGGTAAATGTCTTCTCGGAGGGCAAGTTCGCTGTAATTGAAAAGTCAGACCTCTGAAACCAAAGTTCATTCATGCCTGCAGACTGTATGCGCCTCGTGTCATACGTCAAATCAAAAGGCAACTTTTAAAAAAGCCAAACTACAGTTTCATAGTGAGCCAGCACCTTTAGTGTAGTTTCTAACAATGCACCCGACCCTTCTGGTGTCTCAGTACTTTTCCTCTGCTGTGAGCAGAGGAGATTCCTGCAGCCGCCCCTCCCTCCAGTGGCAAAAGATAATAGCCCATCTCTTCATGAGGCTTATTACCATGATTTTTCCTTTAGGCCACAGTAACGGGTACCTCGAAGCTCTGATGGCTCACTGAAGCCCCCATGTGGACCTGTGTGGAAATATTCAACATACCCCTCGTAAAGTATCCTGGTATCTTATTAATTTTCAAACATCATCTGACGCTGAAAGAATGGATTTCTTTGTTAAAGCCTTTCTAATCATTTCTATTTATTTCTATTACATTGTACTGTTCATTGATCCCCAGCTTCTCCAATCAGCCTTTTGAAGTGTTCTTGGGCAAGACACCGAACATCTGCACCTTTTGGCATTTCAGTGTGTGATAAATGACTTCAACAGGAGTAAAAGTGCAGTATGACTGTGGCTTGTTCATAAATCAAATTATTCAGTAAAAGACCAGAAAAAATAAGCTGCTGCAAGATGTGAAAACATTAGAAAAATGAACTTCTTCTGGTGAATTCCTTAAAGCCACAGATCACATAAAGGATGGAAACTGCTACAGTGACAACGTCCACTGTATTTTGGAGGGTTAGCATAGTTACTTTGACCATATGCTACCATAAGTAGCACAGCACATCAGATGTGATCCAGAGACACTGATAAGCTCCAGGTGCCCACGTCAGCACACCTGTTTATCAACATGGCCACACCCCTCCCTACAGAATCCAGCTGGATGAGTTGTTATGAAGGGGAAACGCTCCACAGAGACTCAGAATGTAAATGCAATATTAAACATGGGCATCCACGGGGATTGACTCTGTTTTGGTATCAGCTTCCATTTTGACATTAAAGTAACTATAATGTATGCAAATTACACTTTAGCTTCATTTTTCGGCTCTGGATGTTGCCACAAATTAGCTTCAGCTGAACAGACTATAGAGATTTGTTGCTATTTTTATGCGAATGTAACTAAATTTAAACTAGTTTTATTCTAAAAGTTTAGAAAGTCTGGATTTAGACGTCAAGTGAAATGGCACCCAGCAGGAAACAGATTACAAATCACTGTTGAAGGACACATGGCGAGCTTTGCTTTATTCCGTTTAACACAGATCTGCACAGTTAATGCAACAAGCGCATTTTCTTTAATCAGACCACACAAGTCAAATAAAAATCTCCAGCTCATTTAAATAAAATAACTCAAGATGGATTCATCTAGTCTTTCTTTTTTTTCAAAACTCATGTTTAAATGGAAGAGAGGAATCAGCTGGTTTTCAGCCTCTTCGTTTCTACGTGTGCTGCCGTTTCCTCCTGGTCTCTTTTAGCACCTCTGCCGACGTCCGGCGCTCCCGTCTTATGCTCGCTGGTCACTTCAGAGCTGCTTCCTCTTGGATATCTCATCTCCCTCCTCTCCCTCCTCTCCTCCATCTCGCCGAGCTCCTCGGCAAACAGGGTTTTCAGTGCAGGAATGAGTTTGGGGATGATTTTGGAGTCATCAAAACGAATCTGTGAGTAGATGAAATAAAGGAAATTGCCACAATATTTAAATGAAAGCATTCAGAACTATTCCATTTAGACTTTTTTTTTTTTTACCATTTAGCTCTTTTTATCCTTATTTATACTCTTTACAGTAAATGTTTTATATACAGTTTCCTTGTTATTCTTGTATAAATGTTTGTTGTTGGTAGTTTATGTTACAAAAAATGGAAAATCTTGTCTTGGAAGTTGCAGCAATCACCATCCAACTACTAGCATTTCTGCTAACATTTAGATTAAGAAACAGCTGAAAAACCGTTTCTAAATGTGCCTTTAACTGGAGATATTTCATCAAACTTAAATACTAATTTGTCATTTCTCGTGCTTTGGTTTAGTCTTACTGGTAATGTATGCTGTCTTACAATCACTAATGAGCAAGGCTGAGGAGCCAGAAGTTTATCATGTCAGTCATACATAGGGAGAAAGTACTCAGCCTCCACTAAGGTCCAGGTTTAGTCCCAGCTTCCTGTTTTTACATACATGTTTTGTTAATACTGTGCTCCCTCGTTAATTGCGGGAGTTATGTTCTAAAAATAACCCGCAAAGTAGTCAGCTTTATTTTTTACAATTATTACAGATGCTTTAAGGCTGTAAAACCTCTCACTACACACTTTTCTCAGACAGGCGTGAACATTTTCACACTCAAAGTTTGTTTTTTTAGGATTTTTTGATCTATAAATAAGCGCCGGTTTTATCATAAAGCCCGCGGCATTTTACACAGATAACCAGAGTCACGTAATCTTTTTGGGCCTTGAATCCTGGGGCTTTGGCTTCGTCCTGAATTATAAAGGTGCGAGAGGGCATTCGTTTCCAAAATAAGCCTGTCTCAGCCATACTGAAAACTTGTTCAGGCTTATATCTCCCTTTCTTGATGATCGCTTTAAATTTGTTGTTCACCTATGCCTCTGCTCTAGAGGTATCCGCAGAGGCGGTGCATGCAGTCAAACACTTCTAAGTCCAAAGCACTTCTTTTTTTTTTTTTTTTTTCTCTTCTAATACTGTTTCTTTTTTCTGTCCAAAGTCCAAAGCACTTCTGAAATTTGTCAAACCAGCCCTTGCTGGCATTAAAAGCACTCGTCGATGGCCTGGACTCCGCAGCATCCTGCTCCTCGCTGTCAGCTCAAGTTTCATAAAGCTTTTTAGCTTTGATGCGGATGATGTTGGTATCCAGCGTAATGTTCTTTTTTTATGTAAATGTGACAAGCTGAACACATTCTGTACTGTACAGGAGACATGACATGGAGGAGACTGATTGACATGGTCTACAGCCAATTAGGATGCAGAACACAATGCGCTGTTAAAAAAGAAAAAAGAAAAACAAAAGCATGCAAAATTGTGCACAAAAAAAATCTGCAAAACTGGGAGCCCGCGAAAGGTGAACCGCGTTATAGTGAGGGACCACCGTACTGAATAAAGAGATTAACCCTGTCCGGACACAATGTTGTTCTTTAATTTTCTTATTTAGACGGACGGGAAAAAAATCAGATGAAGCAAAATGTAAAAAACAAGATGTTGATACTTTTGAAAGTATCTAAAGATATTAAAGTTACATATTAAAGTCACCATGAACTTTAAAGTGGAGTTGAAGGAGATGCCAAGCAGATGATATAGTAGTTAGAGTAGGTAAAGTTAATTAGCAAAGAAAATCAGTCCATGACTGCCGATCTCTGCCAAGCAAACATGAAGGCAGGGCTCATCATAGAGGAAAGCCAAGGAACTAAGCTTCACTGAAATGTAGAGATGTCCTTAAAACCTTAAAAAAATGTTATTTCTAAAAGTATTAATATACTATTGTTTGAAGTTCTTGCTCTTGTTGTATATAAATGTGCAAAACCTTCTCTAGGAACGCATAAATGGACCCTGCTGCTGAAGCTGTGGATGAATTGGAGAAAAGTTCATTTCTGAAAGCAGAGCCGAGAAATTTCAACTGAAGCTCGGCTGAAATGAAACGAGTCGAACTTTCCAAGTTTAACTCCATGGGGACCCCTGTCTGCAACACTATAGCATTAAAACTTTCAGGATTGCGTGATCATTAAGAGAGCCTCCATCTGCACACGTCTGTGGACCATGTTTCACGCAGTGTCCCCGTGATGCCTTCAAGTGCAACAGGATATCTGGAAACCAGCTGTCAAATCCAGTGAGACATTATTTGTCAAAGAAATCAGACACAGCTGCACTGAGACTTACTCTCATGTGGTCGAAGGATATTCCCACCCTGTCGTTGAAGTCTTCGCTGAAGAGAGGGATCTTAGCGTAGCGCTGGCTGAAGTGGTTGAGCATGATGAAGTCGGCGTTCATCTTCATGCCGATACCGATGGCCTGGGAGGTTGTACTGTGAGAAAAGATCAGTCATAAAGTCACAGATTTACGTCGCTCTTCGATGGGAACGTTTTCTAAAGACATAAAAACGCGCTTTTGTGAAGACAGACGCTCACAGTGGCGCCGTAAAAAAGGAACAAAAATCAATATCAATATGCGGAGAATGAAGAGATTTAACAATGCACTCAGAACATAACGGCTGCCTCAATCAGCAAGTGAAGAGAGCTCTTTGCTAGCTGACACGGAGCTCCACCTGCTTGTTTTTCCTCCTCCAACATTTCCTTCATTTCCTTCATTAAATCACCTTAAAGTACCTGCAGAGCCACACAGTTTGTTTCACTCACCTATGCCTTTTCTCTACAGCTTCCTCCTCTAGCTCATCCTCCAGCGTGGCCTCGTGGATTAGTAAGGTCGCATTTTTTCCTGGGTTAAAAAAAGAAAGAATGAGATTGAGAAGCCCAAATCAGAGGGAAGCACTTAGAGCTTCTTCCCGTCCCACAGGAAATCAATCAGGTGGTCAGTGTGATCAAGAATCCGCATGCCCTGTTTGTCCGGTGAGCTGAGCCATCTATAATGAACAGACTTGGGAAACACTGGCTGTCTCTGGGAGGCTTTGCTTGGACAGAATCCAGTCAAGCAATTTAAGAAGAGTCAATGAAGAGGGATCCCAGAGGAACCATTAGAAGAGGCTGCCAGCTACAAGAGTGATTGAGAGCATTAAGAAATATCGGATAAATTATTCAAAACAACCCGTGTAGTCGAGCTAGAGTCAAGATGACCTTATATGAATCACTGTAATATCGAAAGCGGACGCTCAATTTGCTATTATGTGCTTCTGCCTAGATGCACTTGGGTGACGTATGGACTTTAATCAGTCTGAGTAGGACTAACCGATGTGTACGAATGCGTCGCAGGGCATGGTGTCTCCAGAAAAGGCCAGCTTCCAGCCTGCCTGGTGAGTGAAGCTGCAGGCAAAGGCATTCTTGCAGTGACGCACTAAACATGTGTGGAACTGTGAGACACACAGGAATAAAACGATGAGTCACTTTAAAAAGGCTTCAATAAATAAAAAAAATAAAAAAAAACACGTGACGTTCAAACGGCTGCTGACCCGCTGCAGGTTGTTCTTCTTCAGCATCGCTTGGATGAATGACTTCGTCCTCTGTTTGGGAACCTCGACGGTGTCACACAGAAATTTATTGGGGATGAGGCTGAAAAACAAATCAGACATCCTTCAGAGAAACGACGCACTGAAACTGACCGTTTCACCTTTAAGCACAGACAAGTGCGTGCATGATTAGTGTGAAGGGTGTCTTCACTAAATACAGAAACTGATATCACAAGGACCTGGTGCAGGAAATTAACAGAGAGATGACTTACATTAAGTTAATTCCAGTGGTCTAATGTAACATAAAGCCAAAGTGCAGTTCCTGTTTTGGCCACTTGAGACTGCCTCCAAAAGCAAGTCAATCCCCATAGACTCCCATGTTAAAGGCCAACATTTAGTTGGTCATGTTTGCAGTCTGCAAATGTGTTTTTGCTTCTATGGACGAGTTTCTCCCTTCATAGCAAATCTACAAGAATTCATTTGTATTCCTGAGCCAACTGATCGGTCCCAACACAGGCAGCTCTACGCCTCTCCGACATGTTTTTAACTGTTGGTGCCTTTAGGAATTATATGATTAATATTATGACTTGCTACTTGGTTCAGACAAAAAACAACAAACAAACAAACAAAAAAACAAAACAGGCTTGTAGGTTTTTCTGAAGTCTGATCTAACTGCCAAGGATCTCTTACCCAAATATGTAAATAACTACACGATGACAGCCAAAACACAGCTGATGATGATTCGAAACCAGTGAGCACAGTGTCTATGCTCATCTGTTATCCTGTTCATGGTTTCAGTCAATGCAACTTAAAGGCTGAAAGACCTCCTGCTGCTATAGTTCTAGTAATTTAGTTTACTGAGTTACTCCATAAGCATTTCTCAAAACTCGTATTTTCTATGTCATATATTTCTATAAAGTAAAAAAACAACAACATACTTGTAAATTTAACTGTACAAGTGGATTCTTCAATTACAGACCTGCCCCTTTTTCGATTTTTAAACTCAAATAAAACAGAAATTCTCATCACTGGTTCAGGGAAGCTCCAGGTATTCAGTCTTCCCTAAGCCCTTTATCCATTCATGACATCACCTGTTAGAACCGTTAGTTTAGTCTGACCTTTGAGAAACATTTAAAGAAGGTCAGACAGTCCTTTGTTCTTTATTCTGTGTTTCTTATAATACTGGTTTTGATATGTGCAGCACAAATAAACATCATTATTATTATTAATGATATGTTGTTAAGTATTTAATAGTAGTCTATGACAGTGTTTCCCAACCACTGTGCCACGGCACATAGGTGTGTCGTGGAAGATTATCTGGTTCCACCTGGTTAGTACTCTAAACGACCAGCCTGAGTAACAGGCAGAGCAGTTACATTCTCTTCCACTAGAGGGCAGTACAACTACCTGCTCTAATTAAATGGGTTGCCAAGTGCCAGTAAAACAGAAGAAAACGAAGAAGAAATGACATAATAGTCAAGCTGCGAGTTAGATAATGCAGCGCGTAACAGCAATAGATACATATTTGAAAATAAAAGTATCCAGTCTGACCTGGTCCTGGAGAAAACTGACCCAGATGAAGGCCCTAGCATGATTAGTGGTCAGAAGAAAGCAAAAGAAGTATACTGCGGACAATATACCGCTATACCTGGTGCGCAAGGGAAAATGATCAATATGCTTTTTGTGACATTTGTGTTTGTTGGTGTGACGTGTGATCTTTCTGATGTGAAACATGTGCCGTGGCTCCAAAAGGTTGGGAAACACTGGTCTATGAAACATCAATGACAAGAATTAGCTCCCTAAACGTACTGCATGTAATTACATGATTTATATAGTTTAGGAATCTTTCCAGCTACTCTGAACAGCTCAAACACTTTTCAACCAATCAGAAGAAACAAAATTAAAACCCCTGAAAGTTGCTGATAACATAACGCCAACTGTATTTGTCAAAAATACACCAAACAGACTTCTTTCTTTGCCCAGTACACACAAATAATGTAGTGCAAGTGGTATAATATACATAAATGCAATTGTGCTTTGGTTTTACTATTAATTTCACATTATTATAAATGCAAAGACACAATGAAACTGTTCAGTAACAGCAAAAACAGTTCAGCTTAACTAATCCAGTACTCATGGAGCATGGAGGTGGAGTGTGTCCTAATGAGTTAAGATGTTTTTGTGTCCACATACTTGATGTGACTGAGAATCTCCTCGCAGTAGTCGTGGTACTGGTTGAGCCAGGTCATGATCTGAACCGGAGCAACCAGGAAAATCGGGCTAAATGGCTTTCCCAAAGTTGCCTGGAGGTATAGATGTGACACAAACCCCTGAATGTCATTATTTGGGATCCTTACACAAAACAAGGAGGTAGTATAAATGGTAAATGGCCTGTATTATCTTTACACAGCCAGTCATCCATCCATTCACACACACATTCACACAGTATATATCAGAGGTTTCTATTTTTAACCAACCTTTCATGTCTTGAGTTTTCACTTCAATCCAGAAAAAAGAAACAGTATTTCAAATACTCACCAGTGCCCTTTCTCTCTGGTACAGCAGCTTCACCAGCCCCTGAAACAAAAAGATCACAACGAGAGTAAGTCGAGCAGTCTAACTTTGTTTTTACAAGTTAAAACCTGATGCACGGCTGCTTACTGTGTGATGGTCAGCATGCAGGTGTGAGATGAAGACCGTGGCGATCTTGGACAAAGCGTCATCGACGTCGTCCCCGTAGTGTCTGCAGAGCTGACCAAAGGTTCCCTCTCCACAGTCCAGCAGCAAAGACTGACTCGGGCTTCATGCGAGTACAAACAAACAAACATGTGAAACACGCCCAGACAAACACTAAACTGCAAACAGTGGGTGAGTACAGCCTTCTCAGCACACACGCATCATTATTCATTACAGGACGCCTTTGTAGGTTTTACAAATTTACACTAAGAAATCATTTTAATCAGTTTTTAAGCCTCTTAAAATTGACTAGAGACAGTGAAGCACTGTTTAAACACTACTGAGGATACATGGGGAATACATCAGGTGTATACAACGATGAAAACACCTGCCAGGATGCAGCAGCAGATTCCTGCAGCTGAATGAGATACTGTCTAAAACTGATTTTTTAAAAATGGAACATTTGAACCTAATTTACATCACAGATGAGACTTTGTTATTCTTATTTGGACCAAACACAGTGGTAACTCAGTGCACTGAAAAATGATGCAATAACAACATGGCTTAAAGATTTAGGTTTTAAATATATTTAATTTAGGCCATTATTCAGGTCTATTCCCTTCATGACCACCAGGGGAAGTAAATAACATTGATTATCTGGCAACTTTCAGGAGAGGGATGTTCTTTACGGTGGTGTGCTGGAAGAAGAAGATACATATGGAGAAAAGCCACTTTGTAAGCTGTTTTAGAGCATCTTGTAGTTTATGTGCTAATCCTTTCATGTTCTCCGTCACCTCCACCTTTCCACCCACTCAAAAATCGCTTAATTCCCACTTTGGACATCAAACATCTTTGATCTCTGTGGGAATACCTCCCACCTCTCTGTGTTTAAATACCACCACACATACTGTAAGATGCAATGACCTTTCCTAAGCTAAACACAAAAGAATAATAAAATACTGAGAGATCATCTGAAGTCAGATGTAATGTCTTGAGTTTGGATGGTGGAGGAGGATGCACAGATGGCTGTCTATGAATCTAAATGTCAGAATAGCAGTGAGCTTTAATGAAAGGATCAGAGTGATGACTACAGAATGACTTTGACAGGGTGGGAAAAGTGGAATTGATTAAAAAAAGAAGACCAGAAGTCACCCAAACTCCCCAGGAAAGCAGTGAGACGTGAGAACAAAGAACTGAGGCAACAGCTTCAATTTAAAATTCAGCCCTTTTGTTATCTACGGCAGCATACTATTGCCAATATGAAACAAAAAGAAACTTGTGCAATATCTAGTCTAGGTTTAGGTCATATACTGCATTAGGCGCTTGGAGACACAGTGAATAATATCCTCTGTACTGCAGATAAAAGCTTCAGTCTGTGGAAACAATGAGACGCTCTCAGACGGCCGGGCTGTTCGTTGACAACAGATATTTGATTGTACAAGTCAGACTCACTTTTCACTGAGAGCCAAAAGTTTTAAATGTGTTTGAGTCATTTTAGCAGTTCCTCTGTAACACTGAGTCAAACATGAACATCAATTAAGGATCTCACAGGATTAAGAGACGATCGAAGCTTCTCTTTGGCTTCCTGTTTTGACCGACCAAAATAAAAGCAACATATGCAATCTCATTAAAATGTTGGTTCTTGATAAAAAGATGATTTTCCTCTTTCTTACGTAATAGTCTTGAAATTCTAAATCAATTTTTATTTCAATGTTGACACCAGCGGTGAGCTACACTGCCTGTCCTGAGAGATGTTACCTGATATTAACTAAAGTGCCGCTGACATTCCTGATCTTCATCGGAAGAGCTGACCCAGTTCCCAAGAAAACCACCTCTGGGTATTTTCCTCCTTGACCTGCAACAAAAACAACACAACCATACATGCACGATGAGTGAGGTCGACAAACAAAAACACATTACTAATGCAACAGAGAAAGAAGCACACCGGGGGAATACTTCAGGATCTAAAAAAGGTGTTGGATGATCAGACGTTGCTTTTAAGTAAATGAGACAGGTATGGCATCAGAAGCTTGCCTATCACTGGCTAATTCAATATTTGGATGACAGGTATCAGTATGCACATATAAATAATACAGATTCTGGTTTATTAAAAGGTAACTTGTGGGGTGCCACAGGGTTCACTTCTTGGACCACTATTGTTTACATTACATAAGTCAATGGAGTGCATTTATCCAAAGCAGTGTTTGGATACTCTGGAAAGTAAACTACTGACTGGTTTGAGTCTAACAAATGATCTCCTCACCTTGGAAAAACTAAATGTATTAAAATCGGAAAACCACTCATTAAATAACCAAAGAAAAAGTTACGTTAAAACTGCCATAATCCTTCAAGCAAAATGTTTTCCAGTTAGTGTTAATAACAAATTAACCTGGAAATTAAATATAAAGTATCAAACAAAAGGTCTAAACTGCAACACTGTTTTAATTTGAAGACTTCTTATGCCAAAAATCACTAAGCATTTTATATTATTGACTTGCTGCTCCACGTATGACTGTATAGAGCTGTGAGGAAACACAAACCAAACATCAACTCGATCTTTTACTCCCAAAACATAAAACTAAATATGAGTGATAACAAAGAAAACCTACTGAGAGTCAACAAATCCATAATTTATTGGATTAAACTCACTGAAATCCAAACATAATATTTATGAGCTGTTTAAAATGAGGAATAATAAAAACAAATTTAATTAAAACTTGTTTTTAAATTACAGCATAGAAATAACATGATTACTCAGGATTGTGCTAAATGTATAGTGTGATGATGGTCTCGACACAGTTCATCCATATCCATCTTTTATTTAAATCAGAAGCTAAAATTGCAGTCGATTTAATTTTCCTTACATTCTGACTGCTGTATTACGTAAGCTGTAGCTTCAAGCTACACTCTTTCAGTTGTTCATATAATTTCTTGTGATATTAATGAACTTAATACAGATAAAGACAAAAATAGGGCACTGTAGATAGACCATGCTTGAGTGAATCCAACACTTTTTGGGCGGGTGCTAGTTTCCATAACTGACCGGAAAGCTCTGCAGAGCCAGCGGAGCAAATCTTCCTGCACTTGTCCACTTCTGCCAGAAAGTTTTGGACCTCAGAAGCTTCTTTCACAAACTCCTCAGAGTTGCAGGAGGGGATGGCATCTCTAACAAATGAGACAAGAGTGAAAAAGACACACACCACTGCCTGCAAAAACACTGCTGGGGAAAAAGCAGTGGGTTTTTTTCCCTCTCCCTACATCTGACCTTGATGCGCCTCTACAGTACTTGACAGAAACAATGTAGGAAAAAATAAAAATAAAACCCTGACACTTGTAAGATGAGGTTAAAAAAAGACGAGGAGAGAAGAAAGCAGTTGAGAGGGGCTGGTCCAGTGCAGATCGTTTTCTATGACAAGCCGGCGCTCGGAGCTGCAAAGTAACGATGGCTAAATTGGAGGGATTGAAGGACAAACTAACCTTTGCCACTCCATTACAGGTCTGAGCTGGAACTTGAGCAGACACTCCGCTCTGACGTTCGGGACGTGTAAGGCCGCCTGAGGCTCCTACAGGAAACCAAAAAATAAGAGTTTTTTGATGTTTTCTTACATGCAGTTTGGGAGCTGCGCTTCTCACTCTCAGTGTATAAAACAATGTGCTTTTTCAGCACAGTACAAGTCGAGTTTAAATGCATGCAGGGATTAGTCTATTGTAAAAGGTGTAAGGTCAAACTTCCCCGTTTGAAAGGGAACGTTGCAGTGAACACCGAAATGTTTCTTCTGTCCATCAGCCTTGCCTTTGCTTTGTAAGCTTTCAGTTGTGGGAAGATTTCTGGGTGGATCATGTTGAGCTGGGCCTGAATCTTGTGACTTCTGATGTTGTGGATCGTGCACGCGTGTTCATTAAGGATCAGGTGTTCTGTCGTAGATGGAAACCTGCAGAAACAAACCACTGAGTGCTCGGTGGACAAAATGCTGTGGCAAAAAGTTTTCAGACAGAGAGAGAAACTGCAAACCTCTCCATCCACTTCTTGTATTGGTCTGTTTTCAAAACAGACTCTGGAGTCATGTGGACCACCAACGCAGCAGGGTCCTCCGTCCCACCTGTCTGGTATCTGGAGGGGGTGACAACCTCAACTTTAGACACTTCTAGAGAATATTTATAAGAACCACACTTCCTGCCACAGCACAGAAAGAAGCACTGGGTCAAACTTACACACAATAACTGGTTATCGTTGTCAAGTTAAACACCACACAGGCACTAAATGCACAAAGGCTACAGTAGCACCGTTTCATCACGTGTGGCAGTGTTGCTTCGCTAAACTATTTTCATCTAAGTGCGTCATGTGCACATATCAGGTCTTCCAGAGCAAGAAAACTGCAAATTGTGACTCTTTGACTCTACGTAGCCTGATGTGGGGGAATTAGTTTCTACCAGGATACAGTTACCTTTAATTCAAAAAAAGAAAAGTTTCAAGGTCCTACAAGCTCTCATGTTATCAGGTTTTTTGTAGAACTGAGTTAATCTGAACAGGACACTTTTATGACATCATGATAACTAAGAGGGGAAAAAAAGACATCATATCAAAACTTTATGACCTATTTAAAAGTTTATAACATGAGATAAACGAACAAGACAACGACCTGCAAAACTGAAATCTCAGTTTTATGAGTTTGTACCATAGCTCACACTAATACACTGTGACTCATTAATGCATCTCCTGTCAAGTTAAATCTTTATGATAAATATACATCAGATATATGAACTGAAGGAACTTCTCCAATGCTAATTCTGCTTGGTCTGTATCCAGGAAAACACCATTATGTTGCAAATGAATGAAGATAAATCAGCACATTAATAAATTAATAAAAAAAATCATAGATCAACTTGTTTTGCACTGGAAAAGACAAATAGTTAAACTATCCACTAGAAAGAAAAACCGCAAACACCTAAATGTTAAAACCCAAAACATTTTTGATCACTTTCATCATTTGTTTTATCTGAGAACAGCATGATTTTATTAAAATAATAATTAAAATAGCGCTGGAAAAACAAATGTGACTGGCAGCTAAACTATTACCTTCCCAGCTGCTGATTGGTGCAAAGAGCTCCAAGAAATTCTTCAGACGGACACTCGACCATAATAAAGACTGGTCCTGGATCAGTAGGAGTGCAGACCTGCTCGGGTCGGATCTGAAAACCAGCAGCGACAGAAATGTGAGCAAGTCCAGCTTAGAGCTGCAGCCTGAACGAAAAGAAAACAGAGTCTTCACCTCTTTTCCTTCATGCACGATACTTTTCCCGTCTTTCAGAGCTGCAATGATGGGACCAATAGCAGCTGTGCCCCTTAAAGGAGGAAAGATCAGGAAACAGTTCAAATCAGACTGAAAATGAAGCAAAACTAAAACTAATATTTTGCTACTGCAAAGCTTTTTATAGACAAGAATTGTTTCATGTAAAGTATAATTTGTGCACACCAGTGTCTGCCAAATCCTCAGCCAACTGAGTACAAAGCTTTTAAACATTAGGAAAACAAAAAGTCCACATTGATAAGACAACTGGACCTCATGTTAACTTGGAAAGAACATAACAGTGATTCCACTTACACGGGCAGCCCGAGCTCTTTGGCTTGAGCAACTAAGAAGTTGCCCTTCTTTGGGTGAAGCTGTAAGAGTGTCAGACAGGTAAAAAGCAAACTGTCAGATACAATAAGCTTCAATTTGCACGTCACAGGATGGACATATTTTCACAGCATCCTACCTTGCAGGCAAAGGCAACCACCAGAGAGGAATCTCTCGCTGCTGTTCGCCTTTCACCTAAAATTTGAAGCGATTGTTGCACTCAGTTTGTTCATTTTATTACCAAAGACACGCAGCCACAGTCGGCCTATTACACTTTTATTCACACCTCAGTCCTGACAGAAGACGGCATGAAGCCTAAAGCTTAAGATCCCACATTGTAGCTACGCTTAAAATTATTTCCAAATCTGATGACGCCGATTTATTTTAAATGATTATTAATAATTTTTAAATTTGATTTTGTTTTTGTGCTGGCTTTCTGTTTTATTTGAATGCTCCAACCTCAGGTGGTCAAATGAATCTTATCTGTATAATACTGCATGTCTAGTCTAGCCTGCTCTGACTCACCTGGATCGTCTGCACTGCTAACGTCGGCTTTCTGTGGAGTCGCCTGAGTGGGGCTGTTCCTGCCCGACCTGTGGGAGCGATTTCTGTCATTGTCCCTCGACTTTGCTGCAGAGACGACGGCATAAAAAAAAAAAGATTAGATGACAAACAAACTCCTTCCTGAGGTTAAGGAATAAAAAAATAATAATCAGGAAACAAACCCACCGAATATCGGCACCTGATAAACCGTCATGGTGTCATCGGAGTACGTCTCCTCAGTGTACGGTCGGACCGCTGGGACGACACAGTGAATATCACACAGACGTAACACAAGAATAATGCATTTGTCTCAAGTTCAACATACACAGCTTGATGTCCTCCAGTGGTCCAGAGAAAGACTTGATGGCATTCAGATAATTCTCCTGTGATTAGAAAAAAAAAAAGGAAGAGAGCAGATGTAAAGTGAATCCTTTCACATTAAAAGCTCCTCAAGGCGTGTTTGCACTGTTTGATCCAGCTTCTCACCAGCTGTGGAGGTCCAGAGAGAACACACTCAGGGACGCCGGTGTCCTTCAAGGTTAATATCATCCCTGCAACGAGACGAGACACAGATGAATATTATTACAGAACAAAGAGATATAAGAATATTTAATATACTGAAATTAACCAAAATCAAATAGCTATTCTGTGTAATGGCTCTACTTATACAGAATATAGACATAAATCATCTAAGGGTGCACGAATATTATTTTCATATAAAACTGAAAATAACAAGTTTAAAAAAATAAAAAATTGACCTGTACATTCAGAAATTATTTCAAATTATGTGCAATTAACAATCAAAGTAAAGCAGGTCACGTTTAAAGGGTCATATTCTGCTCTTTTCTATGTTTTATTCTTGAACTGTGCATATATAATTCCAACCACCGTAATAAATCTCGGCTACAAGAGCTGTAGTTTATTCCAGGTCTTCGTGTGGGAGTCAGTCAATTTTCAAAGCCTTCACTTCTGCAACCAGCGTGGGTTTAAGGCAAATGATTAAGACGCAACCAGTGGAAACAAAAGGAGGTCTCTTCATGTTTAAAGGGATTAAGGGTTCATCTCTTTGTCCAGGTGTCAAAGGGATGAACCTGCTCTGCTGGAGGTTTCTTCCTGTTAAAAGGGAGTTTTTCCTTCCCACTGTCACCAAAGTGCTTGTTCATATGAGGTTGCATGATTGTTGGATTTTTCTCTGCATGTATTATTGCAGGGTCTGCCTTACAATATAAAGTGCCTTGAGGCGAGTATTGTTGTGATTTGGTGCTGTATACATTGAATTGAATCCCACAGTTGCCAAGTACTTGCCCATAAGAGGCCGTGACATTGTTGCAGTTCCTAAAGTTTTCATCTTAAAATATAAAACACCTTGAGACGACTGTTCCTGTGAGCTGTTGCTGCATAAATCAAACTGAGCTGCAACAGCACGAAGCACAAAATTCTGCAGGTTGAGGTGAGAGGCAGACCTCCGCCTGGGTTGGATTGTTATTTCAGTGTATTTGGCTCCATCCACAGTTATGAAACTGTCCTCAGCTTCAACTGGCATTTTCATGAATGCATATATTTCACAAAATATGTCACTAATCAAGTTGTGCTTTTAGAACCTCCCTGTTGTAAATAATGCAGAAAGACACAAACTGATGAATACTGGTGATGAAAACATTTTATTTCCATTAATGCTGAATATTACTGTCATGTATGTGACTTCAGCTCTGTAATATATACCTGGTGTTAGTGTGGAGCACCAGTGTGATGACAGGGATTAACATGAACCTGTGTTCACTGACCTGACAAGCCTCCCACGTTCTCCCAGCTCAGTCTGGTCAGGAAGATGTTGTCCAAGCGAGCAGCTTTCAGCCTGCCACAGGAAAACATGACGATCATGTTCATGCTGTTTTTAAACCACCAGACAGACTGAAATCTTAACGCTGCTGTGGCATCACCAGCTTACTTGTGTTCCTGCATGAGCCTCTGCGTTCCTTCACCACAGTTGAACAGGTACCTGCAGCAGAGAGAGGTTTGTTTTGCATAGGTGTATTTCAGAAAGCGTTGGGCGAGCTGCGATCAGAACCTCTGAATTACACCAGGCGATTGGTCTCAGGATTTTAAGGGCAAGAAAGATTATTATCATGATCATTCCTGTTGCTGCATTATGCTCCACAGATTGTGTCAAAGTTCCTATTTTTTGTTTTATGCCAAACTGTCCAAAGCATCTTATTATCATGTTGAGAAGCCTTTTCTTCGCCTACGCCAAGCTGCGTAAAACTAGGTGTGTGTGCTGCTGAGGACCTGAGTAAGTGCAGTCAAAGGTTTAAAGTTAGTTTTTGCTATCAGAGGTTACCATAAAGTAACTACAGCCTGCTCCACATACACTCACACTGGGACACTTACTAATATCAATGCATTTCCAGCTTTGTCAAATCAAAACAGTCCCAAACCGTTACCCTTACCTGCACCTAACTTTAACCCTCAAACAGGTCTTTGAAAGGGAGTGAAAAGTTCTAAAATATCATCACTGAGCCAGATACTGTATGAGAAATTACAGGAGCTGCGTGAGAAACCAGGGATGTCTCATGCTGATTGGCTAAAGACTTGGCTAACCCTCATCAAGGAGGACACTGTGGAGAAACATCTTTCTGCCTCCAGTAATAACCACAACAGACATGTTTAGCCTCAAAACCAGTCAGCAAAATGTGTCCGGAGGTCACCGAACAAAGGGAGCGCCCCACTCCCCCTGCCAAAGGCAGGTTTAATGTTCTATGTTCATCTTTTATCCTGTCTATGAGAAGGTCAGTGATTGACTTTGTGGTTCTAGCGTCTGATCTGAGGCAGTTTTGGACACTTGGATGCTGGATGAGATCTCAAAGAAGTCTGTCAGGCAGACCTGGAAACCCAAATGAGTACTGAGGAGGCACCTGACCACACGGTCTTTTTTAAGGTTATTTAATAGAAAAACAGAATATAGCACTCATAAATCACCAACGGCCAGTTTGCGGCCATCATCAACTACAGGTAGACGACACCTGCCTGCTATGGTGACGCCTCCCCTCCCTCCTGCTCAGAATGACGTGTTGGTGAGGAAATCATCTCGACCTTGGCTAACGTGAGAAAAACCCCTTGCAGAGTTAACCCACGGAAAGCTGCTAGTCCAGATAACATTCCTGGGAGAGTACTCAGAGAATGTGCAGAGCACCGTAGATCTTGCCCTCAACCACCTGGATGATAAAGACACATATGTACAACACCTGATTGGAAAACTGAGCCTACAGGGCCTGAAAACCTCCCTCTGCAAATGGATCCTGGACTTTCTGACGGAGAGACCTCAGACAGTTCGGATCGGTAAAAGCATCTCCAACACCACCGCACTGAGCACTGGAGGGCTGTGCGCTCAGCCCACTACTGTTCACGCTGCTGACTCACGACTGTGCAGCAATGCACAATTCGAACCACATCATCAAGTTTGCAGATGACATGACTGTGGTGGGTCTCATCAGCAAGAACGACAAATCAGCATACAGAGAGGAGGTACAACAGCTAATGGACTGGTGTAGAGTCAACAGCCTGTCTCTGAACGTGGACAAAACAAAAGAGATGATTGATGACTTCAGGAGAGCACAGAGAGATCACTGTCCACTTAACACTGATGGATCATCTGTGGAGGTCGTCATTGTTGCACTTTTCTATCGCACTATTTTGTGTCTTATCGTTCTGTTCTGTCTGGTGTTGCACTGTTTGTTTGGGGGGGGGGGGGGGGGGGGGGGTTGTTGCACACTTGCACTTGTGTGCAACCCCCCCCCCGTTGATTGTCTGTTATATGTAGCACCACGGTCTTGGAGGAACGCTGTCTCATTTCACTGTGTACTGTACCACTGCACATGGTTAGAATGACAGTAAAGCCACTTGATAAATATACACTGATTAGTGTGTATTCATGTCTTCCAACAAACTGATGCAATCTCATAAACTTACAATTAATCCATTAAATACAAATGGTCTGTGGGAGCCATGTCTGACCTCACAAATGCACTTCTGAAAGACTGGTCAGAAATTCCTATAAACACTCCCAAACCTGTGGAAAGCCTTCCCAGAAGAATTGAAGCTGCTACCGCTGCAAATGTTGGGCTGACATTAGCTTAAACCCTAAGGATTAAGAATGGGATGACACTCAAGTTCGTTTAGGTGCGAAGGCGAGTAAAGTTTCAAGTAAAGGATGTCTCATTTTGTTAAACACCTGTCTCGACTCCTCTCCTGAGGAGAACTGAGATATGAGGTGAGGACTCGAGGACCCACAACCTGTGAAATACCAGAAGTGAAAAGTGTAGCTTTCTCTGCATCACTGCAGTAAAGTGGAGCCCAGGATCGCTTTGACCTGCTGTTAATGCCTGCTATTTTTGCAAGTGTGCTTACAGTGGGGTACATTAAAAAGTCAAGTTTTTTCTAACATACAACAGCACAAACAATGTGCTCCAAAGTGCCTTCAGACGTACCTGTTGAACTCGGAGAACACGTAAACTGACGCAGCATTATCTCTGCTTCCAGCTCCGACCACCTGCAGGTACACAGTGGACGGTCCGTGAACGTCTCCTCGCTTGCTGCGGTTCTCTTTGGTTTTCACTCTGCGCAGCGGCTCCTTCTGCTTGGCTTTCTTCGGTAAATTGTTTTTGTTGTTAGTGGTAGTGGTGGCCATGGTCCGAAAAAGCTGAAAAACAGACCGATGGAGAGAAGAATCGCAGCGGACAGGAGCAGGGAGAGTCCTGCCGTTCACAAACAGCGACGTGAAGTGCCAGAGCCTCACATGGAGCCTGTTCATGCTAATCGTCTCCCGCAGTCATTCAAACCACAGCGTACCGATTAATCACATGTAAACGCGCTGAGTTAGTCTTACTTAAACATTACTGTCTTCTTTCTGATCGATTAATTGCCCCACAGACGGTCTCCGCTCATTCCACAAGGGCTACCAAGTTGGTTGACACCGTATATGACACATGTGACAACTTTTTTCCGGCATCTAGTGATGACGTTGTCCGTTCTTTATGCCGATTGGTTTCCGAGATTGTTTGGCAGAGATGTGGACCAATCAGAGCGGGGTTTTCAGAGACAGAGGCGGGAACAGAGCCTCTTCTTGAAGATGTGCTTAACGTAAACAAAGTACTTCAAAATAAAACGCCTAAACGTTAAATTACACGTGGTTAGCTCTTTAAAAACCGAAAATTATATATAAAAAAAAAAAAAACAGAATCACTAAATTTAGTGCATGTAAGCAATTTTTAGATTATATTGATTTTAGTTTATTATCAGTGTTATTAATACACAATTATTATTAAACTTTTACATAAAGCTCATGTTACATAATATAAACTACACACAATATGGGTTTCAGGGTTCCTGATACTTTGCTGATATCTGATTATCTGCATGCGACCTGGTTATGTTCCCAAAGTGACCAAGAAAAAAAAAAAAATCACTGCAACACTTTCAGCCCTGGAGATCTTGCATCAGTTAATCTACCACTGAAATATGAGCAATCCATACTAGTTCTAAGAACATAATTGTTCTAAACTGGAAAGACAAAAAGTAGTTTCTTGTGACTCTTTGTTCCACCCAGTGCCTGTTACTGTATGTTTCGCCACTACTTTAGGTTTTGCATACATGTCAATAATATCACTACCACCCCATTAAACTCCTAAAGTTAAACTACAGTATGAACCAACACAATTACAAGTAAACAGCTAGAAGAAGTAGTTAACAGTATTTGTACACATCAAAAAGTTGTTTAAATCACAGTCATAGTCTGAGCATCTGAACGTTTTGTGCTTTTCTAGATTCACTAGGAATTGTATGGCACATGGCATAATTTAATATATTACATTTTTCTCCTTAAATAGCTGCCTTTTTGCAGGTGCAGGTCACCTGGATCCAGGCAGAACAGACACCGTAAGAGTAAAGAGGCAAAACACACCTTTAACCTTCTCTCTCTTTATTCATAAATCAGCTTAGAGTCCACTGCACAGCGAGCACTGAGTGGACTGCGGGTCCAACATGACTGACTACCAACACTTTTAAACTGCTTTATACCCAGAGAAGCACAGTTCCATTAAGATACCAAACACGATGCTTTCGTTACATGAAGAGGTGGGAACATTTCACAAAGAGCATAATTCCAGTATGTCGAAGAGTCTCCACGATTTTTGGTTCTATAAATACAAGTTCCAGGGGTTTTTTTTCTCCTCTCTTTAAAATCACTGTTACTAAATCACTGAGATGTATCCTGATCAGGATGAGTCATGATTGATTGACTGATTCAGCTGCTATTAATATTTAGGTGACTGTGCGTCTGTGCGTTTGTGAACAAGAAAGAAACAGAAGTGTGTTAATATACAGAAATGACTGAAAGGACACCACTTTTACTGCACGTGGTGCTTTTTTTTTTCTTTTCTTTTTTAGGCTTTACAATTCTCTTTTTAACACTGCAATAATGGGACCGAGCAAATTTACACAAGGACTTTTTTTTTTTTTTTTTTAATTACTTAGTTATCTCTTTTTGATGCTGTCATTGCAGAGTGGTTTATATTTATGGATGAGTTCCTGTTTCATCTTGCTATCAGTCCATATACATGGGGGAGCTGGGAGAGGCCGGCATCTGATCCATGATCCTGCAGACGTAACCGGCTACGTCGACTGAGCGCTCCTCATACATCTGAATGAACGGATCTCTCTGAGGTGGATTAAAAAGAAACAAATTATTACATTAACTCAAACTCCTAGAAGAAAAAGAAAAACATGAAAGGTTAGGGTGACTTAACATGAACTCACCAGCAGCTCTTTGTACTTTGGCCTTTTTGATTCATCCTTTGTAAGGCTTGAGACGAAGATGAGAAAGAAAGCAGAGGTGTTAAATTACGGGAGGGTGCAGTTCGGTGATTAATCCACCGGGGGGCAGAAGAGAACACAGCACAGACTACAAAGAGACAGAAATTCTTGTCTATGGAGGTATTTCTTACCACACATTGACAAAGGCGATGAATTTGGGGGAGAAGCGCCTCTCCTCCGAGTTGCTGAGTTGCGGCGGGTCTCCTCTCACCACTTGGGTCAGCTGATCAAACACACTGTTCCACTTTGGGTAGGGAAACCGTCCCGTGGCCAGCTCATACTGAAACACATAGCATTAAAGTTCAAGCACACTGAGAGCGGAAAACTACAAATATGGCGTAAATCCCAACATTTTCTGCAGATTGCTTTATTTCTTAATAAACATTTACTGCATAAAGCATCTTTGTTTAGAGAAGAGAGCAGAGGTGCTACTCCACACTATATTTAAATGTGCTAACGGTTTAAAGGTGAACTTCAGACCTCCAACAATGATTATAGTGCAGGTTTATTGCTCATACTGTATGCACTGTCATCATGGGCCTAATAAAAGAAAGGTCGCGCCGTCTCTGGAAACCATGAGGCTTTCAGCGATTGGCTTTTCTTCCTTTGTTCTGGTCTGTGTGTGCTGAAGGTGCAGTGTGAAGAAGCTGGAGCACCGAGTACAGAGAAGCCTGTGCAAGCAGAGGGAGAACGTGCAGCCTGCATGTGAATCCAGAACCCTCTTATTGTGAGGTTAGGATGCCAACCAGTGTACCACCATACGAGATGTAATCCAAGAAGACTGCTTTTAGAACAAGTCTGCCACATTACCAAAACCAGTCACCACTGTTGTTTTAAACTGTATCTAACAGTTTAATATTCAGTTTGCGAGAAATTTAAGTCTTGTTAAAGTATTTGTTGATTTTTTGGGGAACCCCCCCAAAGCTTAAGGCTGACTCTGCCTTCAATAGGGATTTGTTGCAACGATGCCCTCTGTACACGTTCCTGTGCTTCAGTTTCTAGACCAAAAGAACAACATGCAAAATATGTAATACAATTTCCACAGTCATTTGTCCAGGTTCTTTCAGGACCTGAAGAGACGTAAGAAGAGCTGAAACTCACCAGTGTGATTCCCAAACTCCAGACATCTGAGCGGACATCGTAACCTTGCCGGGACGCGCTGGGGTCTATTCTCTCCGGCTGACAACAGAAACAGGACGAAGCAAGCACCTTTAAATTGAACACTGGTTTTCAAGGAAAAGAAAAGCTCATCAGGGGTTTTTAGTGATGGAAACAAACTACAAACCAGTGGTCCCCAACCTTTTTTGCGCCACGGATCAGTTTATGTCCAACAATATTTTCACGGACGGATAAATACAACAAAATAAAACCAGTACCGGGAACCAAAAAAAAGAACATTTATTCATAACACACAGGAAAATACCCAGGGAAACAGAGTTAACGATAAAAACGATTAAACAAGTAATGATAAAAACCCCCGAAAACCATAAATTTCACACCCGAGCCTCATCTCTCGCGGCCCGGTACCAAACGGGACCGCTGCTATAAACCACACGTGTGTTCATTAAAGATAAAAACAGTCTGAATCACTAACATATTAGCAAGTACATTAGTGAATTAATGTTCTGAGATGATGCATCTATGCTGTTGAACTGCTGAGACAGCTCCTGAGCAGGCTTATGCTCTGACCATAAGAGATAAACAGCGTGTGTCTTGGAGTCTTAGAAAAGGCGTTAACGCAGCTTTGAATCACCTCCCAGGTTGGAAAGGTTTGCCCCTATAATGCAATAACTGTGCTGCAGGCTTTAGACACCAGAGGTCACTGTGAGTGTTCGGTTTAAAACTGCACACCCTTTCTTCCTCAGCGTTAACAGAAAGAAAGCCCACAACCTCCACAGTGCAAGGAAAGAACAAAGGATTACTTTAGTTTGGATTTTAGGATCTAACCCAAGTGTTTCTCTTGCATTTTAAGTTGCACACAAGATGGTAAGAAAGAAATCTGTGCTTCCAAAACCAACAGCTAGCCCTAAGAGCACTAAACCAGCTCATCGCCTCTGGGCATGCTTCCGCCTGCACAACGACATGCCATCAGCTCTGAGGTTCATCAGCTCGCTGCCTCCTTCCTGCCTTGCGAGGCTTCTTCTGACATTATCAACCTTCACTTTGTCTCAGAGCCGCAGAACAGACACGGGAGCAAAGTGCGTCAGAGAGCTGCAGAGATCTCCTGCTGCAGCACTGAGAGGAGGAGGCACCTCGCTGGCCCATTTACAGGCCTGAATTAGAGGCTGATGTCACCCAGCTGAGTGGGACGCTCTGCGCTGCAGCAAGAGGCTGCACGCATCTACCAAGACTTCGTCTACACAACCACTGCACATAACGTTAGTGAAGAAATCATTAGACAGCATTTTTTTTTCATATCTGGATTTTCCTCTCCAGTAATCAGATTTGCATCTTTACCCTGAGAAACCAAACTTTATTAGGCTCTGAGCAAATCTGTAAAAGCCGAATAACTGTGCTGGATACAACCACAACCAAACTACTAAAGTAAAGAGAAACTGGTTCAAATTTAATACTTTAAGTATCTACAGAAAAAATAGAAAATTAGCCAAA
This sequence comes from Rhamphochromis longiceps, assembly GCF_057381845.1. Taxonomy (NCBI): domain Eukaryota; kingdom Metazoa; phylum Chordata; class Actinopteri; order Cichliformes; family Cichlidae; genus Rhamphochromis; species Rhamphochromis longiceps. The sequence continues at coordinate 34,807,458 of NC_140560.1, read as the reverse complement.
TTATTACAAACTTTATCAGAACCACTAACAGCTGTGAACAAGAGCTACTGGTCCTCTAAAGTCCAACATCCACATGCATCCGGTACAGGCTATAGCCTGAGGTAAAGTGTGTGCTCTGTTCCCAGCTGCACCGAGGTCTGTTTTTCTACGTCACTGAGCCTGTAGTAACCAGCAGCACGGCGGTCACACACCTGGTGTGTGTGCCAGCTGGAAACCAGAAACTGGAGCTGAGATTCCTGCACGCTGAGCTCACAGCCGTGGGAAGCTCCCGGGTAACTTGGTTCATACAGAGTCATGAATGAAGCGCCCTGCCGCGGCCTTTGGGAGAGCGGAGAGCGTGCAGAGGAGGCCGCGTACCGCCGGGTCCTAATATCGCCTAACCAAATTTAGAATGGAAACTGCTGCAGAGAGACAAGGAGGGCTAGGAGGTACGGAGGGTCAGAAGGAGGTGCCCCCCAGCTGACGTAACCCTGCGGCAAAAATAACCTCAAGCGATGATGTCATGATGAGATCACCTCTTTGAAAGCTTTGGTTGCATGCACACACGCAAGCATGTGTACGACACACAGTGTGATTAATGAGAAAAAGCAATGTGACAGATTATTTATCGTCAGATGTTTGACCTGTACATTTAAAAAAAATGTTTATCAGCATTTTAAATAATTTTTCCAAATAATAGCAACAGATCTCCAAATATTCTACTTAAAGTCTCATAAAGAACTAAAAATCCTTAGAAACACATATTCGACTGTTTCTTAAACAATTCATTTTTTCTCCTCTAACAGGATTTCAGGTATTGAGGATGGTGTCTCTGCACAGACTATCATTAAGACCTTCATGTGATAGAATAGGCTGAACTGTTGTAACCTCTGACTGTCTGTCGTTTACAGTCAGCACAAAACCCAGGAGGAACATTCAAGACCAGTAACCTTCTTACTGATAAGTGAAATTATTTAAAATAACCAGTTAATAGTTGATTGGTCCTCATTGTAACTACTCAACAGCTAAGTTCTTGGATTCTACGAGGCACTAGAAACCTTTGAGACTCTGCTTCAAAAATTCTGCAATTTATCAGATTTTGTCAGCTGCACTTTCATGCATCGACTCCATTCTACCACATCCCTGTGCTACTAAATACCAGATCCAATTAAGCAGCACAACACACTCAAAATATGCTGAACACAGGTTACAAAAAAAAAAAAATTGTGGAAGAAGCAAAACTTTTTATTAGAAAGCAGAAAAAGCTTTTTAATGCAGTCGGTGCAGTTTTATGTTCTGGTGATCATTGAAATTAATGCTTCAAATAAGTACCTAGAGGTGCTTCAGCTCATTTCAGGGACTCTGATGTTTATGAAACCTGTTTGAAGCGATCGTTGCCGCGTGACTCGCGTCATTATCCCGATGGCAGCAGCCATTAGAAGATGGTTAACTGAGTCTATTACGAGATGGGTAATTTGCAGGAAAAACACACAGTGAAGGTTCATTGTCTATCCCATCCCCAATCTCCCCAACTATCATTTACCCATAATGCATTTTGTAGCGTATATTACAAGGTCTTTCTCAGCCACTTTAAATTCAACTTTACTGGTGGCACTTTGTTTATTCAGTTATTCATGGTGCTGCAGTCAGGTATACAGAGAGCTTCACAAAAGCCAATTAGCTGTTTTTTGGGGGTTTTTTTTTTAAACATCCCATTAACCCACCTCTGTCCTGAACTAGACTCTTACTGTGAAAATTTCAAGAGATCAGCAGCTTCAGAGATACCAGAGTCTTTATACAAGGAGAAGACTTGAATAGAAATCTTAGCATGTTTCTATTTAGAGCTCTTCTAAGATGAGCAGGAACAAAGATTTTCAAACCTCATTTAGACCCGATTTTCAGGTAAAATTGCCACAAAAATGAGCCAATTTTGTGTTTTGTTTTTTTTATTGAATTTTTCTAGTGATTATAAACATGTTGTTTTAATGTTTCATTAACCACTGAAATTCATGTTATTGGCTCTTTCCAAGTAGCCACAATTTCTTCCATAAGAATGATGGAAATACACAATGACCAACGTTAGACGACACATTTTCTCCATCCTAATGTTTAACTCAAGCTGTGGTATTGTAGATGGCACTACTGGAACATGGCTGGTTCACTGAGTAACAGCATGGATAAGCAGGTGATAAATAAAGTGGACAGTGACTGAAATACTGGTTGGTCAGAGCTGTCATTTTCCATGAAGCTCAATGGACTCAAGCCGATTTGTGGCTAACTCTACTTCGGTAACCTCATCCTGTTACTCACCGCCATGTACGGTCTGCAACCGGCATCTCTGGTTTTGGCGATGGAGTCCACCAGCTGACCGCTGATGCCAAAGTCACACAGCTTTATGTTGCCGTTCCTGTCCAGGAGGATGTTTGACGGCTTAATGTCTGAGTTAAGAGACACGGCTGGTGAAAAGACACGCAATGATCCAAATGCATTACAATGGTGAAAGTCAGGTATCCTCTTACCTCTGTGTATAATTTTCAAGTTTTCTTTTAAGTGGTTAAGCGCCTTCACAGTCTGTAACATGCAAAAACAGTTTAGGACAACAAGACGATAATCGGGCTTCTAATATGGATAAAATAAGGAAGACTCAAGTCCAAAAAACTTACAGCTAAAGTTATTTTTCCTAATATTTCTTCTGGAATCACATCATCTAATGAGCCATATACAAACTTGTAAAATTTGTCTAACGAGGTAGCCATAAGTTCCATACAAATCCAGCAGTCCCCCTGAAAAAACAAACAAACAAGGAATATTCAGTCACTTGTTTCCTTTGAGGTGAGACATTATTGTTCATTCTGTAACAAAGTGACTTCATTTCACCTCTCTGAACAGAGCACCATAAAACTGCACGATGTAAGGACAATCACTACTTCTCATAACCACGTCCAAGTCCATCAACAGCTGCTTCTGTTCTCTCTCATCAACTGTTGATCGAATCCTCTGAAAATGACAAAATGCTTCCATACGTATCAAACAGACTCACAGACATCGCTCCCGTGTTCAGTTTTAGCTCAGACAGAGAAAGGGCAATGATCACCTTGACCGCCATGATCTGGTTACTCGGCTTGTGCACCATCTTGTTGACGGAGCCGTAAGCTCCTCGGCCGATCTCGCCCAGATCTTTGAGATCTTCGGCTGTGAAGTCCCAGTGCTGCTCTGGGGAGATCTTCAATTTTCCCGAGGACTCAATGCTGTGTGTCCTCAGCCTCTCTCTGAGAGGGAAGAAAGAAAGAGCCGGCCAAAATAACGAGAAACTGGATGAACTACATTAACAGACAAGCCTGGGGGAAAGCTCACTCACATGTGAGGGTTCTGGAAGGGCGGCCCGGCCGTGTTCAGTGTGAATCTAGTCATGGGTTTGATGGGAGGATTGGCAAAGTTCAGCTTCAGGGCTTTACGTTTACCTGAGCGAGAGAAACATGAATCAAACGCCGATGAAACGACCAAACTCATCCCACACGACAGCTCCGAATGATCAGTGATTGAAAACGATACCAACCATGAAATGAGGCAACACAAGGACTGGGCAGATGATTAAATGCATCCCAACCTCCTGAAATCTATAGATGACATGCTTTTTATAGATTATTGGGATGGGAACTGGCAACCTCTGCAACACCTGCATATTTACAAAAATACTCATCCGCAAGCCTTCGAACATATTGTTGGTAATTTCGCCAATTTTTCTAAACTTAGCTACCCCATGAAAAGACCAAAGAGATGAGTTTGTGAGCGGTGTAGCATTTCTGTTCCATGACATTCTTTATTACTTTCTGGATTCAGTCCATTCATCCATTTTCTTCGTTCTTGCAGTGAGGTTCGAACCACTGCGCTGTGGATTCAATCCACATCCAGAAACTTTTGAAAGGGTTCTTCACGATTGCCTAAATGCAAATCTCAATATTATAAGAAAACCTATTCCATTCAATTTTCTTTATGTAGCTTTAAATCACAACAACGGTCTTCAGACGACCCCCTGTGAGCAAGCACTTGGTGACAGTGAGAAGGAAAAACTCCCTTTCAAAAGGAAGAACTCTCCGCAGAACAAGGTAGAAGGGGAAAAAAAGAAAATAAATATTAATGATAATTTGGAAAAAGTCTAATGTCACCATCTTGAGGTTCTCAACAAAATTAAAAGAATTCAAACTTCATGAACTGCAGGGCCCCAGTTTTACAGATTTATTGCATTCATCTTCATCAGACAACAATGCAAAAAGCACCACCTGAGGTCACATGCTTCTAGTCACATGGATGTTGTTACCAACTGGAACATGAAGACAGAGGTAAACAAATCTGTCTTCAATATCCTTCTGCATCCAGGGATTCAATTCAGGCATGCTGCAGAGAGAATTTTCATCCCCGATAGAGATATGCAGTCTCAAACTGCACAACAGCATTAGCATGAACACACATATTGGAGTTTATTGGATTAAAATGGGATTAATCCACCAATGAAAACAGTCCCCAACAAACGTACAACTTTTCCAGTTTAAATAATGTCTGCTTAAAACCACACTGGCTGTAGCTTTTGGGAAACCGATAAAAACACAGGACGTTTTTATTTCTATTCAGGTTTGCTGACAGCTCAGTCAGTTACTTTGGTCTTTTCATGGGAACAATACAACCCTCACCCAACCACATTTTTCATAAAGCTCATAATAATGGAATTAAAAAGAAAAACATGGTGGGTCCGATAAGATGCATTCTAAAGTCAGAAGTTTTATAGATTTGGAGTACTAGATTGTCTTTGTACGGGAAGCAGACAATCTTGTAATATTTCCATGTTGAAATCCAGACGGGGTTTTTCCTGGCTGACTAGACACGTAAGCATGACTGAGTAACAAACAGAAGGCAATGAGTTATCTTGATTAAAAGATCAGCGCACTTTCCTAATGTTTGTATTTTTTGTGATTTTTGAGGAAATGGACAAAAAAAAAAAAATCTGATAATAACACTAAAAAGTTTACTTGGAAAAACAAGTGAATGAATCTCTTTTTGAATAAATCTACTTTAATCAAAAAAATGCAAATAAATAAGTGAGTGGAGCAACCTCACTGACTCAACTGCAAGCAGGCTGATACTGGTGTACAGTCAGTTGCCAGTTTAGTATCATTAGCTAAAACTGAAACGATCTACTTGAGCAGTCCTGCAAAAAAATCCTCCCTCGTGAAGGTCGTTCAGACAGCTGTTCTAAGCACTCAATGTTGCCTCATCAAAACAATCAGGGTACATCAAACAACAGAAAAACCAATCAGTCCTGGTAATATAATGGGTATGCATCTTTATAATTTACAACTCATACATAGTAAAGAGGCGGGGCTTTTCAAAGTAAATCTGATATCTCCATGATGACACTTGATGATGTATAATAATCTTTAAAAAAAACAACACCTTAAAAGTGAAAGAATGAAGATGATTTCAGGGAAATCTATGTTATTGCTTTACACAGGTGTTTGATCTGCAGGTACTGATATAAATGTGGTGGCCTAAATAATAGAAAAACCTGTAGGTACAATGCATCCTTGAGTTAAATCCAAAGTCATCTGGTCCTCTGTTACCTACGACATTCTCCAGAGACCAAAGACACAAAATAACCAAGATCCATTGGATGACAGCACCTTTCAACTCTGGGTCTAGGGGGCCACAACAGCAGAACATGGCCTAAGAATAAGTTTTCCCCAATTGGAGACTCTGCCAGACACTCCCAGACGACCCTCAATCTGCAGTTGGATGCGACAGACCTCATACACAAGCTCTAGCTTCTTTCTTCATAAGAGGGGTGGCGTTCCATGTCCCTAACACCAGTCAGGGCAGCCGTGGACCAGACGACAAGGGCCTCCACTCAATCCGCAAGTAACCAAACCCCTACAGCTCCTCACGCAGTTGGTAGGAGTCGTAGCGGGTACTATAAAGAGGAGGATTTACTGCAGGACTGCTAGATTGGACCGTTTGGCTGTACAGACCAAATAAAATAGCAGATGAATGCAAACTAGGCACAAAAACCAGTGAGAAATGATCATGTCACTGTTTATGTTTCTCATAATCATAACTTGCATTACCATCTGGCTTTGTGCAAAACTAAGAATTTAAAGACTCAAATTTCCAAAGCATGTCAACAGTAGATGAAAAAATACCCAGACACTGACGTTGATGCAGAGACAGAAATCCAGCATGCTGCTTAAACCACCTCCACTTACAATGCAAACAGACCAACCCAAAGATAAACATGAAGGGGGGTGGTGGGGGGGGGGGATGTAAGAAAGAAAAAAATAAAATGAAATATATATTGGGAAACATGCTCCTCAGGCCAACTGCTCTGATTTCACCTTGAATCGAAGGACAGCTCACTCCACCCAAAATACCACAGGAATGCGAGTGCTGAAATTCCACTAGGTTTCAATGGAAGAAGTTGTGTGAAATGACAACTTCACAGTGTGCGTACCTTGTCTCGACAAGAAAGGGCTATGCTGGAGTGCACCAATGCCAAGGGGAGGGAAAAAAAAGTAACACACAACACTTATACAGGCACTACTTATGCTGGTTAGTTGCACACTGAAAACCAGCCAGGTAGAGCTTCCATTGCACTTTTTAAACTGGTGTTTCTTTGGTTGGCAGAAGGGGGAGAGGGGGGTCCGTTGAGAGATCTCGTGCCAAAATATCAATGGAAGCTCTGAATTTTAGGCTTGTGCCGACGAGAACAGACACGCTTTTCCTGGAAGTGTGTCTGACAAAAAAATAAAAATAAAAGTATTTTTGCGCAGCACAAAAATCCTGACGTGGACAAAACAAACAACATTTCTATAACTGCATGCGTCTGTAGCCTGATATATCCTGATATCTGAAAAGGTCATATTAAAAGCATCAGGTACCGGCACAAGCCTACTTGAACCCATCAGAAGTTTTGACTCAGATTAGTGAAGAACAGCAGGACAGACTCCCCCATACCAGACTGTCAGGCAGAAACAAAGGGATGAGAACTGTTGGTGCTGAAGCAAAAGAGATTTGGCTTACTTGGGGGAGCTCCAGACAGGTTTATCTGAAACCCTAGAGGTGAGAAGACAGCTTTTTATTTTTATTATATTTCACCTTCCATATGCCAGCCTGTGTTATATACCTCAAGAGATAGACTACTACTTTGTCAGTTTTGACTTTGACATCCCAACAACTCAAAAGCCCGAGAAGCAATTTACAAAAACTGCCCTGGCTTTAGTTTCGGAGCTGTCAAACATTCGGGTGCATCTATCGCAGGTTAAATGCATTTCCTGAATGGCAATGCACTGGCATGCACGCATGTTTATGAGCCAAGCACTTGGAGCAGGATGAGGTGTCAGTCAGTGAAGAAGGAAAAATGGCCTGCAGGTAAAACTAAAAAGGAACGAGCATGACTTATGATCGTGAAATTATTTGAACTTAAAAACAACAACAACAACAACAACAACAAATGTGTACATAAATAAAACACTTTTGTTTTTCCTCTTAGGACAGCTCACCATCCATCAGCATCACGGGAGGAGTTAGGAATCGTTAGTTAGCAGCATTAAAATGAAAGATGAAATACAGTCAGGGAAAAGTAAACAGAGACAGGATTACGTGACGTAAATGTAAATATAAAAATTAAACAATCAAAGCACTTGAAGGTTATGTTATCGCTAACGTTAGGCTTAATTAAAGTGGCATAAAGTTTATTATTGTGACATCTACGAGGGCTGAAAAATGCATGCATCTCATTTACACTGATTACATTAAAGTGAAATACACCTAATTCCAATCAAGCAATATTCACCTTCATGATTCAGGGATTCTTACATCAGTATATTGTGAGATTTATTTTCTAAATCAGAGTATGTAATAGCTGTTTCATTTTCCCAAGAATTTACTATCCAGATTAAACACTGTATTTTTAAAGTCATCTGCTTATCTGACTCTACTAAGTCAAGGAAATGTGTAGCTACCTGTTTCACTCTGACATCTCCAGCAGGTGTTGGACTCTGAAAGTTAAAATGAGAGACTGTTTGTACAAAAACCACAGCATAGGTAAAGAGCATTTTCGTGTGGTGGTGCTGAGAAAGCCTTCACTACTGTCTGCACAAGCAAGTATGGAGATGTGCTGCACTGAGTTGCATAAACCTGCTGCTTAATAGATCTGCAAATAATGCATCCAATATAACTAAACTCCAATAACGAATCCAGCTATTTAACTTACGTTATTTCCATCAACGTACAGCAAATACTTCTGAGAAAATCTTAATCGTTGGGCGTTTTGATAAAGTCAGCCTACGTAACACTAACATAACTGAGGTGCAAGCCACCGTGTACGTGTGGAAGATCATCTTGAATGTCAAGAGTGCTGCAACCCAAGTGCATTCAGAAACACTGCTCTAATCTAAGCTGAACAATGTCCCTCCACTGTCTGTGTTATTTACCAACATAAATATTTTAATAGGTTTATGTACGATAAAGAAATATCACCGCTAGCTAAAATTGCCTGTTTTTGTAATGGGACTTGGCGAGATTATGTCCAGGCAATAGAAAAACAGGATGCAACGGGGCAATAAAACACCAAAAAATGGTAACAAGGACATTTAACTCGTTAGCAAAGAAATAATAAATTGATTATTTTTCCAATTGGGGAACTCGGCAATAACAGCTCTCCTGTCTGAGAGGGGATGCTAGTCCGCTCCCTTGGGAATGTTTTTCAGTCCTGGGAGTAGCCTGAGCCTCCCACGGCTAGCCTTGCTAACGTTAACCTTCACTGCAGCAGAATGTGAGCCCTCCCCTCCTCCTCCAGCTTCACCAGAATATTTTCCCACCGCCTCCCACTTACCCTGCATGCTGCTCATGGTGGTAATGTGCTGGGACTGGGACTGCTGGTGTGCTCCTGCGTTGTTGCTGCTGGGTGTTGTTGAGTTGTTAGGGCTGGGAGTCGCCATTGTTGTGTGTTTGAATTCCATCAGCAGCACCCGGAGCTGCAATGCAGAGACTCGGAGAGCAACTTCACTCCCTTCCCCACGGCCACTCTAACCGTTGCTAGGCTAACAGCCGCAAAAAAAGGCAGGCAGCGGCGCTTGAAATGCCGTAAATTGCTACAGCTTTTTAAAACGTCAGGGCTACGTTAAAGGCCACCTTTGTACCAACGTTAAAAAAAACAAACATACAGCCAGCTAGGCTAACTAAACTGGCTATCCCAGAGGCTTTACGACCCGCAATCAGCTGACCAAATGACACGGACATGTCAACACCCACTGTTTGGAGGGCTAACAGTGCCAACATGAAATGCGTCGATAAATAATTCATTATCCCTGACGTTCTCACACTGCAGGCGAAAGCGCACCAAATCCGATTTTTTTGACCCTATGCGACCCATATCCGATCATGGTATGACAGTGTGAACGGCACAAATCCGATATTTTCAAATCCGATCTGGGTCACTTTCGTATGTGGTACTGAATCCGATACATATCCGATGTTTTAGAAAGCGACTGCTGTTTGAACGGTCATGTCGCATTAAATCCGTCTTTTACGTCACTGACACAAGACAGACGCCAATTATCAGCACCGGAGAAGCGCCTGAGAAGACATCGCGAACGCTTCCTGGCCATCCAGTGTAGATGTCAGTGAAACTGTTGGGAAGACAACGTGAACATTTTATTTGTACTGTATAATCTGCAGATTCTGACAGAAATCTGCAGCTATCCTTTGAAGCACCGCTCCTCTCTAAAACAGCAATAAGGATCATTATTAGGTTATTTACATTATTATGTAAATAACAAAATAACTTAAAGTAAAAATTGGGAAACGTAAAGTCCGAAGTCTTTATATTAAGGGCCATCAGTCAAACAATACTGTTTGGTCTGGGTCTAAACAGCGCGTTGTGTGACATCTTCTTTTGCGCATGCGGGCCGCTTTGAGCGTTCACACTAGAGCGCGTTCGCATTTTATCTGTAGTGTGAACAAGCAGACAAAAAAAATCGGATTTGATCAAAAAATTGGAATTGAGCATTAAGACCTGCAGTGTGAACGTAGCCTAAGTGAACGGACATAAACACTGGACTCATTTGGAAGACGGTGGTGAAAAACGGTACACCAGTATATTAGATATAATATGATAATTAATCAACAGACTGTTCTGTGTAGATCTCTCCTAAAAATACTATAAATGTGTACATAACTCTCAATTCTCATTGAAAAAGCCCTTTTCATATTCATTTGTTTGTTGTTATTTGTTGTTTGTTAGACTTTCAACACTTATAACAGACAGCTCATGTTTAGAATACAGTTGACTAAATTTTGATAACAAATATTTTTTTTAATCTGGCATGATATCACTCTTCAGCATCTGCTGGTCCAGATGTTTCTGAAAAGGTTCTGAGTTCTTTCCCTGCATTCAAATATTTTCAGTGTCAGTTAATTGATGTTAATTAATTAATTGAAAATAAAACGCTATAAAGAAGTATAATACAATCTGAACATCAGGTATAAAAACAAGCAAGTGACACAATTTAAAATATACTGACAGTGCTCCACTGAAACTGTCCAGTCCAAGATTAACTTTGATATCAGCAAAACTTATTTGTTGTTGAAGAAATAAAACACTGAAATGAAGAAAACATCACCTGTTTGATATCACCTAAGAGGAGTAAATCCAGTTTTTCCATCCATTTAGAGATTAGGGTGAGTGCTTTGGAAACAGAGTGCTGGGAATAGACTTCTTTTCAGGTGTGCCAATTAGGTGAGATCTGACAGCCTGGGCAGCTCATAGCTGCTAAGGCAAACTGGGTGTTAGGCTAACCACAGATTTCCAAAAACAATGGAGCACTTCTCCAAGTAGACTCTACATTGACAAATCATTTAGACATTTGAAGATCGTGTCACTACATTCACAACTAAAAAATAAATAAAAATAAGAAAAAAAACCAAAGTGTATTTGGTGAATGTAACAACAGAAAAAGCATTTGACTTGCACTTTGTCCCACGATCCTCCATCATTACCAGTTGGGATTTGGGATACCTGGCAGCCAAGTGGACACCAACACTAACTGATTGTGGCAGTCATCCATTCTCTGTCTTGACTTGCTGTACAGGGTAACCATATGCTAGAGTCTGTTGGCGATTGACAGCGTAAATTATTCCATGATGCACTGCAGCACAGGAAATACAAAATAATAAAACAGTGAAATAACTCAGTATGTTTTCAAATAAAATGAATGGATATTTATTAAATCAATTATATTGTATTGTATTGTATTTATTTACGGCTTGATTTCATTCATGTAACTTCATTTATTTATTTAGTTATGTCATTTTGGCACCTTTGTCCCTCCATACATAAGTAGCGGTCGACTCGCGAGCAGCAGACAGAACCGACGTTCAACGGAGTTTGTTTCAAAATAAAATACAGCAGTGCTTGGCTAAAATGTATTGGGAGTCACATCAATGTCCTTAAGAGATATTATAAGCAGGAGATATGACACAGAATCCTGAATTACATTTTATGGAATAAGTGAAATTTAATTGAAATTAAACTGAAATTGAGGGAAATTGACTATATTAGATTAAAAATAAGTATCTAGTGGAGTTTCACCTCATTTTAGCTCACTGCCACATTGATTAAACCTGTTTGTGACTCAGTGTGCTTTCAGTGTACTATCCTGCAGAGTGTGTAAAAGCGTGCCAAGAATCAGCCTTCACAGCTGTACATAAAAACATCCAAATTACCAAAAATTACCAAAAATTCTTATATAGTTCTATATTGTGTATTTTGTTGTACAGTCATTTTATTTTCAACTTTAATTTATATATTTTATCTTATTCTTTCCCAGTTAAATTTACCCTTCATTCTAATTTGTGTTGTACAGTTATTTCATTTTTAACCTTAATTTATATTTTATTCCTTCCTAGTTAAATTTACCCTTTTTAATTTTTCGTATTTATTTCCTTTCTTATTCATAGCCTTTTCCTTTTTTGTTTTCTTTAGGTCACGAGCAGTTGTCCAAGCATTTCACTACATATCGTACTGTGTATGACTGTGTACGTGACAAATAAAATTTGAATTTGAATTTGAAAAAGCTTTTGAACATGTTGCCCTTCTTCCTGGAATAATCTACAAGCTTCAGGCTGGATACATGTTAAAATAATAGTGTCTAAGGTTGCACTGAAGTTCATCTGAGGTGAAACCTTTTTGCTTTTTGTTTTGAGCTGGATGCTGTGTTCACTCCTTATACTTCTTATAGATCACAGTTAATTTAGATAATTCTCGAAATAAATGCATGGTACATTTAAATTAATATTCAGGGCACACTTGATTGTCACAATATAAGACAAAAAAGTAAAATGTAAAACAGGCAAAAAAATCAGTGAGAAGTGAAAGAGCAGTGACCCATGACCAGCACCTGCTAAACTGTCTTGTGTTGCTGCTTCGCTGCACCTGCTGTCACTTTGATTTGCACCAACGTAATAGATTCCCAATGCTGTGTGCACACGTGTAAATCAAGTTATTATGTATTTTAATGCCATTTTTACCACATACAAGCAATGTCAAAGCTACAGTTAAATTTTATGGGCTTGAAACATCTAAACAAATGAAACTTTACTAGTATAATATAAGAGTCTGAGTCTGCTGATTTAATACAAAAGTGTTAAAGTAGTGTTTACACATTTATATTTAACAAAAGAAGAAGAATGAAACAAAAAAATAAAAAAAAATCTAAGCAGCTTTGTTTGCTTTGTTTGCTTTAGTTTAGATTTTCAGACATTTTTCTTTCTTTTCTGGTCTTTGTTCTGACCAGTGACAAGGTTTATACTCATGGTACTTTTATTTTGTAAAGATATCATAAATCTTTGCAGCAACACCTCCGCCCAGCCACCATATTGGTGCGGGGAACTACTGTAATTCCTAGTGCATTATTAAGGCATATAAATATATATCATAACCGGGATCTCCATTATTAAAAGGAAAAATATTTCATGTCAGAAACGTCAGAAACTGGAGACAAATAAATGCAAACCTTCAAGTTTTCATATTAAAACACACACACAGAGAAAGAGCTTCTGTAAAATGATATTTAACTGCATGCTTTGTGTAAGTAATGTCGAAACATAGCCTGTTCCTTTTTGCGGTTTTATTTTGAACATGTTAAAATAACACAACAACAACAATGACAACAAAGAAAAGACAAAAATACAATAAATCAAACCTAACATGAGGAAAACAAAACAATCCTCATCCTGATAAAGCATTTAAAGGATTTAGATCATATTTCCCTGCTGTGGAGAACTTTATCAGCATCTTCACAGTAGCAGAATATGGAAAATTGTCCCGATTCCATCTTTAACTGGTCTCAGAACCCCGCTGCAAGATGGCGGCGGCAAGGACGCGTCTGATTAATCGGATAAGGCGTGTCTTCTAGCAGACTAACGTCATTGCGGACTTTTGAAATGTGTGCTCGATTTATCGATCAAGGTGTCCAGGAATAAAAGGGTGCCAGGTTTATTTGATGCTTACGTACACGTTTGTTTGTTTTAGAAGATGCTTGCGGGATATGACACATTAAATTAACAACTTTAATTACTTTTTTGTGCAAATTATGGAAAATTAAACAAAATAAAAAGTAAATATATAAATAAAATAAAGAAACAACGCGATAGTGAGTGTCGTTTACACCGCCTGTGATCGATGCATCCGTCAGCAGACGTGATATATATCGAACGAACCCATCACGGTTTTGACCAATTTGACAGCCTTGCGGAACTGCAGGTGCGCCTGCTTTAAAACGTGTGCACGTCCCGTTGGCCCGGGCGGGGAAGTGAAACAATAAGCAGCTATGGGAGAAGTTTGTAAGGAGAGGAAGCCGTGGCTTCGTGTTGTTTGGCAAATCTGCAACGTTTTCATGTGTTTGTTCTTCGCTCTGGCGTCGTACGTCCAGGTGAGAGTTTGATTTTTTGTCTTCTCAGCACTTCTTTGAACTGTGATCAATAACTATGTCCTGACTTCCCGCTGCAGATCAATGATCCAGATGCAGGTTTATGGATGGTAAGATTACACAAGAGTACACTTTTTTTTGGTCCATATTTTTAGACATTTTGATCTTTTTGCACAGTTTATTATAAACACCACCCTCTTTTTCAGGCTGGTTACGGCGTCCCTGCAGTCCTGAGTGCGTGTATTGTTGTGAAGCCTCATGTGACAGGTACAGGGATGAGTTTGGAGTCATTTGCCAGTAGATGCTTCGCATATTAACAATAAAGTCCTCATATTAACGTGCATGAAGCTGGTATCTTACGTTGCTGCTGAACTTTACTCGTGCATTTCCCCAGTGCACGTAGCGCCACCCTGCGGCTGTATCCTGACCGTGCAGCTCGTTGCAGAGTTAGGGTTGTGATTTCAATTGTTTGCCTTCATTATTTTTGTTTCCTTTTCAGAGACTTTGCCCTGGAGGCGTGTTGCTGACCTTCATGTGCTGATTTCCAGTGCGATCAGTGCCATGTTGGGATGGACGCTCTACAAAGAGCAAATCACACAGATCTTCCAGAAGGAGGAGGGCAGGTACGCCACACCTCACCTGATCTGAGAAAAACAAACCGTTTACGCATTTTTAGGCTCTCCATTCAAAAAAATGTGCTGCCTATCAGACGGTATAACTATAATGAAGCTTCACTTCATTAAAGGCATTCTGCTGTATCATTATAGTTTAATTCTGTATGAAACACTAATGTAACATATTTTGCAGATTATTATTTTTATACATGGATATTTGATATAGTTTTTATCCCTTTAGAGAATTTTCAGGTCTCGTTTTGACTGCAATTTGGCTCCTCCTGTGTCGCCACTCTGGAAGGTAACAGATTTAGTTTGAATCTCATTTCCATCTTATACTGAGAACTTTACAAAATATTTTTGTCTTTTGTTGTTTTGTTTTTTCTTAACTTTTTGATTTTTTTATATATATATATATATATATATATATATATATATATATATATATATATATATATATGAAAAAAGACAAAAATATTTTGTATTTTTCTTAACTTTTTGATTTTATATATATATATATATATATATATATATATATATATATATATATATATATATATATATATATTTTTTTTTTAACTTTCAAAAAACTTAACTTTGTATAGTTTTTTTTTTTCTCTGTGTGTGTCTGTATGTGTATATATAATATAATAAATTACTGTGAGATTTTTTTTTTAGAAAAACAATTTAATCCTAGTGATTTTTCTGTTCATTTTTCTGAGGTAAACTCAGAGAATATCCAAATGTTACCTCATATTTTTGTGTCAAAAGAATATCCTCTTCATGTTTTTGAAAATTTAATCTCAGCTAATAAATTTAGCATTGTTAATTTTTTTTCTTTTTGTTTGTTGTTTTTGTTGTTCTTTTTTCTGCCTACATTGAGCCTATAACTCAACCATACTTTTTTTGTCCTTTATATTTCATCTGCTCTCTGTTTTCCTTTCCTCCCCCTCATCTCCTCATTTTGTCAGAGCTCCTGTCGGGATACTCAGAGTCTCCACAGCTGCTGCCATCACAGTCTTCCCATTTGTGGCCTGGCTTTATTACCACATCAACAAGGATCTGAGATCAGACTGGCCTTCACACTGTACGACTGCCATTTAGACATCAGCCTGTTTTGGCTGATGAAACATGATTAAACACAAATCTATGACAGCTAAAATGCACTGATCCGTTTGAGTTTTTATTGAACACTTATGTAAAATAATTAATAAAAATAAAAAAGTTTATTATTTAAACTTTATCTTCTGTTAAATCAAATGTAATTTTCAAGTTAAATAAAATAAAGTGAATTTAAGACCAGTCTAGTCTAAAAGTAAACCTTTTCCATTCTTCGGGTGGCAGCATAGACACGGCCAAAAGAGACAGTAGAAGAAGAAGGTTGTGACGTATTTTCCTGTGTTTAGTAACCGTTCCCCGGCTACGGATCTGAAATCAGCCACTTTAGCGCCTTGTGGGCTATTTAAAACTAGCACCGCTGCAGTATAACTGATCTGAGAACAGAAGCCAGTCCGCAGAGTTCCTGTTCACTTCTCATGCTTTCCCAAAGCTGTAGCGGCTTCCTGCTTGTTGTAGCGGTTCTGTTCAGGTCCAACCATGGCTCTGAGTGTGCTGTATCACAGCCTGGGCTGCCGGCTGCTTCACAGCAGAGTCTTACAGAGTCCGGCGAAGCTCACACTCGGCGCTTTACCGAGGCAGTCGGCCCTGAAACACACGCTGTCCCCGCGGAGAACTCACTGCTACCTGGTAGGTCAAACCTGCCTGTGTCCGCGGAGCTAGCACACTTCATTGAAACATTTAACAGTTAGAGTCATGTGGCAAACAGTCAGATGATCCGGTCTTTCTTTGTAGTTTAACCAGGTTTTGTTTAGTGACAACAATTTCAAATAGTTTTAAAATACTTATTGGCAAATATTTTTGCTGTCTGTATCGCGCGCGCGGGGGGGCGGGCACTCAATAATTTAGAACCATCTCCATTCACACCTGCTTCACCTCCTAACAGCACCACCTTAACCTAGTTTGGAAACTAGATGAGCCACAGACACGGGGCCAAGACCTGGATTAAACCCACTGCTGGACGAAGATCCATTTTCAGTCCCGTCTCAGGGAAACTGGTTGTTCAAGCTGATTTATTATAGAAAGTTCCAACTCCACATATTTTTTTTTTCTTGGACTTTACTAGAGTAGCTTGACATATTTCCCATTTCAAATTAAGCTTTATTTGCCTTATACTGGGCCCTGAAATAAGCAGTTTGAGCTCTAACGAACTTTGAGCCATCCTTTTTCCTGATTGGCTGCCCCTCGTTACATTGCTCTTTGACATAATAAACATGCAAAAGTAGAAAATATGTGAGAAACGTGAGTGTTTGGAGCAGTTCATCTCCACTGTTGCATCATTATGAACATTGGTGCTTGTTGATATTGATGTCACAGCTGTGGGCGATCAGTGTATTTGATGAAATATTAGCTCTTGATTTCCGTGACCTGGGAAACACAACGTGACTGGTGTGATCAGCCCATCAGGAACTTTAAGATTAAACCTTTGTGTCCTTTATCGACCTCGTAGTATTTTTGTGTGTGTGTGTCCGGTGTGAGTTGAATTGTGTGTCATTTGTGTCAAGGTAGGCAACAAGGAGGGAGTCCACAAAAGATGTTTACTTTAATAAAAGATGATTTATTAAACATAAACCAACCAAGACACAAACATCAAGGAGAGTTGATACCTGGTGGAATGGAAGAGACTGAGCAGGTCACCTGGGCCGGCTTTTATAACCTGGAGAGTACAGCTCAGCTGCGTTAGCTGACAATCCTTCCTCATCAACCAGTTATTAATAACAGCAGGCCAGGACGTCTTTGATTACTTTTTATATTGACTGTGTAAATCTGTCTATTCCTAAATGTGACAACCCACCCACTGTCAAACACCACTAAATATAAAAAGTACATACAAATAAGATGGTAATAATAATAAGGTAGCAGCTTTGGTAATGCTAATAGGGGAGTGTAGCTAATTAAGCATTAAGCAGTGTAATTATTACGCTGGCGCATATGTAATGCCTACTGTATGTAAAGCTTACTGTCACAAACCTGGATTTTAGATTGAACCTTCAGGGCAGCAGCAAAATCCAGCGTCTTTCAGCTGAGACAAGAGGAGAAGATGAAAGAGATTCTGTGGAAAGATCACTTTAAAGCAGTAACCTTTGCCTCATTTATGAGCGCTGAGCTGTTAGAGGTCCAAGAGTAGAGATGACTCTCAGTGCAGTTATCATTGCTGCAGACGGGGGCGCTGCTGTTCCTGAAATCAGAGATAAATGCCTTTGTTTTCAAGACTTACAGCAGTGACTTTAAGTAGTTAAGAGGCTGCTTTAACATTACTGCCCATCTTAGCAAAGAGAAATGCATCAGCCGCATTGATGACACCACCCCTGTATCCACTGACCTCATTTGAAACTGTGGCCATATTTAACTGCAGCATTTTTATATTTTACGACTTAAATCAACTCACAGCTTCCTGTGCTTGCTCATTAACAGGTGAATGGGAGTCAGCGGCACACCTGCAGAGCAACGCAATGGCAGAATCAACACAGCTTAAGAACGTTTTCCTCGATGCCTCCTCCACCCTCATCAGGAGATAAGCCAAAGACGTCTGGGGTAAGAGTTAAACGTTTATGTTACAGCTGATCCCCAGCGTGATCAACTCCATTTGTTCTCAATTGAAATTTTCAGACATTAACTAAGTTTTAAAGGTTTCTTTTGTCATATAGGGCAGGGACATGACTGACATTAGGGCCTGTAGCAGCAGTCTGTAGCAGTCTTCTCCCAAACTCAGCTATAACTGATTTATTTAAGGTGACCCAAAGGATATGGAGCTGTTAAAATAAGCTTACCAAGAGTTTATTTGCAGGTAGAGAATGTCAAGACATAAATATCTGTATAACTACACCCGTTCAGTCCTTTTGCTTCCTTTGTGCTCTCTTTAAAGCCTGTGACGTGGAAATCTTTAGCAGTAACGTTTGCCATCGGTGGTGCGCTGCTCGGAGGGATGAAATATTTTAAGAAAGAAAAGGAAGAAAGTAAGTATTTCACTGGTTAATGCGCTCTAAGACTAAACTTCAATGCCTGTATAGAAAGAAATCGCAGACAGACTGTGTATTTTATAGATATAAAGGTTAAATAAAGTGATAGGGGTCCTAAATGCTCCTCCTCTGTGACTGTGTTGCAATTGGCAGTGATTGAAAAAGAGAGGAACAAGTCGATAGGGAAGGCGGCGCTGGGAGGCCCGTTCTCACTCATCGATCACAACAACAAGCCCACCAAGAGCGAGGACTTCCTCGGCCAGTGGATCCTCCTCTACTTCGGGTTCACTCACTGCCCCGACATCTGCCCCGATGAACTGGAGAAGATGATCGAAGTGGTGGATGAAATAGGTATTTAAACCATTTTTTATTTGCAGCGAGAAGTCAAAGTCCTGATTTTACTCAACATCTGGCTTTTTTTGTTGTTGTTTTGCAGACAAAATAAAAACTTTGCCAAACTTGACGCCGATCCTCATCACCATCGACCCCGACAGGGACACACCAGAGGCCTTAGCTACATATGTGAAAGGTAAGAAAGCAACGTGATCAAACTGTGCCTCAGTACACGCACATGACAACATTTTCCACTATGACGTCACGACTCCATCTTAGTTTTCTGTAATTTTTGTAATTCATCTTCTCAGAAGAAAAGCAGAGGTATCAACTGAACCCCTGCTTTTATAGAACTATTAGACTTCTATTAGACAAATAGAATATTTTTCATTTTCATAACACCTTAGTGCTTCTGTGTGTGTATTTATATGTACAAACACTCTTTTGTAGCTAAATACCAAGTCTTATAAACTGATGCTAGAACCTAACAGCATGTCTTTTATCCTGTCTTCCTTCCCTCACCCCAACCAGACTCCTGCCCTCCCTGAGCCTGGTTCTGCCGGAGGTTTCTTCCTGTTAAAAGGAAGTTTTTCCTTCCCACTGTCGCCAAAGTGCTTGCTGATAGGGGGTCATATGATGGTTGGGTTTTTCTCTGTATATATTATCATAGGGTCTACCTTACAATATAAAGCGCCTTGAGGTGGAAGGAAATTCAACACATTTCTGTTCATCCAGTGGTCAAAAATAACAGCAGACAGACACGTGCAGACATTTCTGTCAAGTAACGTAACACAAAACCTTCACTGTACACAGATCGATGTCCCTAAAAAGCACTCTGAGCCAGCATCACCTGATGGTCAGACTGTGAGAGGACAAGAATTGATTCTGTTTGGTCTGTTTTTGCTTTTTAATGATTGAGGAAAATAAGAAATATCGTGACTTATGTGAGCAGTGTTGCAGTGGTTAGCACTGATGCCTGACAGTGAGGTGGTCCTGGGTTCTGTGTGGCCTCGAGCTCCAATGACACTGAATGGGATAGGTGTTGAAAGCAAAAACAATGCAGGTGTGCACAGATTCAGATCAGGGACAAAAAGTTGCAAATAAATAAAGTTTTTGTTTTTGGAGTTGTGGTTGCAGGTCTGCAGGTGAAAGTGGTTTGTGTTGATTAGAGCTTCTTATAAAATCTGATTATTATGCCGTCATTTAGCTGCTTTACTCCTGTGTTTCTAGGTGTTAAACTTTCTTACTGTCTCATCTTTCAGAGTTTTCCCCAAAGCTGATCGGTCTGACGGGAACGACGGCTCAGATCAATGAAGTTTCCAGAGCGTACAGAGTGTACTTCAGTCAGGGGCCAAAGGATGAAGACAACGACTACATCGTGAGTTACCGTCTGCTCTCAATCAGCTCCCAGATCTCGTGATTTCCTTCAGTTACTAAGTTTGTGTCTGTCTTCTGTAGGTCGATCACACAATCATCATGTACCTCGTGGGACCCGACGGAGAGTTCGTGGATTATTTCGGACAGAACAAAAGAAGTGTGGAGATCACCAACTCGATAGCGGCACACATGAGGAGGTTCAAGAAGGGAAAATGAGCAGCAGCCCATTAAAGCGGACTCATCCTCAGGTGTGTCTCTGCATCACTGCCGTCTTATCTGGGCTTTTATTTATTGTGGATACACTACTCCATAAAGATACATATCTGCAGTGACACTCGGTGGTGTGCAGTATGCCTGATATTTGCATCTTACTTTCTATGACTCTGTGATCATTTTGCAAACTGTGGAATAAAAAACAAACAAACCCACACACAGCCAAATGACCTTGATATAGTTTCATTTCAAGCTTGAATGACAAACATTTAGCTTCATGTTTTTAATGTTTGATTTTTAAATTAAAAGTGGATCTATTCTTTTTTTTTTCTCTTCATATCAAACATGGCTAAACTTTCAAATAATGTGCCAACATGCATGTGCGTCACACATTAAGGCTTCAGACTCTAAATTCTTAGTTTCAGCCTGTCTTCTTTACCACTGTTTTCTCTGTAACATGCCACAGAGCACGTATATCTATAATGTGTTCACCTCGAGTAGCCAATCAGAAGAACTCGGCCTTAAAAGAAGAGTGATGTGGGCTAAAACAGCTTGTTTCAATGAGACGATTGGAGGGACGGCACCAAGACCCAGTATGGGCTAAATAAGGATTGTTATTGAACAGAGAATCATGCAAAGCTGCTCTAATTGGGTACAAGCTGTAGGATCATGAATAGGGATGGGTATCGTTTAGATTTATCCGATACCAGTACCAAACCGGTACTTTTGAAACGGTGCCGGTGCTTAAACTGTGCTCGAACCGGTGCTTAAAGAATGGAGAACGCAAACTTTGTCCGAAAACCTCTCATGTTTAGCCATTTTTTGTAAAAAGATAACAATGTTAGCCTTTTCTGCAGCTATAGGGGATTTAAGGCATCACTCTGGGCTGGAAGCAGCGCTTAAACAATGGAAAAAACACAAACGTTGTCCAAAAACCTCTCATGTTTAACTGTTTTCCACTTTTTCTTTGGTCATTTTAGCCTTTTTGGCCAGGGTGAAGGGAGTATCTGCCATCAAACAAGAGGACAGCCGCATGTAACTACGACAGTGTTCATGATTCATGAATGACACCACAGCAGGCTAAAAAATATTAACTTTGTTCACTTACTTTTAAAAAAACATGATGTTTAATGTCTTAAAATATAGAAAAGAAAGAGAATGTGGGTGATTATGGGTTTAATTTTTATAGCTCACTTTGAAACACTTAACATTGAAAAAGAATACTGTAAACAAAGATGTTTAATATGTTTAGAAAAAGCCAGGAGATGAGATTTAAAGCAGGACACAGAAGTTGCTTGTTTGGGAGGGACAGCAGACGGGGAGGATTCGAAGCAGCAGAGGGAGTCTCCAGGTCACACGTGATCAAAATGTGTTGGTGACTCTGTGCCTGCAGTTTTATACAATGCAATTAAAATTAACTTTAGGTAACATTTTTTAAAAAACTGCAAGCAGGTGTTTCTTTAAGTGCAGCTGCAAAAATCTATGATGAGACCGGCTCCCATAAGAACCACCCCAGGAAAAGAAGAGCAGCAGTTTCCCCTGCAGCAGAAGATCAGCTTCCAAAAGCACAGCAGGTACCAGTACCTCGGGTCAGAGCTCACCTCAGTGCTTTTTGCAGTTCAATCTGGAGACACATCACAAGGTCTGGACATGTGGAAAT